>NC_069366.1:17845000-18470000 GCF_021730395.1 Mercenaria mercenaria | reverse complement strand
CTCCAACCAAAACGGGTGGATAATAACCAAAACTGAACCTGGCCTTTACCTGTACTAGGATGAATTCAGTTCATTTATCCTTTCCAAAGTTACTGAATTGACACTGACATTTTGAACACTTCATAACTTTACTAAGGAATGTTGAAATGTAACAAAAATTACACTTGTCCTGTGTTTAATGATTATATTATTATAATACCTGTTTCTTAAAAAGAATTAAATCCATTCATCCATTCAAAAGGTATTGAAAAGGGGCCATAACTCTGCCAAAAAAGCCAAAGGATTGTAATTGAAATCAAATCTACCCTGCATTTTATAATCAGATATAATCTGTCAACCAAAAATGAACTAAATCCATTTATCCTTTCAAGAGCTGCTGTTGAATGGAAGTTAACATTTTACTGAATTTTAGGTCAAAATGCAGCTAGTAAGTAACCAAAAACATCCTCTACCTGTACCTTATGACCACATACCTGTGTTTCATAAATGAACTTAATCTACTCATCCCTTCTAAAGTTATCACAGATGCATGGATAGACGAGCATATGCACTGACATGGTACAATATAATCAATGCCAGCAAAAATGCACTCAGAGGATAGGTGAAAAAATACTCTTTGAAGAAATATCACCACTGAATGCAGCAGGCGAGTTTAAGTTACAGTTCTCCTGACAGAATTGGTATTAGATATTTCATTATTCAAACATTACATTTTGCTCTACTTACAAAAACTTATCTAACTAAATATAACACAGCAAATATATTTACTGGCTGTATGCTGAATCATTTTCATCTCCCCTCCGTATCAAGCAACACCTTACAGCAAAAAATAAAATATTTCAACAGTTCTTGGAAAGTATCATAAGGTATCTTTCAAATGCTTCCACTACTTGACCACTGTCCTATTTTACCTGTGTCTTGACCTTGTTGGTGTGTTACAGGGAAATACCCCAATGTAGTTCCATCTTGAGTTAGATGAAGTGATGCTTTGTCCCCTTCAGATCCCTGTAATAACATAAGAAGAAAAGTCTCTCAATGTCTGAATAAATGTTGAAATCAAGAATGCATGATTCAGATGAAACTGTTCTAGTAGACTGTTATATGCAGGCAGGATAGAATTAAAGGTGGAAGACCTATATAACAGATAGTAAAAAATTATGTCAACATCATAATTAGGACATAAGCCCTCTGAACATGCTTGATCAAGTATTTTAACATACATTCTTGTGGTTTATTGTCTGATTTATCATGGATCGCTGTTAAGATGCTTTGATATTAAACCACTCTGATAAATATCTTCATGGTTCAATTGCTGCACATCTGGACTCTAAACTGTGGTAAATCAAACGATAGACAACAGGTAGGCACTATCAGATTATTTAAGGTTTAGCAGTATATCAAAAAACCATAGAAACTAGAAGATGCTTTTGTAGAAAAGCGCATGTCTCCCCCAATGCATAGTCATATAGGAAGGAAGTCAATAGGGGACAGGAGCAAAAGTCTAAGCAACACTGGTGGCTGGATGCAATAGGAATCATCTATTTGGCATGTCCAATCATTCCACAAAGTTTCCACATTCTGGGCTAAGTGGTTCTCAAGTTATAAATTGGAAACTGTTTTCCATGTTCAAGCCCCTGTGACCTTGACCTATGATCGGGTGACCCCAAAATCAATAGCGGTCATCTACTACGCATATCTAATCAACCTATGAAGTTTCAACATTCTGGATCAAGTGGTTCTCAAGTTATTGATCGGAAATGGTTTTCCATGTTCAGGCCCCTGTGACCTTGACCTTTAATGGAGTGATCCCAAAATCAATAGGGGTCATCTACTCTGCATGATCAATCATCCTATGAAGTTTCAACATTCTGGGTCAAGTCGTTTTCAAGTTATTGATTGGAAATGGTTTTCCATGTTCAGGCCCCTGTGACCTTGACCTTCAACAGAGTGACCCCAAAATCAATAGGGGTCATCTACTCTGCATGACCAATCATCCTATGAAGTTTCAACATTCTGGGTCAAGTCGTTCTCAAGTTATTGATCGGAAATGGTTTTCCATGTTCAGGCCCCTGTGACCTTGACCTTCAATGGAGTGACCCCAAAATCAATAGGGGTCATCTACTCTGTATGTACAATCATCCTATGAAGTTTCAACATTCTGGGTCAAGTGGTTCTCTAGTTATTGACTGGAAATGGTTTTCCATGTTCAGGCCCCTGTGACCTTGACCTTCAACGGAGTGACCCAAAATCAATAGGGGTCATCTACTCTGCATGATCAATCATCCTATGAAGTTTCAACATTCTGGGTCAAGTGGTTCTCTAGTTATTGATTGGAAATGGTTTTCCATGTTCAGGGCCCTGTGACCTTGATCTTCAACGGAGTGACCCCAAAATCAATAGGGGTCATCTACTATGCATGACCAATCATCCTATGAAGTTTCAACATTCTGGGTCAAGTGATTCTCAAGTTATTGATCGGAAATGGTTTTCCATGTTCAGGCCCCTGTGACCTTGACCTTTGACGGAGTGACCCCAAAGACAATAGGGGTCGTCTCCTCCATAAGCCCTGCCACTCTATGAAGTTTAAAGGTTCTAGGTCAAATGATTCTCCAGTTATTGCTCGGAAATGAAGTGTGACATACGGACGGACAGAGCAAAAACACTATGTCTCCCCCAGAGGAGGGGGAGACACATAATTTTTAGTAAACAAACAACATCTTTACAAACAACCTATGTGTCCAATACATTTTTACCATTCTGTCCCATAGAATTGGATACTTAAAATATTCTAAAAGAGTTGTCCCCCTTTAAAAAAGAATGTAATTTGTAAAGAAATAAAAGTATATCAGTTGGTGTTTAACCTAGTTATGTAAAGTTTAAGCACTGGGACATTGTTGCAAATACATCAAAACATACAAATGTAACAGCTTTTTTAAAATGGTGAGTTTTTAAAGGCACTGAACTGTCCGGAAGTGTGGCTTGGCTCCTTCATGCAGTCCCTTTCAATACATATATGAGTAAATTGACAATGTTTTTGTAGAAAATATAAATGTTTTATATTCTGTCTAATTTTCATGTAAAACAATTCTTTCTTTCTATGATTTGGTGATGTTCAAACTTTTTTCTCCGAAACATGGACCTAACTCTTAATAAATATAATGAAATAAAAAATAGGGGACAAAACTAAAGAACAAGAGGGCCATGAAGGCCCTGTATCGCTCACCTGACCTAAAGATCATCAAGATAAACATTCTGACCAAGTTTCATGAAGATACAGTCACAAGAGATCACAGAGTGATCTTGGCGCCCACCAATGTGCCATTTTTGAGTGTTCCAAATTTCAAGACTTATTGACTAGCTCAAGGTCAAATTTCATTTCCGTACATAATACTGTGCATGTGGTCAAAATTCGAAAGCTGTAGCTTGAGAAATGTGAAAGTAGGTCACTAGATCAATTTCAAGGACAAAGTTCTTTGTACACAAAACTATGCATGTGCATCAAGTTTGAAGGCTGTAGTTTGAGAAAGCTGAAAGTAGGTCACTAGGTCAATCTTAAGGTCAAAGTTTATTTCGGTACACAAAACTATGCAAGTGGTCCAAATTTGAAGGCTGTAGCTTGAGAAATGTGAAAGTAGGTCACTAGGTCAAAATCAAGGTCAAATTTCACTTCAGAATACAAATCTATGCATGTGGTCCAAATTTGAAGCCTGTACCTTCAAAAATGTGAAAGTAGGTCACTAGGTCAATGTAAAGGTCAATGTTTGTTTCGGTACATAAAACCATGCATGTGGTCCAAATTTGAAGGCTGTAGCTTGAGAAATAAGAAAATAGATCACTGGGTCAAAATCAAGGTCAAATTTCATTTCGGAACACGAAACTATGCATGTGGTCCAAATTTGAAGCCTGTACCTTCAAAAATGTGAAAGTAGGTCACTAGGTCAATGTCAAGGTCAAAGTTTTTTTCAGTGCATAAAACTATGCATGTGGTCCAAATTTGAAGGTTGTAGCTACAGAAATGTGAAAGTAGGTCACTAGGTCAACGTCAAGGTCAAAGTTTGTTTCGGTACACAATCCTATGCATGTGGTCTTTTTTTTGAAGCCTGTAGCTACAGAAATGTGAAAGTTAGTCACTAGGTCAATCTTAAGGTCAAAGTTCATTTCGGTACACAAAACTATGCAAGGGGTCCAAATTTGAAGGCTGTAGCTTGAGAAATGTGAAAGTAGGTCACTAAGTCAAAATCAAGGTCAAATTTTATTTCGGAATACAGAACTATGCACGTGGTCCAAATTTAAAGCCTGTACCTTCAAAAATGTGAAAGTAGGTCACTAGGTCAATGTAAAGGTCAATGTTTGTTTCGGTACATAAAACCATGCATGTGGTCCAAATTTGAAGGCTGTAGCTTGAGAAATAAGAAAATAGATCACTGGGTCAAAATCAAGGTCAAATTTCATTTCGGAACACGAAACTATGCATGTGGTCCAAATTTGAAGCCTGTACCTTCAAAAATGTGAAAGTAGGTCACTAGGTCAATGTCAAGGTCAAAGTTTTTTTCAGTGCATAAAACTATGCATGTGGTCCAAATTTGAAGGTTGTAGCTACAGAAATGTGAAAGTAGGTCACTAGGTCAAAATCAAGGTCAACTCATGTCAAGGTTCATCTTGCCACTCAAAACCATACATGTGGTCCAAATTTAAATGTTGTAGGTTATTGACAAGAAGTTTTTAAAAGCTTTTCCCTATATAAGTCTATATGAACCATGTGACCCCCAGGGCGGGGCCATATTTGACCCTAGGGGGATAATTTTAACAAACTTGGTAGAGAACAACTAGATGATGCTACATTACAAATATCAAAGCCCTAGGCTTTGTGGTTTGGACAAGAAGATTTTCAAAGTTTTTCCCTATATAAGTCTATGTAAACCATGTGACCCCCGGGGCGGGGCCATATTTGACCCTAGGGGGATAATTTGAACAATCTTAGTAGAAGACCACAAGATGATGTCACATACAAAATATCAAAGCACTAGGCCCTGTGGTTTTGGACAAGAGGTTTTTCAAAGTTTTTCCATATATAAGTCTATATAAACCATGTGACCCCCGGGGCGGGGCCATATTAGACCCCAGGGAAATAATTTGAATCATCTTGGTAGAGGACCACTAGATGATGCTTCATACCAAATATCAAAGCCCTAGGCTCTGTGGTTTTGGACAAGAAGATTTTCAAAGTTTTTCCCTATATAGATCTATGTAAATTATAGAAATAAACAAAGGGCCATAACTTACTAAACAATTGTTGAACCAGTCTGATTTTCAGGGGGACACAACTAGGGTACCAATACATCATTCTGACAAAGTTTGGTCAAAATCCCCCTAGTAGTTTCTGAGGAGATGCGATAACGAGAAATTGTTAACAGACGGAAGGACGGACGATGGACCACGGACGCAGAGTGATTTGAATAGCCCACCATCTGATGATGGTGGGCTTATAAATGTGGCCTCAAGAGTGTTAACAAGCTTTTCCTTTGAATGACCTAGTGACCTAGTTTTTGACCCCACCTGACCCAGATTTGAACTTGACTTATGGATAATCAAGCTTAATGTTCTGACCAAGTTTCATTAAGATACAGTGTAAACTAGCTTTTCCTTTGATTTGACCCTGTGACCTAGTTTTTGACCCCACATGACCAAGATTCGAACTTGACCTAAAGATCATCAAGATTAACATTCTGACTAAGTTTCATGAAGGTACAGTCATAAATGTGGCCTCTAGTGTGTCAACAAGCTTTTCCTTTGAAATGACCTAGTGATCTAGTTTTTAACCCCATCTGACCCAGATTTGAACTTGACCTATAGATAATCAAGTTTAACATTCTGACCAAGTTTCATGAAGATACAGTCATAAATGTGGCCTCTGCAGTGTTAACAAGTTTTTCCTTTGATTTGACCTGGTGACCTAGTTTTTGACCCGGGATGACCCAATATCAAACTCGTCCAAGACTTTATTGACGGTAAAATTCTGACCAAGTTTTATTAAGATTGGGCTCAAATTGTGACCTCTAGAGTGTTAACAAGCCTTTCCTTTGATTTGACCTGGTGACCTAGTTTTTGATCCCAGATGACCCAATATGGAACTCATCCAAGATTTTATTGACGGTAACATTCTGACCAAGTTTCATTAAGATTGGGCCAAATATGTGACCTCTAGAGTGTTAATAAGCTTTTCCTTTGATTTGACCTGGTGACCTAGTTTTTGACCCCAGATGACCCATTATCGAACTCGTCCAAGATTTTATAGAGGGTAACATTCTGACCAAGTTTCATTAAGATTGGGCCAAAATTGTGACCTCTAGAGTGTTAACAGTCAAATTGTTGACGCCGCCGACACCGCCACCGCCGCCGACGGGTGACGACAGACACAGGGTTATCACAAAAGCTCACAACACATAAAGTTACAGGACAAACACGATTTTGTGCTTGGACAGATGCACTAACACATGGACTGGGGTAACACTATATGCCCCTCTCCCTCATTTTTAATAGTGGGGCATAAAAGCAAATATTAATACCTCTACAACAGGACTATCTATGACAGGAAATATTGACTGAGCGAACTGCTCATTCTGAAAGGTAGCTGGTGCTGCCAGTACTGGCTGGGATTTCAACTTCCTCACATCAACTCCTGTCTCCTAAAACACAATGAGAAACAGATAAGAAACTCCCCATGTCTTTCTTCCTACAAGATTTTTAAACCATGGAATAATGATCCTTTAGGCATAAAAAAAGTTGTTTGTTTCCGGTATCCTGACCTACCCTAAATTTTTAGCCCGACCCTAAATGTTTTTATGGCCTTGGAGAATATTTTTTTCAACTTTTTAACAAAAAGATGCAAAACTGCACTTTTTATGCTTTAAACATAGCCAGTGATGTTAGAAATCAACTTACTGATGCTCTAAAGGCATAACCCCCTTATTTTTAATCATTTTTTGACAAAAAAATAATTTCCGAAAAGTCCCCCTTAATAAAAAAAATTTCCAAAAAAAAAAAATTCCAACCTACCTACACTAATTTTTTTCAGCATGTTACCGGAAACAAAGAATTTTTTTTTTAGGCCTTATATAAGATTCTTGCATTTTGATTTTTGACTGGCATTTTTACTGCCAGACACTTTCAAAAACCTTTACATGAAGTTACTGTATTCTATAAATACAACTGTTATAAATACAATTGTTGGAAGTTAAAAACTGCCCATGTTTAAAACAAACATTAATTTTGTATTAATATGTGAAAGAACAGAATTGTTCAACAGATGGCCGCTATCACAGCAAAAATGTTACTCCATTCTGTACCACTACTACTCTGCA
The DNA here is from genome assembly GCF_021730395.1 of Mercenaria mercenaria. Taxonomy (NCBI): domain Eukaryota; kingdom Metazoa; phylum Mollusca; class Bivalvia; order Venerida; family Veneridae; genus Mercenaria; species Mercenaria mercenaria. Next base: position 18,462,639 of record NC_069366.1, on the reverse strand, counting down.
AGTAACCAAAAGTTTTCCCACATGGATTATCAGTGTAAGATCAATGATGATCAATGATATTGGTCACTCTGTCCTCTGTCGTATAGCTTTATATAACAATCACCTTGAAAGGGGATCAAATGCACAGTCACTCCATCCTCTAAAAATCTCTCCATCCTTTTTAGTCATTTGCTCTTCCTATTGATCTACCAGATTCTTTAAGTAATATCAAAAGCAGATACATGAATGAGTCCTTAACACACACATATCATATTAAGTATGAAATTTCAATGACAGATGTAAAACACAATATAAACAAACCTGCAACTGTGCCAGCCTAACAGGAAAACGATGATAAGAACAAACCTGCTGCCGTGCCAGCCTGACAGGACACATGACGTTTAACATGATATGAACATACCTGCTGCCGTGCCAGCCTGACAGGACACATGACGTTTAACATGATATGAACATACCTGCTGTCTTGCCAGCCTGACAGGACACTTCGACATTTAACATGATATGTATAAACCTGCTGCTGAGCCAGCCTGAGTAACATTTAATACGATATGAACAAACCTGCTGCCATGCCAGCCTGACAGGACACATGACGTTTAACATATGAACAAACCTGCTGCCGTGCCAGCTTGACAGGACACTTGACATTTAACATGATATGAACAAACCTGCTGTCTTGCCAGCCTGACAGGACACTTGTGTTTCTTGTGCTGTATAAATAACTCCACATCACTGAACTGTGCACGGCACAGACCACATATGTGAATGTCCTCATCTTCGTCTTTAAAAAACAAAATGAACCATGTCAGGACTTCTAAAAGTGTTTACAAATTAGCAACACAATTTCAGTTTCAGTAAAAATGATAACCTAGTCCTGCATGCTCAATAAATACAATCATAAACAGAATGATTAACATCTGGGAATGGTTGGCCAGAATTTCCCAAGGGCGGGAACTCCCTATAACATTGTATTTACCGCATCAGATATTTTCTAAAGTTTTAATTTACAAGTTAATTTATCTTTATTTTTTTACATTATCCCACTTGTCCCCAGTAATCAAATTATTTTAAAGATTTAAATATATTTAGTTAACAGAAGTGTTTTCAATATCACTATATCAAAAACAAAGTGTTTAAATAAAGTAAAAAGAGCGTGGACAAAATGAAAAAATATATATGCAAGGTGGATGAAATGACCAAAACAGGGACAAGTTGACCAAATATTTTTTAAGAGTGGGGCAAAATGACCAAATTTGGGGGAAGAAATGACCAAAACAGGACAAGTTGACTGGGGGATGAGTAAATTGTCTCGATACCCTTCACACTCATAATATTCCAGTAATTTTTCCTGGGTCAAATACTTTTTGAGATACATATGATGCAATCTTAAGCCTTTTTATGCATATTTTTGACTAAGTAAAGGGCCATAACTCTGATATGACTGTGTGAGATCCAAATTAAAACCCCTGGTGCACAACTTCCTACATGTGCTGAATAACATTAAAAAAACAATCCTTTGAGGTTTGATGACTCTGGGTCAAAATCTTTTTTAGATATGAACGACACAAATTGTTAATTTGCTTCTGGTTATATTACCCTATATAAATTGCCTGGGTTTACGACCATTCGTCGAAAGATAAATGATAGAATATGACGATTAATCAAATGGACAAACAAAAGAATGGAAGAGTTGTCGAATACAACAAATGAACAAAACATATTTTTACATACGACACTTGGCCAAACTAGAGCTATCACTAAAGGTGATGAATGTACCCCCCGCATGCACTGACACAGTACATTGCAATTTGACGCACACAAGATTGCAGAATTATGTGGACTGTATGTATACAGTATAGTAACAAAAAACAAAGTCCCATAACTATGCAGAATATTTATTTAAAAGAACGTAACATGCACCATGCACAACTAGGGTTGGTACTGATCACTTGTGTGAAGTTTCACTAAATTGTGTGCACGGGTTCGAAAGATTAGGCGCGCACAACATTGCATATGCAGACTGTATGTACATAGTATGTTAACAAGAAATAAAGTCCCATAACTCTGCAATTTTTGTTGTTGAAAGAACCTAACATGCCCCATGCACAACTACTGTGGTTATTGATCACTTGTGTGAAGTTTCATTAAACTGTGTCAAGGGGATGAGGAGAGATGGTGCGCACAAGATTGTGTTTATGTATATAGTATAGTAACAAACAAAAGGGTCAATATGGCCCTAGGTCGCTCACCTGAGAAACACACCAACAGTGTAAACATGTTTGACCTAGTGATTTCATGCAAAAAAATATTCTGACCAATTATCATTAAAATTGGAGCAAAAAATCTTGAGTATAAATACGTATTTTCTTTGATTTGACCTAGTGACCTAGTTTTTGACCCCAGACAACCCATATTCGAACTTGACCTAGATTTCATCAAGGCTATCATTCTGACCAAATTTCATGAAGATCAATTGAAAAATACAGCCTCTATCACATACACAAGGTTTTTCTTTGATTTGACCTAGTGACCTACTTTTTGACCCCAGACTACCCATATTTGAACTTGACCTAGATTTCATCAAGGCAACCATTCTGACCAAATATTATGAAATCCAGTGTAAAATGCAGCCCCTACTGCATACACAAGGTTTTTCCTTGATTTGACCTAGCGACCTAGTTTTTAAACCCAGCTGACCCATATTCGAACCTGACCTAGATTTCATCAAGGCTATCATTCTGACAAAATTTCATGAAGATCAGTTGAAAAATACAGCCTCTATCACAAGGTTTTTCTTTGATTTGACCTAGTGACCTATTTTTTGATCCCAGATGACCCATAATCAAACTCGACTTAGATTTTATCAAGGCAATCATTCTGACCAAATTTCATGAAGATCAATTGAAAAATATAACCTCTATCGCATATACAAAGTTTTTCTTTGATTTGACCTAGTGACCTAGTTTTTGACCTCAGATGACCCATATTCAAACTTGACCTAGATTTCATCAAGGCAATCATTCTGACTTAATTTCAGGAAGATCAATTGAAAAATATAGCCTCTATCGCATACACAAGGTTTTTCTTTGATTTGACCTAGTGACCTAGTTTTTGACCCCAGATGACCCCTTTTCAAACTCGGCCTAGATTTTTTTAAGGTTATCATTTTGACTTAATTTCAGGAAGATCAATTGAAAAATACAGCCTCTATCGCATATAAAAAGCTTTTCCTTTGATCTGACCTAGTGACCTACTTTTTGACCCCAGATGACCCATATCTGAACTTCACCTAGATTTCATCAATGCAATTATTCTGACCAAAATTCATGAATATTAATTGAAAAATACAGCCTCTATTGCATACACAAGGTTTTTCTTTGATTTGACCTAGTGATCTAGTTTTTGACCTCAGATGACCTCTTTTCGAACTAGGCCTAGATTTCATCGAGGTAATCATTCTGACCAAAATTCATGAAGATTAATTGAAAAAAACAGCCTCTATCGCATACACAAGGTTTTTCTTTGATTTGACCTAGTGACCAAGTTTTTAACCCCAGATGACCCATTTTCGAACTCGGCCTAGATTTCATCAAGGTAAACATTCTGACCAAATTTCATGAAGATCAGTTGAAAAATACAGCCTCTATCGCATACACAAGCTAAATGTTGACAGACGACAGACAGACGACGTACATCGAGTGATCTGAAAACAATGCTCAGGTGAGCTAAAAACAAAGTCCCGTAACTCTGGAATTTTTTTTTCTGAAAGAACCAAAGAACTATAAAATACACAGATCGGCTACTTGAAAGGCATATAGAGCCAATCTAGCCAACATCCCGTGACAACTGAATGAGATCTCGTTGTAAGCGTCTGTTGATCATGACTGATCAAGTCTGCAAACGCTTTGAAATAAGGTTAATATCGGATCACTTGTTTATCATGATAATGTGTGCATTTTAAATGTTATTAGTATTTTCTACACGGGGAAGGAATGAATTTATGATTGAAAGTCTGAGAAATCAACAGTTTTCGTTTGAAAAAGGACTAAAATTGGTTTATTACATGCCGGGCGTACCACCAGTTTTATACTTCAGTAAGCGTCTGTTGATTTGATCATGATTGATCAAGTCGGCAAACGCTTTAAAATAAGATAACACGCTAACTAGAGATGACGCGGGATTATCCCAAGTTGCCATTCTGTGTATTTAATAGTTCTTTGAAAGAACCTAACATGCCCCATGCACAACTATTGTTGTTACTGATCACTTGTGTGAAGTTTCATTAAACTGTGTCAAGGGGATGAGGAGAGATGGTGCGCACAAGATTGTGTATATGTATATAGTATAGTTACAAAAAACAAAGTCCCGTAACTCTGCAATATTTTTTTCTGAAAGAACCTAACATGCCCCATGCACAACTACTGTTGTTACTGATCACTTGTGTGAAGTTTCATTAAATTGTGTCAAGGGGATGAGGAGAGATGGTGCACACAAGATTGTGTCTACGGACAGACAACCTGAAACCAGTATACCCCACCTTACAACTTTGTTGTCGGGGGAGGGTAAAATAATTGTTTGTGATATTTTCTACATTTTGTCGCATTCGATTTCATTTGCTGGGCCGTGATCTTTGGTCTATTTGATTACCTAGAAATTAGAATACATACATGAATTTCGCGATTTGACCAATTAACTAGGTGAGCGAAATGCTGCTACCTTGGAAGTTTCTTCCACCTATTCCGCAATCTTTAGATAACTCATTCTTTGCCTTTGATGTTTTGGACCGGTAATTTCGACCAATGGGGTCGGACTATTTATTATGCCATATTAAGGTGACCCACACACGTACTGTCAGACCTCTTTGATTTCGAGAAGTTTTCAACGAAATTCGACACTAATACCATTTCTATCAAATGTCCATTCTATCACTTGTAATATTCAATCACATGTCCATTCTACCAATTGTCTTATTCTATCATCTGTCTTTCGACGTAATGTCATGCACTTCTGCTAATTTGGCCTGGGTTACAAGATTCTTGTTCATAAATACCAGGGCCGCAGACTTGCAAGAGTAACAGCGGGTGGCATGCATACGAAAAATAATAACCCAGCTTATATTACTTTCATTTCAAAAACTTACACGCGTTTAATCCGTTCATGGCAAGCTTACTTTCAACAGGCACAAGTACCTACAATATGTTTTTTTCTTAATAAACTAAATGCAAAACGTAAACATGGCGGATACTCTCCGGGGCCAGATCTCCAAATAAAATCCGTCATGTTCGGAAAATACCGGACATAGACGAAGTACCATACCCGTCTTATTTAAGTTATTTTTGGTTGCGGGTTTATCCCGCTACCAAAGTTAAAGTGTATTTCTGACAATCATAGCATCTTTATTTTATTTCGAATCACATCCAAAGGATGTTCATGTGCTACACAAAATAGTCCCATTCATGAACAATGCGGATGAATTATCAATGAACACGCAGTTCTTATTCAACCTGTATCCACTCACACTGACCATTTAGATTATATAAGATCTATCAATGATAAGGTATTCCAGCCCATGGTTACAACACAAGCTGGGTCAGACAGAGTTCATCTAAGACATGATGCACATTAAATTTGTATTTGTTTCTCATTCATGTATATTCATAAACTGGCATTTAAACAGAAAATAAATCTACCAAAAACCCGCAACCATCAGACATTTCAAGGCTTTGATTTCTTTATAGTTGTATTGAAATCTAACTCTGCAGACTGTAAGTAGTGACTAGACATTTGGCTTGGAAAGCCCATGAAAGTCAACAAAGACTAAATTCCAACAGGGACAAAAGTATTCTGATAATTTTTTTAAAACTTGATGATTTTGCTTGAAATATAAATAATAAATAATTCGTAAAAACTTAGGTAATGGATGACCTGTGGTTTCTTTTGTAAATTTCAGTCAATCTTCCGTATCCTTCCTCAATGCGGAAATATTGATTTGATCCATTTTCTTCAGATTCTAGTGAATTTTTCTGAATATCAGTATTTTCGGAATAATTTAAATTTTAGGAATACACATTAAAAGGGGTCAAATTTCATTTCACGAAATCAAATCAAATAAGCGAAATCAAATCATAAAATTTGAAGTATAGAATATTTTTTAAAACCCTTTTAAGTTTTTATAATTCTGCGTGTGTATGCCAATTTTCAAGAAAAAATATTTATATTTAGTATGGTTTTGAATCGAAAAACGTATATGGGCGTTTCTCCCGATTCTATGCGCGGAAAAATCATAAGATTTAAAGTAATGAACATTTTTCAAAATCCTTCTGGGCTATTATTTAGAATATAATTCTACGTTTGTATGCACATTTTCAAGAAAAAATATTCATATTTAGTATGGTTTTGAAAAGAAAAACTTATACGGGTGTTGATTTCGTCCGATTCTGTGCGGAAGTGACAAGCAAAATCAAATCGTAAAATCTGGAAACTATTTTTAAATCGTAAAATTAAAAGATGGAACTATTTTTAAAATCCTTTTGAGCCATCATTATGAATATAATTCTACGTTTATATGTCAATTTTCAAGTCAAAATATTAATATTTATTATGGTATTGAATAGAAAAACGTACACGGGTTTTGATTTTGTTTGATTCTATACGTGTAAATACACTTGTAAGTGACAAGTGAAATCAAAGTTCATAACATTAATTAAATTCCTTTTGGGGTATTATTAAGAATGTAATTCCACGTGTGTATGCCGATTCTCAGGAAATAATATTAGTATTTAATATTTTAAAAAGAAAAACTTAGGCCATGTCCGTAATGATTTCGCTATATTCTGTATTTATGCGTAAAAAAACAACTAAAATGATAAGCAAAATCATCAAATAAAACTATATTACTGCAATATAATTGAAAAGTCGTTTGATGAATTATTCCGATATTAATTCTAAGTTTATCAACAATTTTCCTAAAAATCCGGTAATACATAATGTCTATTAAGAAAAATGTGAAAAGAGTACATGCAATACGTACACGGGTGGCAATACACAACGCAATACACAAATTGTATGACATGAATTTTTATTACGATCAAAGGCATTAATAGAAAATAATAATAATGCACAAATAAAGTGACACACATGTTATATTTTTCCACAACGAGTCATTAATTCATTTACGCATGACAATACACCTTGCTACTGTGGATTAAAAGCAATTTTAATCAACACCTCATGTTTATGTTTGTACGTGTCACATGCGTTTAACAATCATCGTTTAAATTGTTCTATACCACACCAGCTGATTGAGAAAGCCATGAAGCAGTATTACATTCCTGAACACATACAAGGAATCATCAAGGGGTACTTCAATGGCATACAGCTGCGCTTTGCAGTGGGCAACAGAATGACATCTTGGCAAAAGCTAGAGAAAGGCATCGTCACAGGTTGTACCATCTCCGTCGTTTTGTTTGTAATGGGAATGAACCTCATCATCAACGCAGCCAAGAGGGAAACCCGAGGTCCTAAAACTGCATCTGGGGTGTACCTACCAGCAAACAGAGGTTTCATGGACGACTTGACGGTGTCAACAAAGACTCATATACAGGCGAGATGGGTACTGTCAGCACTGGATGAGGCTGCCACATGGGCAAGAATGAAATTCAAGGCAAAGAAATCAAGAAGTCTGGTCATTAGAAAGGGACAGACCACAAAGAAGTTCAACCTCCAGGTTCAAGGAGAGGACATTCCATTTATTGTAGACAGTCCGATCAAGTGCCTCGGAAAATGGTATGATGCGAGCTTAAAGGATGCCAACAACATACAGCGCATTAAAAACCAGTTACAGGAAGGGTTGAAACAGATCGACCAGACTGGCCTGCCTGGGAAGTTTAAGGCATGGCTTTTCCAACATGGGCTCCTACCCAGATTGATGTGGCACTTAATGCTTTACGAAATAGCAACATCAACAGTAGAAGGCTTGGAAAGAACGGTCAGCAGATACTTAAGTCGATGGTTTGGGGTCCCACCCAGCTTCAGCAACATTGGTCTCTACAGCAGAACTAATCAGCTTCAGCTCCCACTCTCATCATTGGTGGAGGAGTTCAAGGTTGCAAAGACAAGACTGGTGGTCACTCTTAAAGAGTCAAAGGATGACTTAGTCCGAAAAGCTGGAATTGAAACTCGGACTGGACGGAAATGGTCTGCAAGCCAGGCAGTTAGCCAAGCCGAAAGTAGACTCCAGCACAAAGATATAGTTGGGACTACTGCTGTTGGTCGTCAAGGGCTCGGTATCATCAAAAGCCAGAGATGGGTCTCAGCTGACAGTACCACAAAGAGGCAGATGATACAGAATGAAGTACGCTTGGCAGAGGAGGAAGAAAGGAGGACAAGAGCAGTTTCAATGGGTGCCCAAGGTGCTTGGACAAAGTGGTGTACCACAGATAGAAAATTGACATGGGCAGAAATCTGGCGCTACGAACCAGTCAGACTTAGCTTCTTGCTAAGATCTGTTTATGACCTGCTACCATCACCTTCCAACTTACACCGATGGGGACTACAAGACAACCCAATTTGTCCATTGTGCGACAAGGTAGGAACCATGGAGCATGTGCTTTCAGCCTGCTCCACATCGTTAACCCAAGGCAGATACAGGTGGAGACATGACTGCGTACTTGGAGAACTCGCAGACACCTTGGAACGTGAGAGAACCAAGAAGAGGGAAAAGCAAAGCCCACAGATAATACAATTTGTCAAGGAAGGCCAGACTGCACCAAAGAAGAAAGCAGCAATAACATCCCTCCTTGATGAATCAGACAATTGAGACCAGACATTGTTATCTGGTCCAGGAAAGAAAAACGCCTGGTGATGATAGAGCTGATAGTTCCTTGGGAAACTCGCTGTGAGGAGGCTTATGAGCGTAAGCGGGCCAAGTACACAGAGCTCCAAGAGCAGTGCAAAGAGCGAGGTTGGAAGACATGGCTCTTCCCTGTTGAAATTTGGTCAAGAGGCTTCCCAGCACAGTCCTTGTGGAGAATGTTAAGCGCCATGGGCATCACAGGAGGAGAGAGGAAGAAAGTCATTGGAAAGCTTAGTCTCGCTGCTGAAAGGGCATCCAGCTGGCTGTGGCTCAAGAGAGAGGAGAAGAGCTGGAAGCCAACCACTGACACGTAGTGCCTGATCAACACTACGGACCCGCCGCCTAGAGAGTGTCCTGGGATTAAAGGGTCGAAACACTTGACGACGGGCGGTTCCTGGCTTAGGATGTCAGTGGTTAAAGCGGTACAGAACCATATTATACACACATTTAATACATGACAGAAATCGTATTCAACTATCATTTGAGAAAGAATGCATAATTATATATATATTTATTACTTCAACTGAATTCTTAAAAAAATCTTTTAATATGATTCCATGTTTTTTATCAAAGAAATTATTTAGAAAAAATAGCAAATCTGTATTATTACTGTTTGCTACATGTAATAATCCGATAATTGTCAGATAATTTAAATCGGCATAATTTTGAAGTGATATATCTCAAGTGAAGCAGTGTTAACGGAATATTTACGTTTGCAATATAGTATGGATATATCTTAATTTATTAGATCTATATGTCTTAAATACAATCTAAATTCTGAAGCATACGTATGCAGAGGTAGTAAAACTGATTATCTCCAAACAATGACTTATTACAGAAATTGTACATAAAATGATTACTTGATGAAAAATCTTACGTACGTTTAACAAAAAAATTTTCGTTTTGTTTAAGAAATAATATATCAAAAATCAGTCATGATTTGTCATTGTATAAAATCAAATCATTGTTTTGAGTTTAGATGTGAAGGCATTATATCAAGAGGGTCTTATGTGCTACTATATACATGTTACTATTTGTACTTAACTTTAATGAAAACAAGGAAGAACATCCAACAGAGGAAGCGCAGCCTCCGTAAATGCGCACACGATCAACACACACACACAAAGCAAACACACAAGGACAAAACAAACAAATAAAGGAACATGGTGGGGCACCGCCTTGAAACGGTCAGTGGCACAACCACCACTGGGGAGCTTAAAAGGGTTTATGGTGCACCTTACCTCACTCTTACCCCCACCATGTTCCAAAGTCACTAGACAGTGTAAATAAAAGAGTCTTATGTGATGTTAACATGCTATGCTTTGCAATTAGATTTAGTCTCATAATCTCATGTGCTACTTTATGTGGCTTTAAATGCCTTGTTGCAACTGTAAAAAGACTCCCCATACTTGTATTCAGTGTTGTTATATTTACTGGTCCTTTGGGATCATGGAGTCTATTCAATATATGTGTAATAGAGTTCCCGTAAAACCGGCGCATGGGGTGCGTGAGAGGTGTTGCACATTTCATTATCTCTCATGAACAGACTCCATCAAACAGAGTCTGTTATTATTCTTCTTGGTTGCATTCTATTCTCCCAAAGGATCTTTTTACAGATTTTATTGTACCTCAATTCATTTGCCATTAGCATGATATTATACCTATGTGTATCACTGCACGTCTTTGCCTTGTATCATATGCATTTTATTTTATAGATGCTTTTCTTCAAGCATATACACAGTGTTGTTAATAGTAAGTTAAAAAGCTCGTATGAGCTTATGTCGTATTGTTGGACCTCTTGCCATCTGTATATAAAGCTCACTCACTCACTCACTCACTCACTTGTAAAACTAGTTAGTGTGAGCAGTAATATCAGGTTATAGTAGTGTGATTTTGGTACCAAGCAAATGTGACGTGAATAATCTCCCTTGGAAGATAAATAGCCCCTATTTTTCACTTTTATTTAAAAAAGATATGTCAGTTTTAGACTAATTCTTTAAAATAAGGTAAAGGTTTTTGCTTTTAAATAAAACTAGTGATATTTTTGCGCCTCTGTTAAAATTGTCCATTTAATATTATAATTTATGTCGAATGATATTTAGGTCCGTGTGACCTACAAGAAAATATGACGGACCGCATATTTGACAGAACTTATCCAAGTGTTTGAGGGGAGCTTACTCTGACCTATTTCCGGTGCCGGTAAACAAAATTTTTTCGTCATGACTGCGAGATATGACCGTGCAATTACCGTATTTTCACCAGACGGGCACTTATTTCAAGTTGAGTATGCTCAGGAGGCTGTAAAGAAAGGATCCACGGCGGTAAGATTGGTTTTAATTGAGCGAAACACATTTTTACAGGCGGTTGCATTTTCTGCATAGTCACAATTCTAGTGGGTGGGGTAAACAAAAAACAAAGTTAGTCTGTATTGGATTTGTAGCGACTTCTGGAGTGCACATAACAAAAATGAATAAAACAAAGTCTCAGAACGACCTGAAATTAATATGAAATAAGGTAAAGGCGCAAGCGAACTCAAAGAAATCGGATATTCATAACTTTATCATGACATCACAGTGCATTAGAGATTCTAACTGACCAATCAGAGATATGCATTTTCGAGTACCTGCCAGTTTCCACTTGGGTATAATGAAGTATATTTATAATGAACATATAGTGACTTTAGAAATAAATATCACACTATTTTAGAAATCAAATTAAGATTTTTCACTGCACATGCCTCAGATGATGCTACAAACAACAAAACTTTGAAGTTTCACTGAAATATTGTATCAATTTAATACCTTAATTTGAGTTAAAATTTTTGGATTTTACACAAGGAGTCTATGATAAAGTCCGAGTAAAATGTAATCATTACCCAAGTGAAATTAGTATCATTCTGCAATGTTTTGGACATGTTAAAATTATGAATAAAATTTATGCCGGTTTCTCGATCGTCAGTTCGAGCTTTCTCATCGATTTGAGCCCTTGTGTTTTAGTAAAATTCATACTCATGTAGCATGTTCTTCCATCAGAAACTTGTGTCATTGACATTTTAAAATGCCTTGGAAAATTTAAGTCATGAAACCACTCATGAAAAAAATGAGTAAATACCTGTTTTAATATTTTGCATGAAAAATTGCTCTTTTCAAAAGGAAATAACACAGTGGGACTTGATAAAAGAAAATAACACAAAACCAAGATCTTTGCGGTCACATTTTCAATAAATGCAGTAGTATTTTGTGATAAATCATTAATGAATGTTTCATGTGATAATCATCATAGCATAAGACAAATTTAGAAATGACTTTTCGCAGAAATTCGCAACATGTATTGAAACTGAAACTGCATAGATCTCCATTCTTTGTGATTGTCTTTTTTCATAAACTATTTGAATCGGATAATAACTATTTTATATTCGATATTGACATATTTTGAACAATTGTTATTGGTTAACCCTTTCCCACATGGATACGTTTATCACCGTATCTATCGATTACCAAACAGAAACGTATTGACCCGTGTCTGTCGGTTCCCCGATAGAAACGTATTATACCGATTAACGGCCATTTGAACAGAATCGTTTTATCCCGTGTCTCATAATCAATCGCTTTATTTTCGTTCTTTTCCTAAAGAAACAAATTCCGGATGTTTACTAACTCAAAATATGGGATTTCGTCATCATTATTTACGTAAAAGATCATTTGGTTACTATTTAAATTTATCGAGTACTTTGCAAAGAAAGACACCGGGGTTTTTTCCTACATGTGCACAACGCTATGTCAGAGGTTGCGAAAGCCGTCGGACCGTCGGACATTTCCGGTAAATTTTGATCCGGTCCGGCGTGATATATCAAGTTCACAAGACCGAGTGTCCGATAAAAATTGCAGGTCAATATCATAAAATAAGAAGAAAGTCCTCCGCGATTTCGAGAAAGTTTGACTTTCATCATTAAATTGTAACATGGAATCCCGAGAAATTGATGTCAAACTATATTTTAGTAAGCGCTTGTTTCATTGGTACTAAAAATAGAAACAGTGGAAACCCCTCACGACGTCACGACAATTCTAAGAACGCGCGTTATCATTGGATGCTTACTACGCGCGGATGGTACTCGATTTTTGTACGCGGGAACCAGACGGGAATTTCCAGAAATTCCGGGTCATCTTTCTCTTTATATGTCAACATCAACGTGACTCGGTGCAAACAATACACTTGTGGGGGAAAAGACAGCGATGATATAGCAAATGAATATGAATAAAATCTGTAAAAAGATCCTTTTGAAGCAAAGAATGCAACCAAGAAGAATAACAGCAGACTCGTTTTGACCGAGTCTGTTCGCGAGAGGACATCTCTCACGCCTCCCAAACAACGGCTTAAGCGGGACTCTTAATCTATTACACAAATGTTGAATGGACTCCATGGTCCAAAAGGACCAGAAAATATAACAACACTGAATCCAAGTACAGGGAGACTTTTTACAGCCTGAAAACTTAATGTCTGAAATCTGTTTCAGTTAATATGTGGAAATAAACTAAAAGGATGTAGATTCGTGTAATGCTGTCTATATAGTTTAAGACTATGTATAAATACCAGTTTTAAAGATCAGATACCAAATTTATTAAAAAGAATTCGGTCTGGTAAAATATTATCCGGTCCTGTAAAAAAATCATGTTTACCAGACCGACTGTCCTGTGAATATTCAGGGTCTTTCGTGAACACTGCTACGTCATGGAAAATTACTGAGAAACTGCTTGCAACTAGCTGTTTGCGGGGCTTTCGTCGTTCTAAAAATAACAACCATTTAACATCAAAGTATTTTTAAATGTGTTAGGTCATGAAGGTCACGCGTGATACATGCAGATTTCCCCTAAACAACAATTTGTGTATACGATGGCTTGGAATTTATGGCCTTACATAACGGGAAGTGTTAATCAAAACAGAAGGACCGCGGCTTTCAAATATTTTATGACACCCCAAGAGTTAATTGCTGCGGAAGTCACCAGTGATGTACTGACGTTTGATCATCAAAATATTACGTAATATTATCTTAAAAATATTTAATTTTTAGCACAAGAATACTGTAATCGGTTACGAGTCTCGATCTCCATGATCTTTTTGCACTTTCAGAAATTTTACGATCCGTTATTTTTGTAGTGTTATTCAGTTTGATGGTTGTTTTTTTATATAAATACTTACCGATTCCGATTCGGAAGATAAGTCTATTAACTATAAATCAAATTTTCAAACATCAGAATGAAATTGTATATGAATTTCAATGTGAAAGTAATCCAAAACAGAATTTTATGCCTAAAAATATATATTCCCGTACTTTAACACTTTATATCTTCGAAACTCAAAGAGAAACTACAATAAATTTTGTATCATCGGAAAGAGAATTTAAATTGCTATAAACTTTATATTGACAAAAATAATGTCAAACTTACAGAAAATATTAAAATAATGACATTTTTAACATGTGTGTGTGTAATCACAAAATAATGCCAACACCTCTGTTCAGATAAGACAGTCACCTTTATCAGCCATATACCGATTATTGATTATCACTTATCAGTGTTATGTAAAAGAGGTTACTTTGGCTTCTGTTCTGTGTGGTAAAGGGTTAAATAGCTATTTCTAGCTATATATAGCCAGATTTAGCTATATAACTAATTTGTGACTTTTCTGGGACCTGTTCACTACTCAAAAGAAAGTGAATTCGCAAGAACCTCTTCACTGTGAAAACTAAGTTTACATTTAGTGTCATCATACTTGCTACAGTGAATATCATACTTCGAAAAATTTACTGGAAGCCGGTTTCACGATGGCGTATTTCCTGTTTGCTGCGTTCTTGTTCTGGCTTTAGGCTTATTTTGACAATATTTTTCCATTTTCTGTCCGTTTATCTTTTTAAAGAAATTAAACCTTTTCTCAGCTAAGTGGAAACCTTTCTTGCACGATTTTTGAGCAATCAGATAAAGTTCTGTATTCACTGCAGAGAGAACCACTACCTTTCTAGGCTAGGGAATGCCACCGGTTGCCTTGTTAGCTACCAGCGAAACTTTTAAAATCCATCGCCATGTGTGAAAAAGTATACTTGAACTTTTTATTACTTGTGTTACCATAAAGCTCAATTCTTGAGCAGGTCCTTTGAGCTCGCTATTACGTTTTCATAAGAATTAAAACAGTAATGAATAAGAACTTTGTTTTGAGTCGGCAAAATAAGTAATAATTATGAAATAAAGCAAAGCCTCAAATCGAACTTGTCAAGGAAATCAGTTTTAGCTTATAAAATATATATTACAAAGAAACTATTCACTTCTCAAAAGAAAATGAAAATTCGCGAGAACTTATTCACTTGAAAACGGAAAGTTTACATTTAGTGTCAAACCTGTTACGGCGAATATATCATACTTTGCAAAATTTACGGGAAGCTGGTGTCACGGTGACGTCATTTCCTATTTGCCGCATTCTCGTACTGGCTTTATTAATATCAGTGACAATATTTTCCATTTTCTGTCCAATATTTACGCAGGAAACTTTTTTAGGGGGAAAATGAAAGATAAAGTACTGAAAAAAAACCCCACAAAAACTGGAATGCCAGTACTAAATATATATAGTAAATTCATGTTGTCATTTAAATGGAAAACCCCGGCCTCGTGTACTGCAAACTCAGTAACGATAAGCTGTGTGGGTAAATTGGCAAATGTAATTTACCAAATAATGTTTGAAATATTTTTTCAAAATAACTGAATACTGTTTTGACTGATTCAAAGTCATACATTATTTATGTAATCTATTGATCAATCGAAAGACGTTCTGTATTAGTTTACTACCTAGCGGAGAGAAGTTCTTCCTGTCCACTAGGGTGCGCTTTGTTATAGCTTCTTGCAAAACTTTAAAAATCAGTCAAGTGTGAAAGGATACTTGCGTCACCACAAAGCTCGATTCTTGAGCTGGCCCTTTGCTTGCTATAACCAGGGCTCTCGAAAGTGGGCGACTTTTCTCCTGTCCGGTCCATAACTCTCCCATCCATGAAGGGATTTTAATATTACTTGGCAGAAATGTACCTCATAATAAGATGATGTGTCATGCTCAACTTTCAGACCCCCTAGCTCAAAGGTCAAGGTCACACTTAGCAGTCAAATGTCAGCATGGCATGAACAGGGTCTGCTTTGTGTCCGGTCCATAACTCTGTCATTTATTAAGGGATTTTAATATCACTTGCCACAAATGTTCCCCATAAGGAGAGGACATGTCATGCGCAAGACCCAGACCCCTAGCTCAAAGGTCAAGGTCAAAATTGGAGGTCAAATGTCAACAGAGCTTTTTTCCTGTCCGGTCCATAACTCTGCCATCCATGAAGGGATTTTAATATTACTTGGCACTATGTCTAAGGTCAAGGTCCCACTTATAGGCCAAAGGTCAGATACAAAAATGACTGTTGGGAGCGTTTCTCCTTCATGCATGGAGGGATTTTGATGAAACTTGGCACAAAAGTTCACCACTATAAGACGGATTGTCATGCGCAAGAACAAGGTCTCTAGGTTTAAGGTCAAGGTTATACCTAGAGGTCAAAGCTTAAATTTAAGAATGACTGTCCAGAGCATTTCTTCTCCATGCATGGAGGGATTTTGATGTAACTTGGCACAAATGTTCATTGTTATGAGGCACCCTTGTTTTAAGAATTACCTCCCTTTGTAATTTCTATAAATAGATTATATTGTTACTTTTTAGCTCACCTGTCACAAAGTGACAAGGTGAGCTTTTGTGATCGCGCGGTGTCCGTCGTCCATGCGTCCGTGCGTAAACTTTTCCTTGTGACATCTTTAGAGGTCACATTTTTCATGGGATCTTTATGAAAATGGGTCAGAATGTTCATCTTGGTAAATTCTAGGTCAAGTTCGAAACTGGGTCACGTGCCATCAAAAACTAGGTCAGTAGGTCTAAAAATAGAAAAACCTTGTGACCTCTCTAGAGGCCATATATTTCATGAAATCTTCATGAAAATTGGTCAGAATGTTCACCTTGATGATATCTAAGTCAGGTTTGAAAGTGGATCACGTGCCGTCAAAAACTAGGTCAGTAGGTCAAATAATAGAAAAACCCTGTGACCTCTCTAGAGGCCATATTTTCCATGGGATCTGTATGAAAGTTGGTCTGAATGTTCATCTTGATGATATCTAGGTCAGGTTCATAAATGGGTCACGTGCCATTAAAAACTAGGTCAGTAGGTCAAATAATAGAAAAACCTTGTGACCTCTCTAAAGGCCATATTTTTCAATGGATCTTCATGAAAGTTGGTCTGAATGTATATCTTGATGATATCTAGGTCAAGTTCGAAACAGGGTCATGTGAGGTAAAAAACTAGGTCAGTAGGTCTAAAAATAGAAAAACCTTGTGACCTCTCTAGAGGCCATACTTGTGAATGGATCTCCATAAAAATTGGTCAGAATGTTCATCTTGATGATATCTAGGTCAAGTTCGAAAGTGGGTCACGTGCCGTCAAAAAGTAGGTCAGTATTTCAAATAATGAAAAAACGTTGTGACCTCTCTAGAGGCCATATTTTTCATGGGATCTGTATGAATGTTGGTCTAAATGTTTATTTTGATGATATCTAGATCAAGTTCGAAACTGGGTCAACTGCGGTCAAAAACTAGGTCAGTAGGTCTTGAAATAGAAAAGCCTTGTGACCTCTCTAGAGGCCATACCCTTGAATGGATCTTCATGAAAATAAGTCAGAATATTCACCTTGATGATATCTAGGTCAAGTTCGAAACTGGGTCACGTGCTTTAAAAAACTAGGTCAATAGGTCAAATAATAGAAAAACATTGTGACCTCCCAAGAGACCATATTTTTCAATGGATCTTCATGAAAATTGGTCAGAATTTTTATCTTTATAATATCTAGGTCAAGGTGAGCGATTCAGGACCATCATGGTCCTCTTGTTTATTACTGGCCATAGGGAAAAATCGAGACAACTTTTCTGTGGTACAACATGCATGTTACATTGATTTTTTAGATGTATTTTGACCTATCTCAACCTGGTAAAGAGTTTTCTGTGGACTTGTAATATATTTTTTGTTCTAATAGATTTTTTTTTTTTTTAAATTTTTTTTTTTTATTGATTTCCCTTTGTGGTTACTATAGATAACTTATATGATAACTTTTTCATAATTGGCCAAAATAAATCCATATGAAAGCAACTATAGGTTTTTATGTATGCAAATTTAATCCAAGTGTTTTGTTATAACATATTGTATTTATAATACAATATTGTTTATACATCATTGACATATATGATATCAATTCATTATGTTATACTGCAGTAGAAACTATAAGGTGCCTTCCAGTAGGAGACTTTGTATTGCATGGCAATACTTCATTCACTTGTTTTCAGTTATAGCATTACCCCTAATTATTTCCCAATTATTATGCGACTGAAGGGACATATTATGTTATGATGCTGGTATCTGTCTGTCCGTCTGTCCATTAGCAATTTCATGTCCGCTCTATAACTCTTGAACCCCTTGAAGGATTTTGAGGAAACTTGACACAAGTGTTCACCACATCGAGACGACATGCAGAGCGCATGTTCTGGATGGCTCACTTCAAGGTCAAGGTCACACTTAGGGGGTTAAATGTCATCTGACTTTGTTTCATGTCCGCTCTGTAACTCTTGAACTGCTTGAAGGATTTTAAAAGAAAGAAAGCACATCAAGACGACTTACAGAGCGCATGTTTCGGATGGCTCTCTTCAAGGTCAAGGTCACACTTAGCGTTCAAAGGTCATATCTTCGGGCATATATTGCTCCGCATTGCGGTGCTCTTGTTGGAAATAGCATGCTACTTCTTCCCAATTTTTGAAAAAATCACATTTAATCTTCACAAAATGGACAGGCACAGGCACCTTCCAAATTTTGGTTTAAAAAAACTCTGAAAAATTCCCAATCAAAATTAATTTTTAGCTGGACTATTCGACGAATAGTCTAGCTATTCTACTCACCCTGGCGTCGGCGTCGGCGTCACACCTTGGTTAAGTTTTTGCATGCAAGTACATACAGCCATCAATTAAAGGCATATAGCTTTGAAACTTATTGTTTCTTTTTCTAGGTCAATTACCAACCTCTCTGGGTCAAGTCCCATAACTCTGACATGTATTTTGAGCAAATTATGCCCCCTTTTGGACTTAGAAAATTTTGGTTAAAGTTTTACATGCAAGTAACTATCTCCAAAACTAATGCAGATATTGATTTGAAACTTCACATGTGTCTTCGGGGTTATAAAACTAGTTGATAGCAGCAGGTCCCATAACTCTGACCTTCATTTTGGCCAAATTAAGCCCCCTTTTGGACTTAGAAAATTCTGGTTAAAGTTTTGCGTGCAAGTGCATACAGACATTTCTAAAAGGCATATAGATTTGAAACTTATTTTTTCTTTTTCTAGATCAATTACCAACCTCACTGGGTCAAGTCCCATAACTCTGACATGTAATTTGAGCAAATTATGCCCCCTTTTAGACATAGAAAATCCTGGTTAAAGTTTTACATTCAAGTTATTATCTCCAAAACTAATGCAGATATTTATTTGAAACTTCACATGTGTCTTCAGGGTTATAAAACTAGTTGATAGCAGCAAGTCCCATAACTCTGACCTTCATTTTGGCCAAATTATGTCCCCTTTTGGACTTCGCAAATTCTGGTTAAAGTTTTGCGTGCAAGTACATACAGCTATTTCTAAAAGGCATACAGATTTGAAACTTATTTTTTCTTTTTCTAGATCAATTACCAACCTCACTGGGTCAAGTCCCATAACTCTGACATGTATTTTGAGCAAATTATGCCCCCTTTTAGACTTAGAAAATTTTGGTTGAAGTTTTACATGCAAGTTACTATCTCCAAAACTAATGCAGATATTGATTTGAAACTTCACATGTGTCTTCGGGGTTATAAAACTAGTTGATAGCAGCAAGTCCCATAACTGTGACCTTCATTTTGGCCAAATTAAGCCCCCTTTTGGACTTAGCAAATTCTGGTTAAAGTTTTGCGTGCAAGTACATACAGCTATTACTAAAAGGCATATAGATTTGAAACTTATTTTTTCATTTTCTAGATCAATTACTAACCTCACTGGATCAAGTCCCATAACTCTTACATGTATTTTGAGCAAATTATTCCCCTTTTTGGACTTAGAAAATCCTGGTTAAAGTTTTGCGTGCAAGTACATACGGCAATTACTAAAAGACATAATTATATATTTGAAACTTGTTTTTTCTTTTTCTAGATCAATTACCAACCTCACTGGGTCAAGTCCCATAACTCTGACATGTATTTTGGGCAAATTATGCCCCCTTTTGGACTTTGAAAATTCTGGCTAAAGTTTTACATGCGAGTTTCTATCTCCAAAACTAATGCAGATATTGAATTGAAACTTCACATGTGCCTTCGGGGTTATAAAACTAGTTGATAGCAGCAAGTCCCATAACTGATATGCATTTTGGTCAAATTATTCCCCCTTTTGAACTTAAAACTCTTTTGATATTTAACCTTTTTAGGTAATATTTTCCTGCCTCTGGGACAATATTTTGAATAGTCGAGCTTGACTGTCTTACGGACAGCTCTTGTTGGGTAATATTTTCCTGCTTCTGGGACAATATTTTGAATAGTCGAGCTTGGCTGTCTTACAGACAGCTCTTGTTTATCATAATAATCAAAAATTCATTTCGATTGGGAATTTTTCCGTTTTCAAATTCAAAAGAATTCTTGCATATTAAATTTTGTTCACCAAAGAAATCACACAAATTGTTTGAAAAATCAACCTGTTACTATTTTTAGTTGCATGGCTATCTGCATCTTGGCAGTAATTAAACATATATATGATTCTGCCAAAATATTGTATGTTTTTAAGCAAAAGCCTTTCAAAACACTAAGATACATTAACATTTATTGAATAAAGTGCCCAAAGCTTGTTGACAGATATTTCTTTTGCCATTAATGATATACAGCATAGATTTTTATGACCCGATTTTTTCACCCGAGTAAACACACACACACACACACACACAACTTTTTATACAACTGTTGCATTTGTGGTGAAAACTTACTACGTGTAAACAAAAGTTTAAACATGACAATGAAGAGTTTTTCAACTTCTGCAAGGTCTGTGAAGAATCAGCAACATAAACAAATCCTGAAAACTAAATTCTCTCACTTTTACCAAAGGATACTTTAAACTTGTTATTCATTTGACTGTCTACAATTAAATCTTGAAAATAAAATTTTAAAGTAATAAGAATAAATGTTTTAATGTTTAAACTTCAAAATATAATTCATTTGTTGATACTTTTCCCCCAATTTTGACAATTTACCATGTAAAAAATTCCCAATTTGACCAGGGTTATTAAACCCCAAAACCCTAGAAATCCCTGTCACAGATCATTAGTCCTGTTTCAGGAAGGATTATCTACGTTATAGAGTTTTGTTTATGAAGTGAATTCTTCGTGAAAAAGAAACCAATAGGGAGTGACCGACCGAGGTTTCTTTTTCTCGAAGAATTCTCTTCATAGACTCTATCTGACATAGTGTGAAATCTACGTTTTACCAATCAGAATTGCAGTCAGTTGTGTTGGATTCTCCGCCTACCTTTGACTAGCATCCTTTGAAATACGATGAAGGGGTGGTCATTGGTACGCATGCACATTCATTTGACGCTCTTCACCGTGTAGAGCTGTTCTTCGAAAATTATTGCTACAGTCACATTGATCTTCTGGAATAAGAAGCCATATTTTTTAAAAAATAACTACCTCTGATTGGTCAAAAAGATAAGTTGCACACTAGTTACTCTATTAAAATTGTGATGTTTCAGGTTGGTGTGCGAGGCAAGGATATTGTTGTACTTGGAGTGGAAAAGAAAGCGGTGGCCAAACTACAGGAGGACAGGACTGTCAGAAAAATAGCCTTGCTGGATGATCATGTAGCGCTAGCTTTCGCAGGTTATTACATATTTAACCCTTACCCTGCTGAATTTATATAATGAACTTGTCAATCATTCATTTGGACAGTACCATTAACTGTTAAAACGGGTGCATACCAAAAAGATACTGACTGAATGGCGAACAGTGCAGACCATGATCAGACTGCAGGGATGTGCAGGCTGATCCTGGTCTGCACTGGTCGCAAAGGCAGAATCAATAATATATAACAAGTTTAGATCTAAATTCAGTTATGAATTGGCATTTTGGCCAAAATAGTTATAAATTGTCTCTAAAGATACAGAAGCAGGCTCTGAGGTGAGAATTCCTTAACTATTGTATAGCAGCTAAATTCATGGTGTCTGAAAATCTGTACTTTTTTTAGATTGTAAAACACATGCAAAAGATTTGTTTTACTTGTATACTCCTTGCTATATAGTCTAGGTGATATTTACAATGTATAATGTCTAAGATAAAGTGTCATTACAGATTATGTACATGTAGAAGTGGCAGATATAGCCTGACTATAGGTGTACCAAGGTCTAAATCCAGAACGATTGAATTATTCAGTTGATAAAGTTATTCTGTAATGGAATATCTGTTTAAGTTAACAGCTATTTATGGATAACAGGAGCAGACTTAGATATGATGATAACAAAAGGCCGTCTGATATTTTAGCTCTCCTGTCATTGGATTGAGCTGAAGACATGATCATAATTATAAACTGTAGCGATCATATTTTCTGATCTAAGTTCTTCTTCTGGTTCATTAGGTTTTGGCTTGTTGTTGCACCAATTTTTAGCTCACCTGAGCAATGCTCAGGTGAGTTTTTCTGATCGCTCGATGTCCGGCGTCCGTCGTCTGTTGTCTGTCGTCCGGCGTCCGTCGTCTGTCAACATTTAGCTTGTGTATGCGATAGAGGCTGTATTTTTCAATTAATCTTCATGAATATTGGTCAGAGTGATAACCTTGATGAAATCTAGGCCGAGTTCGAAAATGGGTCATCTCGGGTCAAAAACTAGGTCACTAGGTCAAATCAAAGAAAAACCTTGTGTATGCGATAGAGGCTGTATTTTTCATTTAATCTTCATGAATTTTGGTCAGAATGATAACTTTGATGAAATCTAGGCAGAGTTCGAAAATGGGTCATCTCGGATCAAAAACTAGGTCACTAGGTCAGATCAAAGAAAAACCTTGTGTATGCGATAGAGGCGGTATTTTTCAATTAATCTTCATGAATATTGGTCAGAATGATAACCTTGATGAAATCTAAGCCGAGTTCGAAAATGGGTCATCTCGGGTCAAAAACTAGGTCACTAGGTCAAATCAAAGAAAAACCTTGTGTATGCGATAGAGGCTGTATTTTTCAATTCTTCTTCATGAATATTGGTCAGAATGATAACCTTGATGAAATCTAGGCCGAGTTCGAAAATGGGTCATCTCGGGTCAAAAACTAGGTCACTAGGTCAAATCAAAGAAAAACCTTGTGTATGCGATAGAGGCTGTATTTTTCAATTGATCTTCATGAATTTTGGTCAGAATGATTGCCTTGATGAAATCTAGGCCGAGTTCGAAAATGGGTCATCTCGGGTCAAAAACTAGGTCACTAGGTCAAATCAAAGAAAAACCTTGTGTATGCGATAGAGGCTGTATTTTTCAATTGATCTTCATGAATTTTGGTCAGAATGATTACCTTGATGAAATTTAGACCAAGTTCGAAAATAGGTCATCTGGGGTCAAAAACTAGGTCACTAGGTCATATCACGTAAAAACCTTGTGTATGCGATAATCATAGAGGCTGTATTTTTCAATTGATCTTCATGAATTTTGGTCAGAATGATTACCTTGATGAAATCTAGACCAAGTTCGAAAATAGATCATCTGGGGTCAAAAACTAGGTCACTAGGTCAAATCAAAGAAAAACTTTGTGTATGCAGTAGAGGCTGTATTTTTCAACTGATCTTCATGAAATTTAGCCAGAATGATTACCTTGATAAAATCTAGGCCGTGTTCGAAAATGGGTCATCTCGGGTCAAAAACTAGGTCACTAGGTCAAATCGAAGAAAAACATTGTGTATGCAATAGAGGATGTATTTTTCAATTGATCTGTATGAAATTTGGTCAGAATGATTGTCTTGATGAAATCTAGGTCGATTTTGAATATGGGTTATCTGAGGTCAAAAACTAGGTCACTAGGTCAAATTAAAGAAAAATCTTGTGTATGCGATAGAGACTGTTTTTTTCAATTGATTTTTATGAAATTTGGTCAGGTTGATTGCCTTAATGAAATCTAGGTCGAATTTGAATATGGGTCATCTGAGGTCAAAAACTAGGTCACTTGGTCAAATCAAAGAAAAAACTTCTGTATGTGATAGAGGCTGTATTTTTCAGTTGATCTTCATGAATTTTGGTCAGAATGATTGCCTTGATAAAATCTAGGTCAAGTTTGAACATGGGTCATCTAGGGTCAAAAACTAGGTCATATCTAAGAAAATGCTTGTTTTATCGCAAGAGACCAATTTTTTGGTCCAATCTTAATGAAAATTGGTCAGAATATTTGTTTCCTTGAAATCACTAGATCAAACATGTTTTACACTGTTATGGAGTGTTTCTTAGGTGAGCGACCTAGGGCCATCTTGGCCCTCTTGTTTTAAGTTCTACTGACCTAGTTTTAAAGATCACATTGTATTAATTAATGTAATAACACTAATTATTATATATTCAAATTCCAGGATTGACAGCTGATGCTCGAATTCTCATTAACAGAGCAAGAGTAGAATGTCAGAGTCATAAACTAACAGTGGAAGATCCTGTCACTATAGAATATATTACCAGATATATAGCACAACTTAAACAGGTATATAACTTGTTGTATTGTAGCTATGGGAGTCAATGTTAAATAAAGAGTGCTTAAATAAAGAATTTCTCAGTCTTTTATGCAGCATCAGTGTATACATGACTACTGTATGAAGCAGAATACCATATGAATCTTAGCTGTGAAGTCAGCTATTACATGTATTGCAAAGTTTAACCCTTATCCTGCTAAATTTCTATAATGAACTGGTACATTAACTGTCAAAAGGGGTGCTTACCAAAAAGATACTGAATGGCGAACAGTGCAGTCTGATCATGATCTACACTGGTCGCAAAAGCAGACTCAGTTGTGCCCAGCATGATGAGGGTTAAAGTAACTGAAAATGGTTTGTATGTCAGAATATTTGAATATGTGACTAATTTTTTAGGCATATGGCGCTATTTATATCTATAATACTTTTTACTCGCATATTTGTTATGGACAATGAAAATAGAATGCAATTATCCATTTTGATAATTTCTGATTTTACAGTAATTATAAATCTATCGCTGGCCTGAAACGAAAATGTTTAGAAAATTCTTACTTGTAAGGAAAATACAATGTTAGATATGAAGAATGTTTGAAATAATCTGTTTTCAGAAATATACACAGAGTAATGGAAGACGTCCCTTTGGTTTATCTGCATTGTTAATTGGTTATGATGATGGGCCACACCTATATCAGACTGATCCCTCAGGAACATACCATGAATGGAAGGTAAACACACATGTTCATTCACACCCAGAAATTTTACTGGAATTGAACACAATGTACCCCCAACAATTTTACTTGAAATTAACCTAATTTTCACCCTTCAATTTTACCAAAATTAACACAGTTTACACCCTGCGATAATACTGGAAACAAAAGACTAATTTTGAAATCCAGAAGTTTAGGATTGCTTAAAATTGCTACTTTAATTCTAGGTCAGGTCCCTTCAATAGTTGATACTGTCATATGGGCCAGGTGTTACACAGGAAAACTTGAAATATTTGAAGTTTTTCAGCAATAACATTTGTTAAGTATCAACCTTGTGAATCCCTCTTAGGTGAACAGCTTAAGTCCAGTTGGTCCTCTGTTTTTCAATTTTGCAAATGTAAATGTTACCTGTGATTGGCCCTAAAAATCTTTTTTTAACCATAAATATCAGGTGATTGCTTCAAAACCTGTACTGTAATTTTGTCAACTTGATGTTGAGCTTTTCCATTAAACACCCAAGCCCGCCCGCTTAGCTCAGTAGGGAGAGCGTTGGCCTACGGATCGCAGGGTCGCGACTTCAATCCCCGAGCGGGGTGTATGTTCTCCGTGACGATTTAATAAAAGACATTGTGTCTGAAATCATTCGTCCTCTACCTCTATGGGGAAGTTAGCAGTTACTTGCGGAGAACAGGTTTGTACTGGTACAGAATCCAGGAACACTGGTTAGGTTAACTGCCCGCTGTTACATGAGTGAAATACTGTTGAAAAACAGCGTTAAACCCAAAACAAATAAAACAATAAACACCCAACAAACTGTTTTGTGGGGGAGGTGCTAACAGGGATTTTCATGAATTTCATTTTCATTTTGCAGGATTCGTATACAAGTTATACATCATTATGTCTTCCCCCCCCCCCCCCCCCCCCCCCACCACCTCCGACATATTGTTTTTGCCCTGTCCATCTGTCTGTCTGTCACACTTCATTTCCGATCAATAACTGGAGAACCATTTAACCTAGAACCTACAAACTTCATAGGGTGGCAGGGCTTATGGAGTAGTTTTTGGGGTCACTTGATCAAAGGTCAAGATCACAGGGGCCAGAACTTGGAAAACTGTTCACAATCCGTAACTTGAGAACCACTAGGTCCAGAATGTTGAAACTTCATGGGATGATTGGACATGTTGAGTAGATGATCCCTATTGCAGCCAACCATCAGTATCTCTTTGACTTTTACTCCTGTCCCCTATTGACTTCTTGCCTATCACTACTATGCATTGGGGGAGACATGCGCTTTTATACAAAAGCATCTTCTAGTTCTAAATGTCTTCATGGGCAGTAGTAGAATCTTTTTTGAATTTTAAAGGGGTTTTTCATTATCACAGTTTTATGGCAAAAAATGTATTTTGGAAAAAAAAATCAAGGAAAAACATTGTAATGGAAAAGGTGGATTAAACAATGTGTTTTTTATCCGTTTTGCTGTAATTATTAACCTGGAAAAGTTTTAATGGCTGTATATCCAGCACAGTGAAAGGGTATTGTTTCGTTCTGAATATACTTATATCATAATGTCAATCAAACTGTCCTTATTCAGACAACCAATCATTACGTTCCAGGCTAATGCTATAGGTAGAAGTGCAAAGACTGTACGAGAGTTTCTTGAGAAACATTACACAGATGAAGTAGCGGCAAATGATAAGGAATGTATCAAACTGACACTGAAAGCTCTACTAGAAGTCGTACAAACCGGCGGGAAAAATGTGGAACTTGCAATTATGAAGAGAGGAGAACCTTTAAAAGTATTATTTTTAACATTATAAGGGAAAAAACATACAAACTTTATATGTTATCAGTGAAAAAATATTTTGGTAAATGTTAAAAGAGAGAAAACTTGAGATAAGAGAAAGATGAACCCTTCTGAATTTAAGTCGCTCTTGGATTTTTAGCTCACCAGGTGAGCTTTTGTGATCGCGCGTCGTCCGTCTGTGCGTGCGTCCTTAAACTTTTGCTTGTGACCACTCTGGAGGTCATATTTTTCATGGGAACTTTATGAAAGTTGGTCAGAATGTTCACCTTGATGATATCTAGGTCAAGTTCGAAACTGGGTCACGTGCCTTCAAAAACTAGGTCAGTAGGTCTAAAAATAGAAAAACCTTGTGACCTCTCTAGAGGCCATATATTTCACAAGATCTTCATGAAAATTGGTCAGAACGTTCACCTTGATGATATCTAGGTCAAGTTCGAAACTGGGTCACGTGCCATCAAAAACTAGGTCAGTAGGTCAAATAATAGATAAACCTTGTGACCTCTCTAAAGGCCATATTTTTCATGGGATCTGTATGAAAGTTGGTCTGAATGTTCATCTTGATGATATCTAGGTCAAGTTCGAAACAGGGTCATGTGCGGTCAAACACTAGGTCAGTAGGTCTAAAAATAGAAAAACCTTGTGACATCTCTTGAGGCCATATTTGTGAATGGATCTTCATGAAAATTGGTCAGAATGTTCATCTTGATGATATCTAGGTCAAGTTCGAAAGTGGGTCACGTGCCTTCAAAAAGTAGGTCAGTAGGTCAAATAATGAAAAAACGTTGTGACCTCTCTAGAGGCCATATTTTTCATGGGATCTGTATGAAAGTTGGTCTGAATGTTTATCAACTGGGTCATGTGGGAAGAGGTGAGCGATTCAGGACCATCATGGTCCTCTTGTTTAAGATACAGCCTTGAAATTTTGATGACATACACAGTTTTGCACACCAATCGTAAAACTGAATTTCATTGACCATGAATGTGACCTACTGACTTTCTTAATATTTTATCATCAGTTTGATCTTTGAAACATGTAGCTCATATTACTCGGTTGAGTGATCCAGTGTCATCATGAACCTCTTGTTCAGCTAAGTGGGTAGGCTGCTGGGCTTTGTACTTACTGATATAAATAGACATGTCATTTGAAAGACTGTTGAAAAAGATGCTAACTCAAACTCATGTACACTATTTTAAGGGATTTGGTTCAAAATTCCTGCCCATGTTGCTCCTATTACTCTATAGTTAACTTGAACTTTGTTCAAGGTGAGCTGTTAGTATAGGGGGATGGTCCAGCATCCTGTATCAACATTTTTAGCTCCACTATTCTGAGAATAGGGTAGCTATTCTACTCACCTCGGCATCAGCTTGTCCTTCCGTTTTATCTTTGTTACTGATGCTTATATCTTACTGTAACTTCACATATACATTGTCCGGCATACAAACAAAGTATCTGCAGGGGCAGGGCCCATTATACATAAGGTCAGGTCACCAAGGTGTTATACTTCGATTATTTTTAAGGTTAAAGGTTTTCGGCAACCTTTGTTTTTCTGTCCTATCTTTGTTACTATTGCTTATATCTTACTGTAACATCACACAAACATTGTCCAGGATACAAACAAAATATTTGCTGGGGCTGGGCCCATTATACCCAAGGTCAAAATCACCAAATACTTTGAATCATTTTCATACTTTGAATTATTTATAAAAGCTTCGTTTATAGACCTATCTTTGGTACTATAAAAGATAATGACTTGAAATTAAAAAAAAATCTTTATAATCATCTTCTGCATGTTAGGTTACAATCTCCATAACTCTAATTGTATTTTTAGCTCACCTGTCACAAAGTGACAAGGTGAGCTTTTGTGCTCTCGTGGCGTCCGTCGTCCGTGTGTAAACTTTTGCTTGTGACCACTCTAGAGGTCACATTTTTCATGGGATCTTTATGAAAGTTGGTCAGAATGTTCATCTTGATGATATCTAGGTCAAGTTCGAAACTGGGTCACGTGCGGTCAAAAACTAGGTCAGTAGATCTAAAAATAGAAAAACCTTGTGACCTCTCTAGAGGCCATATTTTTCATGAGATCTTCATTAAAATTGGTCAGAACGTTCACCTTGATGATATCTAGGTCAAGTTTGAAACTGGGTCACGTGGGATCAAAAACTAGGTCAGTAGGTCTAAAAATAGAAAAACCTTGTGACCTCTCTAGAGGCCATATTTCTCAATGGATCTTCTTGAAAATTGGTCAGAATGTTCACCTTGATGATATCTAGGTCAAGTTCGAAACTGGGTCACATGGGATAAAAAAACTAGGTCAGTAAATCTAAAAAAAGAAAAACCTTGTGACCTCTCTAGAGGCCATATTTTTCATGAGACCTTCATGAATATTGGTCAGAATGTTCACCTTGATGATATCTAGGTCAAGTTCGAAACTGGGTCACATGGGGTCTAAAACTAGGTCAGTAGATCTAAAAATAGAAAAACCTTGTGACCTCTCTAGAGGCCATATTTCTCAATGGATCTTCATAAAAATTGGTCAGAATGTTTATCTTGATGATATCTAGGTCAAGTTCGAAACTGGGTCACGTGGGGTCAAAAACTAGGTCAGTAGATCTAAAAATAGAAAAACCTTGTGACCTCTCTAGAGGCCATATTTTTCATGAGATCTTCATGAATATTGATCAGAATGTTCACCTTGATGATATCTAGGTCAAGTTCGAAACTGGGTCACATGGGGTCAAAAACTAGGTCAGTAGATCTAAAAATAGAAAAACCTTGTGACCTCTCTAGAGGCCATATTTTTCATGGGATCTTTATGAAAATTGGTCAGGATGTTCACCTTGATGATATCTAGGTCAAGATCGAAACTGGGTCACGTGCGGTCAATAGGTCTAAAAATAGAAAAACCTTGTGACCTCTTTAGAGGCCATATTTTTCAAGAGATCTTCATGAAAATTGGTCAGAATGTTCACCTTGATGATATCTAGGTCAAGTTCGAAACTGGGTCACGTGCGGTCAAAAACTAAGTCAGTAGGTCTAAAAATAGAAAAACCTTGTGATGTCTCTAGAGGCCATATTTCTCAATGGATCTTCATGAAAATTGGTGAGAATGTTCAGCTTGATGATATCTAGGTCAAGTTCATAACTGGGTCATGTGCGGTCAAAAACTAGGTCAGTAGGTCGAAAAATAGAAAAACCTTGTGACCTCTCTAGAGGCCATATTTTTCATGAGATCTTCATGAAAATTAGTGAGACTGTTCACCTTGATGATATCTAGGTCAAATTTAAAAGTGGGTCACGTGCCTTAAAATAGGTCATTAGGTCAAATAATAGAAAAACCTTGTGACCTCTATAGAGGTCATATTTTTCAATGGATCTTCATGAAAACTGTGTTAGAATTTTTTATCTTGATGATATCTAGGTCACATGTGCTCAAAAGCTAGGTCACTATGTCAAATAATAGAAATAATGACGTCATACTCAGTTCAGCACTGGGTCATGTGGGGATAGGTGAGCGATTCGGACCATCATGGTCCTCTTGTTGTATATAGTGTATTTCTTTTAAACCCTTTAAGCCACTTATTGTTTTGCTAGTTTATTATAAAGTCATTATGTATGATGAAGCACGGCATCTCTTGTTCAGTGGTGTTAAGCTGTGTATATGATGGAACGGAAGTACCGCATAGTAGATACCACAGTATTTTGAAACATTTCAGTATATGTGCTGCATTGAGCTGCAGTGTCGGGTCTCCAGGGTTGGGTTTATAAGGTCACTTGATCACAGAGGCATGATTTTGATAACCTGGTGAAGTATATGTTCTCTGTGACGATTTGATAACAGACATTGTGTTTGAAGTCATTTTATCATCCACCTCTAATTTTTGTGAAGAAAATGGCTGTTACTTTGCAGGGCACGTGTTAGTACTGGTATAGAATCCAGGAACACTGATTAGGTTCAGTGCCTCTGTTACATAACTGAAATATTGTTGAAAAAATGTTGCTAAACCCAAAAGTTAACAAACAAATAAAAACAGTATAATGTATTCTTAACAATGTTGCAGATAAGCAAAGGCAGCATTTTTCCACTCATTAAGCAGAACCCTGAGCAACAGAAGCTGTTCACAAACACAGTTTAGTCTTGCCAGTGCTTGTATATCCCCAAAATGCATGTGTAAATATGGAAATATATTGAAATAATGCATGTCTGTCCATTCTTTATTGTATGATGACAGCTCCATATCTTTTAAACCCTTCAATCTTTTCATTGAGCTAGCATCAGTTATATACCTGATCAACACAATGTGCAGACTGCACCTCACATGTCACTAGGTTGAAGGTCAAGGTCACACTTGGAGGCCAAAGGTCGAATGGCTTAAATTCTCCTCCAAATCTGCACAATATCTTCGGAAGTGAAGCATCTCTTGTTTACCTCATTAAGACACTGTGCAGAGGACATGACCCGGGTCACAAAATTCAGGATCAAGGTCACACATAGAAGACTAAGATCAAAGAGCTGATATAGGGAGCTGAGATAGGGAGCAGACATAAATGTCTGCTCCCTATCTTCGGAATCCCTGGAATTATTTTCGTCATCTGTTAATCTCATCCAGATGACATGCATAGTGCACACACCTGGTCACTATGTCTAAGGTCAAGGTCATACTTAAAGGTCAGATTCATTGTGACCATAACACTTTATTTCCCTGTATCAATGCAATATTGGGGGTATTAATTACCTGAAGTGATAGCTCTAGTTCACTCTAGAGAAGTTGCACTGAATACTGAATAGAGAAGTTGCACTGTATACTGAATAGGGAAGTTGCACTGTATACTGAATAGGGAAGTTGCACTGTATACTGAATAGGGAAATTGCACTGTATACTAAAATATGTCTGAATTTCAGATGATAGATTCTGATGAGATAGACAAGTATCTGGCAGAGATTGAGAAAGAGAAAGAGGAAGAGGCAGAGAAGAAAAAAGCAAAGAAATAACCAGTATTCATTCATCTTTTCTTATGTTCATCACACAACTGAAGTTCATGATACAACAGCTCGATTAAAGCAAAACTTTAAACAAAATACAGTTGTGAAACAGTTATAAAATCTCTCTGCGACTGGTCTAAACGGAGAATTTGTAATCTTCATGTCAATGTCTTTTCATCATCCACATGTTTCATTCTTGCATTTTTCTTCACATATTTATTTGATCTGAAGGACACACATGCAGATTTTTCAAACTTAGCATGGCCAAAGTTTAGTCTCATTAGAGCTAAGTTTAGAATACTTGGAATCAAAGTGCTAGTATAGTTTTGGTAAGATATTTTCATGTTGGATTATGTTGATATTGCCTCAGAAGAATGACACTCCTCCAGACAGTATTTATGTTAAAAAATATGTGTTGTCTTTGAAATACACCGACACACTCTCAAAAGAGTTAGTCTATCAAGTTATAGAATCGGAGGGAATCTGTCCGAACTTTACATCATGCTAATTAAAGCTAATTACTTTCCCCTCATCTTGGTGGCATACCCTATTCAAATGTAACTACTACTTTCTTCTTTTTTTAATTTTAAGTGTCAGATTCTTTTGTGTTACTTATGGAAACATGCATTTTGTATGATGTATTTTTGAACAATCATAACGTATTAAATGTATGTTTGACCAATTAGAGAGAAGTGCTACTTCTGTTACAGATACTCATCTGTCTGATAACAGTCTGTTAATTGTGATGTATTTACTTATTTGATGAATAAAATTTAGATGTAAACTATTTATGAAGTAATATTGTTTTTTATATACAAGATATCAATCTAAAATGCACTTCCTTAGTGTTGTTAAAAGAAAAGTCCTCAATAAGTTTACACTAATTTTGTCATTTTTGGACAAGTTTGAGAAAAAAGCTAAATTTTTTACATGTAATAAACAGTTTTGTTTCTCCTTACTTCCCCATTTTTGTGCCCCCAAAAATTAGGAGAGCACTTAAGAGTTGCCCTGTCTGTCCGTCCGTCCGAATTTTGTGTTGTGCATATCTCAAAATTTATTTAACCGATTGTCATCAAACCACACAGGAATATTATTCAGTATGAGAAGTTTTGCATCAAGTGTTATTTTTTATCTCACATAGCCAGACCTGAGTTATGGCCCTTGACCTAGTCAAAACTATGCATAAAAAGGGTTGAAAAGTTTGTGTTGCATGTATCTCAAAAAGAACTTTATATAGGATTATGTCGGAAAAATTACAGGAATGTTATTCAGCATACGAAGTTATGCATGTTGGGTTTTGTTAGAAATTTCATTCAGCCAGACCAGATTTAAGCTCCTTGACTTAGTGAAAAATACACATAAAGTCCTTAAAACTGTGTTGTATATATCTTAGAAAATATTTCACCTAATAATGAAACCATGTAGGAAAATTATTGAATTTGTACACCTGAGTCTTTTATAGATTTCACTGTGCAAGACCAGAGTTGTGGCCCGTGCCTTAGTCAAATATATGAATTAAGGACATAAATGTTTGTGTCCCATGTATCTCAAAATGTAATTGACCAATCATAAAATATTACAGGATTGTTATATAGCATGTGAAGCTGTGCAGGTGTTCTCTGGGATTTCACTCGGCTAGACTAGGGTTATGGCCCTTGCTTAAAAAAATTTGTTGCATTTGTCGTAATAATACAGTCTTGAAACCATGATCAGTGACAGATGGGGGCGGGGGGGGCATCTGTATCCTAGAGATATTTAAAAGTATGTGTCTTGTAGGATATAGGTCTAAGTATGCCTGAGGGAAAATTTGGAAAGTATGCCAATCTGGCTTTGCAATGAATTTATAAAAGAACAATTTGTTCTAGTAGTTTATACCATTTCAACATACAGAAAATATATTAATTAACACTATTGGTATTTTTTTAGGTCATTCTGTAACCCTGATACTGTTAATGGGTGTAGTAATGAGGACTGTGACCTGAAATGTATAAAATATTTTAGTGGTTAATAACTGTTTAGCTTATCAGAGCACTAAGTCTGGTGGTTAGCTTTTAGGATTGTTGAACATCTGTTGTCTGTTTTCCTTAATGTCTTTAGAAAATGTCTCCCTAAAGCCCTATGCTTGTTTCAACCAAACTTCAGAGGGAAGTTCTTTGGGTGGTCCCTTTTCAGATTTTGTCAAATCTAAGTTATCCATGCAGAATTCTGGTAGCCATGGCAACCAAAAGAAAAAAAAAACTTAAAAAATCTGGCCAGAAACTGCTGGCTTGATTTTGAAATAATTTCACAGAAATGTTCCTTGGGTCACCCTCTACCAAACTCTTTGGACAGGGCTAGTATTTCCTTGTTTGGCTTAATGTAAGAGTTTAAAACATTTGTCAAACCACTGGCCTGATTGTCAAATTATTTCACATAAATGTTTCTTAAGTGAGTGTATCAAACCATTCTGTTCATAGCTGCCAGGAAGCAGGGTTAGTGTTCTGTATATTGCTATAATATATGTAAAACATTGAAATCTTGTACCAAAGCCGTTCAAACAGTGAAACTCAGGTGAGCAATCTAGGGCTGTCATGACATACTTGTAGCAAAATTTATCTCCACTGGTTACTGCAGTTGTACTTAATATCTTGGTATTTTAATTGGCAGCAGTAGTTTTTAACTGTTAAGAGTATTATACATGAAGGTCAATTTTTCAGTTCGCCATGTGCATACTAGAAAAAAATAATAGAAAAGATATGACATTTTGTGTACTGACTAGTAACATTATTTTGAGCTACCAAAATGGCATACAACAAGCATCATAAACAGTTACTTGATGCTGTAGATCATTTCCATTTTAACTTACAAATTCTTCCATGACTAATTTTACATCGAAGAGAGGTATATATCTCCAAATTAATGCTGTTTTCCACCTTTTTATAGTTCACTCATATTTTTACATTAGAAGTTGAATGAAGTTTATCACTGCATCTGTTTTTATCCTCCAGCATCTATGGTATTTATTGTAATAAGAAATTGGTTTCTGTCCATATGTTCTTCTAAATACATTTGATCAATGCAAATACTTATTTTCAAGGTCGAAGTTCAAATTTTTCAGTTACATGATATATGGTCTTGCCTTTTACATGACCCTTTTAGTCATGATAGTGATACCTTAATTTTTGTTTGTACATTAACCACTAAAAATGAGTTTAAGAATTCATTTTAAAAAAGTAATTCAAAAGCTTTGCACAATCGAACTGTATTTTCACTGTTTCTTCATTTCTATAATATCGTCGAGTATGTTAGGGTGTGGTAGGTAGGTATTGCACTTTGATTTATGTTCATCTAATTGCAAGTTGTTCAAGTACTTTTCTACGTAACTTTTGCAACCTCTCGTGTCATGACCTGTATGAGTTGTGGTCCAGAACTCTTTCTGTTGTTTCGGCAGCGGATGAAGTTTGTTCAATCGTATTTCCTCGTAAAGCCAGTGTTTCAGTTCATCTGGAAATAACTCGCTGAAAAGAACTTCTATTTTTTCATGGTGTCTCTCCATATGTACTTTCCTAACTGTGGTTGGTGGTATAAAATGTTTAACGGCTTTCCAGAAGGCGTGAAACAAAGGTCCATGGTTGACACATACGCATGCGCCGAGGCGTTCTGGGTAGTGGTTGGACGTGATCTGTTCTACAGCACGTGCAAGACGCGGATTGCACGATGTGACCTTCATACCTAAAAATTCAAAGTGAAATATAGTGCATACAATGCATGAAGGGTCAAAACACGCTCCCTTTGACTTTAATATACATGGCAAAGTAACCCGCAAACAATACAGATATAGGAGAAATATTAAAGCTACGGGATATGTACTTGAAAAAAACAACATTACTACGAAAACAAAAGTTGTTGAAATCTCCAGAAATGTAATAACGTAAAATTCAATCTATGAAAAATATGGTAGTTCGTATATACTCTGTCAGGTCAGACATGCTCTTTGCTTTTTTATATTTATGTTGATATAAACACAGGCTCATGTGCCTGTAATTTAATACATGTATACCGCAAGAATTACACTGCTTTTTTAGCGTTTAGCTACGGAACGTGTAACCAATTTTGTTGTACAAATACGAACCGGTAAAGTCCATGACCCACACAAACTGGTACACATGCGCAGGCATTGCACGTGTTGCGTTTTCTGTTAGATATATCATATGTTGGATGGCGTCCTCGACCACATTATGCTGCGTATGGCATTGAGCAAAATTCGAGTACAACACAGGCCTGTCGTGGCGATCGAAACCAACATGGCGCTGAAACAAAATTTCAATAATGTGTCGTTACTACAACTATCTAGTCTGAATCAGAAATAGGTGATTTGTCCCATATGGTGCTTGTATCGAACTATAAGCCGTAATTAACTAACAGTTCTTGGTAAGAATTAACTTGAACTTAAGAAATTAATAGTAAACAAACGTGTACAGAAGGAGTAGAATCAGATGGTTATGGTTTAGCAGTATATCACAAAATAACAGATTTTTTAGTAAATGAACAGCATCTTGACACACAACTTATCTGTCCAATACATGTTTTACTGTTCTGTCCCACAGAGTTGGATACTAAAATTATTCAAAATGAGTTGTCCCCCGGTTAATAAGAATGCCATTTGTAAAGAAATAAATGTAAACAATTGTCAAAAACGATGTATTACCTAGTTATGTTAAGTTTAAACTCTCGCACGATGTTGCAAATGCATCAAAACGAAGACATACAACAGCTTTTTAAAAATGGTGAGATTTTAAAGGCGCTGAACTGTCCAGAAGTGTGGCTCCTTTAAGCAGTCCCTTTCCGGAATTCAATAAATATATGCGTAAATTGACAATGGTTTTGTAAAATGATATAAATGTTTTATATGCTGTTAAATTTTCATGTAAAACAATGCTTTCTTTCTATGATTTGATGACGTTCGAACTTTTTTCGCCGAAACATGGACCTATACCTTAAATCCACGCGGAAATAGTGACGCTTTCAAGGCTACGAAGACCTGTAAAGTGTAGTTGGATACTGTGTTTTGTTTCTCATAAATGTCGGACTTTGAATTCTTAACTGCTTGGTGCATTTAAATGTCATACATTCATAACATACAAAAAAAAAAGGGAACGAAATACTGACCATTGCATGGTAGCCTGGTTTTGCATGACAGTAAGTGCAGACGACATGTTGTGGCTTAGTTTCCCGCCTCCAGTCAATGGTTGCCTTCAGTATCTTCTCGGCTGCTTCCACGTTCCAGTCACGCGCCTCCAAGTATCGACGGTATCTTGAAATTATGAAACAGGAACAGATCTACCAACATTGAGAATGTATTTATATTTTGCAAATTTATGGAACGATTTACCGAGCTCTGTTTTAGTCAACAACGTCAACGTGCAAACGCTCGAGACGTCTGCAGCCGAAAAACGCATAAGCATGGACAATTTTACTACAACAGTCATATCAAGGCCTTAAAACTTGATAATGCGTTCTTATTTTATTGACCTCGGCTAGAGTGGATAGGTATTTGGGACGATTTGATTTCATCACAAGGCACGAAACTAATGTAAAATGTACATGATATAATTGTATTAGATCTATTGCTACAATAAAAATGAATTTGTTAATTTCGTTTTCTATTTTTATTGTCCTTGCGACAACAATTTTTATGTTGACAGTGCTTAATTACATTTAGATAAAATCGTGATTTAACTGATTAATTGCTTCATTGTTTGTTTTAAACATAAAACAAAGTTTGATAAAGTGAAATGTCTCCTATCTATCAGTTACCCCGCGATATGTTACATACATGTACATGTTAAATGGTCTGATCAGTCAGCTGACCTGTATTGTGACACTGATAGGATCGAACATTTGGTGAATTACACTGGAGTTGCAGTTTCAGGCAATGCCCGTAAACATCTGTGACCAGTTTAATGAAATCTATTAAAAACAAGAAATACAATAAGCCTGTTGAATAAATGGTCCATACAGGATCGGTGATAATGTTCAAAACCTTTGTTTGTGATGTTCTATAAATATACCGTTACGGTGAGCTTTTCAGACGGAGTCTTTGAGTTCATTTGTCAGACTTAACATCCGAAACGTTTCAGTCTCTGAAAAAAAAAACCGTGCCATTTACAGTTATAGAAAACTCCGTACTTTTCTGTTGTTGCTTCAGTATTTTTACTTGTAAGTCCCTCGTATACCATTCATGTTACTTTAGGTTATTACTTCAAAACTTCTGCTGTCATGCTGCGGTTAAAAGGTTAATATGTTAAAAAAAAAAAGAATTAAAGACACTGATTCTGGTATGCGAGGTATATGGCCTATGGGGATGATACGGTCTGCGGTAAGGGCCGATATACAAGACTGGACCATTGATAGACTAGCTTCTGTTTTTCATAATAAGCTACTGTATAGCTACTGCGCAGTACATAGATTGCATGTTTTGTTTTTGTTTTATTCATTCAGGCTTATTTGATTACGCTGCGCTGCGTAGTTTTCCGGCCAAACTAATTCGATCGTAGGCCCAGCGAAATTTGAATTTTGAGACCTGATATCAAATACAAATCGATGCCTGGATGTGTTCCAAATTGTAATTAATGTATTATATGTAAAAGGGGGCCTTAATTCAAGGCCTGGGTGGTATTTTAGAACATGTCTGGGTATTTGTGGGAGTATAATTATTTGGTTTTTGTAATGTTTTATCTGTTATTTTCCGATTAAATTTGTCAAAAGGTTATAATAAATAAAATAAATAGTACAAAATATTTGATTTTTTTTTTTATATAGTTGTTGATTAACAAAATCGTCTATAAAGATACCCGCGGTTCCCTTCCTGACTCAGACTGACTTGCACACAAAACATCCAAGGGGACAACTGCCACAAGACCATGAACTGTCTATACTCTACTTTTTATTATAATAATAATAAAAACATTAAATCATTTAAAACTTATTTAAAAACGCAGTATTAAAAACCACATTATTATATATACAACATAAGTCAATAACTGTATAATAAAATCCAGCAATGATCGATTTTTCTGGTTTTATTTTGTTACTAGATCATAATAATTTAATAAAAAATACTTGTCATTTCTCTTATTCAGTTTTAAATAATTACATTATTTTTTTATTAAATAAAGGTGAGAGTTTTCTAAAAGGGTGAGAATTGCTTTGCTGCAAGAGTTATAATTCAATTGGTCAGGACATTACTTAACATGACAGAGCAGTTACAATTAGTATATTATCAAGTAAAATAATTTTGTTTATATTCTGAAAAAAAGCTGCATCTCAATCAATAAAATGCAAAACACAGGCAATAACCAATTATCTGTACATATCAATAAAACTTACGATCCTCTGACATGGACTACATGGGTTTTATGGATCCTGTTTATTGGGGATCGATTAAGATGTCTGGCCTGGCATTTGTTGGTGTGTGTGTGGGGGGGGGGGGTCACTTATATAGGAGATTTTCTTTGCCTTTAATAAAGAATAATAAAATAACTATATAAAACAGACAAAAAAACTTACGTCTGCTGTGACTTAAACCCTGCATCGTCCTCCTCAGTTTCCCAGCCGTCCAGGCGATTTTCCAGCTCTTTTATTTTCTCTAGCTCGTCCGATGTTTCCATTATCAAAATTTAAAATTCCTTAGATTTTATACTTCCGTCATTTATTATGCACAGGTATATATTTTAACAATATGTTTGCTGTGTAATTTAACAATATGTTTGCTGTGTAATTTAAGTTATTGATATTCCAATGACGGCAAACCTAGACTGCCTTACCGAGTGTTTATGCTACTTCGTACAGATATTAGTTTATAGCATATTAGACCTATATCCTTCATACAAAAGATAACAAACTTATTTATCAGTTGTTACAATCCATACTATATATAACATGTAAATGACTCTAATACGGTGTTCTGATAGGGTCATTGTTCTTTCGCCCTGTAGTTTAGTAAGGGCGGTTATGCAAAGGCGCGACAATACGATATACATGTATATGAAAACGGGATAACACGATGTGAAGACGCGATATTAACATAGCACTTCTGCATCATGTTTTCGCGTTTTTGCATCGTATTATCAAATTATGGTCCCTTCAACTTAATTAAGGGAGAAATAAAAATGCAATGATGCAAAACGCGAAAATTACAATATCGCGAAAATACGTTGTGTACTAGTATGTGCGATGACATGACGCGAAAATGCGAAAACAAGAAGCGAAAATGCGATATATCAATATCGCGTCTCCACATCGTGTTTCACTTTTTCGAATACAAACTCCGTTCGCTCAAACTCGGATAATTCGTACATCACTCTTTGCTCATCGTCAGGTCCCGGCAAAATATCTATATAATGTATCTTTTCGAGGCATAACTACCGATAACTCGAACAAATATTGCCCGTCGAGTTCGGGCGAATTAAGTTTGACTTAATATCTTCCCACCTTCGCATCGTATTATCGCACGGTCGCACTTACCAGTTTGTAGGACGATAATGGGGCGAAAAAACGATGGCCATAAAGGAACATCATACTATACCTATCAAGATATTTATTTGTCAGATTTGTTACATATTTTTTTGCTGTCGGATCTTCTCGGTCCATTTGCTTATTTCGTTTTATGTTTGCTATTACTTGCGTTGACTATATTTATATCTTCGTTGTACATATATCATCTGTCGTATAAATTTCCTATGAAGAGATTGGATGTATATGTAGTTGCTCGTGTGTTGTGCTATTAAATATCTCATATGGCGGGCTACGGACAGATGCGAATTTCTATGCCCTCAGTCTGTTTAAACTTGGGACGTTTGTTGTTGTGACTGTCAACGTAAAATAGAAGGAACTCAAAGAAATAGGTTTATATCACACATCACTACCCTTCCAAAGAAATCAAACTAAATTATGAAAGTCTTGAACACTGTCCGAGAATGCATACCTCTATGGTGTACCGTTTGGGTCAAAGTCTACTTTGCGTGCGCGCACATTTTAAAATATAGGCGTAAATCCAACGACTATTGTACTTAGATTCCGTTTCGTTCATGTTGTTGTGTCTACAGATATTTCTCCCGTTTATCATGCACTAGGCTATATATAATTCTGCATTAACTCTTTTTAATTTCAAATCTTTACATGTATATTTTCGTTAATTCACATATCAATGTTTTACCGTGCGAGACTTCTGGTCCCCCTCGTTTACCTTAAAAATGCCTTGTAGGCCTATATCGTATGTATAAAAAAGGTACATTGTTTTGAAAAGTATTTAGATATTTTGCCATATAATTTAGCTAAAACTCTTTGCAAATTTAGAACTATGAATCATTCTTTACCTATTGAGAAAGGGAGACATTATAACATTGAACGATGTAAAAGAAAATGTGCACTTTGTGACAAAAATTTAATAGATCTAGGGGATGAATTTCACTATCTATCTGAATGTGACTTTTTAGTGTAAGTAGAATAAAGTTCATGTTAAAATATTATTTTAACCATCCTAGTTCATTCAAACTAGATGATCTTATGAATTGCAAAATTAAGGCAAATCTCATTAAACTAGCATTATTTTGTAAGATCATTTTGTCTTTCATTCTCCACAAAATACACTGATCTCATAGTTGGATGCACATGTCATCTAGTGACCCATGTTTTTGCTCCCTGAGTGGCTTCAGGGCTTAGGACTAATTTATTATGCCATATTAATGCCATATTAAGGTGACCCACACCGTTACGTGTCGGACCCCTTTGAATATACCCTGATGTGAAAAATAAACTTGAAACTTAAAGCTGAAGATGACATTCCCCGCCCGCGAATTATTTCATACATACATGAATAAGTAGTAAAAATATGAAGTTACCGTAGGACTAATTAACCGATGGAAATTTAATCATATCACCGCACAATTACTTCCAGGTCAGCTTTTGACAGTTGCCAGGGCCGCCGTAAATTCTGGCACGAATATTGCTTCTTTTATGCTTATGATATTAACGGTTTAAAGTCGTGTCATCTATTAATATACAGTTTAATGTGATCTGTATTGATGTTTGTAAAAATAGCTGAACATTATTGTTATTTCAGCTTCCCTGAAAGCAAAAGGAACGACAAATTACCGGAGAGTGGAGTCGAAGAAGCGAAAGTTGAAGGGCTATCGGTATTTGAATTAAATCGGAAGCTTATTATTTGGCGGATATATTGCAGTTATTGAACTTTGATTTTTTGAAATATCGTCTTCACTGCTTCACTGGATGTTTATGTTTATCAGTTATTCAGCTATACTTTATTTTTATTAACCTCTCTGTTAAAATAGAGTGTGAAAAGAAAAAAACATTGAATTTTTTTCTGACTTCAGTTGTTTCCTGATTAATGTGTAATAAAGACAATTTCAGGATGATGTAATATAGGAAACATATCTTAGATAGGACAAGAACTTAAATACTTAGTGTTTATGTATTCAATGTTTATGCCAAAAATGCCTGAGAAAAAAGTGAACCAAAACAAACCACCTGTGTACATACAGTCTATGGCAGGCAGTCCGCCAAAAACAGGTAACAGCAAAAAGAGGAAGAAAGGGAAGAGGCTGAAGTTTAGAAAACAGTTTGTATCTATGGCTTCTATAGTAAAGATTGACAATGAGAATGAAGTAAAACTTCAGAATAAGAGCAATGATACTGCTGATCAGCCTGAGAGTAATTGTAACATACAGTACATTTATAGACCAATAAGACAGTCACAGAGTGAACATTCATTAATGTCATTAACAAAACTGCCGCATTTGCCAAAACCTCCGACACCCACACAATCTTTATCAAGTCAATCAAGTCAGTCATGTACACCAAGATCTGCTGCTGGATGCCGTCTTCCAATTACTTTGCCCACAAACTTGCAGCCAGGTGCTCATGAGCGACGGAAAAAACTGCCAATATTAGCTGCAATAAAACCTGAGAATGAAAAGGCAGAAAGGGACAGATTCATGCGGGCCAATTACAACTACAACCCACTGTTTGTGTATAGATTTCCAGCTGATTCTGAGGTGCTAGAAAGATTGGGCAAACCGTCTGACAAATATTTAAATCAGGTAAGTCAAGCACTCATGGTGATTACCGGTAAGGTTGTTTTTAGTTAGATTATGATACCTTATGATTGTATTTGTGTATATGAGTTTCTTGTGGCCGCCAATTACCTATAAAGGCAACTCTCCCACAGAATAGTTTTCATTTAAGATTTCATAGACTAGTGGAGCAACAGATGAGCTGCATATGGGTGATTTCAAAAAAAATGAAGACATTAGCATGACAGAAAGCTCAAAATTCAAATTCAGTCTTGGCTCTTAAATTATATGGGCTTGATATCTCCTGACATTGAAGTTTACAAAACTCATTGGGGCGAAATTGTACAAGCACACTGGAATTTTATTTTAACAGTTTTAATTAACTAGTTTTGTGTATTTTGACAACATAAGTATCAAATTTGAACACAGATAGTTTTATAGAAATCATACATATAACTCTTATTTTTTATTGTGTATGATGGTGTACATTTGAAAAAAGAAAATTTCATCAAAATTATTGGATAAGACTGCAAAATGTTTTAAAAAAAATTGAATTTCCAGCATTTTAAACCAGCTTTTTTCTGTTCACACATGGAAAAGTTTAAGTGTTTTTTTTAAAAGATCAAAAGACAAGATCTTGCCTCTAAAATACAACATTGGGGTCAGTGAAATAACAATTGATCCTTTTTTTGTTATTCTATATGTATGTTATGTACCAAAATATGTCATACAAAAACAAACATAATTTTTCTCCAAATTTGTTACACTTGCAACACATTAAGGTAATGGATGTTTCCCAAATAAACATGAAATGTATTGGGTTTGTGGACAACAAATGCTTAGCATAATCATGTACATTGTAAATGTTTTAGAAAAGGGGTTTATAAACAATTTATTTTTACAAAATTAACAAAAACATTCGAAAATCAAAGTTGAATATGACAACATGTCAGTTAAGGAATATTACAATCTTTTGTTGTTTCTTGATGAACTGATCCATGTTTAATAATCATTTTTAGCCATTTTATAAAATGTTTTGATAGTCTATTTAGTAAATGAGTAAAAGTTAGTACCATATTTAGAAAGGTAGCATCGTGTTACACTTGCAACAAGTTCAAGAAACATAATATGACCAGGACTTGGCCTTTAGGAAGTGTTCAAGAAACTGCTTTCACTTCACTTTCTATTACAAAAAATGAACAGTTGAGAATGCAATTTGCTTGCTGAATATTTATTTTAGATTATTACTATTATGAAAATAAATTCACAGTACGATTACATCTGCTTATTAAAAATGCAATGCTTTTCGTATGACAAAAAAAGTTGATGTCTTGGTATGCCACATAATCTTAGCAAATTTAACAGTGAAGACCCTGATCAGATGGCTCTTTTAGAAGCTATCTGATGTGGGTCTAGTCACTTTTTGCATAATCATCAATATTTGCATGATAAGAAAATTGAAGGGTTTAT
This sequence comes from Mercenaria mercenaria, assembly GCF_021730395.1. Taxonomy (NCBI): domain Eukaryota; kingdom Metazoa; phylum Mollusca; class Bivalvia; order Venerida; family Veneridae; genus Mercenaria; species Mercenaria mercenaria. The sequence goes on along the minus strand of NC_069366.1, from coordinate 18,417,938 downwards.
AGTTTTAATAAAGAACAGTAGAAAATTTTAGAACAAACTGGGTAAAAAATTAACCACATGTAGGTCCATTTAATCTGGACTAACCTGTAGCAGCCATCTTGTCTATAGATAGAAAATCACAATAAATGCTTAACCCTTTTGATGCCTGATAACAAGCTCTTGCCCATTCATGGCCGGGAGCTATGGAAATGGGTTCTCTCCAGTCGTCCGGCATGTGTCTGTGCATCTGTCTTTCCGTGTGTCTGTGCGCATGATGTTAATGCAATATCCCATGAACGGCTAGTTTGAATCTGACCAAACTTAGTGGACCAAACTTAGTGAATAGATTGCTTATAGAGAGAGGAAGGCTGTGATTGCATTTGTGGAAATTTTGTTAAAAGATCAGGGTCGCTGTTGCTAAACAATTTCTGCTGGCCTGTGCACTATTTGTCAATGTTAATTTCCTGAACAGCTTCTTGGATTTTCACCAGACTTTACCAGTGGACCTATATTGACATACTAATCCCTGTGCTGGCCAGTGATTTATCAGTGATGTGAACGCAATATCTCTTGAACGGCTTCTTAGATCTTCACCAGACTTTACCAATGGATCTATATTGAAGATGTCTCGGATGAATTTGCCTACATGGAGAAATTCTGCGCATACAGTACTTATGACCTGTGCTGGCCGCTGATTGGTCAGTGTTGTTAATATTGTATCTCCTGAATGACTGATTGGATTTACAGCTGAGTTTACCAGGAGCTCTATGGAGAAACTCCATGCATATAAGATGTGCTGGCCTGTGATTGGCTGATGTTGCTGTTGGATTTTTACCAGACTGTACCCTTATAGAAATGATATTAATTCATAGTTTTATTATGCCTGCCTGTTGAAAATAAAAAGTTTTTCACAATAACAAGAATTTAAAGGTCTGGTTTGTCACATGCTGTAAGCAAACAGTACAAAGTCTGATAGGACAGCTCTTTCGGGGCTGTCTGATCTGGGTCTGAGCTGTTTGCAAAAGCATCAGTATGTTTTCTTAGCAAGATAAGGATTACATGTTCACAATGTCAACAGTGAACAATGTCTGACACAATTCTGTCAATAAACATTAAGTTTAAACAAGTTTCTTTGAATTTATATTATTTTCTGTGAAGAACAAATACAGCTGTATGTAATAATTTGCAATTATTAATTTTATTGTTGCGAGTGTAACACTTTACCTACATTAAGCATTAACATGATAGTCAAATAAAGTACAGGTATTTGGCTTCCAAAGTTGCTTATTTTGAACAAGTATGCATTGCACTTTTATGCAAAACAATTAAAATTGCTTATTTAAATAAAATATTTGTTTCAGAATTCATAATGTTAATAAATGAAGGGTAAATTCACACATTTTATATAAAATTTAACTCAAAAATAAGTAATTCCATTAACATGAAGCCTCTACAACAATGAGAACGTAACTATTTTTAATTGAATGTACAGCTGTTCCAATGGAGATGTCACAGTTTTGCTTAAATCTGGTTAGAAATGTGTCCAGTTCACATGTCAAAATAGTGTTACACTTGCAACATCACTTATAATGGCATCATTAATCTACATGCTTTGATACATGATAATAAGTGTTGTGCATGATCTATGGTGTTGATGCTCCTGTGATAGATAAAGAAAGGTACATGTTATCTCACATTTGAAAAAAAATCTTGTCATTTTTAATCAAATGTTACACTTGCAACATATTTCAACTGACAATCTTTAATTCACTGTTATTATTGTATGAAAGCACTGATCTTTAAACTTCAGAATACTTTGTGTAGATAAAACCTTAGTCTGTGAAAAGTCATATACTTTTTCATTATCTTTGCTTCACAACAACTAATAAAATACAGTCTATTTTGAAAATGGAGGTTTTTAGTTGTAAAAAAATCCAATGGGTCATGTTACTTTGATGCACAAAATGAATGCATCAGATGTTGGTGTATTAGAGTACTATCCATATTTATATGCCTGAATGTCCAAGGCATCGGCAAAAACAAATATTTTGCATACTCAAATAGCATTTTCTTTACACAGTTACATTTAAAAACTTGTTTTTGTAAAAATGTCCCAAAAAAATGTTACACTTGCAACAAATTTAGCCACATTTCCCTTCGTTAAATTTGATTAACAGCATATATCATCATGAAACTTGCTACACACATTTTGGTCATAGAGACGCATATTACAACATAAAATTTATGTTAAGAATCCTTTTATTTGTCTTTTTAAGTAAGTTTATTTGATTTGCCTCATTTTTTTTGAAATCACCCATATTTGCATAAATATGCAATTAAGTTTTACAGAACTCAGTTAAAATTATCATTATTTCAAAATGCATGCATAAACCAAAATACATAGTTCTTGATTTGATGCATGTGCCACTTGGCCTTCAGAATCAAATTGAAATAGACCAAAGTCTATAGTGTATATACCAGTCACCTGGGTATTATTGATCAAAACACCATCTTACAAAATATAATATAAGCCAAGAGAGCGGTGGTCTAGTGGATAAGGTTTTGGCTGCTCAATCCAGGGATTGTGGGTTTGAGCCCCACTAGGGTCATGACCATGACTTCTCATATGACACCAGTACTGGTTTTTCCAGGAAGCGGACTTGAGACTGGCTACAATAAGCTTGAAGCTTTCAACACAATCGAGCTAAAACAAATTAGTATAACTTATAAGCCAAATGGTGGTAAACACTGATGCATTTGACTTATTCAGCTTAAAACATTTCAAACATTTCTCTAAGGAACTGGTTTTACATATGACAATTACTGTGGGTTTTTTTCAGACACATTATGACTAAATATTATTTTCTGTTAAAAAGTATAACACTATGTTTAAAAAAAAAAAAAAATATTTTCAGTGTATGCAAAAATAAAACGTTAAAAATAAAGACAGACAACTTAATTTTATGTGATAATTCTTGTAAACAATGTTTTTAATAAAAATTTCACCACATTACAATTATTATTATTGCAAATTAAGTAATTGTTAAGAAATTTGTGTTGAACTACATGAATATGCATGCAACTGAAGTAATCATGAATGTTTTAAAATACCCAGTACAGTTTGATCCATACACAATTCAAACCAAAATGGTGGGTAGTAACCAGCTGACTTTGTAAGCTTATCTTTTGCTCTGGATAGTGCAAATTGTAGTTAATGCTCTGATTCCAGATACTTCCCTGGTTGTTTTGTCTGCTATATGTAAAGCCTGCATACACATGACTCTTATCTGAAAGAATGTTACTTATAGGGATAATAGGTGGAGAGCAAGGGTTCTAACTTGGGACCCCTGGTTTTATAGTCCGGAGTCTTACCACTGGACCGCTGAGATAGCTCCTTGATGTGTTACGCCTCTAAATTATGTAATTTTGGTAACTTGAAGTGGTCACTGAAAAAGCATTACACCTCTTAAATATAATTTTGTAACTTGAGGATGTGCAAAACTTTGACCTGTCACTGAAAAGATCTCACCCATGATACAGAAGAATAAAATAATACAATATTCACATCAAATACGATATATATAAACTTTTATTTTATTTCATTTTCAAAATTATAAATTCAGACAAAATTATGGTTAGTTTAATACCTAGATTGTTGAAGCAAATTGGTCAGACAAAGCTAGACTAAACACTACTGTTGTAACTTAAGAAGTCTCCTGCGTTTCTGTTTGAGTATTTTCAGTTCTTTATTCTAATTATCCTCTTTCATTTGTAATACTAAAAATAAAGGCAGTTGTACTGTGTATTAAATGCACTTTTAAATTATATTTTGTGAAAAGATATGTTAAGATTAATTGCTAAAATTCTTTATTTGTAATTTTATTTGTATTGATACTGTATATTGTAAAGTTTCATTTCATAAAGATTCTTTTCATCTTTTGAAAAATCTTTCTATTTGCTTTGTTATGTGTAATCATATTTACCCGAGTTCTCGTTTTTGTAAGACACTATTTATAACAGTTCCAAAAAGATAGACATTTGTAATATTTGACCTAGTGTCTTTTGGTCTAAAATTCAAAGACAGACTTAAATTTCAAAAGAAAATCCCATTTAGATTGAACAGCACTATAAATACCCAATTTATAAGCTCAATGAACAAGAATTGATTGCTTTATAATTTATTATAAAAGGTGTTACATGTTGAATAAATCATGATTGTAAGTGACATATTGCCTTGAGATTTGCAACACTGACCTGGCTCAAGAGACCAAGTTTAAGTCTACCTGTATCTTACAAATTTTAACTCTTACCATGCTAAATTTCTATAATGGACTTGTCCATCTTCCAATTTGAGCAGTATCATTTATCATTTGAAGGGGTGTTTACTAAAAATTTACTGAATGAATAGCGAACAGTGCAGACCATGATCAGACTGCATGGATGTGCAGGCTGATCTTGGTCTGCACTGGTCGCAAAGGCAGAATCACTTGCCGCTAGCAGGCTAAGGGTTAAAATCAAATTACATTTCAACAATCTTAAAAATTCTAACAATGATGTTTTACTTTTAGTGAAAGCTTAATTTGTCTCAGAAATAAATGTAAGCTGTTAGTGTTCTGTGTATACTATATACTAGAATATAATAGATTATTTCAACATAATTTTTTTCTAAATTTTAAACACAGTCATGAAAATGCCTTTGGAATTATTTTAAGAATTTTGTAGAATATTTTAGGTGTAATTCAATTAAATGTCTAATTATTAACAGTAAGGTTATAATGGTTCACAAATTATTGTTTTAAGCTTGAAACAGAATATCATAATATCATTATCAGGTTATTTTGTCTATAGTTTGTGGTTAGTCATATATAAGCTATAAACAAAGACAACTGTGTCATACTGCTACTTTATATAATTCGACTCTACTGAGGTTTAAAGAAAGAATTTGTTAAAGGCTTCCTGTAATACTTTTTGATGTCCGAATGGCTGACATTTGGGTTTGGCAGAATGACTGACATTTGGGTTGGCAAAATGGCTGACAATTGGGTTTGGCAAAGTGGCTGACAATTGGGTTTGGCAGAATGGCTGACGATTGGGTTTGGCAGAATGGCTGACAATTGGGTTTGGCAGAATGACTGACAATAGGTTTTGGCAGAATGGCTGACATTTGGGGTTGGCAGAGTTACTGACATTTGGGTTTGGCAGAATGGCTGACAGTTGGGTTTGGTAGAGTGACTGACAATTGGGTTTGGCAGAATGGCTGACAATTGGGCTTGGCAGAGTGACTGACAATTGACTTTGGCAGAATGGTTGACATTTGGGTTTGGCAGAGTTACTGACATTTTGGTTTGGCAGAATGGCTAACATTAGAGTGACTGACAATTGGGTTTGGCAGAATGGCTGGCAATTGGGGTTGGCAGAGTTACTGACATTTGGGTTTGGCAGAATGGCTGACAGTTGGGTTTGGCAGAATGGCTGATACTTGTGTTTGGTAGAGTGACTGACAATTGGGTTTGGCAGAATGGCTGACAATTGGGCTTGGCAAAGTGACTGACAATTGACTTTGGCAGAATGGCTGACAATTGGGTTTGGCAGAGTTACTGACATTTTGGTTTGGCAGAATGGCTAACATTAGATTGGCTGACAATTGGGTTTGGCAGAATGGCTGGCAATTGGGCTTGGCAGAATGGCTAACATTTGGTTTTGGCAGAATGGCTGACAATTTGGTTTGGTAGAGTGAGTGACATTTGGGTTTGGCAGAATGGCTGACAATTGGGCTTGGAAGAGTGACAGACAATAGTGAAGATAAAACTAAGATATAAAAATTAATCAATAATTGAATATAATTTAATGTGATCTGTACTGTCCTTTCTCCAATGAAAGTCTTTTTAACTATAAAATAAATAGAATTAATTGCAGGAGAAGAACTTAAAAGTTTATACAACTGTTGTTTAACACCAAACCAGTATGTTTTTATAAAAAAATTGCTTTTGCAGTTGAAACCATGTAATGTTTATTAGTAGTAATTTCTACCAAGGTACGAGTACCTTTAAAAATGGACTGAACTGGCGGTATCCAGGTGCTCGTCTGATCCTAAGATTTTATATTGTTTAAGAACAATTATTGTTCATAGCATATTGACATTCCTTTTCCTTTACTGGCAGGCTTATCTAGATTCAGTTCAGTTCAATAAAAAGCTTTTGATTAAAACAATTGATTGCTCATTAAAAGCAAAGAATTGACTGAACCAGGATCAATAATCGTAAAACCAGCTATGTCTTCTATTGTCTTTGATTTTAAATCAGTTTTAATGGACACTATTTGAAATAATTGCTTTTCTTTTTGCACTGTGTGATCTATGATAAACTGTAATTGTAGGGAAGGTACGGGTTATTTAGTGAAGATATCAGGGGAGGTAATAAAGTAGCCTGGCTCCCTGGTTGCATGGTTATTTTTTTTAAATACTGCAAACCTTAAAGCCTCTAAAATAGCACATTTTATCTGATGGCTAAACTATACACTATGTTTGGAGCCAGGGGCAATTAAAAATGAGCTGCGCCATGAGAAAACCAACATAGTGGGTTTGCGACCAGCATGGATCCAGACCAGCCTGCGCATCCGCGCAGTCTGGTCAGGATCCATGCTGTTCGCTAACAGTTTCTCTAATTCCAATAGGCTTTGAAAGCGAACAGTATGGAGCCTGACCAGACTGCGCGGATGCGCAGGCTGGTCTGGATCCATGCTGGTCGCAAAGCCACTATGTTGGTTTTCTCATGGCACGGCTCAAATGTCAATATTGAAAGAACCTGCTGGAGTTTCTTCCACTGTTAATGAAGAAATGAAACTTATACATCAGAAATATGACAGAACAAACATAGGGATGGGAGGCAGTCTAGTAATAAGGAATCTAATTAATGTTTTTCTAAATAGTGGATTTAAAGACCATTTCTTTGGAATTCTTTCATGAATTAAGTCAATTTACTGAAATTTATTCATTTGTAGATCAATTTACTGAAAGTTGTTCATTTGTAGAACTTGACCAGCTTAGGAAAAATAACAGATATGAAATAAAATAAGACATCGTGTTTGTTGTATATTTATGGCATTTTTTGTTAAAATGCAAAATTGCAAAAGTATGCCTTTAAAAGGCACTGACCTCCAGATTTTGGCTAAAAAATGATCTTTCTTTCAAACTGAAGTTTAGTCTTATTTTGCACATCAGAATATGAGTTTTTGTTTAAACTATTTAAAAAATGCCAAATCAAGAAAAAAAGATGACCATGTCAGGAATTGAACCCGGACCGCCACAGCAATAAAGAAGTTTTCCGCTGTCGTTACCAGTACCGCTATGGAGGATTTAGTGATTAATGCGCTTGTTAAATATAGATATTTATAATCGAGGCAGTTTACCTTGAGTCAAACGTTACAAATGCTTTTCGATTTTCATGGTAAAAAGTAGTAAAAACAACTAATTCTCATGTGTTTCTGTATATAATCGTCTGTTAGTAATCAAGTTTCAAAGCATTCTTAATAAATATAGCATTAATTTCCAGATATCTAAAAAAATGATTTTTTTTTTTGTTGTTGAACGATCTGGAGGCCAGTGCCTTTAAAGCATACAAAAATATCCAAAAGTATTTTCATCATGTTTGAAAATAAGCTATTATCCCTATGCTCACAGAATGACTTTTAGTACTGAAGAAAATTAGAATAGAATTGGAAATGTTTTAAAGTAATAAAGATGAGCTCAAAATTATTTTGTTCCCAAACAAGTACCGCCGATATGAAAAATGCCCTCTGCTGTTTGAAGCTATTTGGTGAACAGTGAGAGCTATTCCATTCAAATTGGCGTTGGCATCACACCTTAGTTAAAAGTTTGCATCCAAGGTCATATCTAAGTAACCATTATATTTTTGGATTGGAACTTTTAAATACAAGGCTTCCCAGTTATCAGATATACTCAAAATACTCAAAATAAACAAGTTTAATAACTCTTGTTGAATTTAATGTAAATTATTGCTCTTTTTTGGCTATCTTTGTTTAATAAAGGTTTCCTTGTAACTAGCAAAGCTGTATCAGGGTAACAATTACATATACATGTGGTGGCTTCAAACTTTAGTTGAGCCACGCCATGAGAAAACCAACATAGTGGCTTTGCGACCAGCATGGATCCAGACCATCCTGCGCATCGGCGCAGTCTGGTCAGGATCCATGCTGTTCACTAACAGTTTCTCTAATTCCAATAGGCTTAATATGAAAGGGAACAGCAGGGATCCTGACCAGACTGCGCGGATGCGCAGGCTGGTCTGGATCCATGCTGGTCGCAAACCCACTATGTTGGTTTTCTCATGGCACGGCTCAGTTATTTAGTCAGTTGAAGAGCTTAAAAAATTAATTCAGATTGTTGCCTTTATTTGACTTAGAAAATTTGGTAGTAGTTTTGTATTCAGTTTCTTTTTTTTTTAGTAAACTGTAATGAAATACTTCAGTAATATAAGCCTTGCTTGAGTATATTGGAAGTTGTGGCCCTTGTTAAAATTGTCGAATAGTCACGCCTGCTGTCTTATAGACATGTTATGTAGAGACCCATGCAGTACTTAGCAGTCTTTAGAAATATGTAAAACATTGTCACTGGTTATCTATATAATTTTGAAGAGAAAATACTTTTGGTAAATGTTTATCTTAAATTGCTACAAATATCAAAATTTTGATTTTTCAAACCACAAAATTCAACAAAAACTGATTTTTACAGTACTTCTATTTAATAAATCTAACACTGATGACTAATGATTGCAAAAAAATAACTGTGGGCCTTTATAGCAATAGCAAGTTTATGAAATAATCCATTTTCATTTCCAGTAATTAACTGTAGTAATTTTACTTCTATAGATATAATAATATAATAATTATATTAGGCTTTTCTGTACATCCAAATCAGGCTGACGGATGATCGGCTGGTTGGGCAGTGTGCAGTGGCAACGAAAGTTGTCTGCTCTCTAACTTGAGCAGTTCTTTTGCAGTATTCACCAAACTTTATAGTCCCAATCTCTTTAGTTAAATTATGGCCCTTGAATCACTAAACATTGCGAAAATTGTCAATATCCGCTCAGTAACTTAAACATTTCTTATCCAGTATTACCAAAGTTGGTCAGGATATTTATGAGCATAATACCTTTGTAAGTAACTGTTAGTCGTACTCGCTTTGGAGTTATGGTTCTTGAATTACTCAAATATTCACAGTGACCACTCGGTTTATGCAGAATCCAATTTATATCTCCAAAGTAATGGCCAGTGATTTAATCAGAATTAAGGAAATTGACAGTGTCTGCTAAATTACTAGAGTGTTCTCTTTTGTCTCAGCTACACTTAAATATGTAAAATGTGTATCTGTATAAATTCTAGGTCTAGTTTGGTTACCAGTCAGTTCTGTTAATTAAATTGTCTCCTAGGTCATGGCCCTTGAATTAGTTAAAATTGAGAAAACTGACAACTTGTTTGTTCAATATGTAGACTACTTTAAATGAAAATTTCATGTAATTTGCTACATATGACTTGCACATATTGTGGCAGTTTGGCACCCAAAGTCTATCATTAGTCTGTTGACCTTCTGAGATATTCCTTAAGTTTAGAAATGTCATTTGCAAATACATGTGCAGTTTTTTTCCCCATCATTCAAATCAAGCAATAGCAAAATATACTGTTTTGTCCATTTTAGAAAATTTATGTTTAGTTTAAATGTTGCATTATCAACTTCTGAATTTCAACTTAATTTTCAGGCTATACACATCATGGAAAATGCCCTTCAGAAGTACGGCACTTATGAAAACTTTGAAGAGCAAACAGGCGGAAAAGTTCTGCAACGTTCAAACATTATGGCTCTAATCCAGAGATATCTGAAACGTGACGAACTGGAACGTGAAATAATGGTGAATCTGTCTGAGGACCTGTTGTCTAGAGGCTCAATGACGAGGGTTAAAGGGAAGCCTGTACTAAATGTGAGAATCGTAGATCTCAGGGAATACTGGGTAGAAGGACTGTTGCGACATGAAATTGGTAATTTTCATTTATATCAAAAATGCTTTACTCATTTTGAAGCATTACTCTGAAGGAGTACTTAGCTGTAAAATAGTATAACACAAATGGTCACTGTCATAAAATGTAAATTTAACATTTAAACGTAGTTGATCAAGAATGGCACTCTTCAGTGTATGTATTTTCGTAATTTGGTATTTGTTTGACGTAATTATGGCTCAACACCCTCACTGCTTTCGATAGAAACCAAAAAGTGCTGAAATGCTGTAAACCTAGAAATGTTCGCGGATACTATGTTTTGCGTTTTTCAGAATGTGGACATTTTCGCGGATACAAATATTTGCGGAATCATATCCATCGCGAATCTCGCGATAATGAAGTCGCAAGTAAACATATTAAGTATACTAAGGTAAGTATCACGGCATAGTTGCATTGATAGTATATTAAATATTGAAAAGGCTGTTACATCATACAGAAATAACTTGTCAGTCAATTGAGTTAATGTAGATTTGTGCACTCATTTTATACAATTATGGTACTAGAATTTGAGTTATTAATATCCAGGTATGTGTAAGTACAGAACCATTTTACAGCGATCTATTTAAGCTGAAGCTAGAATTTTTCGCGTTTTTGTTAGATCAGAGTTTTTCGCGGCTATTTAATTTCACGGAAATATACTACCCGCGAAAGGCGCTAATTTAAAAAGCGCGAAAACATTTCTAGGTTTACAGTAACATACAGAGAATCTGTAATTTGCGTATCTTCAGTATGGGTACACTACCTTAAACAAATTGTAAGATATATAATATGTATTGTTGCAAACAATGTAAGCAGGTAACTTAAGAAATTCACACCAATTTACAACTGAAACTGTTTACACAACTTGAAAAAAGGTAATTTGTTTGGGCTTTTCATTTAGCATTATATCAAGAGAACCCATTATAACAAGTATCTCCTGCATTGAGTGCATTCATGAGTTATAAATTATTGATGGTAAAATGTTGTACAGGTTTGTTTACATTATGAAATATTTAATAAACTTCTTTCAAGTTGATATTTGGTATGGTTCAATGTTACACTTGTAATAAAGAGCATGTGATTCTCTTTCACTCAGAATTTTTTATGAGTTTTAGACTTTTGGCTAGTTACATCCCCCTTGGTTATAGCCTTGTCATGCTATCGCTCTTACCTTGCCTTTACAAGTTGTCTCCCTGTTTCTCTTGCATTGCTTTTACAGGTTGTCATGCTGTTGCTCTTACCTTGCCTTTACAAGTTGTCTCCCTGTTTCTCTTGCATTGCTTTTACAGGTTGTCATGCTATTGCTCTTACATTGCCTTACAAGTTGTCTCCCTGTTTCTCTTGCATTGCTTTTACAGGTTGTCATGCTATTGCTCTTACCTTGCCTTTACAAGTTGTCTCCCTGTTTCTCTTGCATTGCTTTTACAGGTTGTCATGCTATTGCTCTTACCTTGCCTTTACAAGTTGTCTCCCTGTTTCTCTTGCATTGCTTTTACAGGTTGTCATGCTATTGCTCTTACCTTGCCTTACAAGTTGTCTCCCTGTTTCTCTTGCATTGCTTTTACAGGTTGTCATGCTATTGCTCTTACCTTGCCTTACAAGTTGTCTCCCTGTTTCTCTTGCATTGCTTTTACAGGTTGTCATGCTATTGCTCTTACCTTGTCTTTACAAGTTGTCTCCCTGTTTCTCTTGCATTGCTTTTACAGGTTGTCATGCTATTGCTCTTACCTTGCCTTACAAGTTGTCTCCCTGTTTCTCTTGCATTGCTTTTACAGGTTGTCATGCTATTGCTCTTACCTTGCCTTTACAAGTTGTCTCCCTGTTTCTCTTGCATTGCTTTTACAGGTTGTCATGCTATTGCTCTTACCTTGCCTTTACAAGTTGTCACCCTGTTTCTCTTGCATTGCTTTTACAGGTTGTCATGCTATTGCTCTTACCTTGCCTTTACAAGTTGTCTCCCTGTTTCTCTTGCATTGCTTTTACAGGTTGTCATGCTATTGCTCTTACTTTGCCTTACAAGTTGTCTCCCTGTTTCTCTTGCATTGCTTTTACAGGTTGTCATACTATTGCTCTTACCTTGCCTTTACAAGTTGTCTCCCTGTTTCTCTTGCATTGCTTTTACAGGTTGTCATTCTATTGCTCTTACCTTGCCTTACAAGTTGTCTCCCTATTTCTCTTGCATTGCTTTTACAGGTTGTCATGCTATTGCTTTTACCTTGCCTTTACAAGTTTTCTCCCTGTTTCTCTTGCATTGCTTTTACAGGTTGTCATTCTATTGCTCTAACCTTGCCTTTACAAGTTGTCTCCCTGTTTCTCTTGCATTGCTTTTACAGGTTGTCATTCTATTGCTCTTACCTTGCCTTACAAGTTGTCTCCCTGTTTCTCTTGCATTGCCTTTACACGTTGTCATGCTATTGCTCTTACTTTGACTTACAAGTTGTCTCCCTGTTTCTCTTGCATTGCTTTTACACGTTGTCATGCTATTGCCCTTACCTTGCCTTTACAAGTTGTCTCCCTGTTTCTCTTGCATTGCTTTTACAGGTTGTCATGCTATTGCTCTTACCTTGCCTTACAAGTTGTCTCGCCCGCCCGCTTAGCTCAGTAGGTAGAGCGTCGGTCTAGGGATCGCGGGGTCGTGAGTTCGATCCTCGGGCGGGGCGTATGTTCTCCGTGACTATTTGATAAACAACATTGTGTCTGAAATCATTAGTCCTCCACCTCTGATTCATGTGGGGAAGTTGGCAGTTACTTGCGGAGAACAGGTTTGTACTGGTACAGAATCCAGGAACACTGGTTAGGTTAACTGCCCGCCGTTACATGACTGAAATACTGTTGAAAAACGGCGTTAATCCCAAAACAAACAAACAAACAAAACAAGTTGTCTCCTTGTTTCTGTTGCATTGCTTTTACAGGTTGTCATGCTATTGCTCCTACCTTGCCTTTACAGGTTGTCTCCCTGTTTCTCTTGCATTGCTTTTACAGGTTGTCATGCTATTGCTCTTACCTTGCCTTACAAGTTGTCTCCCTGTTTCTCTTGCATTGCTTTTACAGGTTGTCATGCTATTGCTCTTACCTTGCCTTACAAGTTGTCTCCCTGTTTCTCTTGCATTGCTTTTACAGGTTGTCATGCTATTGCTCTTGCCTTGCCTTTACAAATTGTCTCCCTGTTTCTCTTGCATTGCTGTTATAGGTTGTCATGTTATTGCTTTTACCTTGCCTTTACAAGTTGTCTCCCTGTTTCTCTTGCATTGCTTTTATAGGTTGTCATGCTATTGCTCTTACCTTGCTCTTACCTTGTGTTTCTCTTACATTGCCTTTACAGGTTGTCTAACTAATCTTCAGGTTATCTTCTATAAGTTGTCTCTTATATTTCTAGCTTGTTTTCAGTAACCATATATCCCTCACATTGTCTTTACAGTACAGGTTGTCTAGCTTATCTTTTGTAACTATGTCTCTTAATTGTCTTTATAGGTTGTCCAACTCATCTTCACAGACTTTATTCAAATCTCTTTACAGGTACACATTTCTTGAGGAGTTACAACAACAAATTTCAAGAGTGGTGGAATTGGAAGGTAAGGAAGGAACTGGGTATGAAACCTGCAAACCCAACGGAGGAGGGGCTGGCTTCCCTTCATAGTGTGTTGTTAAGAAAAGACCCAAGCCTTTGGAGAATAGCACTCCTGTATTATGTCTCATATAAATCAGCATTTTTGTCATTGAAGGAGTTATTCAAGGATCTAGGACAGTTTGTGAGTGACCCCTATGTGAGATGGGATTACTGTATTCGAGCAAAAAGGGGTCAAGTGGATACTTCAACTCCAGGTACATATATGGCCCATTTTCCGTCCATTTTGCCAGAAACCTACATATTGTAAGAATTAGTTACAATCTCTTTCAGTGTTTGTACAAGTTGTAAGATCTTTTAAAGCTGCAAAAATGCTGCATGCACGGGCTGCATATTCTCCAGATAACCTACCATCTGTAAGTCAAGTTCCATGAAAAGAAATCTTGTAATTTGAAAATTAAGAAAGGATCTATTTTTTTTGTGATGGATAAATGGACAGATAAAGGGACAAAATAAAATGATCTGTATGTTTAACATAATACTTTCTATCTATGTCCTGGGTTTTGTCAAAAATTCTCTTGTAGTAGGCTTTTAAAGTTGTGACAGAATCCACCATTTGTGACAGACAGAAGGACAGACAGTTGAATGGACAAATGGAGAGAAAAGCTGATGTGTGTGTTCTTCACATTGTCTTCTACCAATATTAGTCTATTTACAAATATATTGAAGAAAATCTTTTACTTTTTTAAGTTACTGCAGAATCCACTTTTTGGTTATATTTTTTGATTATTTGTTGCCATAGCAGCTACAATTTTTGCACATGGTTATTCTCCATATTGCTGTCAGTCCATGAAAAAATGTCTTGTACTTTTAAAGTTATTGCTGACTGACTGATGGTCTGATGGACAGAGGGAGAGGGTGGGGGAGGGCAAAAAGTCCCTTCTCATGAAACACTGTTTGGGAACTAATGAAAATATTTATTTCAAAAGTACAAACAATTACCGCCAGTTTTATCGGTTTTGGAACTCAATTACTGTCAGCTTTATCGGTTTTGGAACTGTATATGTACTTGAATATACAAATGTATATCGTAATTTAGTTGTTTTATTTCTATACTCCCTTTTTTTTCTCGGATTTTAATTTCTTGATAAATTTTCTGATTATGCTTTTTGGTATACATGAACCTGTAAAGGATGCAAAAGCACTATGTACTTTTATTCATTGTTTTGAGAAGAATTTTATGTTGCTTACAAATACATCTTGTTTACCAGAGTCTGAGGTTATAAAGCTGAATTTGGATACAATGAGTCTCAAGCATAGTTATGAAAACACTTTAACCCTTACCATGCTGGACATGATTGGTTCTGCTTTTGCGACCAGTGTAGATCATGATCAGCCTGACATCCGTGCAGTCTGATCATGATCTGCACTGTTCGCCCTTCAATCAGTATCCTTTTGGTAAGCACCCCTTTTAACAGTTAATGGTACTATCCAAATTGGAAGATGGACATGTTCATTATAGAAATTTAGCAGGGTAAGGGTTACAATTGACCAATGGCAAAACGACAATATGAGACACATCTCGAGACTCAGTTTATAATATTTGGACCTGCTCAGATGAACATTTTTTACAATCTCATTTCAGGAGGCTTCTGTAAAGACCAGGTATATTTAGAAGGTGCTCTTCAAATTCTCAAAAATCGCAAAAACATCGACTTTCACATGTTGGTTCAGTTG
Organism: Mercenaria mercenaria; assembly: GCF_021730395.1. Taxonomy (NCBI): domain Eukaryota; kingdom Metazoa; phylum Mollusca; class Bivalvia; order Venerida; family Veneridae; genus Mercenaria; species Mercenaria mercenaria. Next base: position 18,402,610 of record NC_069366.1, on the reverse strand, counting down.
GGGAAGATCTCATGGGAGGACATCGATAAAGTGGCTTTGATAGGAAATCTTGACAATACAAAAATTCCATTCTTCATGCAGGATCTAGAGGCCTACCATAAATACTTAGACAAAATCTGTGAGGCCAATGATTTAACAGATGATATTCTGGAGGATGTATGAATGGAAAGCAAGGGTTTCCTGTGCAGTGATTCCAACATAAAACAACCAGAGGTTTCCAACAATGCACTGAGTTGTATTTCATTAAAAAGGACAAGACTGCCATAATTATATGAGCCGTGCCATGAGAAAACCAACATAGTGGGTATGCGACCAGCATGGATCCAGACCAGCCTGCGCATCCGCGCAGTCTGGTCAGGCTCCATGCTGTTCGCTTTTAAAGCCTATTGGAATTGGAGAAACTGTTAGCGAACAGCATGGATCCTGACCAGACTGCGCGGATGCGCAGGCTGGTCTGGATCCATGCTGGTCGCATACCCACTATGTTGGTTTTCTCATGGCACGGCTCAATTATCCTTCTGAATTTAAACAGAATTTTCACAGCATTATTTGCATTTTTACTCTCTCTGAAAATCTTATATGGAAACAAGATTTACAAACTATTTCTTCCAGAATCAGAGACAGATATTAAAGGACTTCAGAAGTTCTCATATCTTGAATGTGATCATTTACAACTTTGCATTAAGGCGTAAAAAAAAAATTGTTTGTTTCCGGTATCCCGACCTACCCTAAATTTTTGGCCCGACCCTAAATGTTTTGGAGAATATTTTTTTCAACTTTTTAACAAAATGATGCAAAACTGCACTTTTTATGTGTTAAACATGGCCAGTGATGTTAGAAATCAACTTACTAATGCTCTAAAGGCATATCCCCCTTATTTGTAATCATTTTTTGACAAAAAAATAATTTCCGAAAAGTCTCCCTTAATAAAAAAAAATTCCAAAAAAAAAAAAAAATTTCCGACCTACCTACCCTAATTTTTTTGAGCATGTTACCGGAAACAAAGAATTTTTTTTTTAGGCCTAAACATGAACAAAATCTTTCAACAAACTTTACAATATATATATGTTTCATATTTTTGTATGGCAGTAAATATTATTGTTTTAACTTTAATGTGATTGTCATTAGTCTTGATCTGAATGGAGAGCAAATAGTTGCAGCCATGTTCATCATACTAAAATTCCTTGTTAGGAGTGGAATTCCAAAACTACTTGAGCTGTGTCATGAGAAAACCAACATAGTGCATTTGTGACCGGCATGGATCCAGACCAGCTTGCGCATCAGCACAGTCTGGTCAGGATCCATGCTGTTTGCTAACAGTTTCTCTAATTGCAATAGGCTTTAAAAGCGAAAAGCATGGATCCTGACCAGACTGCATGGATGCACAGGCTGTTCCGGATCCATGCTGGTCACAAAGCCACTATGTTGGTTTTCTCAAGGCGCGGCTTGCATATTAAATAAGAGATTTCAATGTGAATATAGATATGTTGCGATGAGAGGAAGTTCAGAGAATGATTGCAAGACTGTCTTATGTTCAATAGCTTTCAAATCATTTCACTTTATATAAACCAAGGAAATGGAATGTATCGGGGGGACAGTTCCTGTGGCAGGAGGACAGGATACAAAACCACTGTCCGCAGTCTGATTTGGACCAACTGTTTATGGGCATAGCCTGCCTGCTTAGCTCAGAAGGAACAGCACAGATCTAAGGATCGCGGGGTCACGAGTTTAATCCCCGTGTGAGGCATATGTTCTTGTGAGGATTTAATAGAAGACATTGTGTCTAAAACCATTCGTCCTTCACCTCTGATTCAAGTGGGGAAGGTTGGCAGTTACTTGCAAAGAACAGGTTTGTACTGGTACAGATTGAATCCAGGAACACTGGTTACATTAACTGCTCACCGTAACGTACCTGAAATACTGTTGAAAAACGGTGTTAATCCCAAAACAAATAAACAAGTGTTTATGGGCATAATATCTCATGCAAGTTCGATATGTTAATTGGATCCTTCAATTTTCATAGGAGCTACAACGTATGGCTTTTGAATGAAAATTACAATGACAGAATGAGTCAACTCTCTAACAGATCACCTGACTTGGTTACAGTGTTTACCCACCAGTAACCTGCTGAATCCTCTTAAGTCTCTGAAGTTAAGGCCCTTGGATTTCTTAAAATTGCAAAAATTGAATTAGTTAATGTTCAGAAAAATGCTGTGACAGGCATTATGACAGTTTAGCACACTTATTAACCATTTAAAAAAAAAAGGTAATTAGATTGGGAAATGTCATAGTCGAGGAAGTGGCGTCAACATGTGTTTTCTGCTCAATAACTTCAGGAAGGTCACTGTAACCCATTTTAATGAAACTCAAAGGTTGGTATATAGGTAGTTTGCACAGCAATTTGGATTGCATATGACATCACTAGGTTTAAGGTCAAGGCCACCAAGCTAAAAATAGAAGAAATGATTTCTACTCATTAACTCTAGTTTGTGTTCATGTATTGACATTAAACTTGGTCTATAGGTAGCATATAGAAAAACCAAGGTTGCAGTTGTATATGGGGTCAGTGGAATAATTCAAGGACAGCATAACTTAATTAATCTGCATACTTAGAAAATTCCACCATGGAGTAGTGGTCTGGAGCTACCTTTTTTGTTGTGGAACGGATGGGTCACGGTTCGAATCCAACTGCATGCCCGACTTGTTTTCCTTGTATGAAAAAAAATTATTTTAATGCCATAGTGGGTCAAGGTCACAGTTACTAAAAACAGATTTTTTCCCGATTGTCGTCATCAAAAAGGTGGTTTATGATTTTAGTTTGGATTTACCTACTGTCACCGAACTTGGTGTACAGCAAGGTTAACTGAAAAATTAGCTTTGGATGATATTTTGGGTCATTATTACTAAAAATAGACAAATAGATCTTTAGTTTGGGTACACCTATTGCCATAGGGTCAAGTCAGGAATTACAAATGGCAATGTCAAATCTGAGTTAGTTATTTCCTGTACTTCTGAACAGCATGTCTGAATGCTGTCAAAAATGTTTAACAAACCAGAGTCTGTTGGCATGATGCAAAGTTTGAAAACCTGGTTTTCGTGGAATTTCCACATTTGTTGTTGTTCTTATTTTTTTTTAGAAGATTGTCTGGATAACAACGCAAAAACTGCAAGAGAATTTACAGAAACATGTCGCAATAGGAGATAGTGCAGAAACAAAACTGTTCGAAATATTTTTTTATTTTTATTGTCTTCTTGTTTGTGCATTATTTTGCTAACTTTTTAATTGAAAACACATTTTCAGGTACTGACAGGAATTTAAAGAAATTTTTCATAATAAGTAATGAGAAGAAGGGCAAAGGGTAAGAACTTTAAAATATTTCATCTTTGATAAGTTTTCAATTACCGGTATCTTCCTTTTTGTACCTTAGATTTTATAATTTTTGCGCCATCAATAACTTTTTAACTATTAAAAGGGAATTGAAAGAAATGTTGGCAATGAAATGGGCACAAGGACTGTAACTCTTGTCTTGATTAATTTGGTACCAAGTTACAAAATGTTGAAGTAAATTTAAGGAAATATTACACACTGATGGATAGTAAGAAGAGGAAGGGCAGGAACACCAGGAACTATTGCCAAGTTGTTGAACATTTGCACTTGTTTAAGTAAATATAGTTCCTGTTAGAAATGGCTTGAAATTGATGCATTTAAGTTTTTATGACCAAAGACATTAAATGGTATTTTTGATAAACAATGTACTTTTTTCTGTGTTTTGTTTTCTTTTGAATTAAATTTAGTATTTCTTTAATTACAGTAGCAATATGAAGAAACGGAAAATGTTACAACATTTGGGTAGTTTCCATTTTAGGGGTCCCCACTGACTTACTATTTTCGGAGGGTTGTGTTTAAATTCTTGTTAAAAGAGCATAGTGTTGGTATGGGGCCAGTAGTACTAATAGAAAAAGAAGGGATGTGGGGGCAGCTGCAGCAGCCCCCAAAGTAATGTGACATCACGACGTATTTCCGACCGGGGACCGCTAAACTGGAAGTGTCCCAAACTATTTATTCCAGTATGTATAAGGAGGTCAAAATATTACAATATTCACAATTGTTGATACTTTCGGCTTTGGAGTTAACACTTGTCAATGATTTGCCCATATTTGCATCAAGATGTAGGAAAGGGACCTTGCAGTTTGAATATGCCTCTGCTCATGGTCACAAAAACTCTTCAGCTGACCTGCTGTTAAACTTACATACACTGGCGAGGTTCCATCCTGATCCCTGTTCACCAATTACAGATCTACCTGGTAAATTTTGCCCTCTGAGCCAGCCATGTGTAAACAGAGGATATAGTTACATACTTATATACATACATTTCAGAATTCTAAAGAACAATTTGAGTTTACTGTGTTTGTTTGCTCTCCTTTACAAAGGTTTCTTAAAATGGACAATAACATTGCTCTTCGGTAGTGGATGATCCTTGTTAACTTAGTGGTCAGTAGGAGAAAGGTCTAGACTTTGACATTTGATCCTCAGACTTTATAGGCATACTGCTCATGGCAACTGGATAACCCATAATTTTTTTGTATACAAGTCCATTTAAAACAAATGACTTTGAGCACCAACAGGTATGACTAACAACTGGACCTTCACACAATGCTACAAGCAAAATGTCCAAGTTCCAGGGCTTGGGTTTTAGACAAGAGGATTTTTAAAGTCTTATTCAGAGTATCAATAATTGCAAAAGGCCGTAACTCATAAATCAGGCATGGTATATATCCAGCTCAATTCATAGTTTATATGAAGTTCACAGTCACTGTAATGGTGTTTTTGTAATTTAGGTCAGAACTCTTTAAAGCAGCATGCCTCCAGATTTGGCTAAAAAATATTCTTTCTTTCAAATTGAAGTTTGGTCATATTATGAACATTAGAATATGAATTTTTGTTTCTAAAATATTTTAAAAATTCAAAATCGAGAAAAAAAGATGACCGCATCGGGAGTCGAACCCCGGACCGCCGCCGCAATAAAGACATTTTCCTGTCATCGTAACAAATAGCTCTATAGCTGAAGTAATGAATAATGACTTCAAAATATAGATATTTATAATCGAGACAGTTTACAAGGAGTAAAAGCGTGACAAACACTTTTCAATTTTCATCATAAAAAGTAGTAAAAACTGCAAATTCTCGTGTTTCCACAACATAAACTTCGTCAGTAATTAAGTTTTAAAGCCTTCTTAAGAAATATAGTATTTATTTCAAGATATCTAAAAACAAGAGCTGTCGGAGGACAGCAATGCTCGACTATTCAACAGCCCTGTTGATTGAATGAATACGAATGTCAAAAAAGGGGCATAATTTAAAAAAAGCAAAATAGGGTTATGGAACCTGCATAGTGCTTATCAGCTCATGACAGTGGACAAGTGTGTGAAGTTTCAATCCATTCCCATTAGTGGTACTGAGATACCAGCTTACATACAAGAACTTAACCCAAAACTCCTAAGTTTAAAAAGGGGCATAATTTTGTAAAATGCAAAGTTGAGTTATTGACCCTTTGCACTGCATGTCATATCATGACAGTGGACAAGTGTGTGAAGTTTCAATCCATTCCCATTAGTGGGTACTGAGATACCAGCTTACATATAAGAACTTAACCCAAAACTCCTAAGTTTAAAAAGGGGCATAATTTTGTAAAATGCAAAGTTGAGTTATTGACCCTTTGCACTGCATGTCATTCATGACAGTGAACAAGTGTGTGAAGTTTCAATCCTTTCCCATTAGTGGGTACTGAGATACCAGCTTACATACAAAAACTTAACCAAAAATTTCTATGTTGAAAAAGGGGCATAATTTTGTAAAAAAGCAAAATAAAGTTATGGGACCTGCTTTGTGCATGTCAGATCATGACAGTGAACAGGTGTGTGAAGTTTCAATCCATTCCAGTTAGTGAGTACTGAGATACCAGCTACATACAAAACCTTATTAACCAAAAATTTCTATGTCGAAAAAGGGGCATAATTTTGTAAAAAAGCAAAATAGAGTTATGGAACCTGTGCAATGTAAGTCAGTTTATCACAGTAAATAAGTGTGTGAAGTTTCAATCCATTCCCACAAGTTGTTACTGAGATACCAGCTTACTTACAAAACCTTAACCAAAAATTTCCAAGTCAAAGAAGGGGCAAAATTTTGTAAAAAAAGCAAAATAGAGTTATGGAACCTGTGCAGTGTAAGTCAGTTTATCACAGTGAATGTGTGTGTGAAGTTTCAATCCATTCCCACAAGAGTTGCTGAGATACCAGCTTACATACAAAAACTTAACCAAATCGGGACGCGGATGCGAACTATTTCTATGAATAGTCGAGCTAAAAATTATTTTTGGTTGTCGAACGATCTGGAGGCATGCTGCTTTAGCACGGTCTTACAAACATTTCACTACAGGCAGACAGGACAACCAAATGTACACCTCAGAAGTTCAAGGATAAGCATTTGCCATATTTCATAATCCCGTTATTACATAGCTGCATTGGCTTAAGTTTGGTGCCTTTCCTTTTGCTGTTCATACAAAATGAACATCATAATTTTCTGGCAAATGTAACAATTGTTCATTATACCAGGTGACACAGGGTTAAACTAGTGACTGAAAATTCTGATTTAAAACATGAAAAGAATGAATCAATAAACATGCAATGAACCAGACGCCAACAGGTAACAAGTTGAGCCCGCCCTTTGACCCATGTGACCTGACATTTGAGATAGAGCCCGTCTCATCGAGTTAAACATTCATGCCAAATATACAAGATTCCTCAATGCCTGTCAAAGTTATGGTGCGGGCAAACAAATGGACTATAGATCATGCACCAAACAGTCATTTGGACAACCATGTCTTCGCTTTTGCAAGCCAGCTTGAAAATAAAAGAAACAGCAGATATAGATGTTAGATTGAATAATTTAATGAGATTTTCATTCAGTCATAACACATATCACAGTCATACATAACTTTCATACATGAAAAAATTGAATAAAAATTAGATCTGAATGTATCAGCAAATAAAAACCCTACACAGTTTACATAAATTCATATTATACATATAAAGAAGAAAAAAATAGGAAGTTACTTATGATAAAACTGATTTGAAATATGATAAATGTTTGTGTCTTTAGAATTTAATATTTTACACTAAATATCTTGTAACAGTTCTATAATTAAGCTCATATTCTAAAAAAATTTCTTGAACTATAAGAATATCCATAGTTGATCTGTTGAAGAATAAAGTGCCAATCTGTCCAAGTTCTCTGTGCGATGTTGCCTAACTAGTTCTTTGTGTGATGTTGCCTAACTGTGTCATGTTTACTTAATTATCATTGGGTGATTGAATAACTATCAAAAGGTACTCCTTATCTGCAAATAGAAAAGACAGAAACATATTAAAACATGTTGCTTGATACTCATTTCTTAAAACTTACAAAACAATACATTTATATTTGTGAAACAAACTGAATTTTTTACTGAGACAATACCTACAAAACATAGTATACTATGTACAATATACATTAACATTTTAGAATTCCTATAACACAACACTGATCACATTAAATTAATTGATAGCACATAATAGTACATCCTTTAAAAATCATAAATGTTGCATGCTCAGAAGTTAATATAGTATGTCAAGATAAAGGTCTGGTACAGAAGAAAAAACTGCTCAGCTAAGAAAGCTCCTAGCCCCAGCCATTATATATTATAGGCAGATTATGTGAATCAATTTGCATACTGTGAAAGGAATCATACAAGTTTGATTATGATATGCTTATATCTTTATATATGAGGTAAAAGAATATGATTTAAAAGCAATAACCAATTGATATATTTTCAAAAGGGTGAAGTGTAAAACTTCTCAATATATCTATTTTACATTCTGAAGGTTACAATTTTTTGTTTTATATGTTTAGTATGATATTTTGGTATTATAATTATGCCAGTAGACATATGGAATAAACCAGGTTTGAATTGTCTACTACAATGGACTGACAATCTTTTAACTTGTCAGCGGAAGACTTATAACATATGTCTTCTGTCCATTCCTCAGAGTGAAAATTCACCCTCTCAGAAATTCTGAATTCTAAACTTTTAACTACTTGTCTGAATACGTTAGGATAGCATTTCAGAGATAACTTTAAATTACACATTAAAATAAGTTATAACAAGAGCTGTCACTAATGGTGACAAATGCCCCTGCAGCACCTTGACCTTTGACCTGGTGACCTTGACCTTTGACCTGGTGACTCCAAAGTCAGTAGGGGTTGTGTACTCAATAAGTACTATCAGCATGTGAAGTTTGAAGGTCCTGGATGCAGTGGTTCGCGAGTGAAGTGCATTCATGCAAAAAGTTAACCTTGTGATGAACGAACTAACGAACGGACGGACAGTTGAAAACTAATATGCCTCCCTTCGGACGCATAAAAATAAGAATCACGAAAACTGCAAAATATAAGCTCTCTATTTTAAAAAAAAGTATCCATACACACAAAAGAAGCATTTCCTTAAAATGTAACTGTAAATGTCAAGAAATAACATATGAGCCGCTCCATGAGAAAACCAACATAGTGTGTTTGCGACCAGCCTGGATCCAGAACAGCATGAGCATTCATGCAGTCTGGTCAGGATCCATACTGTTCGCTTTCAAAGCCTACTGCAATTAGAGAAACCGTTAGCGAACAGCATGGATACTGACCAGACTGCGCAGATGCACAGGCTGGTCTGGATACATCCTGGTCGCAAATGCACTATGTCGGTTTTCTCATGGTGCTGCTCATATATTTCTTGTCCTATTTCTTTCATAGATTAAACAAATTAGAATAATATTTTACAGTATGGACACCATAACCATCCTTTATCACACTTGACTCTTTGCAACAAAAAAAAATGCAATTATTTTCTATGATATAAAAATACCTTTGTACCAAAAATTAAAACCACAACTGACAAAAGTAAAACCTTTACACAAATGGTTTAAATAAACAAAATTGCTACAACATTAGCACGCTGGCCAAATAAATTTAATGTTTTATCCAACACAAAATACTAGTTAAGCATACATGCAGCAATAATGCAAGTTGTTATGCCATACCTGTGCATCAGTACGGTATTATATGTTAATTTTGCTACTTAAGTTATCTTTTCTATCAATTTTTCACACTAAATACAGCTTTCAAAAACAAACATTATGGTTATGTTAAAGTTGACATTTCATATCCATGATATGTGATTTTTGTGGATAACACTGCTATCATAAAACTATTTATAGAGATTGTTGTCCAGAAAATAAACAACAACATGATTATGTCTTCCACACAAAAAACATGTCTCTCCCCCACAAAAAACATATGCCTCACACTATGTAACACACAGACATTGTGAAATGCCACTAATTAAGGGCCGTAACTCTAGTGAAAATCACTGATCATGCTTATGATGTATAACTTGACCTTGCACTTGTAACACCTTTAAGGGTTAGTGGAAATCTGGTCAATGATGTAAGCGTAGATGCCAAAACATCGTAAAGTTTGACAAATAAATGGCCATAACTCTACTGAAAATTGCTGAACTGGAGTATGTACATGATATATACAACTGAACATGGAAATGATCACTAAGTTTGGTGTGATTAATCCTAGTGGTATCAGAGCAGCTGCTGCATGGACAAGGTATAATATGATAAGTCAAGGACCTTAACTCCGCTATAAATCACTGCATGAGACCATAGTGATAATATGCACAGTAAGGCTTGGCACTGATCGCTCTTGTAAGGTTTGGTGGAAAAACACCCAATGATATAAGATAAGTAGCCAAAATATAATAGAATTTGACAAGGCCATTACTCCATAAAAAATTAATGAATCTAAGCATACTGACAATATGCAAAACAAGGCTTAGCAATATCATTTTTGTTAAGTTTAATGTAAATCCGCCTTGTGGTGTCAGGGGAGTTGCCTCGAAAAACTTTGTGACAAACAGATGGACAGCATTAAGCAATATATCTCCCACCACTAGGTGGGTGACTTATTTCAGTGGGTTGTGCGTAGTTCTTAAATTTCCAATTTTGAAAAAAAAGGGCTTTCTTTTACTTTTTCAAATTAACAATGTCTTCCATTTTGGCATTTGGACAAGGATATCATATGAGAACAGGCTGTTTTTGTTGTTCTAAAAAACAGAAAAAAATAGGAACTGAAATAATGATATATCATCAACATAAGCTAAATATGCTGCACCAATTATATTTGTATAGACTGAAAAAGATATATCTGCCTCCTCCAAAATATAATTGTAACAAGATATAAATTTGAAAAAAAAAAAAAAAAAAAAAAAAAAAAAAGCAACAACATAGAAATATGTCTAGATTCCACCAGGAAATAGAATGAAGCATATGCAATCCCAAACAGAACAACATCACTTTTTAAACTGGTTTGTTTCTTTTGTTGGGTTTAATGGTGTTTCAGGTTTACTAAATAAAAGTCAGTAAATATAAAGCTAGAGTTCCTGCATTTCTACCCAGTAGAAACGTGTTCTTCACAAGTAAGTGACAATTTTCCCGCAAAGGAGGAGTAACCTTATATATATACAATACCATCTCCAGCCAATCATCACACTGAGAGAACATAATGTCTCATCCTAAATTTATAAATACATGTGGTTCCATCAGAATCGAGGGCTTGGTGCAAAACTATTGTAAGTGTATATAAATAAAGAACAAGATACAATAGTTTTGCGCCAAGCATTCTGTTCTAGCTGTACAGCTGATAAAGCAGGACTTCCTTACTTATAAAGTTATTCATATCTTTGTATTTTTATACACTTGTGACCAATCAGACTGACCCTATGATATGATTGAAGCAGTGTTGGACATAAATGTGTTAATTAGTACAGCAATCAAATAATAAAAGCATGTTGAAATTATACGAAAACTGAGCACAAAAAGTGAAGTTGTCTGGAAATGAAACAAACATGACAACATGGTACAGCTCTTTCCAAACTTAACCTTTAGCCTGCTGGCAGCAAGTGACCAGTGCAGACCAAGATCAGCCTGCACATTCATATATTTTCAGTGAACACCCCTTCAAATAATAAATAGTTCTATCCAAATTGAATGATAGATTAGTACATTTAATTAAGTAGATATTTAGCATGCTGAAGGTTAAAAAAGCATGTTTGTTATTTCAAAATTTAGCAGGCAACATGACATTTTTATCATTCAATGACAGCTCAAATAGATACTGTTGTCATGCTTGATATAGTACATAATGCCACACTACATGTTTTAAAGAAAAGCAACTTTCACAAACTGTAGATAGCATGATATCACATCTTGCTCTTTCCTCAATGCAAAACTGTAAGTAAGTTACAATGCAATTAGTCTATAAATATAAACTAGATAAAAAGGACTGTTATAAATGCATTCTTGAAAAAATAAAACAAAATGGTAAAAAATGCTTCAAAAAATAAACAAATACAATATTTCACTGATAGACTAAAAAAAATACAACCTTCGACTATGAAAAAAATAAACAGAAAAACTGCAAGCTGATAAATCAATGCGAGTCTACAGTTTATGAAAGCTTTCTTTGCAAGACTTAATATTATGCAACACAGACAAAAAGTACACGATAAAATGTGTACCATAATAATGACGACAATATGCTGCACATGTCACTCAAACTGCAGCTGGGTTCTGGATAGTTATTAACATATAATCGCTTTCTAGTAGGGAAAGAAACAAAAAGATCAATTAGTAAACCATGTTATCATACACAAATATATATGGCAAATAAAACACAATCAATGTGACACGATTCAAAAATGCATGGCTCACAACTTGATCAGATTTCATCCCTAAAGCATGCTGTACTATCAAGATTAAATTTCAATACTCCAACTGTGTCAAATTCACTCTTAAAGGCATAAAAACTTATAGACTCAGGTACATAAGAAATTCTGTGGTTCATATTAATAAACTGACGAAAGTTTTACACAGTTAACAAAAAAAAAAGAACAAAACCACTGATCTGATTTATTCTGTTGTATAATGTAGTATAGATATATAAAATCCACACACATTTATTTGACTATAACAATTAAGTATTGGTAACAGTAAAATGCATTATCATTCCTGATATGGTTTTCATTTTAGTTCACTGCAAAACCCTTTTATACTGAAGTACATGTATATAAATATGAATCACAAAACTAAAGTACTGGCATATACAGTAATTTACCTAGTGCCTCTAACATAGCGGACAAGACAAAATCTTAACAAGAGTGAGCCTTAAAATGACTGATTACATAATATTCTACATGTATAAGTATTTCACAAGATCAATTGTGATTGATCTATTGTCTTGTGATTGATCTATGTCCAAACTAAAAACCCCAACTGGCAGATAAAATTTCCCCTTTCCAAATTTGGTAAATTTCCAACTACAGCACAAACTGGTGAATTATGAACTTGATCCATGTTTATTTTACTAGAATTTCTTAATTTCCAAACTTTGCACAGACCATACTTAGAGCTATAAACTGAAGCCTTTACTGTAATGGAGTAAAGTGATTATGGCTGAAAGAAGCAAGCAGGATGGAAGACAAGGCAAGGAAATGTTTTAGGTAAGGCCAATTTTTTTAAGTTGACCAGAGCACAGAAAATAAAAAGACTTCTAAGTATGGCCATATGTATACAGTTTTGCACTTCTTTCATAATTTTTTTTTCTTTAAACCAATACTGAAAACATTTTTTCTTATCACTGTGGTCACGCTGTGCTGTTCGAAATTTAATCAATAAAGTCAGAATGCTTGCAGTGATCAAGCAAAAAGGTCAACATTAAAGGTAGATAAACTAAACAACCCCATTCAAAACAACAGTTTTGTTTGGTGACGGTCATCTCTGTCTCATCAGACGTGTTTCACTGCACTTACAAAATATTAATTGAGCTGCGCCATGAGAAAACCAACGTAGTGGCTTTGCGACCAGCATGGATCCAGACCAGCCTGCGCATCCGCACAGTCTGGTCAGGATCCATGCTGTTCGCTTTCAAAGCCTATTGCAATTAGAGAAACTGTTAGCGAACAGCATGGATCCTGACCAGACTGCACAGATGCGCAGGCTCGTTTGGATCCATGCTGGTTGCAAAGCCACTATGTTGGTTTTCTCATGGTGTGGCTCTTATATAGAAACAAGCAGTACAATATCAAGGATGATGACACATTTAAAACATCACTACATCAAGTAGAACCATGCTATCACAGTCTACAGCTTGGTGAACAAGAACATCACCTTGCTGGTGCAGACACTCATCTGATCTTTTTTGTCTCTGTATAACAGGAATATTGTCCTACCCGTGTGTTTTTATGATATTTTCTAATTCCAAAAGGGGCCATAATTCTTGTAAAAAGTAGGATGGAGTTATGTTTCTTACTGTAGAGGGTCAGCTTTTGATGGTGAGTAAGTGTTGCAAGTTTTAAAGCAATAGCTTTGATAGTTTAGGAGAAAAGCTGACCTAAACATAAACTTAACTTAAACTAAGGCCGATGCCAATGCCAGTCTAGTGATGACAATATCTCATTCTTTTTTTCCAAAAATGAGATGAGCTAAAAATGATCTACATGCAAACTTAAGCAGAACAGTATTTAACTAATATTTCATAACTATATCAGGGGTGGCAAAATCTGATTTTGACTTGCTCGTCTGTTTTTGTCAACTGCTATTTTGTACTTGTCCGTATGACAGTTATATAGTAAATTCTGGTCAAATTTCACTTGTCCGTATAAGCTTTGGGACAACCTGGGCAATACGGACAATTGAATCTGCCGCCCCTGTATATACTAATATTTTAATGCTCGTAAATTCTGATAATCTCATTGGTCGCTAACTGGTCAAATGGACGTCCATAGAAAGAAATATTAACCATCAAAAAGTGATATTCTTGTAAACAAACTTGACCGAGAAATTACTGTCCAATACAAATACATGCACTATACTAAATACATTGTATAGACCAGTCAAACACCAAATCTTCAGAGAAAATTTCCAGATAAGTTTAATACAGGTGGGTTTACTGTATACATGTATACGTATTCTCATGAATAATCCAACATTGATTCTTATTACCGGTAGATACTAACCATGTTAAGTATTACAGCACCAGTAAGTATCAAAGTGTATGAACCTGATCAAGGTGGTGTCCGGCTTGGCCTATATGCCTCAGTGAATATCACCTTTGTCAGGTCAATAAACTTGGGTATTTACCTAATCATCATATAGCAACTGTGTACAAGTACCATAAATTTTAAAACAAATATTAAAATCATTACACACAGAACTTTGTCTGCATTAAGGACTCTAACTTATAAACTTGTGTAACAGACAAATTCTATTTTCCAGCATGACTGCTTGTTGTTCTGCAACTAAACCACTCAGACTTGGTAATATATGTACATGGTTCTGTAAATTCTTTGTTCACTCTAACTTAAATATATTTTTGGCTGTACATGACTGTACAGTCCTGTACTGAATGCATACATATTCTCATGTGTCTCTTACTCTGCTGTAAGCAATGTTTACAAGGTACAAAATTATACATGTGAGAAAATGACACCTTGCATAAATCTCAAGACTAGTAATTATTTCATTTGAGTTCAAGTTAATTTGTAAAATCTATAATACAAAGCAAGAACAAAAAGAAATTTTTTTCTAACAGGCACTAAAGCACTGGCTAAGTGACTCCGATTTGTTTTCAGTATGTGATCTTTTTTTGTAGTAGCTTCAACATTCCTGTGAGAGAACAAACTATTTAGGCTATTTAGACATAATTATTTTCATTTGTCTTTGTGTTTTTGTCAGTATTGTTCCGACATACAGAAATACAACTTTGTAAATATCATTATGAGAAAGGAAAGATAACATATTCAAACTAACCTGGAGCAATCATAATTTCGTGTTTCTTTGACCTAATTCTGAGGAATGTGAGGTCGTTTTGTGGGTCAATGTCACGGACTGTACTCCTTGCTTTAGAAGTCAAGTGGTGGATCAACCCTGCGTACTGAACAGTCGTAGAATTATCTAGTGTTGTTCTGATGGGAATACCTTGTAAATTAAAAGAAATAAAAAGTCAATATGAAAAATAACAAGGATTATGTAATGTACGACACATGCTTCCCGAAAATGATAGACACATTAACATTTTGAAGTCCATGCAAACAAGAATGATGCCAACACTGTAGAACACGTGCGCCATAAAATACTTTGTACAATAATTTTACAGGGTCCACAAAGTCAGAAATGATACACCTGACAAATCCTGTCAACTTGATATTGATGTTGTGATATTCTCAGTTTCACTTCTGAAGTGTTGCTTCCAGTGCGGGAGGTCATTGGTTCGATCCCTACCCACGTCAACTCATATATCTTGACTGACGCTCAGCATTAAAAGGGAAACTGGTTTCTCTTCTCTCATACCCTCGTGGCAATGGATTCTATCAGGAATGAAGTGTCGAGAGTGATTAATATAAGTTGTAGAGCATGCTTCACAATCAACCTAAATAAACCTAATGTTACCTGCCAGAAAACTGCTCCTAACTGTTACCTGGTTTTAAGCACCTACTTTTTGTTGTAACATATATCTATATATGCATCTGTTCATGATCTTTGTCAGGATTAAAACAAAAATACTATAAAATCCTGAAGCCTCACTTCAGGTGATATTCCTTTCCTTTGGCTGACTATAAATTATCCTCCCCCCTCCTCACTTCAGGTGATATTCCTTTCCTTTGGCTGACTATAAATTATCCTCCCCCCTCCTCACTTCAGGTGATATTCCTTTCCTTTGGCTGACTATAAATTATCCTCCCCCCTCAACCTGTGATGCCATAGGTAATGATAACCATAACACTGACGTGATGAGAGTAAAATAAGCCAGATTTTTACCTTCTGAGTTGACAACAATAACTCCTATGACTCCCTTGTGACCCGTGATTCTCTTGATTGTTTCTTCTACTTCAGACTACAAGTAAATGAAATGGAAATATCTAATGATTAAATATTTCAATGTATCAATTTATAGCTTTGAGTATGAAAAATCAGAAAAGAGAAAAATTGTTACAGATATTAAAGTCACATTTGTTTTTTTTAAATTAAAGGACATAATAATAATAAACAAGAGGGCCAAGATGGCCCTAGGTTGTTCACCTGAGAAACACATCATAACAGTGTAAACATGTTTGACCTAGTGATTTTATGGAAACAAATATTCTGGCCAATTTTCATTAAGACTGGACCAAAAATGTGGTGTCTCGAGTTTAAACAAGTATTTTCTTTGATACAACCTAGTGACCTAGTTTTTGATCCCAGAGGACCCATATTCAAACTTGACCTGGATTTCATCAAGGCAATCATTCTGATAAAATTTCATGAAGATCAATTGAAAAATACAGCCTCTATCACATACACAAGCTAAATTTTGACAGACAACAAACAGACAGACGCCAGGCATTGAGTGGTCACAATAACTCACCTGAGCATGAGCATTGCTCAGGTGAGCTAAAACATAAAAACAGCTATTTAAACAAAATCATGTCTCTTAATGTTGTTTCATTCGTTTAAAACAATGATGAATTAAACATTTACACAGCAGCACATCAAACATTCAAATCAACTCTTTTCCCCTTATGAACTGATAAAAAGGTGTATATAAATATATGAAGTGACAATCTCAAATGTATCATTAGGGCTATGTAACTATTACTATCTCCACTGTATATAACATGAAGTGACAACCTCTAATGTATATAAAATTAAGTAATTATCTCAGACGTATACAAATCATGAAGTGACAATCTCTGATGTATACAAAATTAAGTGATAATTTCAGATGTATATATATTACAAAGTGATAATCTCTGATGTATATATATCATGAACTGACATGAAGTGACAATCTTTGATGTATACAAAATTATTTATTTATTTGGGTTTTACGGCACACCAACACAGTATAGGTTATATGGCACCAAACAGGACTACAAATTTTGGTTTCACATCTCATTTACATCGAAATAAAAACATGAGGTATGGAATCAAAATTTGCATACCTGCTTGAATCACAGAGTTACAGCAAAACAAAGTGTTAAGACCCTATTAGTCGCCTCTTACGATCATGCAAGGGTAAGGCAGTGGTTCAAATTCTTTTCATACACAGATCGTGCCAGAACCACATGGGGCCTATACAAAATTAAGTGATAATTTCTGAATGTCCGATGTATATATATCATGAAGTGACAATCTCTGATAATATACAAAACTAAGTGATAATCTCAGATGTATATATATCATGAAGTGACAATCTCTGATAATATACAAAATTAAGTGATAATTTCAGATGTATATATATCATGAAGTGACAATCTCCGATAATATACAAAACTAAGTGATAATCTCCGATGTATATATATATCATGAAGTGACAATCTCTGATAATATACAAAATTAAGTGATAATTTCAGATATGTATATATATCATGAAGTGACAATCTCCGATAATATACAAAACTAAGTGATAATCTCCGATGTATATATATCATGAAGTGACAATCTCCGCTGTATACAAAATTAAGTGATAATCTCAGATGTATGTTTAATATGAAGTTACAATCTGAGCTATGTATCATCTCAGTTTTGGTCTATCTTTTAATGTTATGACAGATTTACATAATGATAAAAAATGGTACAGGACAAAATGGAGAAAAAGTATAAAATACACTGTGAAATCTTAGTTCACAACCACCTGCCAGTCCTAAATTGTTGATGACATCCTCAATACACTAATAAACAAACAACAAACATTCTGACTTCCACCTTGATAATAGATTTACAATTACCACACATCCCCACAGTGTTTAAGTCATACATCCTTTAACATTGGAAGCAATCTGACTACAATGTTTTAAATGCTTTTGACTGGGACAAAGTGCATTTGACTGTGACAGACTTCTTTTGATTTAGACCATTGGCTGACATGTGAGAAAATAAACATTTTAATTACCTTTGACCTGACCTGACTGTTTCACACAATAGCAGTGCTGTATGTTTTAAAAAGTCTACAGATATCACCTGCATATATTATTAACTATTTTCTGTTTCTGCCTTTTTTCAGTGATTTCATTGCATGTACTGCTAATGTGTCAAGGCAAGTTCAGGAAAGTGATATAAGTCATAGCGGTGTAAAACAATCACTGTCTGCCATTTGCAATTATGCAGAGCAGCAAGATTTGGTTGAAGATGCAAATTTTGGATGTACTTATGTGAATTCCTTAATACTTACAATAATGCAGAGAAGATTCACAACACTGAGACAAAAGCACCTCACAGAGATGTCAAGTTCTTGGCTGCCGCAGCTTCTTAATTCACAGATATTCTCAGAAATAGTCTGATTGCAATGTTTCCATGCTTGATAAATGGGAGAGATGATCATTTTTGGAACAGATACCTTTCCAAAGTTGGTTAAGGAGAAGACTAATTTTGGTTATGATGATTGATCATTTTGGCAGGTAAAGGGCAGGTGTGCAACCCCTAAAACCGCAAACAAAGCAAGAAGGAATGGTTGAGTTACTAAATTAATGTGAATCTCAATCAATTAAACTGAAACTGCAGGCATTTGAACATATTTTTTTTCACTCCTATTCAAACACCAACCTTGAATAAAAGTAAGTTTTAACAGCTAAAGTTTTATACAAATATTTTTCCTAATTGGTCTTTCAGATTTTCATTAAAAAGCAGTCAGTTGTAAGTAAGAAAATTTAAAACATTGAGGGCATCAAAGGGCACACCACATGATCACTGCAGCAACACACTATCATAACAGACCAATAACCAAGGTTTGACATCATGATTGGAAGGTGCAATAAAAAATTTCTTGTTTGCAGGTGGCCATGGATTGAGATTTCTAAATTAATTTTTAACCATTTGTCTCTTTTTCCCCAGATCAATATTTTCATTTTTACTTTTATACATTGTAAATTAGTGCAAAAAAGTAAAAGTCTATCTGTCTTAAACTGAGCAACTTAAAAAAAAACCATTTGATAATGTTCAGAACCAGAATCGGTCATTAAATATATCAGTATGTATAATGTGACAAGTATGTTTGATTCATATGTTTACTAACCTTAAAAATATTCAGGATCACACAAACATAGCCACTGCACACAACTTATCAAACAGGTTAACTACAAAATGCTGCCATTTCGCACCACCAAACAGAGTTAAGACTCTTTAAGTTTAACAAGACAGGACAAAACCCTAACCATAGTATCTATGTGAATAATAAGTCTAAAATCAAACTTTAAATGGTACATAAACCAAGTGAAAAGTGCGCCATAACCATTTTTTACAGAACTGAAAGGCAAACTCTAAACAATTTTTAAAAAAATTCTCAATTGGTACATTGTATGTTTACATCTGATTTGAAATGGTGTTTCCTAAATGGACAATATTATTACAAGAACAACAAGTCTTTGTGCAGTCTGACTCACCTTTGATTCCTAGGTACAATAGAATTTCATGTTAAATAACAATTTTCAAAACTAAGATCATACTTAGTAAAATTTTGTTTTTGTTGAGTTTAACGTTGCAGCGATGGTCTGACACAGTTTTTATTATAGGTCATATGACGACTTTCCAGCTTTGATGGAGGAGGAAGACCCCAGCTGCCCCTCTGCGCATTATTTTCTCACAAACGGGCATCTGAGTAGAACCATCAACCTTCCATAAGCCAGTTGGATGGCTTCCTGACATAAAGAATTCAATGCTCCAAGTGAGGCTCAAACCCACTTCAGTGAGCAGCAAGTAATTTGAAGCCAGCAACCTTAACCAGGAGGCCCAGTACTCTTACTTTAGTAACTTTATGATTTTGTATTTCCTGCTGGTATAGATCTGCTACTGATTGCAGAAAATATCCCGTAAAAGGGAAGTATATACAAAATTACAAAAATTGCATTCTACCCATAACTTTTAATAAATTTCTGAGAAAAACAATATTCCTGGTTCTGCCATTACTGGGATGCACATACTGTGAAATCATTAATATTCGTGGGGGACTAATTTTCGTGGAATTCGTGGTTGAGGCAATCCACGAAATTTAATCCCAAGGATTAAGTAAAATTACCATAATTTATTTTATGTTCAAAAGTTGAAATCCACAAATTCATATCCTCACGAAATTGCCGTTCTGACCAAAACCTCGAAATTTCATGCCCACAAAATTAACTGATTTTACAGTATAATGTGTAAACATAGAGCTCCAAATTCTGGCACATGCAATCCGTTGTAGCAACCTGAATAATTCTCTCAAACTCATGAAAAAATCCAAAAGAAAGAATTGTAAAGTGACCAAATAGGTACACTTTCTCCGCATTCATCAACTTCTAGATCTAGCATTGGCATATCTAGAACTCCAGTGCAAGTCCCTCAGATAAAATATTATCCCAATTTACTGACGACAAGAAATTCCTGTTGCAAAGATGGAAAAATCATGAATTCTAATAAGATGACTGAATTTACAGGTAATTTTCTCGTGTAAATCAATTAAAACTATTTAAGAATATATGTTTGATTAAAATTTATACAGTAAAAACGCTTAATTATACCATTTTTGTATGTTTTTGTTCCTCCTCTCTGTTTGACAAGTAGGATCTGGAATCGTTGCTAAGGTTTGACGCAGGCGCACCTTACCTTCCGGTGACTAATCGGTTACAAGTGTAAAATATACTCGTCGAAATATTTCACTGAGAGTCAGCAATATATCAAATCATTTTACGTGCAGTTGGTAAAGCTGAATTGTAATCAATTAGCGGAGTTACTTAAGTCCCCTACTTTAAGACCGATATAGTTTCAGTGTAAGTATTGGCATGGAAAGTATAGCTCATTAAATACAATTGTAATATAATTTCGCGACCCAGCAAATATATTTAGGTCAGACACTCCTATTACTTTTTCCATTAGACAAGCTTAATGTCGCTGAGTGGCAGTTTTTTTAAATTCTGACTTTTGCAGCCACCGTCACAATATAAAACAAACTGTATACGTCTGATAAGTTCGGCTATTTTTCCATATAGACTTCCATTATAGATACTTCTAGTTTTCAGTTTAGATTTCTAGATACAGTCATGGAAAATTTTTGGTTTCAGCATGTTGAAGAACCTACCAGATATAGTGAACCTCATGAACCTTCATTGTTAGACTTGGTGATAACAAATGATGTAAATTCTATTGATCAAATTGACTACTTACAACCTTTAGGTAAAAGTGATCACATTGGTTTATCTTTCTTTTTTCACTGTTATAATGAGCAAGAGATTCAATTAGAGAAGGAAAGATACAGGTATTTTAAGGGGAACTATGAAGAACTGAGTACTTTTTATGGTGATATAAACTGGGAAAATGAACTAACATGAAATGTTGAAACTCAATGGTCTAGATTTTTGTCAATCTATCATGAGGGTATTGATTTATTTGTTCCAAAGTCTTCAAAGAAAACAAACAATAAACCGTAATGGTTGAAATCAAGCATTAAGAAAGCAGTAAGGAAAAAAAATGACTTGTTTAAGAAATACAAAGGTAGTAAGTTAAGGACATGTCACGGCTGAGATAGTTTAGCATTATTACAAAACACAGTGGGTATTGAAATTGTGTTTCCAATACATGTGCTCATTAGATAAATCCTCAATATCTGTGTGAAAATAAGGGATGTGTTTTGTATGATTGCAACACTGTGAGTTGCTCTAATTACTGAAAAATGACTGAAACAATAGGAATTTGTAGGAGAGATGGATAGACAAAACAACAGTGAGGTAACAATATATTCTTTTATTGTTTTAATGTATGAATTGTAAGCTACAATAAAGAATACCCATTTTATGAAAATCAAACTGGAAGTTAGAAATAACAGAGAAAAATTAATTAGGTCATGGGTCATCATATACCTGTCAAAATTTGTCATTAGTTTTCACGAGCTGTCAAAATTATTTTTATCTCTCTATTCTGCAAATGCATTGTTTTTGAAACTATCTTGGACGGATATTGTAGTGTGTAACTTACTTTACATTCCACATTAATATGGGTGGTTTTCAAAATAATGAAGCTTTTTCTTCTCTCTCACCTTACTTTAATTCAGTTCAGTTTTAGAATGTGTTTTGGAGCAAAATATATCCAAATCAATGTACTCAATAAATGTGTGCAATTTTATCTTGATGGCTCAAGCAGTTTTAAAGTTATATTAAATTATATAGCTAATTTTGTCCCCTGTGCACCCAAAAAAGTGTGACATTTTACATGAAGTATAGTTTTCAACTGAGGTTTACTTTTTTAAAACCATGATTTATTGTTACAGCTTTGGCTTTTTAATGTAACTTAAACTCTGCACATTTAAATAAAATACTTCTTTTCATTACCTACATCTTATTGTTACCAATATTTCACATCTTGTGATGGCACCCTTTTCACGAAAAATAGTGAAAAAAATACTAAATTTAAATGTTGAACACTACAGTTTCATAATCCTATTACTTTTCTAAAGTCTTAATGTTTTTCTAAGATCTTTATCCTTTCAGCTGTGAAGACACAGTATGATTTTTTTCTTTAATAAATCGACTTTCTCAGATACTTGATGAATGTCTATACACCTAAAAATGTCCCCTGTGCACCTTTTCAGTTGTTAAGTGTCAGATTTCTTTTATTCTTTAAATAAAATGGGATTTTACTTTATTTTCCTTGAAAGGGAGTTACAACAGATACAAAAGCAGCCTTCAACTTCACATATTACTGACTGTTAAACATTCACAAGGCCAAAAGTGATGTCCCCTGTGCACCCTTTTTTTTGACATATATCAATTATCATAGCAGTACTGTAATTTGTGGTGGCATTTCTATATTCTTAGTGTGTATGCAAAATTTAGGCATTACTTGATAATTTAGCATTATATAAGAAACCCTGGACAATTAAAAATTCATTGTTTGCATTTTTTACCGAAGTTGCCAATTTTCAAGTTTAAAAGTGGAAATATCAATTTTATTGCTTCTTAAGCTCTTAAGGTAGTAGAGGTGTAATAGCAATGTTTACAAAATGGCATTTGCATGGTATATTCTTAAAGATGACCGTGTTTTGCACTGTATTGCAAATTTTAAACAACTTTTACCATGCCGTTTTTTCTAAATTTTGTATAACTTGTGGTATCTCCTCTAGCTCAAGTAGAGAAAAATTTCAAAGTGATGGCCGCTATATAAAATGTTTGCAGAGAACTCATTTTACCATTAATTTTAATAAAAGAATCATCAAACTATTGTTAAACAATTATTAAACACAAAATAAAAATGTGGATATCATTTTATATAGTGTTCCTCAAGTAAACGGATTTAATGATACAGAATTCTTATTTCAACGTTGAAAAAATAAGGTCGAATCCTTGTTTCTGTTTTGAATTTTGCTTACTTCATTCAAAATTTACCTTGGGACAGATGTAAAACCTACCTAAATTTCTTACACAATATGTAATCTAAAGAATGGAAGCAAAATAGAGAACTTTTACCACATGTAACTCAATATTTTTACAGATGTGTAACTCTACCCCTTCTGTTTAAGTAGTAAATTCACTTTGAACAGCAAGAAATCGCTTAGCAAATGTTTTTTTTTTCATTTTTGTACAATAAATCTATCATAAGTCTTGAAAGAAGTAAAAACTTACTAGAAAAAAATCGAAAATAAGGGGAAAAAAAATTTGGTCCCAGTAGGGCTTGAACCTACGCCCCCCTGAGAATTGCAGTAAATGTGGGTTTATGGTAGGAATTGAATACTCTTCAAAAAGGAGGTACTCTATTACACATCTACTACCTTAAGTTTACCTAAATATGTAAATGTTCACTAGTAAATATTATGTAGTTAAAAGAATTTTACTTACCATAAACATATTCTATGAATAAATATTTTGATACAATTTGTCCCCTGTGCACCCTTTTTAGTAACATTATAAAGTATGTATGAATTTTACTATTCCATTTTATCATGCATGGTATTTTGTCATTTTTCTAATATGAATAAGCAGTTCATGTAAATTAAATGATTTCAATTTGTTAGTTATGTATAAAGTCACTTATTTTTCATTTAAAGCATTACATTTTGTTGAATTTTCATGTTTTTGAAGTGAAAATTTTCAATTTTGTAGTTATTTTGTGGAATAAACTATTTTTTGATAGTATTTGTCTAAAGTTTATTACCAGTAGTCTTTTTATGAATAGAAAACTAATAATGGGTGAATATTACACTGATCTTCAGTATGTGTCCCCTGTGCATCTTTAAAATAACTCAATTTTGAGTAGACAATTCTAGAAATTAGAATTACTGGACATTCTTGAAATTTGGTATGTGGTTTATAAACATGCAACATGTCAGAAAAAAGTTGGTTTTATAATTATATGATAGTTATTTTGCATTCAGCAACAACTTTTCTAGGTAAAGTTTTTTTTTCATGTCAAATTTGTGCAGAAAGGGTGATTTTAAAAACCAATGTCCACAAACATATGATTAAATAAGTTTCAAACCATACACATACACCCATTACTTATCATTTATGTTGAAAAAATTACTGTTATACATATTTCCTCGTCATAAAACCATGCAACATTTATCACCCACCTTACTGGAAATTCACTGAACTTTCGAATTAAAGGCTGAAATATTTTCTGATTGGCATTTCTCAACACTTCCCCAAAGATATTTCCTTCAAATTTGAAGTATTTGCTATAATAAAAAATAGGTGACCACCATAAGAAATAAGTTTGAATTTTTAACCCCTATGTCACACTTTTGCTTCATTATTTTGAAAACCACCCATATCTGTGCTTGAAATTGCTTTGTTGAGCTCACCGACGTCACATATGAATGTCTATTGTTTTAGTTTATTTTCTGTTATAAAGGTACCAAATCTCAATATTAAGATATAAGAATTGTTCCTTTCTGGTAGACAAAGGAAACTTTGGTTGAATCATAACATAACGGTTTTTGGAAAGAACTCAATATTCTTTGTTTTTTTTGTTATTCACCGGAAATTCAAAAAGTGACATCACCTTAAGCATTGATTATGCGGCATACATAGAAGCAAGGAACACTGCAACTGTAAAAGTGAGACAAGCTAGAATAGATTATGAAAAGAAATTGATGTCTTACATTAAGACAAATTCCAAAACCCTTTTACAAATATGTAAAGAGAAAACAAAAGGTGAAAGTAGGTGTTGAAAAAGTTAAGACTGCTGGTGGAATTTTACAGCAAAGGACGGTCAAACTGCTGAATGTTTTTCTGAGTTTTTTCAGTCTGTTTTTACTAGAGAATTGGAGGATGAAACAATAACTTTCAGTTCAAAGACTGAAAAAGAAATCAGTTCAGTTCTTATAAATTTTGAAACTGTGAGTAAAAAATTGAAAAATCAGAAACATGACAGTACACCAGGTGAGGATAAAGTGCATCCAAAAGTTTTAAAGGAATGTTATCTTACTTTAGCAATTCCGCTAGTTAAAATCTATAACCTGTCTCTAGACAATGGTGAGCTACCTCGAGATTGGAACAATGCAAGAAGGGTAGTAGAAACAGTGCTGAGAACTATAGACCTATTAGTTTAACAAGCATTCCTTGTAAAGTATTTGAATCTATTATAAGAGATTCTTTAGTCACACATCTAAACTCTGAAAATTTGATAAATGAGAATCAACATGGTTTTGTGAAAGGTAAATCTTGTCTGACTAACTTATTGCATGCACTTGACTATTTAACAGACACAATTGATAGTGGTAAAAGTGTTGATGGTATTTATCTGGATTACAAAAAGGCATTTGACAGTGTACCTCACTCTAGACTTTTAATCAAATTGAAAAGTTATGGTGTTGCTGGTAAACTATTACTCTGGATTGAACATTTTCTTGTAGGAAGGTCTCAAAAAGTGTCAATTCGTGGTCATATTTCGGATCCTGCAGAAGTTTTTAGTGGAGTTCCTCAAGGTTCGGTACTTGGGCCCTTGTAATTTATCTTATATGTAAACGATATTCCTGATGCTGTTTCCTCAACCTTCTTAATGTATGCAGATGACTCAAAACTTCTAAATGTTTGTGATGAAAGTGACACTATACAGAGTGATTTGAATATACTAAGTAAATGGTCAGAAACTTGGCTTCTGAAATTTAATGAACAAAAATGCAAAACAATACATTTTGGTTTTAATAACCCAAGGAAGTCATACCTTTTAAATAATGTTGAAATATCTTCTTCTGAAAAAGAATCTGATCTAGGGGTTATGATAACTGAATACTGTAAACCAAGTGAACAATGTGCAAAAGTTGCCAAGCAAGCATTAAGAAGATTAGGTTTACTTAGACGGATTTTCAAACATATTGATGTGAACAGTTTTAAGGTCATTTATCCAACATATGTCAGACCATTAATGGAATATGCTGTACAATCATGGAATCCCTACTTTGTGAAAGATATTGAATGTAGAGAGTACAGAAATATGCAACAAGGTTTGTGCCCGAGTTGGCGGATTTAAATTATGAAGAACGTTTAGATCTTTTGAATATGTACAGTTTGAAAGAAAGACGTTTAAGAGGTGACTTGATTGAAACATATAGGTTTTTGACTGGTAAATACAATTCTTATCCTGACAAGTTTTTCAAGTTATCAGATATTTCATCTACCAGAGGACATTCACTCAAGCTTTATAAACCAACTCTTAAGAAAGGACTCCTTCTTCGGAAAATTTTTTTCTCCATCAGAATAGTAAATGCATGGAATGGATTGCTGGAAAGGGTTGTAAGTGCTCAGACAGTTGAAACATTCAAAAAATGATTAGACCACCACTGGAATGTAACTAAGAGACATGGGACACAAGAGGCTTTGCCTAAACCTTAAACTCCCATCAAAACTGTAAATGTAAATATAAGAAATGGCCCTGTCACATGCCCCAAAATTGAGAAATGACCATGAAAATGCGACTCTCAGTAGGACAGCATTTCAGACACATAAAAATAGCAATTTTATATAATGTAGGCGTAACCAATCCGTTTTCTTACAATTTTTCATCAGAAAAACCTACCCCCTTTCTTCGTGGCATTTAGAGGCAAAATGCCCACTGACACCTACTATTTAAATACAGAATTGTAAAGTAAACCATTCAGCCAGGCACAAGTAAAATATTCCAAATTTCACAGGAAACATTATATTGCTTGATTTTTGTACAAATTTTATGATTGTAAACATAACATTTTTAGCTCGACTATTCGAAGAATAAGTAGAGCTATCCTACTCACCATGGCGTCGGCGTCGGCGTCACACCTTGGGTTAAGTTTTTCGTACCAGTCCACATTTTGACAAAGTCTTTTGAGATAAAGCTTTGAAACTTTCAACACTTGTTTACCATCATCATGGCCAGTTATAGGCATGAGCACATAACTCAGTCAAGGATTTTGGCTGAATTATGGCCCCTTTTGTCTTAGAAATCTTTGTTAAGTTTTTCGTACCAGTTCATATTTTGACAAAGTCTTTTGAGATAAAGCTTTGAAACTTTCAAAACTTGTTAACCATCACCATGTCCAGTTATAGGCAAGAGTACATAACTCCATCAAGGATTTTGGCTGAATTATGGCCCTTTTTGACTTAGAAATCTGGGTTAATATTTCGTACCAGTTCATATTTTGACAAAGTCTTTTGAGATAAAGCTTTGAAACTTTCAACACCTGTTTACCATCACCATGTCCAGTTATAGGCAAGAGTACATAACTCCATCAAGGATTTTGGCTGAATTATGGCCCATTTTGACTTAGAAATCTTTGTTAAGTTTTTCGTACCAGTTCATATTTTTTGTAAAGTGTTTCACATATGGCTTTGAAACTTTTATCACTTGTTTAGTATAATAGTCTCTATCTGTAGGAAAGAGAACATAACTCTGTCATCTATTTTGGCTGAATTATGGTCCTTTGAAATTGGTTCTGTTTTCATACAAGTCCATGTTTTGTCAAAACTATTTGACATATGGCTTATAAACTTTGAACACTTGTTTATCATTATGATTTCCATCTGTAGGCAAGAGTACATAACTTTTTTGACTGAATTATGGCCCTTTTTGGACTTTGAAATTGGCTCATATATTGCCATTTAGTGCAAGACATATCGAAATCAAAGTAATACAGGAACATTGTTTGTCTAATCTATTTATTCCTTTTGTCTGAATATCCGTGGAAATATTTTGACCCCATTCTTCAATCAATTCTTCGAAGAGTCGAGCGCGCTGTCATCAGACAGCTCTTGTTATCCAATCAGCTTACGTCTCATTACGGGTTTCCCTAGCGCCTACACTTTTTTCAACTAATCCAAAGCCGGCTTGTAATAACAATCTCTGACCTTTAGGAGAGATCGCCGTGATGTCACGCATTAACATATGTTTATCTGGTGGTGGGCAAAACAAATTGTTTTACATCATTTGATTATGGTTTCGGAATTTTTAATTTTTAATAACTTTTACGCTTATTTACAGATTTTCAAATTTCAAAAAGTTTTGAAATACTTACAATTTTCATATTTTCATATTCAAACATCTTTTTTTAAATGAATAACTGTTTTAAATGACATTTAGTTTTAATAGCAGCGTAGTGATGTTCAAAACTTTTAGGAAAACACTGCAAGTTAAGCGTTCATGATTGATCCGTTTTAGTTCGAAATAATAATTAAAAGTAATTAATAAATAAAAATTATTGCTTGTTTTATAATCTTTCCATTGATAAAAAAATTATTGATATAATTTGTGTTTTAAAAAAGTTTTAGGCCGATAGAAAAACATTAATGTTTACAAAAAACACGGCTGTTCAGCGTTTGCCCACCCAATCACTGGAAATTTCAACGGCTTTGTATACAAACATGATCTCTCCTATAAGTAAGAAGCAATGGCCACAGGAAAGAAAACTCTTGCAATTTTTTAAGCCTTGTTTCAGGATTTCCAAAAAATGTGTCCACAAAAAAAAATGAAATGCTCGTGTTCACTTTTCAGACCTATTTTACAATCAAGACAACCATTCCTTTTAATATTAGATATGATGTGCAACCTTCAAAACGTTTGAAAACATTAAAATTTAGATCAGTTTGATCATTTAATGTAGAACTCTTAATTGAATATTTTTTTTGATTTGTTGTAATTGCGTGAGAAAATTTAATATTTATGTGCATGAGAGCCTGATTCGGACTTGAAATGTGTGACTTTCACACCCAGTGCGTGAGACTTGACAGGTATGCTGCTCGCATTGGTGAGTTAAAGTCAGGATAAGAGGAGTGGACCTCGCTGTATATTCAACCAACCTGGCGAGTGCTTTTTACATCGTAACTTTACTAAATTTCAACTAAGTATGTGCTGAATTACATTGTGATAGACAATAACAATTTTTGTGTTGGTAGAATCTTTAAAATTCAATTGCACAACAATAAAGATTAACAGGTGCGCACTAGACTGTAATTATTATTATTATCGAGTCTGTTGTTACACTAAAAACATATACCATAAGCCAGTCAAGATAAAGGATATTCTATCTGAGTTAATGTTATTATTATCACCATTTATTGTCCTGTACTTTGTCAAAGCATGGCTTCAACATCTAAACAAACTGACATCCTTAGTTTATTTTGAAAGCGCCCGATGGTTGAGATGATGAAAAATGGTAGAACAAGAAGAGAAACATCTTTCCAAGAAAAGAAAAAAAGGATTAAACAAAAAGGAAATGTAGTGTACAAGAAAATGTTATTTGTCTGAGTACTGTGTGTTATTTTTGCAATTTATTAGAAGTTCATAATACTTCCATTATAAAAGTACCAATGTTAAAAAGAAGTCATTAAGATATTTGTAATTTCAATTGGGCAAGAGACAGTTCACTAAGGGTGAGTAGATTTTACTGGCTTTTTGACTAGTCCTGCAGGAGGAAAAAAAAAATTACGCCCCAGTTTTGAGAAGGCAGTGTCCAGCCATCCAATAACTGGATGCCTGGCCTGCTGAAAAGGAGAAAAATGTAGGTTGTAACCATTGTTGAAACATAGAACACAATCTGGCAGCTAGATTTAAGCTGAGAGATGGTCAGTTTAATCTGGCTGAATTGTTCAGGTGTTTTGAGGGATGAAATATCAGGTGGTAGACTGTTCCAGCGGTGAACAGTCCAAGGGGAAAAACAGAAATTGTAGTAATATGTTGAGACTCAGATTTAGGTATAACTCAGCAGATGACCTAGGTCAGGAGACTCTCCTTGAACTTGGTTAGGTAGCTTTCTATTAGAATGGTTACTAGTTATTTTACCTGCTGTTTCCTGTTGCTTGACTTTAACAATACAAATAATATTCTTAAACAGGTCAAGTTGGAACAAGACTGAGGCCAACAATGGCATTCAACCCAGACAAGTGGGAAGAGTTGTTGGTAACTGGAAAAGGTCAACATTGGCAAATAGATTGGCAAGTCATTCAATAGCTGTTATATTGCAAGTTTTTGGACATCTTTAATAGTCCACTGACCTTCGATTCAGTTAGTGTATTACTATTGACAGACAAGTCATTCAATTCAGTTATATCGTTTTCTTTTCAGATATAAAGGTCTAGTGTCAGCATACATGATGGGGGATGAAATACAAGAATATTTTAAAACTGGTCTAGAAGTAGCAAAGGAGGCTGGTGAGGTAAGACATTACCTGATTAAGGGCAGCGGTGGTCTAGTGGATAAGGTGCCGGCTCAATCCAGGGGTTGTGGGTTCG
Organism: Mercenaria mercenaria; assembly: GCF_021730395.1. Taxonomy (NCBI): domain Eukaryota; kingdom Metazoa; phylum Mollusca; class Bivalvia; order Venerida; family Veneridae; genus Mercenaria; species Mercenaria mercenaria. The sequence continues at coordinate 18,371,759 of NC_069366.1, read as the reverse complement.
AGTCTCACTGGGGTCACGACATGACTTCTCACAATTATGACACCAGTACTGGTTTTTCCAGGAAGTGGACTCAAGAGTGATTACAATAAGCTTAAAGCTGTCATCACAATCGAGCTAAACAAATTAGCATGAACTAAAGGAATATGAATTTAAGCTCTTTTTCTTAGCATGACTGTTTGAAGAACAGATAGAGCTTTTGCACACTCTGTATTCAAATCCAGGTTGATTCATAAGACAGGAAAGTAATAGTTTATGACTCCTGCATGTGTTCTAGCAAAATTGTTGACCCTTTTGTGAAGTCCACAAACTTACAAACTTACGATCACCTGTATTATGCAACTTGTTTATGAAATGACCACTTGAAATTTGGCTCGAGTGGTTTTACTTTTACATGTGTATACATTCCATTAAATGAGTTTTTCTGCACTCATTTTGGCAGAATGGCATTTTATTCATTGATGGCTGCATCTGTGCATCTGTTCATCCTTCCATCATATCTTATGTCTAGAGCATAACTATATAACCAATAATAGCTAAAGAGCATATGATAACCTTTGTGAGAAGGTCAAAGATCAAGTTCACAAATTGAGTTCTTTAGGTCTAATCTGTCCACAATATTTTGTGTACAGAGCACAGCTTAAAAACTATTCAAGGTATTCTCTTGAAACTCGTAATACAGGTAGGTGGTGATTACATGACATGCAGAGTGTGACAATCAACATTACTTACCCTCTACATCTAGGTGGGGTTAATGGTCAAGTAATGGTTTTGGTAATTTAGCTCAAGTTCAAGGTCATGCAGAACTCATGAGTCAGCCTTGTTGGCTCAAGGCTAAGGTCACAACTCAAGGTCAAAGGTTTGAGCTCTGTATCTCCTAAATCTCTTGAATGATTTTCTTGAACTTGGGTCAAATGGTCACCTCGTCAAGACGATGTGTAGAACTCATGAGTCAGACATATTGGCTCAAGGTCACAACTCAAGGTCAAAGGTTTGAGCATGCTTAATATCATCAATGCTTCCACCATCAACCTTTTACTATATGTATCAGTGGCAGGGGATATAGCTGTCTTTCAGACTGCCTTGTTTAAAATTTTACGTTACTAAAATCTGACATTAATTTTAAACATTTAATTTATTCTAAAATGTTAACATTTCAGAGAGTGAAAACAGATTTCTACAAAATTAAGAAAATAGAAATGAAGGAGAATTATGCTGATCTTGTCACTGAGACAGACAAAGCTGTTGAGGACCTGATCATGTTAAGGTTGAGTAAAAAATATCCCAGTCATAAGTAAGTTTTTTACTTTGTGGTTTATTAGTTTATTTTACCTGCTTATAAATTGAACTTCAATAGGACTCATGATTGCATCCCATTTAATGGCACAGCTAGGAGAATCAATTTAAAGCAAAATCAAACTACTCTAGATCAAACAGTCAAGGTGACGTGACTAGCTTACAGCACCCTTGAATTACTTGTGTGAAATCTCAACAACTACTCGGAGCAAAATTCATTCATTTGTGTGGTCAAATTACTGCTCTTAAACATATGGGAATGGCCTTACAGCTTGCATAGTGATTTAAAAAAAAACTGTATATTTTTTCTATTTTGAAAATTTGGAAAACAGTACTGTTGTCTAGTAATAATTTAGCAGACATCTTTGACAAACATAAGTGAACCGCACTATGAGAAAACCAGTATTAAGTGCAATTGCAACCAGCATGGATTTAGACCAGCCAGTGTGCGCCTGCGCAGTCTAGTCAGGATCCATACTGTTCGCTTTCAAACCCTATTGCAGTTAGAGAAACCGTTAGCAAACAGTATGGTTACTGACAAGACTGGGGACGTGCAGGCTGGTCTAGATCCAAGTTGGTCGCAAATGCACTATGTTGATTTTCTTATGGTGCGGCTCTTAATATGCATTGCAGATTTATAGGTGAAGAAACAGTGTCTGCAGGCGGGCATTGTGAGCTTACAGTTGATCCCACCTGGATTATAGATCCCATTGATGGAACTACTAACTTTGTTCATGGGTAAGTTGGGAGTGGGGGTTACCTTACAGAACCTATCAGCACATGAAATTCCAAACTTCATCCATGGTATTAAAGTCAAGAATTATGAATTACTTACAGTTTCCCAAGAATATTAAATCTAATTGGTTGGTGTTTTAAATTTGTTTATCAGCTAGGAATTGTTGCAGAAGAATCCACTCTGTAGATCCTATAGACAGCCAATGTAAGTTTGTTCAGTGGTTAAGTCAGACATTGTTCAAATGATCTTACCTATACCATGAGGATTATAGGTACATACAGACAGAATACCCTATCTAAACTATACATCTAATAGGGTTGGGACTTGGGTACAGTATAGTCATAGGTAGAGTCAGAAATTACTAGTCACAAGAATTGTTTCTCATAGACGATCTTAACTTCAGTAATTTTCAATAAATAATATTTTCCTGGTAAGTCAAGTACATGTAATTGGTTTGACTCGGGGTTATTCCGGCTCATATGTATTTACTGTGAAATTAAGCACATATCTCTGCTGTAAATTGATTATACCTATTTATTGAAAATTACTGAAGTGAGATTTTTGTATCAGAACAATAATGGAGTGCTTCCCAAAATGAATTTGTATCCAGTAATCTATATTGAACAGTAGACCTGTATTGTATTTACTGTATTCCTTTTCTTATTTTTCAGAATTCCACATACATGTATATCTATAGGTTTAGCAGTAAATAAACAGGTATATTATTTGATTTTCTAAATTATAAATATGAAAAAAAGAAAACTTGACACTGTTGACATCACGTCAAAATTATTTGGAACCATATAGATGGCAAGAAAGAGCCCTGCCTTATTTGATCTGCAATTTTATATAAAAGACATATGAGCCGCGCCATGAGATTATCATGATTGAAATGATAACACACTTACTTCATACACACTAAATTGATTATTAAGTGTGTAAATTTAACTCACTAGACATCTATGCACTCCTTAATTATTCTGCGGAATGAGTAATCTTCGCTGTCACATTGACATCATGGCAACCATACGGTTGAGAAATCATTTATTTTCATTGATGTGAAATTTCCTTGTATTAGACAAAATAGCTATTTCATTAAGATGTGACTTTGTGGAGTTAACTTCTGAAGACGAAATGAACAGGGATTTTACTTGTTCGTATGGATTTACTCAACCATGAAATCCATTATTACATCTAAACACTCTGAATTAGTTATATACCATGTAAATAAAACACTAAGGCTATGCCCTTGTGAAGTTATTCTGCAGGTGCAATATTGAATTATTTTTTTTGCCCCCACTTTTTGGGAAAGAAGTGCTTGGAATTGCCCTTGTCCATCAGTTTGTGAAAATTCGTTCTGCACATAAATGTATCTAAAAAAGTCCTGACACTATAGAACTATTCTTCAGCATGTGAAGATGTGCATATGAGGTTTTGTTTAGGATTCTAGCGCTTTTAAGATTTTCTTTTATACAAACAAAGAAGGATTGAAGGATTTTACCATGTATTGTCTTGTCGATTAAAACACGTTTGTAAAATGACCTACTTTTAGCGCCAAGAGAAGTAATGCGTCCTTTTACACTTAAAAGGATTCTAGATTGGTATCACTTCCTGGTGTAATTCGAACATGTAAGAATGGAAATAGATTTTAAGTTTTTTCGTTCAGACGCATCTTAATCACTAAGGCCTTCATGATTAGATTACTATGCAAAATCATGTTTTTTATTTGTCAACAAATCACACAAAACTAAAATCTATTTCCCAATTTTACTCCGCAAGACCAGACTTTATAAAAAAATATGCATAAATGACCTAAAGGCTCTTAATTAGTTCATGTGTCACTTTCATTTACAAAATATTAACTGCTGCTTTTATATTTTTTAATGAAACCTAAAATAATGGAGTAGTTGATCACATTTTATTATATTTTGAACAGATAGTTGCTGGAATAGTGCATGCTCCTGTCCTAGGAGAGACATATACAGCCATTAAAGGTCATGGTGCATTTTGCAATGATGATAAATTATCAGTTTCTGCTATACAAGGTATGTAACAAAGAGTTATTTTTTGTTCTTACACAAACACATTTGTATTGATTCCCTGTTCAAGTATAAAACTTTTTGAACTTTTGCACAGGGGGAGCTCTGTTCTGATGATTTTAAAATTGTCTACAACTGATCTGGGAAGCCGTGGGTTTGAACACAACTGTGGTCATATTGTTGTATTTTTTCCATGAAGAGATCCGATAAGCTTCAAACTTCTTTCACAGTCTAACATTAAATTGTTATTGTTGCTCTCAGGTTAAAGTTTAATGGCAACTTTCTCATGGCAATGAACAGACATCTTTTGGTTTAGGGTCTGGTATGACAAATGTCTAAATCCTTTGGGCAAGATATTGTAGTAATGGAAATGAAGTTGTGTGGGGGTCGGTTCTCAGTTACACTGTATATTCCATTTTCTAAATTACCATTAAACCTCACATGAGGACTGGGCCGATATTCATCAACATCTTAAGTTTAAAGCTTAGAATTTAAAATGCTAAAATTTCTGTTTTTGGTCAACTATGGTTATATTCAAACGTTTGCATGAATGTGTACTCTGTATCTACAGACAGCACTGTCAGATTTCATTCAAATTGAATATTTGCCATTCTTCAGTCTAAGTTTCAGGCGTGTACCAGTACCCAGCTAAATTTCTATAATGAAAGTACCATTTACTGTTAAAAGGGGTGCTTACCAAAAAGATACTGACTGAATAGTTAACAGTGCAGATCATGATCAGTCTGCACGGATCTGCAGGCTGATCATGATCTACACTGGTCACGAAGGCAGAATAAATCGTGTCCAACATGGTAAGGGTTAACAATTTATGAGTATGGACCTTTGTCTTAGTGATAAAAAAAAGACTTCTTTTAATTTATGAATGCCAAATTACGACCAATTTTTTCCCCCTTTTTCATGTAACTGTAAACAAAATGTAATAGTCCTGTACAAAACTTAATAGACATAACTGTAATTGTTTAGTTCTCAAGAAACTAAAGATTTTATGATATGTAATATTTATTAACCCTTACCATGCTGGACACAACTGGTTCTGCCTTTGTGACCAGTGTAGATCATAATCAGCCTGCACATCCGTGCAGTCTGATCATGATCTGCATTGTTCGCTATTCAGTCAGTATCTTTTTGGTAAGCACCCATTTTAACAGTTAATGGTACTCTCCAAATTGGAAGATGGACAAGTTCATTATAGAAATTTAGCAGGGTAAGTGTTAAGCAACTTTCTGATATTCTTCATAAATTTCAGAATTAAAGCGAGGTGTTGTTATTATTGAAGGAGGAACATCAAGGGTACCAGAGGTGTTAGATCCCAAAATAAGCAACGTGAAATCCATTATAGAAAACTGCCATGGGTAATTGTTTTTTAGTTAATGGACAAGCTTATGCTTTAGACAAATTTATGCGTTCATAAGCTATGTCTTTTGTTATGTTAAAATTGAATCAAGTATCAGAATCATTAATGGAAGAGTAGCAGAAATCAAGAAATGCATTGTCAGTCGTAGGCTATAGTATGGTAGAAAATTATTGAAAGGGTAGCTTTAATGAGGTTTTGCAGCATTTTACCAAGTAAATCCCTATACATCATAAACCCTAGCTAAAATTTATTCCAACTAGAGCTATCGCTGAATGTGATGAATGTACCCCTCACATGCACTAATACAGTACAGTGCAATTTGACGCATGCAAGATTGCATAATTATGTGGACTGTATGTATATAGTATAGTAACTAAAAACGAAGCCCCACGACTCTGCAGAATATTTTTCTGAAAGAACCTAGCATGCGCCATGCACAAGTAAGGTTGGTACTTACCACTTGTGTGAAGGTTCATTAAATTGTGTGCAAGGGTTCGGGAGAGGTGCGCACAAGATTGCATATGCAGACTCTATGTATATAGGATAGTAATTAAAAACAAAGTCCCATAACTCTGCAGGATATTTATATAAAAGAAAGCAACATGCACCATGCACAACTAGGGTCGATAACTCTGCAGAATATTTATCTAAAAGAACGTAACATGCACCATGCACAACTAGGGTTGGTACTGATCACTTGTGTGATGTTTCATTAAATTGAGCTAGGGTTCGGGAGATTAGGCATGCACAAGATTGCATATGCAGACTGTATGTATAAAGTATATTAACAAGAAACAAAGCCCCATAACTGTGCAGAATTATTTCCTGAAAGAACCTAACATGCACCATGCACAACTAGGATTACTACTGATCACTTATGTTAAGTTTCATTAAATTGTTTGCACTGGTTCAGGAGATTAGGCATGCACAATATTGCATATGCAGACTGTATGTATATAGTTTAGTAACAAAAAACAAGTTGCGTAACTCTGCAAATTTTTTTCTGAAAGAACCTTGCATGCACCGTGCACAACTACTGTTATTACTGATCACTTACGTGAAGTTTCATTAAATTGTGTTAAGGGAATGAGGAGAGTTGGTGCGCACAAGATTGTGTCTAAGGACAGACAGACAGACTGACAAACAAACAACCTGAAACCAGTATACCGGCTTACAACTTACTATAATATAGTGCTTTTATACTTACAGGTAATTTTGTCTCCTGAAAAATTTGGAGCAAACATAATTGCCATCTGGTCTTCCTTCTGTCATGCAGTGTCTGCTCTTTATCTTTTTAACCCTATTTTCAAAAAGCTTGCTGCAAGTTTTAACAGTAATGAGAAAACATGCAGAACACAACTTTCAGTTCAGGGTCGAGGTTGCACAGTGAAATCAAATGGACATTCTTGTGTATGTTTTGTATCCCTTAAACTGCTGAAAGGATATTCAAATAAGTTGACATAAATATCATGTCGGTTGCAGGTCAGTATTGCACGATGAGATCAAAGGTCAAATAGCGATATTTTGTCCACTTTGTATCTCCATAATCCCTGAAGCATTTTCAAATTCATGGTCACAAATGTTAACCATGAGGCAATGTGCAGGTTATGCCTATTCAAGGTCAAGGTTGCATGTTGAGATCAAAGGTCAGATTTTTACCCAGCAAAATTTTCATTTAGTCTGAATATGTCTGTCTTCCAACAAATCTCTTTGTGCTCTGACCGGTTCATATGTATCAGTTCACCCTCCCATTAGAATAAAGCCTAAGGAGTATCATGTGCTTTTTCTGCTTGGAAAAATTGAGCGTCAGCTTAACAACTTAAGCAGTTCTTTTCCATTTTTCATTACTATGTTTGTATTTAATTTACATGTACAACACTACAGGCATTTACTAATGTTAAATCCTTCACACACTTATTCTGGTCATATATGAAATTTCAATCTTATTTTGCTTTTAATCAGCCTGTGCCACAGAACGTCTTACTCTAAATACACTACAAACTATTTTTACTAATACGGCAAAAACTAAAAAAGAACGGAATAACTAAACACAAACTCAAACTTACCTTTCAGGGTACGAGCGTATGGTTCAGCAGCAATCAACATGTGTTTTGTAGCTCGGGGAACGCATGCCGCTTATTTGGAACATGGTATACATGTCTGGGATATTGCAGCAGGAAAACTGATAGTGGAGGAAGCTGGGGGAGTTGTTTGTGATCCATGTGGTTTGTTTTCTTTTTCATGTTCACAGTACTTTTAAATTATGTATTAGCTGTAAGACATAAGATATTGTTTAATTTATTGTTTGATCAGCTGTTCTCCTAACAAGTATTTTCCTTGTTAGCATTCATAGTTTACATCATTCTTAATATCTCCATGGATGCAAGAAGCTATTTTTTTTGTTTTTATATTGATCTGAAACAAGATATACTATGCAATCACTTGGGGTTGAAAGTTGGGGTGTCCACAAAATTTGTCCGCTCTTAAACTTATTAATAAGCAGTTCTTATACAAAGTCTGAATGTTTGCAGGCATAAAATTTTGGCCAAGTTCATCAACCAGCCAAATTTTCTAAAGTTTCTCTCCTGTGGTGCTCGAATTTTTCAAAATTAGAAAAATTATAAGTGTTCACCAAGCAGATTTTATGACTTATACACCTAACTGGGTCACAAGGTTCTTAGGCATAATATCTCGGGCTAGTTTAATAAACTTCAGGATTGTTGCAGTAGCTAAGGTTTTATGGCCCTAGAAATTCGAAAATTTGCAAACATTGTTTGTCCACTCTCTAATGGCTGCATATCATTGAAAAGCTGGATCCTTCAAGTCTCTCGAGTTACGGCCCTTAAATTACTCAACATTGCAGAAACGGACAGTGTCCTCTCTCTTCAGCTTGAACATTTCATATCCAGTGTTCACCAAACTCATTTCATATCCAGTGTTCACCAAACTATAGGTCTAAATTTGTGTGAGTAAAAGATCTTGTACAAGATTGATAACCAAGCAAGTCATCACAGTGGCTCTTGAATTGTGGCCATTCAACCCTTACCATGCTAAATTTATATAATGAACTTGTCTACCTTTCAATTTGGACAGTACCATTAACTGTTAAAAGGGGTGCTTACAAAAAAGATACTGACTGAATGGCAAACAGTGCAAATCATGTTCAGACTGCAGGGATATGCAGGCTGATCATGATATACACTGGTTGAAAAGGCAAAACCAGTTGTGTCCAGCATGGTAAGGGTCAATCATTCTAAATTGTGAAAATCATCAGTGTCCATTTGATAACTTATTAATAAGCAGTTCATATCCAACATTTACAAAACATAGCAAATTTATGGGCATATTATCTTGGCTAAGTGGAGAGATATTGTGGAGTTAAGAAAATCTGGAGTCTCAAAAATTGGTGAATAGACTGCTTAGTAATTATTTTGCAAGTCAAAAATAATGTTCTATGACTGGCAGACTCAGTATGGCACTCTTGTTTAGAATATCTTGATTAGCTTTTTAAGGCGCTGACCTCAAGATTGTATGACAAGCAAAGGGAATTTTTTCAGATATCAAAAAAATTATTGTCTTAGGGCCTTGTAACTTAGTCACTGACAGATTAGAAGTTATGGAAACAAATAAGAATTAAATGTTTTACTAATTTTTCATTCAAAATTGAAAAGCCTTTGTAACTGGGTACCAGAGGTAAACTACCTTGATTATAAAGTTTTATATTTAACAACTGTTAAGTACGTATTTCTCTATGGTGTATTGATCAAGAAATGCTCATTGGGTGAACCTTTACTGAAATGGTTAAAAGCTATACAAATTTGCAAAATAAAACAAAACAGGGCTTCTAGAGATTGATGTTGTTCTCACTACACTGTATTACGTTTGCCGCATTAACTACCAGTAGATCATTGTCCGAAATAAATAATTATTGGCAGTTTAATGCTGTGTTTAATGTTGAAAATCTGTACCAGTGAATTTTGACCACAGACATTTGGACTTTTTAGCCTTACTTGTCTGTGGACAAGTGAAAAATGTTGCCATTTCCACACCCCTGCACTGTATGGCTGTAATGGAAAATTTTGAAAATCTCCTCAGAATTGGCAGCACGGTTTTCAAAGTAATTTGCCAAAATGCTGTAAAATTCTGATGAGTGATACAGGGTCATCATAGCACTAGTGTCATTTAAATAAGTTACTGAAACAGTATCCTGATACATGTTGAATATGATAATAATTTTATCTTTATGTTTTCAGGAGATACCCTAGATTTAATGAACAGACGAGTACTGGCTGCGTGTAATAAAGAAGTTGCAGGACAGATATCTAAAATCACCACAAATATTTCATTAGAAAGAGACTGATTGTTTGAATAGCAAATTCTGTTCTCTTCAAAAACCTAACATATATTTACATACCTATTTCGGTGATTACATAATTATTCACAAATTAATGTACTGTTTAGTGATTGCTTTTGTAATTTTTTACATTAATTGAGGGAATTGATGATTGGGTTTTATAAGGGGATCAGATATTATTGGAGGAATACTTTAAAGTATAGTCTTAGATAATGTTTTACTACTGTTGGGAAATGTTTTACTGCTTTTTCACAAACAAAAGGAGAGCCGATCAGACATGGGGGTAATGCAGCAGTTTTTTTTCCCTAAATAAACTTTTAATGTTGGAGTTATATACTGCGAAATTATTTAATTTTGGGCATGGAATTATGTGGTTTTGTCCAAAACTGCTATTTTGTGGGTATTTAAATCTGTGGTTTTCAACTTTTGAAGTAAAGTAGTAAGAATCTTGTTTCCTTGTAGCGATTTAATTTCATCGATCATTTCAAGCATGATATTCATAAAAAATTGTCACCTACAAATATTTATGATTTAAAAGTATTTATAATTTGAATTTTAAAGCAAAGCTTTGTTGCCTGGACTGGAGCCTATGTTTCAAGCTGTGACAATGGCAAATAGATGACAGTTATTTTTTTTATCAGTTTTTAGCCTGGTCCTAGTCTTTTCACTGTTTTACATATTTTCTTCTGTGATCAGTATTTTAGTGCTAGATGTACCTTGTTATTGAGCCATGCCATGAGAAAAACAACATAGTGGCTTTGCGACCAGCATGGATCCAGACCAGCCTGCGCATCTGCGCAGTCTGGTCAGGCTCCATGCTGTTCGCTTTTAAAGTCTATTGGAATTGGAGAAACTGTTAGCGAACAGCATGGATTCTGACCAGACTGCGCGGATGCGCAGGCTGGTCTGGATCCATGCTGGTCGCAAAGCCACTATGTTGGTTTTCTCATGGCGCGGCTCAATTATGATTTAGTTGTACAAGATTTATATTTTTTTAACATCTTATGTAGAGTTATCTTAGATTCTTTTCCTTTTCTCAAAGGACATCCACCAATATATTCTTTGCTTTAAATTGTATTTTCTTTTGATTTAAAAGATTATTTGAAATGTTGTAACTTGTTATTACTAGGGAATAAATTATTTAGATAAGACAAGTTTTGTTTTACATCTTCTTATTGTAAGTATCAAAATGAGAAAAGTCATAAAAATGAAATTCTGAACATTTTTTTTAGTGAAAAATTTTACAGAACCAACAAAATATTCCATTAAGCTGACTATTGAACCATTGAGAATTTTCTCACATGCCTGATTCCAATATCAATGCATTTGGTATGTCAATTTGTTATAAAATTTTGTTGTTCTTGATTTTAAGGTCATTAAAACTTTATCCCCACCACTAGGGTAAAATACAAGAACAGGAACGAACAGATCTGGTTGGCATTGCAGTAGTGAGGCACAGATCATCTTTGAAATTTAACATTCAGCCATTTCTGAATACCATCAAACCTTCCAAGCCCACCTGCATATTTTTTAGCTCAAAGTGCTCAAAGGTGAGCTTTTGTGAAAGCTTGTTAACACTCTAGAGGTCACAATTTGGCCCAATCTTAATGAAACTTGGTCAGAATGTTACTCTGAATAAAACCTTGGACAAGTTTGATATTGGGTCATCTGGGGTCAAAAACTAGGTCACCAGGTCAAATCATAGAAAAATCTTGTTAACATTCTAGAGGTCACAATTTAGGCCCAATCTTAATGAAATTTGGTCAGAATATTACTCTCAATAAAATCTTTGATTTATGACCATATCTTATGAAACTTGGTCAGAATGTTAATTTTGATGATCAGTAGGTCAGATGAGCGATACAGGGCCTTCATGGCCCTCTTGTTTGTTGTTGTTTAATGTCGCACCAACACAATTATAGGTCATATGGCGACTTTCCAGCTTCGATGGTGGAGAAAGACTCCAGGTGCCCGTCTGTTATATTTCATCACAAGTGGCACCTTGGTAGAACACTGACTTCAAGCCAGCTGGATGCTTCCCCATATGAGATTCATGCCCGAATGTAAGCTTGATCCCACATCGGTGAGAGGCGATGTGAAGTCAGCGACCTGATCCACTCGGCCACTGAGGCCTCTCCACCTGCCTATGATAAAATGTAAAAAGGAATTGAAGATTATTCATATTTCTGGTGATTTTCTGCTTGCTTGTATTTCTTAGCTGTAAACTGTTTCATATTCAAAGGTAAATCACATGTTGCACTCTATAAGCATGCACACATTCAGCAGTATTTCTCAACAGTACAGGCATTTCAACTGTTTTCTGTTATAATTGCTCATTTCATAAACTTGCTGCGAAAAAAGAGTTCTAAATTACATACTTTCATATTGATCTAAAATACCATTGCGGCATATGAAAGTAAATCTCAGGTTAACAAGAGCTGTCTCACATAGATGACACATGCCCCGATGGCACTTTGAATGATAGTTTGGCCGATGTTAGAGTTTAGGACCTTGACCTATTGGAGCTGGGTCTTGGCGCGACACTCGTCTTACGTGTCACACATTCATGCGTAGTTATTTTAGAATCACTGGTAGAATGACATGATAGGACCGGACACTCCCATCAAGCACTATCATGAAAAAGACTTTAATGGCTAGTGGTGACCTTGACCTTTGAGCTACGGACCTGGTCTTGCGTGCGACACGTCGTCTTACTGTGTACACATTCTGCAGTTATTTGAAAATCCATCATCGATGACAAAGATATGGACCGGACACGGCCATCAATGCACTATTCCTTTAACGTCTAAGTGTGACCTTGGCCTTTGAGTACGGACCTGGGTCTTGCGTGCGAACGTCGTTCTTAACGTGGTACAACATTCATGCCAAGTTTTTGAAAATCCATCCATCGATGACAAAAATATGGACGGAACACGCCATCAATGCATATCCTTTAACGTCTAAGTGTGACTTGACCTTTGAGCTACAGACCTGGTCTTGCGCGCGACACGTCGTCTACTGTGGTACACATTCATACAAGTTATTTGAAAATCCATCCATCGATGACAAAGTATGGACTCGGACACGCCATCATGCATTATCCTTTAATGTGTAAGTGTGACCTTGACCTTTGAGCTACGGACCTGGGTCTTGCACGCGACACGTCGTCTTACTGTGGTACACATTCATGCCAAGTTATTTGAAAATCCATCCATCGATAACAAAGATATGGACCGGACACGAAAATTGCGGACAGACTGACAGACCAACAGACGGACAGACGGTTCAAAAACTATATGCCTCCCTTCGGGGGCATAAAAAGCAATGAAGTAACAGGTAAATTAAATGTTGTGCAAGCTGTTTATTTGGTAAGTTACACACAAATATTGCAACATGTCTTCAACAAGGCAAAACCCTGGGAAGTGTTCTAATTCATCTTTTATCTAAGATGCATGCAAAATATTTCACCAACATGACATCATTTGTCATTCAGTTGATGTTTACGGGAAGTGTCTTGTGCTAGCATTATACAGCCCTACCTCTTCCTTTAGTTACAAAACACTGATCACAGAATATTTGACAAATCTTGTCGAATCGCTCCATTCAGGTGACCTGAGAAGCGGTGTCAAGTTGAAACACAAACTGTTTATTTCCAGTCTTCATGAGGAGTTTATCTATGTAGAAATATTTTAGATCTGAACTTTCTTGTAATGTCCTTTCTAAGATTTCCTGTAAATTAAAAAAATAATCATTAAATGATAACATAATTTTAGCACTAGATTTGTTTTACTGCTGTCCTAATAAAGAATTACAAGAATTAAAAAAAATCCTGTTAGAACTATATAATAATAATGAGTGATTTGGTCTCCATGAAAAATTGTTTTACAGTGTAAAATCTCCCACAAGAGCAACAAATCACATAATATTACCCGACCATTTGTCAAATGTTCAGAAAGTGGGAAAATGTTTTGCTAGGAAAATAAAAATGTCATGATGAATGATTCTAACAAAGGCAGCTCCATTATTGACTTCATCCCCACTTGAATAATTACACTATCGTGAAAATGGCAAGAAATTCTTACCTTTAGTTTTAACTTGGTTTTCTTTGTTACGCTGTCTGTAACATCACCAAGGCACCAACCAACACTGACATGGAAACAGGGTGGCTGTTAAAATATGCATACATTTTATTTAATACACTCTTACGCATATTGACAGTAGAATAATCGGCATAGAATTGATACACTTGACCAAAATCATGTACAATTCACTGGTATAATTGTCTTTTATAATTTAGTTTGAACTGTTTTAATTGTTGTCAGAGTCAAATTTGATATATATCAGGACTATACTCCCTTCACCTCAGAGGAGATTTCTGGAGAAAAATTGAAAAATACATTAGAAGTTTGGCAAAGAATGCATGTATCTCGGTTAAATGTTAACATGTGCACAATGTAGAATATAGACATTATAGCCTCATCAACAATTCAGTTCTTTTTACATTGTATACATCAATAATCAGGATAAAGCATTTATAATAGCTATGCTAAATAAAGAATAAAGAGTTTCTTATACAGTACACTGATATATGATATACACTGAGTAACAGAATGTAAAATTTACACAACAAACTGAATTAGAATAATGGAATACATGTATAGATATAAGAGAAAATTGCTTCTTCAAAAAGTAAAGTGATTGTTTAACACAAGGCCAACAACAGCAAGTTTAGTGCCACTCCTAAATTTTGCCAGGCACAAATATACCATTAATTAGAACAAGCTGTCAGAGGAGACAACACACTCAACTATTTCAATGCTGTATAGTGAAATAGGGCACATGTGAGGAAACTACAGCTATCACTGGAGTGATCTAAAATACACCCCTCCCCCCACACCAAAAAAAGCTTTCTTAGAGGAAACAAAATTTGAGCCACACCATGAGAAAACCAACATAGTGGCTTTGCGACCAGCATGGGTCCAGACCAGCCTGCACATCCGCGCAGTCTGGTCAGGATCCATGCTGTTCGTTAATGGTTTCTCTAAATGCAATAGGTTTTGAAAGCAAACAGCATGGATCCTGACCAGAGTGCGCGGATGTGCAGGCTGGTCTAGATCCATGCTGGTAGCAAAACCACTGTTGATTTTCTCATGGCGCGGCACAAATTATTTCTTATGTGAAACTTCTGTATTGACCAGGCATTCCTTGCCCTTTAACTTTTAGCCTGCTGGCGGCAAGTGATATTGTCTTTGCAACCAGTGCAGACCAAGATCAGCCTGCTCATCCGTGCAGGGTGATCATGGTCTGCACTGTTTGCTATTCAGTCAGTTTATTTTCAGTCAACACCCCTTTGAATAACAAATGGTATTACCCAAATTGAATGATGGACCAGTCCATTTTAGAAATTTAGCAAGGTAAAGGTTAAGTCTGAAGCAAACACATCAACTAATAAAAGGTAAAGTGAAAGTGCATCAAAACTTTAACCAGGCTCTAGACACCAACACCCACACAAGGACGAGTAGGAAAGCTTTCAATATACTTTGCATGGTTAAGCTAAAGGTAGTCCTTACAACTAGGTATCAAGAAACTCTATATTAACATAACATTTATACAGTGAATGTGTCAATGTCTAGATTATACCGTGTAATATTTCTGTAATTTGTACTGCTCAAAACACGTGTCGACCACAGAGACATACTGGTGAAGTAAATCATCAGCTGGAGATACTGATAATGTCAAGAAAGACCTGAAATATCACAAATTTAAATAAAGAAAATTAAGCCTGAATAAACTTGATTGAGGACCACTAGGTTATGCTACAAGTTAAATATCTAATGTTTTGGATAAGAATATCTAAACAAAAGGGTCTTAATGACCCTGTATCGCTCACCTGTTAAACTTGGCCTTGAAAACATCAAGCTTTAATATGGGTCTATCAATTTGTGGATTCAAAATGTTGAAGACCAAAATAATGAAAATTATTGGGATATAATTTCATTGATTGATACAACTGTGAAATCTGTGGAATTCGTTCCTTACAAATATTAATGTCTGGCAAAAACAGCTTATTCATGGGGATATGAATTGATGGACTTCTAATGCTGACGATGAAAATGATGGAATTAATATGTTGTGGTTTAGTTTTTGTGATTGACACAACTGTGAAATCCATGAAAATTAGTCCCCCATGAATATTTATGACTACACAGAAAGTGAAAAGATCTGAACCAGTCCTTGTATTTTATTTAGATTGTCTTACGTCAAGTACATTTTTTGTATATGAAATAATATGAATTTGAAACAACAGACTACAGAGTAATTACCTTGTTTTTTCATCATTTGTTAACACTTCAACACCATCAATTTCACAACAACAGCTGAAAGCATATTCACAGATTTTTATTGGGTTAAATATATCATCCTCAGAAGTTATAGAGCTAACACCAATATAACAAATTTCAAATTCTTTACTTTAAATTTTTCATTGCTTTAAGATCTATTTCTGTGTGCTCTGTGAAAAAGAAGTTATTATTACTACATTTTAAAATTCAAGAACGTTTCCAACTTGAAAAATAAGGAATTGGTGGAATCAGACCTTGAATAGAAAGAACATGGCGTATATTCCTTACCCTTCTAAATGAGTAAAGTCCTTTGCCAGAGAATCACAGATGTCCTGTATCCAATGGTGACGGATACTCACTGTCCGGGAGAAACTAATATGGTAATCATCCATTGGCTGAAATTCCAAAGGTCTCAAACATAGAAACAATTCTTGCTGCATTCGTGAAAAATCATCATCCGTGTTGTCTGCAAGAACAAGTATATTCATTGTCAAGTATTGTTGTCAAATTTATGCTCTATTTATGATGTTATATTAAGTTCAACGTAATTTATATGAATTCCAATGATTTTTTTTTTTTGATTTTTCAAAACAACCTGTAGCTTTCTGTATGGGAAAATATAGTGTTATGAATGCCAAAAAGGCAAAAGTCCAAATTAGAAACCTACTAAGACATTAGAATTTCATAGAACAGTCTGAATTTGCAAGAACTGGTGCCAATTTACTTTTGAACTTTGGCATCTGATATGAAGTAAACAAACTTTGCGTGACATACCGGTAATACTCAGTCATAAGTCGTAATTTTGGAGATTTAGGTTGAAAAATATATAAACTCTAACCTGCTAGATACACATACCCATATAAATTCCACTCTTTTAAATAAAATGATACTACAGATGCAGTCAAAATTAATCATGTGGCCTGAATCAAACTTACACGGCTGGCAGTTTTCTTTTTTCAGTTGCTGTTATTAATGAAGAAATGTTTAACAGAATTATCACATACATTGTGCAAACACTAGAGTTGCCCAGTTTCCTTCTTCATGCTGAAAGGATCGTACCCTCCCTCCGTGACTGTTAGGGTCATTTTTTACATTTCTATCACTACCAATATCCTTAAATAAACTCTGAATGTCCTCTGGTACAGGTAAAGTTGTCTTAACATCTCCATTGCTGTAATAAAACATAGCAAATAAGCTTTCTCTCTATGTTAAGACAGGCTTGACAATAACAAATTTCAAACAAGGGGGTCATGATAACCCTGAATCGTTCATCTGAGTAATACGAGTCACATGTTTAAAATGGCAAACTGATGCTAAAATATTACAAAGTAGGTCAGTAGGTCACATTCATTGTCACTGAAAGTCATTTTAACTTTTACCCTGCTAAATTTCTAAAATGGACTGGTCCATCATTCAGTTTGGGCAGTACCACTTACTATTCAAAGGGATGTTCACTGAAAATTAACTGACTGAATAGCGACCAGTGCAGACCACGATCAGCCTGCACGGATGTGCAGGCTGATCGTGGTCTGCACTGGTTGCAAAGGCAGACACACTTGCCGCCAGCAGGCTAAAGGTTAAGGTTGGTGTGCAAAACTGTACATGTCATCCAAATTTCAAGACTGTAACTTAAGAGGGTCATGATGACCCTGGATCGCTCACCTGAATAATATGAACTACATGTTTCAAATGTCAAACTGATGCTAAAATATTAAGAAAGAAGGTCAGTAGGTCAAATTCACGGCCACTGAAAGTCAGTTTTAATATTGGTGTGCAAGTCTGTATATGTCATCCAAATTTCAAGGCTGTATCTTAAACAAGAGGGCCATGAAGACCCTGTATCGCTCACCTGACCTACTGACCTAAAAATCATCAAGATAGTTTCATTAAGATATGGTTATGGATGTTGCCTCTAAAGTGTTAACTAACTTTTCCTTTGATTTGACCTGGTGACCTAGTTTTTGACCCCATATGACCCAGATTCAAACTTGACCTAAAGATCATCAAGATTAACATTCCTACTAAGATTCATGAAGATATAGTCACAAATGTGGCCTCTAGAGTGTTAACAAGCTTTTCCTTTTATTTGACCCGGTGACCTAGTTTTTGAACCCACCTGACCCAGATTTGACCTTGACCTATAGATCATCAAGATTAACATTCTGACCAAGTTTCATTAAGATATGGTCATAAATGTTGCCTCTAACTGTGAACTAGCTTTTCCTTTGATTTGACCTGGTGACCTAGTTTTTAATTCTACATGACCCAGATTCAAACTGGACTTTGAGATCATCATGATTAACATTCTGACCAAGTTATAGTGTTAACAAGCTTTTCCTTTGATTTGACCTGGTGACCTAGTTTTTGACCCCAGATAACCCAATATCAAACTCGTCCAATATTTTTATTGAAGGTAAGATTCTGACCAAGTTTCATTAAGATTGGGCCAAAATTGTGACCTCTAGAGCGTTAACAAGCTTTTCCTTTGACTTGTCTCGGTGACCTAGTTTTTGACCCCAGATGACCCAGTATCACACTCATCCAAGATTTTATTGAGGTTAACTTTCTGACCAAGTTTCATTACAATTGGGCCAAAATTGTGACCTCTATAGCGTGTTAATAAGCTTTTCCTTTGATTTGACCTGGTGACCTAGTTTTTGACCCCAGATGACCCATATCAAACTCGTCGAAATTTATTGAGGGAATATTCTGACCAAGTTTCATTAAGATTAGGTCAAAATTGTGACCTCTAGAGTGTTAACAGTCAAATTGGTGATGACGACGGACGGACGGACGACGACCGACAACGGCCACAGGGCGATCACAAAAGCTCACCTTGAGCTCTTCGTGCTCAGGTGAGCTAAAAACAAGAAAGCAGGTCAGTAGGTCAAGGTCGCCTTGTGGTTTTGGACAATAAGATTTTCAAAATTTTCCCTATATAAGTCTATGTAAACCATGTGACCAAAGGGCGGGGCCATATTTGATCCTAGGGGGAGAATTTGAACAATCCTGGTAGAGGACCACTAGATGATGCTACATACCAAATAGCAAAGCCCTATGACCTGTGGTTTTTGACAAGAAGATTTTTTAAGTTTTTCCTTTCGGTTACCAAAGCAACCAGACTTCTGTATTGAACTCAATTCTTTGAACAATTTTGAAAGGAGGCCACCTAAGGACCATTCCTATGAAGTTTGGTGTAATTCTGCCCAGTGTTTTGAAGAAGATTTTTTTTAGAAATTGTTGACTGACAGGTGACTGATGACGCACATTGAGCAGTCACGAAAGGTTTTCATGAGTCTTTGGCTGAGGTGAACTAAAAACAAGAAAGTAGGTCAGTAGGTCAAGGTCACAGTCAAGTGACCCCTAATCACTTGGGGTCATCAGGTAATTATAATTAAACAGCCTAGGAAATATGATAATTTTTGCAGTATTTATTCCTATATAACAAGTGACCCCATGGTAGGCCCTCCTCTCATCCCAGGGGCGTAAGTTGAACAAACTTGTTAGAGATCCTAAAGGTAATGCTACATACCAAATATCAAAGGCCTAGGCCTTGAACTTTCAGACAAGAAGATGTCTATGTAAAACTTGGGACCCGCAGGGCACAGCCTCTTTTCACCCCAGGGACAAATTAATTTTAACAATTTTGGTAGAGGACAACTAGGCAATGCAACATACCAAATATCGAAAGTCTAGGTTTTGTGGTTTTAGACAAGAAGATTTTTAAAAAAATTTCCCTAAATAAGACTGTGTAAAATTTGTGACATGATTTGAACAATTTTCATAGAGGATCATTTTGCAGTTTTGGACAAATAGATTTAAAAGTTTTTTTCCTATATAAGTCTATGCAAAACTTGTCACACCCAGGGTGAGGCCACTTTTCACCCCAGGGGCACAATTTGAACAATCTTCATAGAGGACCATTAGATGATGTCACATGCCAAATATCAAGGCTTTATGCCTGGCAGTTTTAGACAAGAAAATTTTTGAAATTTTTCCTTTTGGTTACCATGGCAACCAGAGTTCTATAATTCTTTGAACAATTTTGAAAGGAGGCCACCAAAGGATCATTCCTGTGAAGTTTGGTGTAATTCTGCCCAATGGTTTTCAAGAAGAATATTTTTTAAAAAACTGTTGACAGATGGACGACTGACGACCGACATTAAGGAGTCACAAAAGCTCACAATGAGCCTTTGGCTCAGGTAAGCTAAAACAGAAGTAATGGTTGCTGTCTTTCAATATTTTGTTTTCATTTTGAAAGCAACCAATCTCTTACAGAACAAGCCTTCTCCGGTGAATGAAAAGTTAATAGAAAGTTAATGGAGCTATTCACCACAGCAGTTCGCTGTTCATTCACCGCATCCGGTAAATGATTGGGGATCAAACTTCATTTTAACATTCTATTCACCGCAGACTCCAGTGTTCACTTCTTATTCACCGCAGGACTTGGTATTTTAAATATTGCATCAATAATTCACTTTCAATTCACCGGAGAAACTTGAATTTAATGATTTTTGAATAAAATAGCTGCACCAATTTTGGCGGCAAAATGGTTTGTAGAGTTTGAATTCTGGACCATGCAAAGCACAGCAGATTAATGTGAATAGAATGGTATCAGGCTCAGTAAGGCTTTTTAATTGTCTATGATATACACAAGGCATGTCAAAAGTAAAATGTGATATTTTTTTCAATTTATTTGATTCATATAATTCTAAACAGATGTAGACTTATTTTTGTCATCAGTTTCCATGACTTTGATTTTTTGTGCATGTAAATGTATAGAGGTTTCCAGCTAATTCACTAGCATATTGTTGAGCCCACTTGCGTTGTGCTTGATATAGTCGCCACTTTTACAGTTTGGTGTATGTGCGTCCGTGCATCTGATTTTGTCCGGACCATAACTTTGACATGCATGGACCAATCTTGTTTATATTTTGCATGAATGTTTACCTCAATGAGGTGTGTCATGCACAAACCCCATGTTCCTATCTTAAAGGTCAAGGTCACAGTTGGAGGCCAAAGGTCAAATTGAAGTTTGTTGGGAGCATTTCTTCTTCATGCATGGTGGGATTTTGATGTATTTTGGCATGAATGTTCATCATTATGGGACGGAGTGTCATGCGAAATAACCAGGTCCCTAGGTTCAAGGTCAAGGTCACACCTGACAGACCGCTGGCAGGCTCGACATTCTGCCTTACAAGATGAAAGCTAGCTTTCTGCAGACATGCAACTTGCAGCTCATTCACCGCAGACTGTTCACAGTTCATTCACCACAGACTTCGCAGCTCATTCACCGCAGACTGTTCGCAGCTCATTCACAGCAGACAGTTCGCAGATCATTCACCGCAGAATGTTTGCAGCTCATTCACCGCAGACTGTTCGCAGCTCATTCACAGCAGACAGTTCGCAGATCATTCACCGCAGAATGTTTGCAGCTCATTCACCGCAGACTGTTCGCAGCTCATTCACCGCAGTCATTCAACGCAGACCTCATTTGCATGTGAAAAGTTAATGAAAAGTTAATGGTCCCAACTTCATTCTCTTTCTATTAACCAATCATTCACCGCATTCATTCACCACAGACCATTTTTTTCTGTAAGGGATATTAGATTAAAATGCAGACTATATTACCAGACAGTTGTTTCATTTTGGAAGATGTTGCATTTTGTGTTTCCCAACTCC
The DNA here is from genome assembly GCF_021730395.1 of Mercenaria mercenaria. Classification (NCBI taxonomy): domain Eukaryota; kingdom Metazoa; phylum Mollusca; class Bivalvia; order Venerida; family Veneridae; genus Mercenaria; species Mercenaria mercenaria. The sequence continues at coordinate 18,349,939 of NC_069366.1, read as the reverse complement.
AACCTGTATGAGGAGTTAGATAGTCTAATCCCCTGTAATTTTTTAAACACATGGTAGTCTATATAGATGCAATATAATTTGTTACCAGAATTCAGAACCTTTGTAATAACAGATTGTAAAATAAAGATACAATCGATGATAGATTTCCCTTTCTGAAATCCGAACTGATTCTGAGAGAGAGTATCGTGTGATTTTGCCCATACATTTAGTCTATTGAGTAACAATGTAGAGTAAACCTTTGCTAAAATATCTATCAATGTGATCCTTCTGTAATTCTTTGCCTCATTTACATTGCCCTTCTTAAATATTGGGGCTATCATACCCTCACCCCATGATGCTGGGTAGTTTCCAGAGTTGAACATTTTATTAAAAAGAGTAAAAATGGAAATATAATGTCATAACAAGATTTTAACATTTCACTCGTAATCTTGTCAGTGCCTGCATGGAGACTTATTATTGTTTTTAGAAAAAATTGCCCTATGTAGCTCAGTCTCGCTATAATTTCTATCTAATTCCTCATTTTCGCGACCCCCAGTCTCTGTACATTGTATCTTGATGAGACTGGCCTGATTCTCCAAATAGTGTATGAAAATGATTAAAAAGATCATTTACTGAAAGGGAACTTGGGACTTCTTGAGTCTTTTTAATAGTTTTATTGACTGCTTTCCAAAACTGCCTTGGGATTTTCTTAGACAGATTTTCTAACCTTTTACCCTTGTTAAATTTATACTTTTTTCGAGCAAGTCTTTTTACTTGTTATATCTCGTTCTAGCATGCAAAAAACTTTGCCTAGATGCATCAGTTTTATCTCTAATGAATGTGTTTCTTGCATATTAAAGGTCAGAGACCACCAATTAAAAAAAGTACAGGGAACTTACTGGGAATGAGGTAAGTGTATACCTGGGAATAAGGTAATGTCTGTGCACTCTGATTTGTCAGTCATGTAAACAAACCCAAGAAGTGATTTTTTTTTTTCAAAATGAAATATTTTTACTGCATAAACAGTATTTCATTAAATACGTTCAGACAAAATTTGCTACATTTTATGTGTATTGAAATAAAGGTTCATTAAATGAATTTCTCCTGCTATGACAACGATGTTAACAGGGGGTCATCTCATACACAGAAAAATACTAAAATAAAGTATCACTATTCATATGTTTTCGTCCGATATTTTGGGTGAACTAAGATAGTTCTTGAAAAAAAAATGTGACTGGATATACATGTTTAGATTTATCGAAGCCCGTACACGCCATAATGTTATAATGGAAGTCTATGGGAAAATAACTGGTGTTCTCTAACCTAAACAGCTTTACAATTAACTTTTATTTGTTTTAATAGCAGCATTTCAATGTATTTAATTTACCATCAACAGTAGATTAATATTTTACATAGCTTCAAGGCTAACTTTTTATTCTCAATTATAAGTGTGAAAAAAAAAAACACTTTCTATTTAATCAAATCAACCTGAATTATAACTTGAATTTAAAATTAATAATTATTGCCTACACGATTACGGTACCGTAATCCTACAGGGGTGTAGGGACAATTTGCGCATTTGAGTGGCGGCGGTGGGTGGGTCTGAGTGGGAATAACCCTCCGATGAACGGGGTCCAACCTGGTGACTTCTTGGACTGCTCGGTAGCTGTAGAACTAGTCCAACTTGTGACGTAATTATCACTTTCATTTCATTTCAGTCTGATACCTAGGCGTGGATATCTCAAATGACCTATCATGGGACAATCACATAAACAAGTAATCCAAGAAAGCTAACCAAACCCTAGGGTTCTTACGAAGAAACATTAGGGTCAAATCCCAACCCATTAAGACCACTGCTTACCAAACTCTAGTCCGACCCCAGCTCGAATATGCCTCCGAGGTATGGTCGCCCCACACCCAAACTCAAACTGACCAAATTGAAAGCGTCCAAAGGAGAGCCACCCGCTGGATCAAGACCGACTACGGCCGAACTTCCAGTGTAACAGATATGCTACACTCCCTAAACCTTCGTAGACTGGATTTAAGGCGTATAGATTCTAGGTTATCACTCTTCTATAAGATTCATCATGATCTGGTTGCTATCCCAATCGTAGATTACCTGACCCAAACGACCTGTTGTGTCCGCTATGGCCATTCCCTAAGTTATAGGTTAATTACTGCAACCACTGACTATTACAAGTTTTATTATTTTCCGAGAACAGTGTACCATTGGAACCAACTTCCCCCCAGTGTCGCCCACCTTCCCACCCTACAGCACTAAGAGCAGTTCAGTGCTGCAGTTTACAGCCTTGAACATGTCTCGCCCTAGTTATCTTGAAAACTCTAGTTTTAAACTTTTTATATCACCGAAGTTATTTTTAGTTTCTTCCACTCTAAATTTTTATCACTATATTCTTTCTCTTTTTGATTTTGTCGTGCAAAGCGTCTACATTCCCGCAAGGGGTTTGACGTCAATGGCAGACAGATAGATAGATATTCTGTGGACGGACCGTAAGGGGAGGTAACTAGAGTCACGGATTGGGACTACTCTTGAACATACTCTTTTTTTCCGAGTTTTCACCCCTATTTACAGTTTACTGTGTTAAAACACTGTAATAACGGTATTATGTTAGATACGGACAATGTATTGCTAGGGTAGAACCAGTATTGTCTAAGTTGGGGATCAAGCAGAAGACTCATCATACTGTGAATCCATGGTAATACACTGAAACCATTGAGGGTTGAATGAACGGAGTTCAAGGTTCTTTTTACCAAATGATTGTTCTGGAATCGCAAAATTGCGAGGCTAATTTGGCTTTTCCATTTTATATTGAATCCGTATTACTTACTAATGTAACTAGATCTGTAAAATCTATGAGGATTTTTCTACATTTGATGCATTGATTCATTGGTTTCTTTGATATTTCAAACAAATTGTTTAAGTGTTCAAAATATTTTATTTGATATATTTTGTAGAAAGACATCTAAAGATGTCGATTTGCATTTGTGTTTTACTCAATCGGCAGAATATGAGACACAACATTAACTGCAAGTGCCTGTAATCTGTTCGGCAGTATGCAGTTTCATTAATTAATGTACTGCCTATAATCTGAGTCTGCGGGGTGTGAAAATACAGCGACCTTGGTACAATACAGTCACCATGGTGATCTAGCAAGGTGTCAGCAATACAAGATTCTGTGTACATATCAGTCGCTGATGCACTTCATGATAAATTGACAATTGGCAAGGGAAGACCGCTGTATTATTCTAAATTATGTTTTCTAGCCTTTTCAAAAAATTACAAGTTCGGCATTTCGCCACTCCTCGAAATATTGGGGCAGCAAGTGCCGCCCCTGCCACCCCAGCTCCTACGCCCTTGATCCTAGTCTCTGGTTCTAGGATTACGAAAGTTCCGTATTCCTAGACAACCCTTTGAGGATAGACTAGAAGTATTTAAGAGGCATCAAATATATGTTAAGACATCCTTAAATGATGTTAAAAACTTACTTATTTCACTTAAAATAGCGTAACGTATTAAAAAAAATGTATATCCTCGAGTATCCATCATTCGTTACCGTAAGCATTTGCACATGCATAAAAAATAATTATCGAACTGCAAGGTAAACTAAGCACTTACCAGTAGTTAATAGCCTTTAATCCATAGATTTATCAAGTTTTAACTGCAAACCATCAAAAATGAATTGTCCCCATGCCGTTTAAAAGCAACACACTGCAGAAGATATCCGTCACATTTTGGTCCTAAGGTCGTTACCCCACTACTTCCTGTGACGTCACAACACGAGAGATGGAAATTTTCGGTCACATGGCCTTCATTCATATTGTAAACAAAAGCAGACAAACGGTCAAACTTATTTTGAGGGTAAAACTTCTATAATAAGAGCTGTCCGTAAGACAGCGCGCTCCACTATTCGGGGATTTGACAGTAAAATGAATACATGTCTGAATAAGAGATCTCTACTTCAAAAGGAAGATACACCAAGGGGCATAATTCCATCAAAATCACAAATCTGAGTTATTAGGATTGTTATAACACATGCAGATGATGATGATAAAGATATATTTTGAGTTTCAAGTCATTATCTTATATAGTACCAAAGTTATGTCCAGAAAACGAAGTTTGTAAACAATTTAAGTATGACAGGGGCATAATTCGGTCAAAAATACAAATCAGAGTTATGGGGAGTGTTACAACACATGCAGATAATGATGATAAAGATACATTTTAAGTTTCAAGTCTTTATCTTATATTGCATTAAAGTTATATCCAGAAAGCGAAGATTGCAAAAAAGTTTAAGTACAAAAGGGGCATAATTCTGTCAAAAACACAACTAGAGTTATGGGGTATGTAGCCACACATGCAGATGATTATAAACTAATACTTTTAATTTCAAGTCATTATATTTCAAAGTACCAAAGATATGTCTATAAACGAAGCTCTCGAAAAAATTTAACATGAAAATAATTCAAAGTATAACTTCTTGGTGACCTTGACCTTGGGTATAATGGGCTCAGCCCCTGCACATATTTTGTTTGTATGCTGGACAATGTTTATGTGAACTTATAGTATGATATAAGCAAAAGTAACAAAGATATGACAGAAAAACAAAGGTTGTCGAAAAACTTTAACCTAAATATAAGACCTTGATGACCTTGACCTTGGGTATAATGCGCCCAGTCCCTAAACATACTTTGTTTGTATGCTGGACAATGTTTATGTAAAGTTACAGTAAGATGTAAGCAATAGTAACAAAGATATCCTTAGGACGGCCAGCACATATTTATGCAATCTTGCCAGGCATATGTATGTTTTTGACAACACAGAAAATGGCGTCACTTGACCTTCAGCTATTTCCGGAAGTAAATAAAATGAAAGTAGAAATGCTAAACTTGAAAACAAAAGCCGCAGTTTGATTCGTAGATAGTCAGGGGTCACGCACAGGGGTCACCCCGTCTAAATGTATGCGCGTGGACTTTTTTTTTTTTTTTTTTTTTTGCTATTGGGGAGCCAATTTTCAGCACTTTATTACGATTTGAAATTACCTGGGCTTTAGTACAGCATGTCTGCTTTTAATCTACGAAAAAATATTTTAGCTCTGGATAAACAGAAATTCAACAGGGGTCCGTAGGGTACATTGATAATTTTGGAACTTCATCAAATTGCTCAAAATGTCATTTTTGATGTTGTCTGAGAGTGTCAGTATATGCCTCAGATGTAAGATATAACCGTATTTGAGAGCTGCAGACCTAGACATTCCAGAAATGTTTTCAAAATAAGTTTCATGTAATAAATGTTGTTTCTACGGAAGCGTGAAAGGGCCATCAGACGCTAATACATTTTAGTACGTTAAGGCTGCGGAAAGGATATGACAGAAAAACAAAGGTTGCCGAAAAACTTTAACCTTAAAAATAACCTAAGTATAAGACCTTGGAGACCTTGACCTTGGGTATAATGGGCTCAGCCCCTACACATATATATTGTTTGTATACTGGACAACGTTTATGTGAAATTACAGTAAGATATAAGCAATAGCAACAAAGATATGACAAAAACAAAGGTTGCCGAAAAACTTTAACCTTAAAAATAACCTAAGTATAACACCTTGGTGACCTTGACCTTGGGTATAATGGGCTCAGCCCCTACACATACTTTGTTTGTATACTGGACAATGTTTATAAGAAGTTACAGTAAGATATAAACAATAGCAACAAAGATATGACAGAAAAACAAAGGTTACCGAAAAAACTTAACCTTAAAAATAACCTAAGTATAACACCTTGGTGACCTTGACCTTGGGTATAATGGGCTCAGCCCCTACACATACTTTGTTTGTATACTGGACAATGTTTATGTGAAGTTACAGTAAGATATAAGCAATAGTAACAAAGATATGACAGAAAAACAAAGGTTGCCGAAAAACTTTAACCAAGAAGGGTCACGCCAACACCGGGGTGAGTAGAATAGCCCCCCTATTCTCCGAATAGTGGAACTAAAAATTGGATTTAAATTGAAAAAGATGTTGGCAGACAGGTAAAATAATACTTTTTTACATTTTTTTAGAAGGAAGAGAAAAATTACCTGTTATTTGTGCATTTTGATGCTGTTATTTGATTTTACATTTACAACTACGGTTGTAAAATATTTTCTCATGGATGGTCACGTGCACCTGTAAAATCTCGCAAGACAGACTATTATGAAAAACAATATCGTGTCGAATGCAGGCCAGTGATGAATGATGGACACTCGACGATACTGAATAGTACGGATGTTGATTTCGCCCGATTCTGAAATCTAAAGTGACAGGCAAAATCAAATCATAAAATTGAAAGTATATATACCCTTATGAAATGGTCAAAAAGCTGCGAACATGCCGCGAACATGCTGCGAACATGCCGCGAACATACCTATTCGCGGGATATTCGCTGCTACCGCGATTGGTTTGATAGTAGTTCGCAGGATATTCGCAGGAAGAGGAATGATCGCGGCATATTTGCAAGAAGAACTAAGATTATAACTTTGGTAAAGTTACTGAGAGCTTTCATAAGAGCAGGTAATGTGATAAATTAATTTGTAACATAAATCTGTAAGGTCACAGTGTGAGTCTGTAAGTTAATTACAACCAGAATTCTGGACATGTTAAAGGAAATCTGTGTGCATTACAGACAGTTTCATAAGTTGATTCTTACTGGCTGATAGGGATAATACTAATTTTTTGGTAAGTCAAAAATTTGTTATAAGTCTATACTCATATATCTCAGTAAAACAAAGGAATTTGAAAATGAAATAAATAGCTTAACCTTTTGCAGAGCTGTATCAATTATCTAAAAGAATATAAAACTAGCTTATTTTTGACAATTTTTAAGCTTCTAAGTATGATAATTAACATGTAAAAACTATGACAGATTTTAAGTGATACAATATAACTTATAAGCATGTGAAAAAAACATTGGGATAAATGAATACATGCACTCAGGACACTTTTATTGAAATGGACAAGTAACAGTTTAAATTCAAACATAGTATTCATTAAAATTTGTTAACAATGCTCCAAATATGATATGAAAAAATTCAGACATTGACAATTTGAATGTTACAACCTCAGTGTTCAAGTTATCACTAAATTTATTTTCTCGATTCCTACTAATTCATTTGTTTTGCACTTTTCTGTACATGCTTTTTTGTAACATTTCTGTAGAGATGGTTTTCAGCTAGTTCGCGGCATTTTGCAGCAATAGTTCGCGTGATGTTCGCATCAACTAGTTGCGGATGATGCAGCAATTTTCGCGGAAGTTCACAGCTACTTGTTCCGCAAACAACTAATTTGCATGTGAAAGTGAACACCAAACGAACATCCGCAAACAATTATACCAATATGATCAAAAGTGTTCGCGGCATGTTCGCCGGATAATTCGCGGCATGATCGCAGCAAGTGTTCGCGGCAAACTATAATATTTCCGTAAGGGTATTTTTGAAATTCCTGTTGAACTATCATTAAGAATATAATTCTTAGTTTGTCTGCCAATTTAAAAAAAAAATGAATATGTTTAGTATAAACAACTCATAGAATTTATAGTATAGAACTTTTGACCCTCACATTTCTATATTTCCGCGTGCCGCCATTAATAAGAAAGCCATGAAAAAAACGCTATTTTAAGTGAAATAAGTAAGTTTACAACATCATTTATGCATGCCCTAACATACTTTTGATGCCTCTTAAATACTTCTGTAATCCTCCCAAACAAAAAAAAAGGCCCAATAAACACTGTCAATAAACACCACTAAAACCATGATCCGCAAGCGAGTTGTTAATCCAATAAACACCATCAAAACCGTTTTCCAATTTCACATGCAAATGAGCTAATGGTTTGCTAATTAACATAAATGTGTCATTTAACAACACGCTAATGGAGCGCACAATAGATCGCTCAATGGAACGCATAATAGATCGTATAACAGAACGCATAATAGATCGTATAATGGATCGCTTAATGGAACGCATATATAATAGATCGCTTAACAGATCACTCAATGGAATGCATTTCATCAAACTGATAAATTCCTAACTACAGGCTGTATTTAATTGAAACCTGATGCATTCAGTTTTGGCAAATCGTTTATGTGACTGGATATATATATAGCCTGGATTTGCAGAGATATGCAGCAACTGTTGAAAAGGTTTTTCTGTTAAAATTATTCAAATATTAATTTGTTAAATAATGTATATAGCAATCATTCAACATTTTCATGATCAATGATTTGGATGCAGTTTTATACAAATCATTTGATAAACCATGTGCAGCTAACAGAAATTCCAGCTTAAATTTTGTGAAATATAGATAGACAAAGAGAAACATATATATTTATTAACTAGTTTCAATATAAGAAAGTAATATACAGGTCATTTGAATCAGCATTTCAAAAACTATTGTGTCATGCATTTGATAAATCTTTGAATTCTAACATACAATGAAATCTATAAAGAATCACAATGTTAACATGCATTTATTTATACTGAATTGTAAGTACATGTATTAAGAAAATACCTTTAGTTGTAAATCATAGAAATTAAATGAAATAACAACCTCCATTTTCTCTTCAGTAAATCCATATGTCCAACCCCTACACTGACTTACAACCTACAAAATGCACTAATTTCTGTCCCTCTATATTATACCTTAGATGAAATTACATAACATATATAATCATAGCAACTAGAAGATCTGCGGTTACGGTACATTCGATGGATTAAAACCATATATTTCCTGATAAAAGAGGAGAAAGCCTTCTGAATGGCTCTGTAAAGTTAATAACTCGCTTCAAAATCGCGATCCATTTAATGGAACACGTTCCGTATGCGATCCATTGCAACCATTTCTTGATTGTTTCAATGGATCACTAATGGAACCAGGAAGGTCTAATACGGGGAGTAGAAACTCCGTATAAATCAATACATTTATCTGTACTTAGCTGTCGTTTCATACTGTAAATATCGACAGTGTTAGCGATCGATATTTTGTTTTCACCACTATCGATTACGCGTAATTAGCATATTACCTCATGTTAATCATGGGCTAAAACAAAATATGTTCAAAGGGTTTACCATCACATGTTAAGTGGCGATAATTAGTGAATCCCGAGATTGATCTAAAGGATTCTGAAGCAAAACAGCATGCGACGCATATGGTGATATGCTAATTATTATGAATATAACTGAGCTCACTTCCTGAAGAAATATTTTACCACGTAATTCAAAACCTTTATCAAAGGGACCGATTTTTTTGATTTGAATAAAAAAATGGAAAATACAGAAAGTGAACTTTGCTTAATCTTGAGAGCATAATTATAATATTGTTTATAATGTCAGATTTCTACATACAGAACAAACATCTTCTTGAACGTAGGGAATGTTTCAAACGAAATTGTTGTTTAAACTCCAGAAATTAGTTTAAAAAAATTTAATCTAAAACTGATGTGTGAAAAATACAATGTTTTAAATTAAATAACAATATTTTTTTTTAAAAAGGCCGACAACGAAGTTACATTTAGTATTCCGAACTTTTAGATAAACTGCCAGAAAATCATCTAGGTTTAACACGCATGTTAAATGTGAAGAACAGAGCAATATCATAAACAAATATTTTCAGCAACGTTTACAGTTCGACTTGCTATTTTTCATTAAAAATAATGTCCTAATTTTTTTATTCTAAATACCTGAATCAACAAGGCAAATTCATGTAAAAAACGACATCTTTACTCTCCTGGTAAGACAGTCTAGATTAGCCATTTTCACAGGCGAAAAGTAACATTATTGAAGATATTTTTCATTTAAAAACAGATGCAGGCAATAATTTCATGGCAAACTTTTGTTTTCACAAAAAATTCAACAATGCTTTCCAGATTTTTCACTGAAAGGACAGTTAAACTGTAAGGCGTAAGTGTTTGAGTAATAGCAGAAACTAACCTACGACATACGCTTCGATTGACGACAGCATCAGATCAGATAAATGCCTGTTTCCTGTCCCCGTACAGATGTTCCAGATGGAACCTATCACAAACACCAAAAAGCGGTTTGGGTAGGTTTTATAAGGTGTTTTTATTGTGTTTATTAAAAAAAATTTTTTGGGCTAGCTCTGCGTTTGATTAATATATCAAGTTTTTGATGAATATAGTTAAAACTTATTTGATAGTTCAAATTTCCAAAAAAAAAAACAATAGATGTTATCAACACAAAACAATAAAATGTCATAGTCATGCATAGGTCAATCCGTTTCACCTTTTGCGGCTACACTGTTTCGCCGCAACAGCCGATGTGGCCGTCTTGCGAGATAGCAAGCTGCAATCATATTAAATCGGGTAACATTTGAAAATTTGGGTTAGTTTCCAGTAAATGTAGAACCAATGCTGCAAGAATATTATGCTTCTCTATTTGGACAAAGGCCACAAGAAAATCAATAAATTGGAAATCTATTTTTTTTGGTTTTGCAGCTCTCGTGGCCGGCATACAGTAAGTCGAAACGTTCGTTTTATTAATAAACCGGCGAGATTTTTTTCTTGCTTTCCACGTCATCGACGTGCCCCGGGTTGAATGAAATGAATTGGCCCATACATAATGCAAAGGCGATAGGAAAAAAATAATATGTCCAAAATCGAACATGTCCGAAATAGGTTGTTTTTAATCGCGGAATATTATGACGATTCGGCCTCTTTTTATCAAACTTGTAACTGCTTTAACATTTACCCTTTAACTTGACTACTATTTGATAATTGTTGGTCGTCAGAATCCTCAGAACTTGAGTAATTTACCAAAGCTGACATTTTGGGAATTCGTTTCGTTTCGTCAAAGTCTACTAATTGCCGTGTGTACTCTCCGGTATATACCGTACATGATACGTTTTTTTTCTTCTGTAAGCTTAATACCACCAAAATCCGTCTGTTCTTTATTTCATATAAAATCCACTTACTTCATAAAGGTCTTTCGACATTTTCTAGCATATCAGATTTTCAGACTTCCCTTAAAGAACTATTGCATTTGTATTAGTATTTGTATTTGTATTAATATTTGTATTGTATTGTATTGTATTGTATTGTATTGTATTGCATTGAATTGCATTGCATTGCATTGCATTGCATTGCATTGCAATTGCAATTGCAATTGTATTGTATTGTATTGTACAAATGGGAAGTTATACAAATCACCACGAAGCACTCCTACTGCATTCACGTTGTTCAACTGAAAACTACAAACAACGCAAAATACTTTGGTGTAACCATAATCAATGACCTCTCCTGGAAAAAGCACATTGACAAAAGACAACATCCCTAAAATTCCACCATGTCCTTTATCAAGAGAAACATCAATTCGTGATATGCGCGAATGAAGTATTATTCATAAGTGCATTCAGGCCTTAAAAATTTGTGATAAAAAGTAAATATCTTTAAACTATACTAGTTTTGCTAAATTATACTAGTTAGTTTTATAACAAAAAAGGCGTTCATCTGACTATCTATCCAATCTTATTCCAACGACTCATGCATAGACGTCTAAGTCTGATGTCTATTAGACGTCATAAATATGACGTTGGTTAGATTTTGGACTTAGGCCACCGATGTCGCAACCAAAATCCGTCTATCCAACGTCAGTTAACGCTGTCAGGTGTTGACGTATGCAAGATGTTGTATAGACGTCGCATCCCGAATTCGGATTAATGTTGAATTTTGGTTGGATTTGCAAACCTTTTAGATGTCGGATCGCGACATTGGCTAGACATCGCGATTGGACCATTTTCTAATGTTTCTGCTTCTGCTTCTGCTTCTGCCGTTTCGCGTCCACAATCAACATATTGATTATACTGACGTTTTGGGAGTATGCGCAGAAAAAGTTCAGAGTTAAAAGATATACTATATACAGAGGAAAGTTAAAAACAAGAATAACTTACAGAGATTAGGCAAAGTACTTGGACACCTGGAACTTGAAAGTTTCCAGGGTCCCCACTGACGCTATATCCGGTGGTAACCCATTCCATTCCCTGATCGTCCTTGGGAAGTAGGATTCTTTACGATAATCATTATCATAATGTAAATCCAACCATTATCGAACCCATATCTGACCATTTTTCAATGTAATTTGCGATCAACAAGTAATCAATACATGTATTTTCTCATCTTTATTTCATATTGTGGCGATCTAAGTCTAAGATGATAAGTCTAAAAGGGTAATTCAATAATTGAAACTTTCATGTTTGGTCATTTTTGCATGATTCTTCAACTCCGCTAAAATTTCCACCTGAAATGTATAAAATTCGAGAGTTTCATGATTTCATTAAAATCGAAAATTTATACATGTATGCTAGTGCTGTTACAAAATAACAGATTTACTGCATGGAAAACAAACATGTAATATTTTAAATTCTGCGGAACGAATATCTTCCATTACTTCATTAAATGTATTGAAATTTTGTTTAACACAATTACTTTTTTACAGTTACAAAGATAATGCATCAATCTTTGAAACACAAGTAAGCTAAGAATGTGTAATATGCATAAGTATAATTTTCAAAATCTGTTACTCTTGTTGTGGATCCCTTTGTGTAAAGTATTTATAAATTTTCTCCATCAACCCTCCAACAAATATCAAATTACTGGAAGACTGTATAAACCGATGCAGGCTTACCTCGCGAATGTATGACTATATAATAGGCAACCTGTGTAGAAGAAGACCCTTAATTAGGTGAATCTATGAATGATTTATACATATATGTAGAATAGATTTATTTCCCGAATAGTATAAAGTTGATAAAACAGTCTGGTTCTGAAAATAGACAATCTCATGTGAGTTGGTAACATCATTATTAATTTTTGATATGCGAATGAAATATTATTCATAAGCATATGTTCAGGCCTTTATGAAAACAAGTAAATATCTTTAAACTATACTAGCTTTGCTAAATTATACCAGTAAGTTTTATAAAGAAAAAAAACAACATTCAACTGACTATGTATTCATTCTAATTCTAATAGTCTGACGTCTATTAAATGTCATAAATATGACGTTGGTTAGACGTTGGAATTAGGTCGCCGACGTCGCGACCAAAATCCAACGTCTAACCAACGTCGGTACCACATCAGGTATTGACGTCGGCTAGATGTGATATAGACGTCGGATCCCGACGTCGGATTAACGTTGAATTTTGGTTTGATTTGCAAACCTTTTAGACGTCGTATCGCGACATTGGCTAGACGTCGCGATCCGACCATATTTAACGTAATTCAAACCATTATCCAACCAAAATCCGACCATTTTTCAATGTAATTTTCGATCAACAAGTAATCAACACATATATTTTCTCATCTTTTTTCATATTGTGGCAACCTTTGTCTAATATAATAAGTCCAAAAGTGTAATCCAATAATTGAAACTTCCATGGTTTGTCATTTATGGATGGTTCTTCAACTCCGCTAAAATTTCCACCTGAAATGTATAAAATTCGAGAGTTTCATTTGTTTTATAATTTCATTAAAATCGAAAATTTGTACATGTATGCTAGTGCTATTTCTAAAGAACATAATTATTGCATGCAAAACAAATACTATGTAATGTTTCAAGTTCTCTAGAAAATCTTCCATTACTTCGTAAAATGTAATGAACTTTTGTTTAACGCAGTTGCTTTTTTACAGTTATAAACACAATGCACAAATCTTTGAAACATAAGTAAGCAAAGAAGGTGTAATATGCATAAGTATAACTATGAAAATAAGTACACTTTTCAAAATCTGTTACTCTTGTTGTGGATCCCTTTGTGTAAAGTATTTATAAATTTGCTCCATCAACACTCCAACAAATATCAAATTGCTGTAAACCGATGCAGGCTTACCTCGCGAATGTATGACTATTTAATAGGCAACCTGTGTAGAAGAAGACCCTTATGTGAATCTAAGAATGATTTATTCATGTATATTTAGAATGGATTTATTCCCTGAATAGTTTAAAGTTGATGAAATAAATCTGGTTCTGAAAATAGACACTCTCGTGCAATTTGGTAACATTATTATCAATTTTTGATATGCGAATGAAAAATTATTCATAAGCGCATGTTCAGGCCTTTATGAAAACAAATAAATATCTTTTAAACTATACTAGCTTTGCTAAATTATACCAGTTAGTTTAATAACAAAAAAACATTCAACTGACAATCTATCCGACCTAATTCCAACTTCTCCTAGACGTCTATTAGACGTCGTAAATATGACGTTGGTTAGATGCTGGATTTAGGCCGTAGGCGTCGCGACCAAAGTCCAACATCTAACCAACGTCGGTACGACGTCAGATGTTGACGTCGACTTGGTTTTGCATAGACGTCGGATCCAAACGGCGGATTAACGTTGAATTTTGGTTGGATTTTCAAATCTTTTAGACGTCGTATCGCGACACTGGCTAGACGTCGCGATCCGACCATTTTCTAACTTAATTCCAACAATGATCGAACCAAAATCTGACCATTTTTCAATGTAATTTGCGATCAACAAGTAATCAACACATGTATTTTCTCATCCTAATTTCATATTGTGGCGACCTAAGTCTAATATAATAAGTCCAAAAGGGTAATCCAATAAATAAAATTTTCATGTTTGGTCATTTTTGCACGATTCTTCAACTCCACTAAAATATCCACCTGAAATGTATAAAATTCGAGAGTTTCATCCGTTTCATCATTTCATCAAAATTGAAAATTGGTACATGTATGCTAGTGCTATTTCTAAAGAACATAATTATTGCATGCAAAACAAATACTATGTAATGTTTCAAATTCTGTAGAAAATCTTCCATAACTTCGTAAAATGTAATGGACTTTTGTTTTACGCAATTGCTTTTTTCACAGTTACAAACAATCAATCCTTGAAACATAAGTAAGCAAAGAAGGTGTAATATGCATAAAGATTACTATGAAAATAAGTAAAATTTTCAAAATCTGTTACTCACGTTGAGGAACCATTTGTGTAAAGTATTAATAAATTTGCTCCACAAACCCTCCAACAAATATCAAAATACTAGAAGACTGTGTAAAAGATTTGCAAACCTTTTAGACGTCGGATCGCGACATTGGCTAGACGTCGCGATCCGACCATTTTCTAACGTAAATTCAACTATTTTCCAACCCAAATCCGACCATTTTTCAATGTAATTTGCGGTCAACAAATAATCAACACATGTATTTTCTCATCTTTATTATATATTGCGGCAACCTAAGTCTAATATAATAAGTCCAAAACGGTAATCCAATAATTGAAACTTCCATGTTTGATCATTTATGCATGATTCTTCAACTCCGCTAAAATTTCCACCTAAAATTCGAGAGTTTCGTTCGTTTCAAAATTTCATAAAAATCGAAAATTTATACATGTATGCTAGTGCTATTACAAAAGAACATTTTTACTGCATGCAAAACAAACATGTAATATTTTAAATTTTGTACAAAATCTTCCATTACTTCGTAAAATGTAATGAACTTTTGTTTAACGCAGTTGCTTTTTTACAGTTATAAACACAATGCACAAATCTTTGAAACATAAGTAAGCAAAGAAGGTGTAATATGCATAACTATGAAAATAGGTATAATTTTCAAAATCTGTTACTCGTGTTTTCGAACTCTTTATGTAATGTATTTATAAATTTGCTCCATCAACCCTCCAACACATATCAAATTACTGGAAGACTGTGTAAACCGATGCTTATCCCGCGAATGTATGACTATATAATAGGCAAACTGTGTAGAAGAAGAACCTGAGGTGAACCTAAGAATTATTTCTACATGTATGTAGAATGAATTTATATCCTGATCAGTTTAAAGTTGACGAAATAAATCTGGTTCTGAAAATAGACAATCTCATGCAATTTGGTAACATAATTATTAATTTTTGATATATGAATGAAGTCTTATTCATAAGCGCATGTTCAGGCCTTTATGAAACCAAGTAAATAGCTTTAAACTATACTAGCTTTGCTAAATTATACCAGTTAGTTTTATAACAAAAATGGCATTCAACCAAATATCTATCCAACCTAATTCCAACTCTCCTAGACGTCTAAATCTGACGTCTATTAGATGTCGTAAATATGACGTTGGTTAGACGTTGGATTTAGACCGCAGATGTCGCGACCAAAATACAACGTCCGACCATATTTAACGTAAATCCAACCATTATCCAACCAAAATCCGACCATTTTTTCAATGTAATTTGCGATCAACAAGTAATCAACACATGTATTTTCTCATTTTTATTTCATACTGTGGCAACCTAAGTCTAATATAATAAGTCCAAAAGGGTAATCCAATAATTGAAACTTTAACGTTTGGTCATTTTTGCATGATTCTTCAATTCCGCAAAACAAATCCACCTAAAATGTATAAAATTCGGGAGTTTTTATCCGTTTAATCATTTCATTAAAATCGAAAATTTATGCATAAATGCTAGTGCTATTTCTAAAAAGGCACTACAGGGACCTGGATTTCCTCTGCAGGAACCATCAGTAAAAGCCACTGCTAGTCTGTTGTCTACATCTGACAGCATAGTTGTGATAATTTGCATTGCATCCTCCACTTGTTTGTCAGTTCTAGATCTGGAACAAACAAGCTTGTTTCAGTAATCAGGTCTAGTTCTTTTTTATATGAAAAAAAGAAGGATTTGAATTACGGACCTTCAACCTTATGAAATTTTTGTCGGAAGATAAAATCGATAAGTCTTTAGAGCATACCTTGCGTGATTAACAAATGTGAGTTACCAATCGTTCCGCTAATCTAAATCGCAAACTTGATATTTGCGCTGCGCGATATACAAAACGTGCAGACTGGTTATTTGCGCGTAACATTTGTGCAGCTAGGCAATTTTATTACGCAAACGGTAATTATTGCATTACACTAACAAAATATTTGGTTACAGTTTCATTTAAAACAGTATGTGCTAGAGGAATGCACAATCACATATTACAATTTGCGGAAAAACACGCTCATCAAAACTGTTTCTCTCAGACGCATTCAGCAAACTGAATTTTCCACGTGATGTCCGGAAAAAATGCTCTCTTTTCTGTTCTTTGATTTCTTTCCTGCTCTTTTGGAGCTTTTTTCTCTCGTTATAGTTGGTGCAATTATTATAGGCCAGGTGAGACAGTTAAAATAAACTTGAGTTTTTGCAAACCGAAAGAACAAAATCGTCATTTACGACATACATTGCACTCATGAATACTGCGCACCTGTGGGAGCGGTTGATTGGAACCAAGACATGACATCCACTGTCGTAAATATTATGACGTCACTGTTCTTTGTGCACCAGGTTTTATTTTAGAACAATCCAAACACAAATTAATTATGTTAATCCGTTTATTGAATATTTCGCTGAAATTTGTCGAGTGCACCTCCGAAATTAAAACGTCCTACTCATGCGACCTGTTGATTGTTTTGTTTTTTTCTCTCGAAAATCATTTTTTGTTTTCGTTCCGTAGAACCACAAATCAGTTTGACATAGCCTTAAAATTTAATTATTACATGAAATATAATTTCAATGGAATATTCTTTTGCAAGTTAACAAATTATATAAAGTTATTGGTATTTGACATTCTTACAAGTTTGTTAAGGTATTAGAGTACTAATAGTAATGTTTACAAAATTGCCTTTGCTGGGTATATTCTGAAAGGTAACAGTGTTTTGCACTATTTTGCAATTTTTAAACAACTTTTACCGTGCCGTTTTTTATAAATTTTGTATAACTTATGGTATCTCCTCAAGCTCAAGTACAGACAAATTTCAAGGTGTAGCCACTATCCAAAATGTTTGTAGAGAACATTTTACCATTAATTTTAATAAAAGAAACATCAAACTATTGGTAAACAATTATAAAACACAAAATAAAAATGTCATATCATTTTTCTATGGTGCTCAAGTAAAAGATTTAATGAGATCAGAATTCTACTTTCAACATTGAAAATATAAGGTCGAATGCTGTGTTTTTTGTTTTGGATTTTGTTACTCAATTTAAAAATAACCTTAGGGGAGACGTAAAACTACCTAATTTCTTCTACAATATGTAATCTAAGATGAAAGCAAAATAGAGAACTTTCACCGTGTGTACTCAATATTTTTAAAATGTGTAACTCTACCCTTCTGTTAAGTAGTAATTCACTTGAACACCAAGAAATCGCTTATAAGATTCATCTTTTTCCATTTTTAGTACAAGAAAACAATAATAAGTCTTGAAAGAAGTAAAAATTTACTAGAAAATAAGGAAAATAAGGGAAAAAAATTTGGTCCCAGTAGGGCTTGAACCTACGCCCCCCTAAGAATTGCTGTCAAAGTAGGTTTATGGTAGGAATTGAATACTCTTCAAAAAGGAGGTTCTCAATTAGTGATCTAATACCTTAAGTTGCAGTTGTAGCTACATTTAAGAAAGAATTATCGATTGAAAAAGATACGAGGATCCTAAATTTTAAATATTTACTTTTCTTTGTTCAAATAAATAATGAATAGAAAGTAACCCTATAGCGGTTGTGATAATAAATTGTACGTAAAATTTCAAGTCAGTAGGGATATTTGCTTCCATTTATCAAAGAGATCAATCTTTTACGGGCTATGCAAATTTGACAATGTAAAATTCCTATGTAAAACTGAGATCGTCGGCACAACACGAGAAATGCGCGGGGATAAAAAAGAAATCAATTACTTTGAAAGATGTCTCTCTAAGTATATTATAAAGAATCAATGACACATAAAAGCTTGTCTCAGCACTGTACTAAAAGAAAATGCATATAAATAATCGGGACAAGTATTTGGTACGTACTCATTCAAATTTATACAAAAAAAAAATAAGTTATTATACAGATATTTTCTGGTTCTTTGGGATCTTGGAGTCCATTCAATTGATGCTTTGGGTTGGGGTGGGGGCGTGAGAAGTGTCGCATTTTTTCATTACCTCTCGTTAACAGACTCAATCAAATAGAGTCTGCTATTTTTATGCTTAGTTACATTCTTTGCTTCCAAAGGATCTTTTAACGGACTTTATTTACTGAGATGTTTGCATTTAAGCGCACTAGCCCTGTTTTATAACCTTTTTATTGCATATGTTCCACTCCAATGTTAAGACCTTTCTAGTATTCACCTTATAAAATTTGCTAGATTATAATTCCAGTAAAGTTTTCACCGATAATTTTAAGTGTTTGCAATCTATATATCTAGACTACAAGAGGTTTCATGAGATGGACTCGTACTTTAAGGCCGATTACTGGCAATTTTGAAAATCAACGTTTGAATTTTGCAACTGTGAATATTTCAAACAGTGCTTTTTTATAGTCTACTTGGTCGCTGACTTCGAATTCCTTGCCCATTACCGACGTGGGATCGAAACGTCATTTGAGGTGTGAAATCATTTATGTAAGGAAGCCATCCGTCTGTCTTAGGTGGTTCTACCTAGATGCTCGCCTAAGCCTGAAAAAAATGCCTGGAGAGGCACATTGGGTTTTTCCTCACCAACAAAATCTGGGAAATTCGCGATGTGACGTGAACTGTGTCGTTTCGATGTAACTCTAAACCCAACAAAATAAAAAATATTCTATTCTGTTTCTGTTTATTTATCTGCTAGAAATTCTGTAGTGAAAGAATTTTCAAAATCGGCGTAAAAATGAGAAAGTTATAAACATTTCAATATTTGATCAAAATAGCGGTCATTTTGTTTCCATGGTGATGTTAAACAACATGGGGTATTTAATAAATTCCTAGGTATACATTTAAATTGTATTTTATACTTACTTCTGTAAAATGATTTCTCGTCGTTTTCCGGCTATAGTGCCAAATAAAAAATTCAGCGGTGTGTAAATGATGTCATAAACACACTATTTAAAATGACTGCCTCTATGGTCAACCATTTTCTTAAATCTAAAACTGCAATATCGTTTTTAATACTATGACCAGATTTTAAAAATTCGTTCAGCGTGGATGGCTTTCATCTAAATCGAATTCATTGTCATTACATGCATTACTTGCCCTTTAACTGTTTAATTAAAGCGAAAGTGTTGTAACACCCTCTAAGACAAGTGTTATTAAGAAAGTGAATTTAGCTTTTCATTACTGTGATATTCCTTCTGAAATCAGTCTTTATCTCTTGTACAAATGCTTTTTATCCAGGTGGTAAATGGCAGGTACTTGAAAACGCAGCTTTCTGAATGGTCATTTATCTGGCATACGCCTGTAAACAACTGGTAAATACATAAAACTATTTCAAAATAAATACTGCTATTTCTTTTGTTGTACTTTGCGGACTTATGGTAAAATTGCGTGTATATTCATCTGAGCAGTATAATGCGCTCTACGTAAGCGCTTAGGCCTTTCTCGCACACCATACCTATAGTTCGGACTTCTTAATAGTATTTAATTAAAATGTGTTAAGAAATGTGCACAGGAATGGCAGAATTGCCGATACCACAAAAATACTGATAAATTTTTTTCACTTTAGTCTTGTATGTAGTAAAAGTGAGAATTCAGTACTTCATGGTTTAACGTATTGGCACATTGTACTAAAGTTTGGTTTACAGCGACCTCGAAGCTCCTCGGATATAATATCGCGTACCCCACCCACCTGATTTATATATTTCAAAATGGCATAGGCCTATGTTATGTAAATCAAAATATATGCCTTCAATATTAACACCAGAATCTAAAATAAAGTAACTAGGTTTCTATTTTTAAAGGAGCGACTTAAAAATAAATCAAAGCATACGTTTTTGGACCCGCAGTATCGTTCCGAGATCCGATTTTGGCATTGGTTTCCCACATCTTGACACTTCCATTGCCATTTCCTTTCAACCAAATTTGACAAATGACTGATACATCGTACATAGGCTAAATTTGCTCCAATGCAAAAAACCCTTTTTTCAGTTATGACATAGTATGTAGAAACTACATATATTTTGTTTTCTTTATCAACAGGTACAACCAGTATAGATGATTACGCTTTAAATTAATGAATAAAAGTTTAAAAGATACGATAAGAAATACAAAGTGGGCCTATACAGTATTTGAATCCTGGATGGACTGGATGGATACCCGCCATAAGAACGGCCATAAGATTCAAGAGCTTACCAATATGACAGTAGATGACATTGTACACTTATCTGTGTCGTTTCATTATAGAAACGCGGAAAAGTATTCTCCAAAAAGATGTTTAAGTTTCATCAAGTCAAATACCTGTGCTCAAGGCAGTTCTTAAAGCACGGGACAGAAAAAACCCCAAAGTGTTTCACAACGGAAGCATGTGAACTTTTGTTTTACAATCAACTTTCTGTTTGTATTTTAGTAATACGAAATAAGACACTGCCTCAATCGTATGTCCATCCGACTTTAACTCGAATGTAATTCGTACAACAGCTTGTCAAATATATATTCAGAAGTCAGAAAGATCCATTTTCACATCGTACTTTGCAAGTTCTTTCCATACATTCTGAACATTGTTTATAAGAACATCCTCGTATTTTTTCGGGATGGTTAGATCAACAACTCGTTTTTGTTTGTCGGTATACTGTTCCCAGTTTCTATAATGATGTAATAAACCTTCAGTAGTTGGCACCACCAATGTCTTGGCACCAGGAATAGTATGTATCCACACATAGTATACATTAGACGTTCGTGTAATATGCTTAGTACGGTCAGTGTTTTGTGCGATCTTATTTTCTCGTTCAAGATGCTTCAATGTAATTAAGCGGAGCTTCTCGACTTCCGGTCTTCTTTTTAACTTCATGCTTTCACTGATCCACTCTTTCCTAAAGAATGTATTCCTAAACATATATCCGTCAGCAGGTTTATTTATTTTATCTATTATTTGAGACCAATTAAAAGCGTCTTCAGAATGTGGAATAATATATTCATCCTTGTCAATATTTACGATATATTCGGAAACCTGTTTATTCCTAAATAAACAGTCGTTTAGTGCAACTGTCTGACCAAAGTAGTGTATATGATGCGTAACAGGAAATGGTAGGCGCCACGGTATCACTTCCGCTAAGCCTCGTTTTGAGTAATAGTCAATAATCTGGTCAACATTTACAGCCGTTGAATAAATGTACAGCACAAACTTTTCAGCACCGAGAATTTTATTCAGCTCAATCCACTCGACTAACTGATATGCAGCGCCGAAGCTATAAATTGGTGCCAAACACACCGTGAATCTTCTTTGATATGGAACAAGCTCCGATATGATACGCACGTGCAGAATATTCCTCGCCTCTTCACACGATCGTGTAACAAGTGATACATGGGTAGGTGTATATGAAGAATTAACAGGACAGTGGAATATTGCCGCTGTGTAGCTGTAAGTATAAACATTAAACTTTTTAATTTTCAATTCATTATTATTGTATATCATATATATATAGGTGGGTTTCAAAAAAGTATGTATACAAAGAATGAAAAAAAGTATATGTCAAACATTTTGAATCATCTTTCGTAGCCAAGAGTGGTTCGCACATTGGCAAACTTAACAGAAGACTGGAAAGTACTATTTTTATGCATAAGCATTTCAATGCCAGCAAATACTGAATTGGGAGATAAATTTCAACATTCACGCACAAAATGAAGGAATATTTATAACATGAAAAAATTATTTAGATTTCATTTTTCACTCTGATCATACTATTTACATATTGTTGTCACAAAGAAAGCTTTTTTTTCTGATATGAGTAATTCTTAACAATATGATCTTTATGAAAGAGTATATTTTATGGCAAATAATTATTCTGCGGAAAAATACTTTCGGAGAAAAAAAACCCAAGTCTGTCGCATTTTTCAACTTATTGTAGAAGGTAATTTGCATTTACATAGAAGGCCATATTAGAAATAAATTGTATGTATTGCATGTACAATTAAAATATGCCGCCTCCAGAAAAAGAAAGTTATCAATATTTAATTTTTGATTATATTTGGAATTGTATTGACATTTCCTGATGAAATTAATATCTTAAGGCACACAAATTAATTTCTAGTTTCTAGTTTCTATTCATATACTTTCGCATATACAAAACTTAAACTTAAAATTTATATTAATCCAATGGTTAATTGAACTCGGTATGACGGTCGAATTCAATGACTTTGTTTCAGCAGTCACTTTGTTAATATGTCATGGGCCGTAACTCTGCTCTTAATGATTGAATCAACAGTGAAAACCATAGAACACAACTGCAAACAGCATACCAGTCATAAATCTAATAAAGAGGACCAAATAATTTCGTGTATTTAACTCTTCGTACACATGGCCAACATTCCAATACATTGCCAGTAGTTTCGGCAAAAGTTGTCTCCCTTGAATATACACGGATCGCGGACCCGATAACGTTTATCGATAAACAGTTTTACTATAGGTTTGTATAGGAAAATATATTTCAAACATTTAAAACGTATTTTTATCGTTATTTAACAAAATTTTATAACCTCGTGAAGTAATCTTCATTTGTTGCCCTTTATTTCAATATATTTTTTATTGATGTGATACTAAAACTTATTGCTTCCATTTTTGTTTGAAGTTGATGACTTTGGTTTCTATGTATTTCTATATAAAATTTTTGAAAAGATCGGTTATGTCGGGTTTTAAAAGGCTATAAAAACATTTTCTATCAAAATGACATTATTTTATAACCTCGTGAAGTATTCTCCATTGTCTGAACATTGTCTGGGTATTTTTTATTTTAAAATTGAGTAATGACAAATTGCTTCCATTTTAATTTGAAAATGAAGTGATCGCAATCTTGAGCACGCTTTTCACAAATATTTACTTGACGGTACGACGGCACAAGGCAATGCTTATCAATGTGTTGCATATCTGTTTGAGCGATTTATTTATTTATTCATTTATTTATTATAAAATATATACATAACATGTACTTTATTTGGCATAAAATGACATTATAAAATGACATTAATTGGTATATTATGATTAAAGGTAAAATGTTTTGAACTGGCAAACTTTAAGTCATATCTTTAATTGGATTTTTTTTCTTAAAAAGTCCGCATTAAATTAATTTAAAAAGGCAATTAGAATTAATTCTATGTAACTGCTTTACAAACTGTGTGCCGGTATATTACTATAAATTGTTCTATAATTGAAACATTTCGCGAAAATTTTGATATATATGTGCCTAAAATATTACATACAACCATGGCTTCTTTACATTCACTGATCACTGCGTGAACGTAAAAGTATAAATTACAAATTAAAGAATGATGGTCATGTTAAGTAAAGGAGAAAAGCCGAAAACTGTCCATTATGTGAAAGAATGGACAAATCGAGGCGCAACGCGCCGAGATTGTCCATTCTTTCACATAATGGATAGTTTGAGGCTTTTCTCTGACTTAAAACACGGTCCTCAAGATTGTCGTGATATTATATAATGTCTCTAATATTGTCCTCTTTGAGGCAAAGACAAATCATTGATTTGTGTCTCTGTGCTAAATAAAAATACCAAGTCAAATGGAATTTAAATTAGATTGCATATAAATGTTTATTGCAATTAAAAGTTTTTAAATACTAATGATATTCAGTGCTGATTCTTAGGAAAGTTTCGAACATATCTCGTTTTGTCATATTTATGAATGATTTGAAGTGCCTTTACAAAAAGTAAAATTAAACTTGGCCTTATTATGTATGTATTAATAGTTGCCCATGCTTTGTTCGTGCTAAGTTTGCAGTTTTATATAAATCAAGTAATTTAATAAATGACGGGTCCAGGTGAAGACATTCTAAAATGTATGTATATGTATTTTATATCGTTATTAGAAAACAATCGTTCTTATCTCGTAATTACGAGATATTCTCGTATCTCATGAGATCTTTACTCGTTATGACTCATATGTCGTTAATATTTCGTTGTTACAATAAATAGCACCGTTATTGCAAGACAATTGTACTCAAGTTCAATGTAGATCATTACGGCCAAATTTTCTGGTAATACCGAAATGTGCAGTAAAACTTTAGGGAAATTGACGTTGTAAAAAAGTCTTTGTAGTAGAAAAGTGAAATTGTACATTTCTGGGTAGGACTGCAACAAATGTCAGTTATGTTACAAATTTAACCAATTTTACATGAACACTGCATGAGAAAGATATGCCTGCAGCATTTGAAAAAGAAAGGAAAATTATGTGTTTTAGCTCGACTATTCAAAGAATAGGTGGAGCTATTGGACTCCAGTTTGTTTAATTCTGCCCACTGTTTTCTTGTTTAGGGCACAACCATTATTTTATCTGGGGACTATACGCCACTTTTCATGGATTTGCACTCTGTGAATCATTGAAGGTTCCATGTGCACCGTCGTATGAATACATCTGCGAATGTCTAAATTACATTCTGGTACTTATAACATGTGTAAATGTAGAGTTCTGCTCAACCCGGGGCTAGAGGGCGTGGACGGTAGCTTGCACTTCCACTACCGTCCATGAACAGGCTCAATCAGACCGAGCCTGCAACATTTGCGGTTATGTCGTGTTAGGCGACCTGTGGTTTTCCACTTTTTTATTTCATCCCTGTGCCGATGTCCGCGTCGGCGTCCCGATTTGGTTAAGTTTTTGTATGTAAGCTGGTATCTCGGTAACCACTTGTGGGATTGGATTGAAACTTCACACACTTATTTACTGTGATAAATTGACTTACACTGCACAGGTTCCATAACTCTGTTTCGTATAATTTTTTATTAAGGTTTTATATGTAAGCTGGTATTTCAGTACCTACTAATGGAAATGGATTGAAACGTCACGCACTTGTTCACTGCGATGATCTGACATGCATTACTCATGTTCCATAACTCTGCTTTGCATTTTTACAAAAGTATGCCATTTTTTCGACTAAACAGTTGTTGGTTAATTTTTTTGTATGCAAGCTGATATCTCAGTACCCACTAATGGGAATGGATTGAAACCTGCACATTTGTCCATTGTCATGAGCTGATATACTTTGTACTGGTTCAATAACCCTTTTTGCAATCTTACGAAAGTATGCCCCCTTTTCGACTTAAATATTCATTCAGTTGACAAGGCTGTTGAATAGTCGAGCGTTGCTTTACTCCGACAGCTCTTGTTTTTACATAACGTTGCCTATTTTATCTATTTTTGACTGAAAATGCCATACCAGGTGTATATCTGCGATACATTTCTATTGCGATTTAGGAGTACACAAAGAGAACATTATTACTTTCTAACGGTTGAAGATTTAAACTAACATTCTGTAATTACTTTTGGCACACTGTTTGATTTTCATTTGACTGATAATTTGTGGGGCGATTTAGGTTAAAGTCATACGTTCCTCTTCAGGTTTTTTTTTATTGCAGTTACAAGTTCTGTAAAACGTTGTAGTTTAAATTTCGAAACTTTCGAATTTCTTAGGTTAATGTACTCACACTTCTCAACGCACATGGTTGTTACTATACCTGTCCATTATTAACCTGTACCTGTCCATTCTTAAAGTATCCATTATTTTAAGAATGGACAGTTACAGGTTAATAATGGACAGGTATAGTAAAATAGTCGTGTATATAGAACGGTGTCGGTACAATAACCTATATAGTAGGCAAAACTAACAAAGGATTACATCACAACCGTGTTTTAACTGTGGTGATATGTTGAATTATTTACCCGTGCATGCATTTCAGTAGAAGATGAAAAAAGGTGCACTTTACGAAACTTATTATTCAAGTTGAAAAGAAAAACAAGTATATATTTATCAAATATAATAATCACTTTCACCGGTATATGACCTGTTTCATTATCATGATATTGGCAGATATTTTTTATGAAAACAAAGACATTTTTATAACTATATTATTTTTCTACATTCCATAAAGGAAAATTAATTCCTACTCCACAAATCTTCATGGTCCGATGGGGTCCCTGTTGTGCAAAATTGCCCATCAATTAGCGGCTATTACATAATCGCTGATAAGCAGCAGATAAGACGGGGTTTTTAGATTAGATTATCGTGGCGGACACCTCTTCGCAAATGTTTTATGGTCTTAGTGCGAATATTGTGAAACAGTGAAGTTTTATTGTAATACAATAATTTGTAATAGCAAATAGTTATTTTAGGTTAATTATAAAATGTAAGATAGTATGTGTTTTAGACAATTATAAAATGTGTTTTTAACAAATGTATATATAATATAAATGTGCACAAAGATGACTGAAATGAAATGTTGAACTTATATAGTAGTGGATCTAGGCATTTAAAAACACACATAACACTAGAAATTGCCAAAATTTATATATGCTTTTAATTCAGTTTAGGTTGTATTGTCCAGCTGTTCGAAACTATTCTGAAACAAACTTTCACCTAAATTTCTTTTATAATTTTCTACATCCATCTAAAATTGTATGCAAAAAAAAGTATAATAAGTAAAAAAAGTACATCTTTGATCAATTTGCCGTTAGATAATTTAATAAATAAATATCTGTTTTATCGTTTAAGCAATAAGAAGATATATATGACAGAACATCTCTACTTTATGTCTCAGTTGATGGTTTTTATTACAGACATATTTTGGGGGTAATTAACGTAGCCTGGGGTGTTTAGCTTGTCTCCATCCGGTGTATTCGCAAAGGTCCATAAAACATCACGCGTAAAACATTTACAGTCAATATGCAGTAATTGTCAAAATCGAAATTTTCAGGGCGATAAATTTGAAAAAAAAAAAAATAAATAAAAAAAAAAATAAAATAAAATAACACGAGAACATAATTTTACAACACTACGCTTTACAGCAAAAAGGGGAAAGCTTTCAAAAGGGAATTGAAAGAAAAGGAATTGTTTTGTGTGATGCTTTATCCTTTACCACTAAAAAGTGGCATTTTTTATTTTTATATTTTCGGCCCATGCATTCAACGAAACTTAAAACTTCACCCAGCGTATACATGGCAGAAAATACACATTACGTACGCATGATGAACAAGTATTTTTACAGTAAAATCATACATTTTACTTATTGTTTAATATATAATTATTTATAACTCATGGAACAATGTCGGTATCTAGCAAGGTCCATGAAATACAATTAATTACAGTAGCTTAAAGATGTGTTATATTCTGCTTTAATTTACCTATATATGCCAAACAGCAGGTTTATCGATAATTTGGTGTAAAGGGAAACAACTACAACGGCGCACAAGGCAAAAAATCAATACCGACAGGAGTTGCGGTTCTCGTATATTTCACGCTCAAAGTTGGGGATGAGTTACTTTTCATTATAATGTTTTGTACAGTCTCTAGATTTGGCCTCCCCAGCTTAACTACGTGTTCAGTCGTTATATATGGTTTTGGGTGTAGACAATGGTTGTGTTTTAGTATGTCTAAAATGTCATTTATCCTCGATTAACATCATGTCCATTTAATTTAACAGTAGTTGTGTTTTGGTATGTCTGAAGTGACATTCCTCTAGATTTGGCCTTTCTCACCCGAGTACATGTCTAAGCATTTGTTGTTGTTTAATTTTGCTGTTGACAATGGTTGTGTTTTGGTATGTTTAAAACGTCAACGTACCGCGAATATGCCACAGACATGTTACGAGACTGTCCATTCGCGCGAATTTCACTGGATGTTCACTTCATACAAATTTGCGGGAAATTCGCACTAAGTCAAGTTAGCGCTTTTTCTATAACTGTTCACATTATACACTTTCGAAGGGCTTTGATATTATCAGGTGACTGTAGATCATTTAACCTGAAAGATGATCTGTAAGACCACAGATGTTTAGAGAGAAAAATACGGATTACAGATATTAATTAATACATGTACTTCGAATGGTCACGGCTGCAGCAGAAGGAAATTTTACCATTCTTGTGGTAAGTTAGAAAATCTATTTCTAACATTTAATATAAAATGATACTATTTGTATTTTAATTTATGGTATCTGCCTAAATAGACATGTTCACCGGATGTCTAATGCACTTGTTAACTGGATATCCTTAGCAACCTGGGTCCAGTTGTAAGAATCTTTAACCGACTGTTAAACTAATCGCCGGTTAAATTTTGATCCAAAATATTACTTTTTGTGGGAAACACTAGTATATTTTTTTGATTTTATTGTAAGGACTTTTTATTGTTCATAATCCTTTACTTATAACTTTGGCTGTCTAATACTCTGTTCAGACTGGGGTTTCAATTTGTTTTAAAGCGGTTTTATTTCTAAACTCCGACATTAGAGAGATCTTTTGGGACTACCTAATGAATAGATAAACAACGGATGCTAAGGTATTCAAGCTTCTTGTCTTTCAAATTTTGTCTAAAGTCGTCATTTTAGGTGGCCATTCAGTTGACTTTAGGAATGTTGGTATTTCTACCAAAGTGCACCCCCTTGCATCAAGTAATACGCGAAGGAGCACTTCGGATCTCTCCCACCATTCAACACTCGGCAGTCATTGAAAGTGGTGTGTGCATGTGTGACACTTAGATTCCTCCCATAAGGAAATAAACATGTACAAACTTTCATAGATGTGTGCAGATCTTGACTTATAAGTACAGACTAAAATTGTGTGATATAAACTTTTATCAGATGAATATAAAACCGGCAAATGATTCACAGTAGTATTATCCGGATAATTAAGTGCAGTATCATACACTTAATTCGCGAGGTTTAAATTATTTGAGGTTTAAGGTTTAAATTTTCAGTCAAAGTAACTCTAGTCCTTTGCAGATACAGTCAAACTTCTTAAATCATTCAGACCTGTAGCTTCGTTTTTGTTTGCAAGTATTTTGGATACTAGTAGCTAGCAACTTGCAGATACTATTGAGTTGAGATGGGTGTTGACCCTGGTCCACAGACTTAACTAAACTATATATATATATCAATACAGCAACATTAGGCTATACGCATGGTTAGCTATATAGACAAACAGACAGACAGACAGACATTTTACATAAAATACATGTTAGCTATGTATCAATACAGCAACATTAGGCTATACGTATACTTAGTAGGGGTGACTATTGAGGCCAATTTTGACTATTGCAATACTATTGATATTGCTTAAAAACTATTGCGATACTATTCTATTGCAGGTTACTATTGCGATACTATTGCAATAGTTATCGGCCATCATATTTTATACAGTAAAGCTACCAACTGGCATTGTTACACAGTGTAAGAGACGACACTGTCTATAATTGCTGTTAACACACATTGAGATGTTTGTATAACTGAAACGGACAGAAATAATTCTAACATTAAATATTTCTTGCCTTCCTTGGCTATGGAACAATAAGTAAAACAATAAACCTATGCAAGGTATACTCAAACGAATCGGCCATTTTGTTGTGAATGTCAACATGTTTAATAACCCAAAGCATTGAAAAAGACGAAAATTAACGGATCGGATTAAGGTGTACCAGCACTAAATTAAGGGCCCTACCGAACAGTTTGCTGTATAATACAAGTAGCCTTCTTTCTCCATGTCCATAGTACATTTTCTCATCTAAAATTAACAGGTCATTTAAATATATTTAATCAAAGTTTCTAAGAAACTAAATTTATTAATTATCTTCCAGACTTCTCAGTCCTTTATGGTAGTTTAATTCCGTGAGGGTAATTATTGTAATGGAGACGTAAACATTTTCCAAGGCGCAAATGAAAGCTGGCTCTATTTCTTGGTTTATAAATTATAAATTATTTCTGTATTTACCAAAATTTCAAAACTATCGAACCTATCGATTGTTGAAGGAACTATCGGCGATTGTTATTGGATCGTGACTTTTCTATCGATGCATGCTATCGGGGCACTTAGTATCGCAATGCATCGATAGTTCGATGTATCGTTACACCCCTAATACTTAGTTATATATCAATACAGCATCATTAGGCTATACGTATATTTATCCATATATCAATACAGCAACATTAGGCTATACGTATAGTTAGCTATATATCAATACAGCAACATTAGGCTATACGTATAGTTACCATTATATCAATACAGCAATATTAGGCTATACGTATAGTTACCCATATATCAATACTAGGCTATACGTATAGTTACCATTATATCAATACAGCAACATTAGGCTATACGTATAGTTACCCATATATCAATACAGCAACATTAGGCTATACGTATACTTAGCTATATATCAATACAGCAACATTAGGCGATATAGCTGGCTATATATTTGTAATTCACAAAGTAGCCCTGAATGGTGTTTTTTTCGGCGATTTAAAGATCTTTGAGCATGCTAACAAAACTATACAAACATATCTCTATATTTTCTTCCTTATATTACCCAATGACCGCCACTATATAAAATAATCTTACATTGTTTACTTACAGGGCATAGTTCTCACTGTTAAGTATATTAAAAGATGAATCTAACCATGTTGATCTAACTAAATATTCTTATCAGACTTATCACAATTTACAATAGCCATATTGCAGAAATACATTTAAAATGTTAAATTTTCAAATAAGAGTATGCTATTCTGCTATTCTGCCGGAGTTATTCTTCTGTTCTGCCATTCCAATGGAGTTGATCTGCTAGTCTGTTGTTCTACTATTCTGCTGGAGTTATTCTGATATTCTGCTAATCTGCTGGAGTTATTCTTCTACTCTGCTATTCTACTGGAGTTGTTCTGCTATTTTGTTATCCTACTATTCTGCCGGAGTTATTCTGCTATTCTGCCGGAGTTGTTCTGCTATTCTGTCTATGTGAAGTTAGCAGAATAGGAGATAAGCATAATACGGCCAACATAATAGCAGAATAACTCCAGCAGAACAGCAGAATAACTTCTGCAGAATAGCAGAATAACTCCAGCAGAGTATAGAAAAACAACTCCAGAAGAATAGCATAATAGCTGGACAACTCCAGCAGAATAACAGAACAACATTAAAAATAGCAGAATAACGGAGTAACTCCAGCAGAAAAGCAGAATAACAGAAAACTCCAGCAAAACAGCAGAACAACATTAAAAGGACAAAAACGCTAAATGAGTTTGTTGTTTTGTTTTGTGTGTGTGTGTGTGTGTATGTGTGGTGTGTGTGTGTGTGTGTGTGTGTGTGTTTTCATTTTACCTAGCATCTGTATGACAAAACTTATGGACTATTTTTGCGGTAAACATGTTACCATTATAATTTGTTAGAAAGCCATTTATGTGAGTTAAATGAACAAGACCAACTTTATACATTATTATACGTCTCGCATATTACCTCGCACAATTAGCATTAGCCTAAGATTCTTTTTTGCGACACACATGATACCATTATTGCTTTAATGACTGTTAGTAAATCATTTTAATCTGTTGAAAGAACAACTTCAGCAGAACAACAGACAAATAATGATAATAATAATAATAAAACAACTTTCTGTATATATGATTCTTTTTTACCCTCGAAAACGAAAGGTTTTGATGTAGCCGGAATCATTAACCAGTTTTTCCTTAAAATTAATTATTATATGAAATATTATTTCAATCTAGTATTTTCTTTGAAATATATAAAAAAACAACAACATAGGGATGTTTGACGTGCTAACAAGTTTGTTAAGAGGCATATACATTTAAGAGAGAATTATCGATTGAAAACGATAGGAGAAAACCTAAATTTTAAATATTTATTTTAAATTGTTTGAATAAATAATGTCATTGAATAAAAAGTAACCTAACACGCATTGTGATAGAACATTACCACATAAAATCTATATACAATTTCAAGATCAAAACGGTTATTTTTGTTAGAAGTTTTTTTAAAGTATATTTTATAAGTTAAGGGATATTTGCTTCCTTTTTATATAGGAATCAGTCTTTAATGTTATACAAATCAAAATAAATACCTTCATTTTAACACCACCCGACTTTTTTTTTTTAAAAAAAAAGAGCGGCTTACAAATAAATCAAATCTTACGGTAGCGGACCCGCAGGATCGTTCGGGGATCCGAGTTTGGCAATTGTTTCCCACATGATAACACTTTCATTGCCATTTCCTTTCGACCATATTTGACAAATAACTGATACATCGTACATAGGCTTCGCTCCAATGATGAAAACCTTTTTTTCAGTTTTGATATAGTACGCAGAAACTACATATATTTTGTTTTCTTTATCCACCTGATGCCAAGAGCCGTCTGTGTTATTCTGTTCTCGAAATGAAATTCCCGGACAACTTTTTTCCACTGTAAGATTCTTCGCAGTTTCAGCATAAACATGCAGTTTTTGTACTTTCTTGTCCAACTTATGCGAAGTTCCGGCGTTGTTGCACTTTTCCTGAAATAAAGCACCAGTGCATTCGAATCCGGTGGTAA
The DNA here is from genome assembly GCF_021730395.1 of Mercenaria mercenaria. Taxonomy (NCBI): domain Eukaryota; kingdom Metazoa; phylum Mollusca; class Bivalvia; order Venerida; family Veneridae; genus Mercenaria; species Mercenaria mercenaria. The sequence continues at coordinate 18,316,653 of NC_069366.1, read as the reverse complement.
CATTCTTTCCAGCTATGTAAAGTCGCAGCGTATTATTTAAACTTTTATTATTTGACTGCAGCATTTGTAAATATATCACTGTAAGAACCAAACAAATTAGTGAACACAATATGACACTTTTAAAACTTTGTCTCGGTTTCATAATTTCACAACTTTTTTGTTGTTGTTTTTTTTTCAAATGTTTAGATCCAATATTTTAAAGTACTGTACGATAGCTATTCCTTTTTGTCGCGGTTACAAATGAATTGTACTTCCTTTATTCACGAGGATGCGTCCGGACTGTATTGATCAATAAAATGAAGTGAGAAGCATAATAGGTTATTCAATATGAGATATAGATTTTCTATTTTACCATTTAGATAAATAAAGAAAGACGAGAAGGGTTACGAAACTTACGGAATCCTGTTAGAACCATCGTAACGGCGTGTGTCGTACAAAAAGGATGGTACGAAAGCGCATTATGTCTTACAGAGCACCACTTGTTTTTCCATAGACTTTATGCATTGTGACGTTGTATGGGTTTCAACCACTTTCTTATTCCCACCAAAGTAACGGAAGAGAAACATTTGAACAGTAATACTTTATTTGATATTTTTCGTGTTAATATGACCACCTTTTCACAATGTTGTTACGGCTGGATAAAACCGTTTCATGAATCTTTTTTTCAATGCACATCAAATGTAGCAAATATTGCGGCATAATTGCCGAAATGTACAATAAAATACTTCAGATGCATTAAAACGGTTCAGTTTTGAAAACGTGTCACTTCTTGTTTTTTTATCATAACTGATTGATCAGAACAGCCTAAACATTACCTTGATTATCTTATTTCGAGTAAATTCCCTTATTTGACCTATAGTACGATGCGATGTGTGAAATTTTGTACCGCAAAGCGAGACTGTAAAAAATTGGCGTTGGACACTTTGGTGCAACTGTACGACGCGTCGCAATTGTATCCACGTCGTACCGTCGCACCATATTATCAAACTCGGGCTTCGTAGTTCAAAATACTGAGCGTTGCTACTTCAATTTTAATTATATTGATTAAATCACGAGATGTTTTCCATGAACGGGATATGTAACCTTGTAACTTTGACCTGTAAGAAAAGGTCACTATTACATGAGTCGGGTATCAGAGAACTTGTAAATTGATATATTATAATAAAGACTCTCTAACATACCATGGTATGGTATAAATTCCTTCTATTGCAACACCACTACGCACATCTGAAGAATTAATATCTGTCATAAATACTTTTTACTCTAATCATGGGCTAAAACTAATTTACGTGTCTATCCAAACAAGTGGAAGAAATGTTGAATATATTTTAGAATCATTCCAACGCTGGCAGAAATATAAGATCGGACAATTGCTAAAACAGATACGGCAGTAAAGAAAACTATGAATTTCAATTGTTTTCCTATATAAATCTATGTAAAATTTGAGACGCCCGAGGCGGGGCCTCTTTTCACCCAGGGGCATATTTTTTGCTATATAAGTCTATGTAAAATTTGGGATCCCCGGGACGGGGCATCTTTTCACCCCAGGAGCATGACTTGAACAATCATTATAGAGGACCATTAGATGATGTCATATACCAAATGTTGAGGCTCTATGTCTTGTGGTTTTGCACAAGAAGATTTTCAAAGTTTTCCCTATATAAGTCTATGTAAACCATGTGACCCACAGGGCAGGGACAAACTTGACCCTAGGGGAATAATTTGAACAATAGCCTTTGGCTCAGGTGAGCTAAAACGCAACGCGCGACATTTTTTTTACGCTGGCACGATACGACTAGAATGTTCCTTGCGAACTTCTGAAAAGCTTTTTTGAACATAAAAACTATAGAACAGAGAACCATATTATAACATGACGCGCGGCTTTTTGAAATATCAAGCGTCACGCCGTAACGTCGCATCAAAATTTCGTGCGTTGCATCGTACCATAGCACGCCGTGGTACAACTTGTAAAGCATTGTGCTTAACATTTTGCAGTCGTGAACTCCATTTTCATTGATCCTTTCGGCCAGATTGCTAAATTTTGAAATGGATCAACATAAATATATGCGCTTAACGTGTAAACATAAGCGCGTAAGGTGTACTTTATACAGTCAATGTGTAAAATACCAATCAAAATATAGCATATTGCCGAAGTGTTAAGACTAGAATTCCAAAAAAGTATTCATTGTTCTTTTAAGAAGCGATTTACAAATGAATTAAATCATAAGGTAGTGGACCCGCTCGTTCGGAGATCCGTTCTCACACACTTCATTGACATTGCCTTTTTATCTTATTGGACAACTAGCTAATACATCGTTTGTAGGGGTTGTTCTTTTGATGAAAAACCTTGTTAGCTTACCATAGCTATCGTGATCGCTCAGTATGATCGCTCACTGTCTGGCGTCTTTCCGTCGTCCGTCCACACTTTCCTTTAAACACCTTTTTAAATCACCTTTTCTTATATGTATATATCGGAAACTTTAAAAATCTTATTGGCTCTATATTGAAAAGAAGAGCAAAAAAAAAAAAAAAAAAAAAAAAAATCACAATAATGGCCCTTGTGCGACTCTCTACCAATTTTTTTCAAATAACTTTGAATCGTCAAATAACATGACCACTAGAAGACGTGATCACGTTTCCCTGTATGTAGATGTTGGAAACCTTACAGAGCTTATTGTAAGAAACTGCAGGACCGATTTTAAAAGTTGACCCGATTTTAAAATGATTTCACACAAATTGTACTTGTGTAACCCTCTATCAAGAATGTTAAATTTTTTTATTTGGTCAAAAAAACATGGCTACCAGGGGACACGGTCACTTTTCTCTATATGTATATTGTGGAAACTTAAACAATCTTTTTATAGGAAACTGCTAGCCTGATTTTAAAATGATTTCACTTAAAGGTCAAAATTGTTCAAATTATTCCAATTCATTAAAAACATGGTTCCCTGTATCGGCTGTATGTGTATTGTTTTTGTCAGAAATGACAGACCCAATTTCAAAATCATTGTCAGAAACTGCTGACCCTTTATAAAGACTGAACAAATATTTTTACAGACATTTTCTTTGCATGATAATCTTCCAAAACTGTTGAAGCAAGCAGTGAATATCAGGCTATTTTTATATGTACCCATAGTCTACGAATCTCTGTCTGGTGCCATTAGCTATCTTTGTGGTATTTTGATTTCCGTTTTGTTTAGAATTTAAAGTGAGTTTTAGAGCACAATTAACCGGTTTAATATTCTCAGTGGTGTTTAGAAATGGACAATTCCAAGACACTGTCCTGTTGTATTCCTTTATGTGGTCGTTGAGTCCCTGTTGGCTAGCACATTTTACTTGTCAATGTATATCCGTGTATATGTTTAACATGTATACACATTCATGTACTACGTTTTGGTTTCGTTTTGTTAAGTTTTATTCTTGGAACGTGATTTTTTCTGTTGGAAATTTATCCGGGATTTCTAGTCTGCACTCTATTCGTATTCATTATTTTAGCGTATCAAGCTAAAGCTTTTTGGTGACTTTTCACGTGGACGCAAAGTGACATAACTGTTAGAAAGTGGCTGTTAGCAGACTGTCCCGCGCGATGTATCAACCCCTGCAAGATAATGTCCCTGTGTAGGAGGGATGACACGGAAATTTCTCCGTACCAGTTCCTTATGAAAACTTGATTCAAAGGCAACAACAGCACATGAATCATCTGTATTGATAATCATAAACAATTTCTTACAATGGTTTAGAATGTCCTCAGCAAAACAGCTTGTATTTGACTGCGCATATTTGAGCTGATTTTCTGTCAGTTTATGCAGTATCTAAATGCAACTGATACGGAAGCTTAGAGGAACCAGGAGTTCAGTGAAATCTAGGTGACAGCTGCAGTTGGGGTTTATTTTACACAGTTAAATAACAAAAATATCATCAAACGGATTTCTCCGCTGGTGTATGGTATACTGGTTTTATTACGGCGGAGGTATCTATACTGCATCGTGGTAATTGAAAATGACCGATAAAAACATAAATCAGAGACAATTAGACACTACTAGCTCTATTCTGACTTATAACAAGATCGTATATAGATGGTGCACATCCGAATATTTGGCTAGTGGTAGGTATTCGGCTGTGTTGAAGAAATTTGTTGAATGAAACTTTTCACCGGCGTTTTTCTCGGACATGGTAGCTGAAACGTCTTTGCATATTAAGAGAAGGATTTTTTTTCATAGAGCCATACAGGGAAAAATAACACTACTACCCAGCAGTCATGTTTTTTTTTTGACAAATTGAGGTGACTTCAAACGGTTAAGCAGAGGGTCAAATAAGGAACATTTCTGAGAATTATTTCAATATCTCATCAGCGGTGCAAAAGACAGCATCTAGAAACTATTCTTTTTTAACTTTACCCCCGGCATTTCTATAAATCAGAATTATTTTAAGAATTTTGACCGATTAGAGTTGTGTTAAATTATGTAAAAATCGGACCAGCAATTTTTCTATTTAAAGCTCAGGTGGCAATTTTGTTATGAAAAGGAATAATCTGAACTTTGTTGAGGAAAGATCATCCAAGAAATAGCTGCGTGAAATTGTTTTGTTTTAAATTCGAGTCAACAGTTTCTGACACAAAAATAATGTACCGTTCTCAGTACAAAAATATATATAATTACAAAAAAGACGCTTTCTAGCGGCCATATATTTCTTTTAATCGGCCGATCAGTTTCTGTCAAGGAGATAATTAAAGTTACCACACTGAAGATATATTGAACGCCCAGTCGCGGTCATTTTGTTAAGAATTGGTTTAAACAGTATTTATTAGATAAATCATGTGTACATAAATATATACAGTAGCATTTACAATCAAAATGATGTAAAGGATCTGAAAACAAGTTTTCAGCGAAAACTTATATTAATTCATTTCCTCGACAGTAAAACATGTTGTAAGGATAGAGTGTAAAAGAATATGGTGTTTGTCTATTTATTTGTTAGTTTAAACTCTTTTTATATCTTTTTAGTTAGTAAAGTATGAACATTGTGAAAATACTTGAGAAATGCTGCTTGGTACTAAGAATGTGCTGCATGCGGCCAGTCCGCGCCAAGGCCACCCGCACGCAACGGTATGCCGGTCACGTGGAGAATCGCTTCGAGGCAACGATGTATTGTTGCACTTTAGTAAAGACCGATATATTGAGTCGTTGTTAAGTGTTCGTTACCAAACAGTAAGTTATCAATAGTGGGTGCACAAGGTAATACATTTAGGAGCAATTGTCTTTGTGGTATATAAATCGGGCATGATAAAAGGTAGTGATTTGTTGTTTCTGGTTCACCGCATATACAATAAGGATTATTTGAAATTGATTTACGAAAAAGGTCATAATTTAGGGAACTGCAGCCTAGACGGAGACGAGTATGTAGTACTTGACCAATCCTACTTCCTGAAAGGTAATGCGGCAGGGTTTGGTTACGTTGCTGTTTAAGCGTCTCTTAAATATTTCTAACGAAGGACTTGCTTTGATTTCTTCGGACAACGCGTTCCATTCACGAATCACGGATGGAATAAAAGAATCTTTATATAATTGTGTACGACAATTTAATAAGGGAATATTCGTGTTATTTCTTAATTGATATCTATTCTGTGTAGAAGGAGGGATAAGGTCACATAAGTAGCTTGGGGAAATGTCATTTTTCATTTTGTAGAGTAGTAATAAGTTTATGTTTCTTTCTTCTGTTAGATAGTGTTTCCCACTTTAAGTCGGTATACAGGTTGTTAATACTGCAGAGCTTCGTCGCGCCGGTAATAATTCTCGCTGCTTCAGTTTGTATCGCTTCTAGTTCGCGTTTAAGTTCTTCAGTACAGTTGTCCCAAAGGACATCACTGTACTCGAGAAGTGGTCTTATAAAAGATATATAAAGGCGTTCGAGCGATTGTCTGTTGATAATAAATTTCATCGACCTTAGTATTCCTATTCTCTGCCATGCACGAGTAATAACGGATGAAATATGAGGGCGCCATTTACCATCACTTGAAAATATGACTCCTAAGTGTTTATGTTCTTCTACTGTTTTTATAAGAATATTGTTCATGAATAAGTTCGGATGGTGAGGTTTATTATACTTTCTAGAAATGAGAAGAGTTTCCGTTTTATTACGATTAAAATCAACTAGCCAAGTTTTTGCCCAATAATTTATTTTACCGAGGTCAGAGTTGAGTTGAGATGCGGCGTCTTTTGGATCGTCAACTACTAGATATAAGCTTGTGTCATCGGCGAATAATCGAATGTTTGATTTAATATCTTTCACAATGTCGTTTATATAAATGAGAAAAAGAAGAGGCCCGAGGATCGAGCCCTGTGGCACCCCGGCCATTACGTTCCTCCATTTTGAATTTGAGTTTTTTAAGACTACGCGTTGTTTTCTGTTTTCTAAATATGATGTAAACCACTGTAAAAGGGAATCCCTTATTCCAAAAGACGATAATTTATGTATTAATCCACGGTGCCAAACACGGTCAAACGCTTTTGAAATATCGCAGAAAACTACTCGTATCTCCTTGCCATCATCAAGAGCCTTGCAAATATCATTATAGATATAAACTAACTGATTTGTTTTAGAATCTCCACGAATGAATCTGGACTGAAATGGGCTAAGTAGATTTTGATTTATCAAATGATTATAAACATGCTTATGTACACAACGTTCCATTAATTTACCCACACAACTTAATAGAGATATAGGTCAATAATTTCCAGGATTAGAAGGATCTGATTTTTTAAAAATTGGCGTAACATTTGCCTTTTTCCATTCATCTGGGAAGAAAGATTTCGCTAAAAGAATGTTGAAATATTGCGAAAGAGGACTTGAAAGTTCCACGGATGCCTCTTTTAACAGTTTTGGGCTTATCTGGTCAGGGCCAGAAGCTTTGGATGAGTCCATTTGATTAATGGCGTCGATAACATCTTGCCTCGAAATCTGCAAAGTAGATAAAAGGGTGTTTAAGGGTTGTTCAATATTCGGCAAAATTTTATTAGTATCATCTATATTTGACTGACTACAGAAATAATGGTTTAAAATATCCGCCTTTTCTGTATTTGTTGAGGCAGTCAGATCTCGGGTTATTAATGTTGGGATAGTATCAGTGTTTTTCTGGTTTTTAGTTATATTTTTTTGCAATTTTAAACCACTCCTTGACAGTTAATGAATTATCATTTCCTGTTTATAAGATTTAGTTTATAGTCCGCTTTTGCTTTTTTTATTTGTTTCGTTACCTCATTTCTAATTTTTCGAAATTTTGCCCAATAATATTCAGTATTATTTTCTTTAGCTTTTTTGTGAGATCTGTTTCGCTTTCTAATTAGTTTACGGATATTACTCTTAAACCAAGGAACGTCGTTTGGGCGGATAGTTACTTCTTTATTCGGAATTGATTTCTTTGCGGCGTCTATAATGTTTTCGTTTATGCTTAGTGCTATATGTTCCATATTATCATTTGAAAGAATAGAATCCCAGTGAACACTTCCTAAAATAGATCTGTAATTATTGAAATCCCCTTGGTCGTATTTCCAAATATTTCTCTTAAAACTGTCATTTTTCATTTTGTTTAGTTTTAAGACTAGAACAACGGGACAATGATATCTGGTAAGGTCAGGAATAAATGGGTCATTTACAAAACTAGCTAGTACGCTGTTGCTATTTTTTACAATAATTAAGTCTATAACAGAGTACGAATTTTCCGTATAATGGGTAGGTTCTGTAATCAATTGTTCAAAATTATAAGACGCAACTAAATTGTCGATTTTATGTGAATGCGAGCCAGCTACGTTTATATTAAAATCGCCTGCTGTTATTATATTTTCAAGTTTGGTGTTATATGCCCTGTCAAAACTCTCTTCTATGAGTGACCAGTATTCGTTATTGGCATTCGGTGGTCGATAAAAACCGCCTACTAGTAGTTTTTTATCATTTATATTTGTTTCAATCCAGATAGCCTCTAATCCGTTGATCATGAGGTCATTTCGTATATTACCATGTAAGGTATCACGCAAATAGATTGCAACACCACCGCCAATTCTATCAAATCGATCTTTTCTGAACAGGAGACCGAAGTTTGGAATTTTAAGGTCATTACTGTCGATATCTGATGTAAGCCAAGTTTCTGAGGAAATCAATATATCATAGGATTGGGCTTCGATCTCGAGAAGATCTATTTTCGGACGAAGACTTTGAGTGTTCAAATGCATTATACAAAGGCCATTTTTGAGAAGGTTTACAGATCTTTACATCGATGAATTTTTCCATATTATCGATGTATCGTATCTAAGTACACACGCGACTCGATCAGTTTGCCAATTCTGTAACCGGAGAACTTAATAAGAGTTATCATCAGTCACTATCATGTTTGTACTAGAGAAAGAATTACCTGGGGTGTTTGGTCCCGGATTTGGATGAACATCTCGTGACAAACGTATTAAAGTAGCAATCCAAATTGCAACCAATGACTGATATAGAATCGATTCAATTTTTATCAAAACCATGTCAAACTGCAGAAACCCATATATAAACAATTCTGTGAATGTTAATGTAATGTCAAATCGCAAAACGTTGTTTATAAATAGGCCACAACTATGATACGGTTTAAGATTGATACTATCTTGAGTCGTCGCCTCGATTCGCGCACGAGTTATATTACGAGTAAAAAATGTGAAGTTCAAGCTTAGCAAGAATAAATAGAACAAGTGCGCAAATGTAATCCCCCCGCGAGCCCCCACACCGAAGCCAGCGAGGACCAGAGCACAAAACATGACCACATAAGCCGACACAAAAATAGTACAGTAGCATATTCTCAAACAAAAAATGGAAAGAACAAAAAACATAGCAAAAGGAAAAAAAAAGAAGCATAAAAAGATGAGAGTTTCCTGAGGAAATATTAATTTGTGGGAAGTTATTTAGGATCGTAACTACTTTCGTTATTATGATTATCGTTGTAAACAATGCGAGCTACATGTACATCTTTACTTATAACATGTTATTAATTTTAATTATGCTATATTGAAGTTAAATGTCGCTTCTTTCAAGTAGAAGGTGCAAACAATATTTATATAGTAATATTTATATTAGGAGTATTATAATCATTTCTTAATTTTTTTTTATAACCATAGCAAGTAAAATTGTATCTGGTATACATTACCATAGAATAAATGCCAACTCTTCTTATGGGTACCAAATGAGATTATATATGATATACATTAGCATAGAATATCACTTCTTTCATACTAAAACTTTGTATCATGGAGTAACTACGTTTGCTTTTGTCTTTAAAACACATGCATATTTCATACAAATATAATTTTGCATAGATAATTATATACATTTTATGCATGATCCAATCGTTAAGAATTGATATACGTAAACTCATTTTGGTAGCAGTTTCTGACATGAAGATTATTTATAAAGATCCCAACATTTACATATATACGGTGGTATGTTTAGGACATGCAATTATCATTTTTAAAATTAAATTATCTCGTGCGCACTACATCTTATCTCGAGCGCTCGACATCTTATCTCGTGCGCTCGACATTTTATCTCGTCCACACAACATCTTATCTCGTGCGCACGGCATCTTATCTCGAGCGATTGCCATCTTATCTCATGAGCACAACATCTTATCTCGAGCACTCGATATCTTATTTCGAGCGCTCAATATATTATCTCGTGCGCTAGACATCTCATCTTGAGCGATCAACATCTTATCTCGTGCGCACGACATCTTATCTCGAGCGATAAACATCTTATCTCGTGCGCACGACATCTTATCTCGAGCGATCGGCATTTTATCTCGTGCGTACGACATCTTATCTCGAGCGCTCGACATCTTATCTCGAGCGCTCGACATATTATCTCGAGCGATCGACATCTTATCTCGTGCGCACGACATATTATCAATATATTTTAAGGCCCTTTTGTGAACTCAGATCATCAGTAAAAACATACGACTGCCACCGTTCTTGCTTTTGTTTCGATTAAACTTATAACCGTTATACGTGTTTGCAGGGTTATAATTTGAATACGCAAACTGATAACAAAGGCAGCAAAAAATCAGAAATTCAGTTATGACGCAAAGAAATAATTTAAGTCCTTGACAAAAAAGAAAAAAAAAAAGATTTAGTATGTAGGCTTCCCCCATATATTAAAGAATTTCCTTGATTCCCCATAATTCATGCATGCTATTTTATAACTTTTCTGTGCAAATTTATCAGTCGAACTGCGATTTGTTGCTATTTTAACATGCAGTAAGCATCATTGATTATGTTCATTTAATTTTGAAGATGGGATGACCAATTATGAGCACTGTCGCAAAATGATGTGATAAACATGTAAATGTACTTCTGGGAAGTTTGAATAACGTCGGAATAGGCGGGACCCTAATTATCAACTTGTCCGTATGTTTTACTGATGAGCTAAATACACACAAAGGGCCTAAATATATATAGATAAGATGTCGTGCGCTCGAGCACTCGAGATAAGATGTCGTGCGCCCGAGATAAGATGTTGATCCCTCGAGATAAGATGTCGTAAGCACCAGATAACATGTTGATCGCTTGAGATAAGACGTTATGCGGACGAGATAAGATGTTCAGCGCATGAGATAAGATGTCGAGCGCACGAGATAAGATGTCGAGCGCTCGCGATAAGATGTCATGCGCGCGAGAAAAGATGCCGATTGCTCGAGATAAGATGTCGTGCGCACGAGATAAAATGTCGATCGCTTAAGATAAGACGTTTTTCGCACGAGATAATCGCTTGAGATAAGATGTCATGCGCATGAGATAAGATGTTGATCGCTTGAGATAAAATGTTGTGCGCACGAGACAAGATGTTAATCGCTCGGGACAAGATGTCTTGCGCACGAGATAAGATGTTGATTGCTTAAGATAAGATGTTGTGCGCACGTCGCTTAAGATAAGGTGTCGTGCGCACTAGACAAGATGTCGAGCGTACGAGATAAGATGTCGAACGCTCTAGATAAAATGTCGTGCGCCCGAGATGATTTAATTAAAAAAAATAATTGCATGTCCTAAACATACCACCGTATACATAAGTAAATGTTAATCAAAATAATTTGTAAATCTTAGTAGACGCTCACCTAATGAGAATTTTATGTACTATTTTGAATTCAACTGTTTCTGGCAAGAAGTTTTTTTCTTATTCCGTTCTGTTGCCGTGGCAAAAAGTTACAAACAAAAAAAAGTTAACGGACATACAAAACAATGGACGTAAAACGGAAGGCGAGTGATCTGAATAATTAACCCTGAGTACGTTGTGTTTAGGTAATCTCAATAGCTGAAATTGTGCGTGTTGTGCTCCTGTGAGCTAATAATACCACAAAACAAGTTTGAAGGGAATGGCTTGGGCTATACTGGAATCATTTTGACCCATCTGTCCGTCATTTCCGAAACTTTAATGTAAATAGCGACCAATCAAATGAGAGGGTAGAAGAAAGTTACTGAATACAACAAAAGATAGCAATGCGAGGACGTGAAGAGAAACATAGCCATAAAGCTGTCGTCAATAATGAACAATCTACACTTCTTTACAGGATTACCTTCACGCCACGGAAGGGAATTTATTGTTATATTAGTCTTATAGAAGAGACTGTTTAATTAAAGAACCACACCTCTTAAATAATCTTAGTTATCTTCTCTTTTGAAGTAACATACATAGTATGAAATCAAGACATTAGATAAGCCTTAGTGTGTAAACAGCCTCTTTCTTTTAAAATGGAGCCTTTACGAAGACAGTCTAAAAGCAGTTCTCAATATTTTAAAAGATACAGGGTCATTAGGTAAATTAGCATATAACCTTTACATTAGATGAACGTGAGCAAAATATAATGGCATAATTCCACGCTAGAATTTCATGTGGCTTTGAAAAAAATCAATACGAAATAAAGAAAGATATCATACATCTGTTAATTGTAATGACAATAACAAGATTTACTTCAGTTTACTTTATTTTTGTCCTGTTCATGAACAAAAAAACAAAACAAAACAAAGAGACAATTTCAGTATCGATACTAATCATATCCAAAGTCTTTATACCGATAAGATATAACAGGCTTTGAAAGATAATACTCAGCATCATCAATTCGATACTAAAAATATGTCATTCATCATTATTACATATGTACGAATTATTAGTACTATAAAAGTAAATTAGTTAACATAAAAACAATTTCCATGTAGAAGGAATAAAATGTAAATAATATACATTATTTTTAGCACTTTCAAACACAACAAAATGCCGCAGTGTCAAACAAAATAGACAATAATATAAATGTCTTATACTACATTTATATAGTACTCTTTTCATTTGTATTTACACCTTCAAAAGTGATTGAAAAATGTGATATTAGGACTTGAAGCTCCAATATATCTAAACAAATGAATCAGCCTTAATTAAGCTTACAAATATAGAATATGCGTAACTGAATAATTAGACACTGCTCTATTGCAAAATGCACGTACACAGTCTTAGTCATAAAGGATAGTAATCAAAACAATGGATTCAATAATTCTTTCTAATGTGATTATCAAGTATTCATACCTATGACAAATATTTCAGAACATAAGAATAGAAAATATCATGTAGCACAAAAACAAAATATTTAATATATCAATTTTATACAATTTTGTCACACATTTACACGACCTGCATTAAGGGACGTTCATTTCTTTTAGATGATGTTTTTCTTTGCATGATTCATGCCGACTATGTGAAAATTCATTTTGTAAATCTGTTTTAATAATAAGTTGTCAAAGTATGTTTCTATTATCATCTCAAACCTATTTTAACTTGAAGAACAACAAAAACATAAAGAGTCAAGCAACGACAACATTAGTCTCGTTGACTAGTTACGTAGGTTTAGTCCCAATACGTGACTCTAGTTACCTCCCCTGACGGTTCGTCCACAAAATGAAATGAAATTAAAAGCGATAATTACATCAAAATTTGGCACACATAATAATAGTAATTGCAACAATCATTGATCACATCATTGATCACACTGAACACAAACGCTGGATTTATATAAACATAACAACACTATTTTACCTGTACATTACATGAAAATAAAGATATTTTATGGGACAATACATACCATAAAGAATAACATTCTTTTTTATTCATAAATAGGCAACATTTGGCAGCTAACACTACAAATAAAATGAACCTTTTTGTTTCATCGCATAACTTGATTGAATTATTTATTTACACCAAGAATAACAAAATTAAATAATATATTTACAAATGTACAAATAAAAAAATGTTTTTTTTTTATTTCAATATTTCTTGTGCATTAACGGAACCAGATGGTTATTTTATGGAAATAAATAAAACATATCTCTACCAAAACGACATGCCATACATTCAATGAATAAACAAAGAATAATCTTTAAGCAATTATATAAACTGTCTGTTTAATATATAACCTTTGAATTAGGCATTGACTTTGAACCAGCATTCCTTACAACTTGCAGAAATAAGTTCATAATTTACCACATTTTCTTTGAGCTCATGTGCGACATTGTTTTTAAACCAACATTACCGAAGATTATATTCAAAAATTGTCTCATTGTATGGAAAATTTCACTTAATGTTAATAAGATGTTTAGAGGCATACTGACTTTGACCTGACCTTTGATCTCTTAGTATAACCATAACCTTGAATAAAGCTTAAGGTTGCATTCTAAATGTCGTTGCAATATGTTTTCCAACACTTTTTGAAAATTGTATACGGGATAAATATGAAACGGGCATAAAAAATGACTTCTTATTTTTTATATCGTCTTACGACTTTGACCTTGAACCAAGGATTTGCGACCGCCTCAGTAGCCTAGCAGTAGAGCGTCCGCTTCGAGTGCGGGAGGTCGTGGGTTCGATCCCCGGCCGCGTCATACCAAAGACGTAAAAAATGGTACTAGCAGCTCCCTCGCTTGGCGCTTAGCATTAAGGGGATAGTGCTAGGACTGGTCAGTCCGGTGTCAGTATAATGTGACTGGGTGGGGTGTAATGCCACGTGTCTACGGCGTGATATTCCAGTGAGGCAGCACTATAAAGTTGGGCTTTGTGCTCACTGCTACAAGTAGACACCGTCGTTTATATGACTGAAAAAATGTTGAAACACACACACACGCACACACATACACACACACAAGGTATTTGCGGCGTTAAAAATATTGAATTGACAAAAAACTCTCTCCTTTGACCTTTGATCTCATTGTGCAACCTTTATGTTAAACTGGCAAACATGAACGTTTTATTCTGCATGCCGTCTCACCATATCAAATACTTACGCTAAGTGTTTTGAAAATGAATGGTGTAATGCAATATAGAATGAACAATATTTTGTAACTAACAGACAAACGAATATAAGGAGAGACACAATGTCACTTCATAATCATGCATCTGATCAGTTATTAAATGAATAAAAATGTACGATAACAAGAAGTATAACAACCTTTGCATCAAACCACTTCTTGTAAAACAAAACAATAATAATCTTACCACAGATAGGGTTCTACCTTTAGCAAATGAACAAATTAAGGTTCTTGAACTAAACCAAGACCATATGAAGTTAGTGAACTTTAACAAAAAGTGTTACGGAAAATCTTTAATAGAAAAAAATACAATAATTTATATGACTAGAATCTATTAACAGTTTCAAATAATCCAACAGAACACAAAACAAAAATAATCTTACATTAAATTTTCTCTGGTATTCTATACATGATCATATATCTCACAAACAAAAGATAGATTTGATCATGCAAAAGTATCCTGAATGAAACTCAAGTTAGGTGAAATTTAATCTACGAAGTTGATTCAAAAATTTTGCCATCAGTATACGTATGCCTCAGTTATTACTCAGATGAAGATAAATTTCACCTCATCCCTTCAAAGAATTCGCCTTGCTCAGAAACATTTTTAGAATTCCTATTCATGACCTAAACGCTGCAAAACATCTACTTTTTGTACTGTTGAGACACTAGTGTCACGGCGTTTACCTTCGAGCATTTTCTCTAACAAATAGGAGAAAGTCAATGGGACGTAGGCCAGGAAAATGAGGTGAGTGCTCAACCTGAATAACCTTTTCTTGTTCTAAGAAAGACTACAATTTAACATTTGTGGGCAGACGCATTGTAATGAATGCCTTTGACACCTTCACTTTGCAATGTTTTGACAGATGTAACTTTTTACTTCTGTATATAGACTGTTACTCAGCCAATGTATGTTATTTATGATATGCAGGGACTCAAACCCAAGTTTCATGCCCTATGAGCAATTCAGGTATGTTCTTTGGAATACATTTTTATTTTTCAATAGTTTTTGGCAAAATCTAAATGTTTGGACTGTTGGTTTGGAGTCAACAAATGGAGGACCCATCTTTCACAAACGTTCTGTAATTTCAAACGGTTAGTAAGAGTATAATGGACAGTATCGTCTGAAATGTCTATAGTGAGAGCTATTTGGAAAATTGAATATCGACTATTTACTATACCTCTTATGGCAACAATTTTTTTGTTTGTTGCTAGAGATGACACGTCTGGGAAGTTTTGAAGACAAATTTTGACCTCTTGAATTTTTTAACCCAACAAAAACTGTTCCTAACGTCATTATAAAACCACCACGGATACGAAAAAGTCAGAATATATCTCTTTTGGCAATACCCGCAAAGAAATCCAAACATTAATGTGAGCCATAACTTCTATTTTTTCACGTTTTATTTAAGATTAAGATTAAGTCGTTTGGATGCGAATAATTAAATCACTCGTGTTACGCACTCGTGATTTAATTATTACGCATCCAAACTCCTGCCCATATTTTATTAATTGATAAAATTATTGGAACATATTTATTATTTCGATTCTAACAACGCAAATAATTCACATTTTAAAGTACTACATTTTCAGCGTAATACGTCATTCGGGTTATATGCTGTTACAATTTACCCCCTATGGTTAGAAAGTGTTGCATAGCCAATGGAAGGTATAGATATTTGTTTCTTTTTTATCAAAATTTTGAGAAGTATTCATAAATTAGTAATCTAACAGTTCGCAAACTAATTATGAACAGAATCATCAAATTAGGCGAGTTGACCATGTGTTACGAGTGACGAGCTTAACTTTTATATGACGTCACATCATTATGACGTCATACTTTGTCATACATTTATGACGTCACTACTGAATCATAATTAGGCTATTTGAATTCGCTCGTAGAGATCAGAACGTGTTTTACGGACCTACACATAAGTCAGTATGACTTTATTATATTTATGTTTTTGAAATGCTGTTTTCAACCGTTTGGCCCTGAAATAATTCGTATGTAATGGAACTGAAGTAGAATTTCTTATGTTACAATCATAGGGAGTGAAATGTAACAGCCAACCTTATTTCATCGTAGATTCATGTATAGGCGATTTCGCTATATGTTTATATAGCAATTGCTGCGGATCGTGTTAGAATAAAGCATAGAAATGTAATTACAGTTTACAAGTGTATATAATTCAACAATGTATAACTTGGTCAATTGTATGGATTAATTCGAGATTTCACGGGTATGTTGAGTAAAATCCTTTACTGGGTATATGAACCTCCCGTGCTGTTATGTACAATAGTTAATGTGGAAGTCCATTAGCGGCAAAAAATCATTGAATCACCCTCGTATAACAAAAATTGTACAAAAAAATATGGAAACAGATTATGAAATTAATATTTGTACAGCAGTTTCACAGCAGAATCATCTTTGTATACAATCAATAGTAAGTATCGAGTGCTATACTATGCAATAAATCAAACACTACACAGACTAAATGATACTTGATAGAGATATTTGATAAATGGAACTTATACATATATAGGACATCCAGTTAAACTAACTTGGGCACATGTAAAATATCTATAGTATCCAAAGAGCTATTGTTTTTAAGATTTGTCGTTCATAAACATTTAGTGACTAACTAACTTTCATATAATAACAAAACATGCTACTGTAAATAACCACATAGAAAATTGACCGTTCCATGAAAAAAGTTGTGTTAATGACATGAAATAATTATTGTATAATAAAAAAATGTTATTGCATAATTATTAATAGAAAGTGTTTAACACAGAAAAAAAACATGTTTTTTCTTATGTCCTTGCAGATACTAGAAACTAAATATTTGTATATTGTTATTCTGTTATCTAAGATAATTCAAATTCAACCATATTTTACGAATTAATATTAATTGTGTTGTCATGGCAACGACATTCCCAAACACCCATACGCCATGAAAATGTAGAAGCAGGTCTGTAGATAAATAGTGCACATCATTTTGCATAAATAATAAGTTTAATCATCACACTGGTGTGGCACCCAATCTGACTAAAGTACTTGATCTTCTTAACGAAGATCTGAGAACGACCCATTCACATTCGTCTTCTGTAGATCTTGGATTTCCAGTATTGCTATTTTTATTTTATCCAATCAGACGACTTGTTCGAATGTCAAAGAGTAAGAAAAATGTGCAGTCATTCCAGGGCTCGAACCCGGGACCCCTCGCTTACAAAGCAAGTGGCCTACCGATTGAGCTAGGCGGCTATCTGATACATTACGACATAAGAATTGTAAATATCAAAAGTCAAGGCTACAGGTAGATTTGCAAGATGTTGTAAGTTAGGCTCTGATTGGCTAGCGAAAGCATCGTCAGAACGAGGCAATGAATAGGTCGTTCTCAGATCCTATGCGTAGCGTAATAGGAGATGTACTTTAGTCAGATTGGTGTGGCACCATACACAATACAAAACGACGATTTACAAGGAATGAAATCTAAACTTTTAGATTTTATATCTTTTTACAAATAATTTACAAGTTGTTGGAATCAGATTTTGATCAAGTAATCGATTTGTTTGAAACTTAAACAACTGATCATTTACACTTGTTTGTATTCCCTGACTTTTCCAACATCGATCAATCCTCATATTGACGTCACTAAAATATATATTATTTAATATATTGTACAGCTGTACATTCTAGTCATATCATACACTAACTGCCAACCTAACATTTTAATGGTGTTTTTATAATTATATTCTGCATACTAAATGCTTGCTCTAACAAAAAGTACAGCCTAAAATTATCTGAATCAAAAAATTTTATTATGTATTTATAAAGAGGAGGTGCATTTCTTAAAGGACATTTCATTATATTGCAAAAAGATGTACTTTTATGTATTAATTGAAAGTAAATGTTCACGTTTCACCTATTTAAATAGAAGAAACTATTTTTGTTTTTAAAGTCGTAATAATTAAACATAGGTTTTTTATCAAACAAGTACATGTGTAAACATAGTGTGGCACATTGACCTGTAAACTGTTCCAACACCGTTTAACTTTAATCAGGAAATAACATTTAGCAGGTATTGCTCACTGACACCAGACCAGATAGAAAAACAACAACGCTGTACATGTTATATTCTACCCCTAATATACTAACCAATTCAATCGCGCTTTTCTCACCTAGAACGCGCAGTTCCATACTGCTTATTGAACAAGTGGTAATTTATATTCCGTCGTTTACTGGTAACATTGTCTTAATATTTCTTACCGTAGATACATTCTGCGTTATTTATATCTATATCAACGTTACATAAAAAACCTGGATGAATTTTCCTAGTGTAGTTCCGGTCTATATAATAATTTTTTTTTCTGACTGGCTGGTATGGAAATGTTTATCAATCCTCGTTTAGCTACAGTGTTCGCCAGAATGTGTATATGCAGCATAAATGTGCAATGTGAATCAAATAAACGATACAACTGTGTACCATTGTATGATTTTAAATTTATTTAAAATCATTTCAAAGTTGACATTCATACAACATTCCGAATTTTATTGTATAACTGTAAATATTTTTCGTTTTCTTTATGTTCTTTTTCATTCCGTCTAACATGTGCATGTCGTCAAGACGTAATCAATCACGTTTTTTTCTGTAAGATTGAAAAAAGCATAATATATTTTGAGTGCCTCTGCAATATGAACTACTGAAACAATATGATTTGGGCATGATGGAAGATAAATTACCACTTTTTCAATATACTTAGTGCCAATATACTGAATTACGCGTTTTATGTGAGATTTTTCCCCTCATGACCACGGTCATTATAGTATACCTAGGGGTATGGTATAACATGTTCAGTGGTATTTTCTTTCTAGTCTGGTGCCAGTGTTATTTCTACTTTCCTTTCAGATATGTCGCAAACAGTAGTAACTGATAGCTTTTACCACCATAAGTGCTTCAAGCTCATGTTTTCTTGATTTATGATTAATACATTACTTCAATGTTTCATAGTGTTGATATTTTTCGCGGATGACATGGAGTAAACTGTTTTCTACGAGTATAAAAGACTAATGTTGAAATCACAGATAGCTTGGAACTACATTATTGACAAGATGTAGTGTCTTAAGTTCAATTAAATATTTACTTTTTAGATTGTATTCATCCAACGTTACTTTCAATTTTGGTCTGTTTTATAGTTTATTTGCCTAACACATATAACTGTGTTATCAAAATAATGGAATCACTACTGTAAGTATTATTTTCGAACATTTCCAGAAACTACTTTTGCTCATACCATGAAAATTTTGGGCTTGTTGAATATCTTTATCAACTTCAACGTTGTTTTCAGCTTGAGCTATCTGAGTACACTTACGTAACAACCAGAATTCATCTTTTTTTCCCTCATATATGGTAAGTAGTTTCATCCCTTTATGTGATAAAGGTCGTCTCAATTGCGGATCTTATTGCTAAATAAATAATGCATTGACACTTCCGTAGGTGCGAAATTATCTTTAAATTTACTAAATGTTTTTTGACGATCATGCAGTTTTGCTACCAGGTAGATTAGCTATCTCAGGAATAGTTACGAAAGAACGCCAAGCTCAAATGATGATAATTTAATCAAGGCCGTACAAAAAATAAGTCGGAAATGAGTCAATGTAGGTCGTAGGAAAACCGGTAACAACATCATATCCCAGACAATTTAGGTATCCAGGCTAAATGATAATCTTGTCCCCGATAACTTGTTTCCATCTCGTCTAATATAAGCAACTCTGCCCGTTTTTGAATCAAATTCTACTACTGAGAAATTCTGCTCAATACATGGTGTCCAAACTACAATTGACTTTGGCGGGTCCGTTAAACAAGTAACTTTATTAGATTCAACGTTTTTATCTGACTGCTTTATATCAAAGTGACTAAGTATAACCCGGACAGGTTGCCTTAAAAGTTCAACGCTTGTCATAAACCTCCCGAGTGCATCTACCGTCATCTTAAATATACATAATCGCACTTCAGTCAGATTTCTCATCAGTGGGGAAAGGATCAATTCCTCATTTTGGAAGTCCACATTATTCAAAGTCAAGTACCTAAGCTGTCTGAGGGTAGGAATTACTGTTGTGATAGATATGCTGTCAGGGTATGATAATTCTAATTTGCTAAGATAGGGAGCAAATTTTAGAAAATCAACCTTTGCATCCTTTTTGTCCAATGGAACATATGTAAGTGATTCTAAATGTTGTGTGCAACAATTAACGACTTCAAAACAAACTGTACGAAGGTTTACTGTCGTAAGTTCTGTGAGTAGTGAGAAGTCAACTTTGTGCATACAAGTCTCTTCTTTATCAATACATATTACGTCATACATGTCTAATTCTGTAAGTTTACGGGCATTCCTGATGAAATTGACTAGAATATGCAACTGTGCGTGACATAATCTTGGACTCGTAAAAATAAGCTTTTGAAGTGAAGTGAAATATCTGAAAGTTCGATATCTGATCAGTGCGGACGAATCTAATACAATATTAGACCGGCAAATATGGTCTTTGTTCTTTATCAAGTCTGAACATCTGACGTATGAAAACAGTAGCGATCTTAGTGAACTTGATCGTGTTACTGTGTTAAAAAAGGCATCTTTCAGTAAACAAGGAAGCTCCATGACACATATATGTACCGTATGTGCATTGCAAATAGCAGTGCAAAGAATATTACACGTCGTATCGGTTAAACTTGAAACATTACCAAGTAATACTGTATTCAAAGTTTCATATGCAGTGTTTTTTGATACAATGCAAGATTCAGGCAAATTTTCCCGACCATCTGTCAAGTTTATGTTACAAAACGTCAACTCAGTGAGTTTTGACGACTGCATCAGGCAGAGCAAACAGTAAAATGTACAAACTGGAATTTTTACATTTTCAACACGTAAATATCGTATGCACGCAACATTGTTCCATTTTTCATTGTCTCGATGGAAATGCGTCCAGTATTTCTTTACGCAATAAATGCCGGATATGTCTACATGATGTAAGTAAGGAGAAAGCGAAAGAATAGACGTTAGCACACGCATTTCTTCCGTTGAGTTACTTGATAACTCAATTCCTTCCAGATGGACCACTGTAAGTTTAGTAGTCTCAAATGATGGCATAGCAGTTTCGTCTGTATTGCAACCGGAATTCATTGAAATGTCTTGCAGTCTGAGATGACTCAAATGTTTTGCCTTGAGAAGTATCTGACAGAGTTGTGAACAAGATAGTGGAATCACATTTAATTCAATAACTTTTAAAGTTGGTATGTCAGAGTCGAAAAGCAAGTGCATGTAATTAGTTTCGACTGCCGCTCTATTACTTGTAAGTCTAAATGACTTCAATTTTTTCAAATCGAAACATGGGATGTATTTCGCAATGTTTGAGTCAACAGTGACCTCAATGTCGACAATACTGAGTTTTATATCATGATGGCCACAAAGAAAACTCTCAGATACACAGTCAGTCATCATGTTCTGAATATCTGCAGTCACTGCATGTCCCTTTGATACATCTTGAGAGCAAATGTCCGACGACATTCGAAATTTTATTTCTTTGTCATCAACCAGTACTTTAGAAATGAATTCAAATAAAATCTCAGAAACGTTTGGTTTCATGCCAGACAGAAATTTCAAAATGATAGAATCGCCAAGAACTCTTTCAGCAGAGATCCAGTTTCTCTTTATTTCTTCCGAAACTACGGCGTTGTCCTCAAACTGGACACCAATGAACACAGCACAGAAAAATTCTTGAATAGTTTTATGAGCAAACGAGAAGCAACTGTACCGGTGCATTGCAGATCGCCCCAGTTGTTTGCTCACAGACAATAAGCCAATTTTTTTGCTTATTTCGATCTGAGACTCCGACAAGCCAAAGGCCGTAATATCATCTCGCTTAAAAACAAGAGCTGATTCTCGATCATGACCAAAAAATGCAAAAAATGCAAGTTTGCTCAGTGAAAACACCAAAGAGGACATTTCCCAACAAAGTTGCTTACCTTTGAAACATTTAGGAAGTTGCTTAGTCTGGCTACATTTAATAACGGATTTTAATTTCTGGAATGCTTCATCTTTTTTATACCGTTCATCGGCATGTTTTAATATGACATTTATAACTGAGCTGTATATGCTGCAGTAAGAACTACCAAGAGTATTATCTTCGTACCATAAGCAGACAAGAAGTTTCAACAGAATCGGTGTTTTGCATATATCATGCAGCTGTAACCTTTTAATTTCATCATTGAATTTAAAAATATACATATGCTTGTGGTGTTCCATTCTGCTGTTTAACTCGTTAATGGTTGACTTTATCAAACTGTTTCTCTCGTTTTGATCAATACCAATCAGCTTTGTTTCAGCATTAATTTCTTTTGTAGACGGCCGTATATTGTCTAGTTTCCAGGGTCTTGTGGTTGTTACTATTGTGTAACTACTCTTACATTTCCTTAAAGGTATTTCAATATTTCCCTTTAGATCTTTAAATGGTTTAGACGGTTTCCACTCATCTAGGCCATTAAGAATTACCAAACATTTATCTGGTTCTTTTCTCAGCACATTTTCAAGTATGGCATATTGATCTTCGTAAAGCAGTTGGTCTATGATCATCTGCTCTACAAAATGTTCACCCAGAGCATGCCTCAGTGAAACATAAAACAAAAAATCAAACTGCCTTATAACATGAAAATCATGATTCCTATCTGGGACATCTTTAGCATGAGAAACAACGTGAAAATGACATTTTTTCTGCGTTTGTGCATTCAACCATAGGAACAAAATTGCCTTACAGAAAGTCGTTTTTCCCATTCCTGCTACCCCACTGATATAAATGTTAGTAAACTTTTGGCCTGATTCG
Organism: Mercenaria mercenaria; assembly: GCF_021730395.1. Classification (NCBI taxonomy): domain Eukaryota; kingdom Metazoa; phylum Mollusca; class Bivalvia; order Venerida; family Veneridae; genus Mercenaria; species Mercenaria mercenaria. The sequence continues at coordinate 18,293,415 of NC_069366.1, read as the reverse complement.
TCAAAAAGAATATCGCCTAGAGATGATATATTTCTTTCTTGTTTAGACTCCTCCGACCTTTGAGACGAATTTCCATCAACAAACTTTAATGGTACGAAAGCTTTACTTAGATCCACTTCTTCTTCTGGCAAAAGTGGAGAAACGTCTGTACTTACATAGTCTCTATACTGATGTAACAGCTGAAGTTGTAATTCTGAAAAACAACATCACAGATGTATTGAGCAAATGTCTATATCTGACCTGAAATGGCAAAAAAAGATAAATCTTACATAATGTAAAAACACCAGACGATAAAATGACATTTAACATTAATAAACACTCATGCAAAATAGTGAGATAATGACCGTGCCTCACCGTGTTTTAATTTTTGTTTTGTCCTTATTGTCTATTTGTTTTATCTTGTGTAAATAAATATCATTTACGCATGTATAAATGAATATCACTTACGCATCCATATATACACTGGTATAGGGTTTAGTTTCGGAGAGGCTGCTTCCTTGGAACTTGGCTGTTCTTATTGCCCCAACATTAAATCGCCTCTATTTAATGAACGCAAATATTGAGTGTACAATGTTTGGGGTAATGTTTTACATAGGTTTAATAGTGTACATTCAATGCGGTGCATAAACTCAATGGGGGAGAATTAATGCTGGCCTTCCTATTGAATCTTTGTATTAAAACTTTTCAACGCTTTTAAGTTTTTTTTTATCTTGTAATTGTATTTTATGAGTATAGAATAACAAATTAATACTGTAAAGAAGGCCACGTTTGAAGAGCGTAAAACAATCTATGAACAAATCCCTTTGATATTTAAGAACTTAAATTGCAGCAGGCAGAAAAACAATGACAGTATTTTGTAACTTTGCGCACAGTTATGGATTATTCCAATTAGCACTAGAGATTGCTTTTTATAGCGTATGTAACCCCGTGCCGATTCATTTAAATAACAGGATGAAAAGGTATGCAATATTTCGGCATAGCACAATGACTTTTGTTGACAGAATGACATACATAAATGTTAAACAATACAGTGTGATACAAGTTATTTCTTTGGGACAATTGAAAGGAGAATCCATAAAAGTAAATAGGATATTGTTTGCAACTATAGCTAAACCTGTTTGGTATATATGTGTGTAGATATAAGAGAGTTAAACTGCATATAAATGTTACATGGAATTTATTACTAAATCAAGAGCACATAACTCAGCAATCAGTCGGGCTTCTCAAGTATTCTGACTTTGCATTGATTTTACAAGTATACACCTTCTGTCTATATATGGAACAGACTGGTTAAGAAAGGAATGTGCTAGAGTATAAACAGCGAAATATGATATTTTTCAAGGGCAAACAACTCTCAACCTTCTCATTTGATCTGGACCATAAACAAGAGGGCCATGATGGCCCTACATCGCTCACCTGAGTTCAGTTGCTTGCATGAACAGCTAAAAGTTTGTATTAGATAAATGTGTAAACCAGTTGAAAAAAAAACTTGATAAATATCCATGCCAGGATGCTATTGACCAAGTTTGGTGTAATTCTAACCAAACTATTTGAGGTAAGTATTAAAAATTATACAGGTGGCTCAAATGTCTTTGCTAAAGCTTCAAAAACAAGAAAGTAGGTGAACAGGTCGCGGTAAAGATAATTCAAGATAACTACTGAAAACTGTATGAAAAATTATACAGGTGATCCAAATCTCTTTACTGTAGCTTAAAAAACAAGCAAGTAGGTCAGTATGTCAGGGGTAAGAATATTAAAGGTGAGTATTGAAATCCGTATCAAAAATTGTATCTGTGGTCCAAATTTCTATGCTGTACCTTCAAAAACAAGAAAGTAGGTCAGTAGTTCACAATTAAGACTACTCAAGATGTGTATTGAACTTTGTATAAAAAATTATACACGTGGTCCAAATTACTTTGCTGTAACTTCAAAAACAAGAAAGTAGGTCAGTAGGTCAGGATTAAGACTAATCAAGATGAGTATTGAAATCTGTATCAAAAATTATTCACATGGTCTAAATCTCTTTGCCGTGGCTTCAAAACAAGAAAATAGATAAGTAGGTCAGGGTTAAAAATAATAAAGATGAGTATAGAAATCTGTATCAAAAGTTATACACGTGGTCCAAATTTCTATATTCTACCTTCAAAAACAAGAAAGTAGGTCATGATTAAGACAATCGGTGGGGCCAGTTTTAACCCCAGGAGAATAATTTGAACACTCTTGGTAAAGGACTTCTATACGATTCTACATACCAAATATAAAAGCCCCAGGCTATATGGCTGTGTGCAAGAAGATTTTCAATGTTTTCTATTAGAAGTCTACATAAACAAAGTGACCCCTAGGATGGGGCCATGTTTGACCCCAGGGAGATAATTTGAACAGTCTTGGTAAAGGACTACTATATAATGCTACATATTAAACATCAAAGCTCTAGGCCATGTAGTTTTGTACAGGACGATTTTCCCTATATAAGTCTTTATAAACCATGTGACCACCAGGGCGGGTCCATATTTGACCCTAGGGGGATAATTTAAATATTCTTGGTAGAGGACCACTAAATGATGCTACATACAAAAGATCAATGGCCTAGGCCATGTGCTTTTGGACAATAAGATTTTCAAAAAAAAAATCCCTATATAAGTCTATATAATCCATGTGATCCCCGGGACGGGGTCATATTTGACCCTAGGGGGATAATTTGAATATACTGGGTAGAGGACCATTACATAATGCTACATACCAAATATCAAAGCCCTAGACCCTGTGGTTTTTGACAAGAAGATTTTCAAAGGTTTTCCCTATGTAAGTCTATATAAACCATGTGACCCCGGGGCGGGGCCATATTTGACCCTAGTGGGATAATTTGAACAATCTTGGTAGGGGACTACTAGATGATGCTACATAGCAAATATCAAAGCTTTTGGACAAAAAGATTTTCAAAATGTTTCCCAATATAATTCTATAAAAACCATGTGATCCCCGGGGCGAGGTCATATTTGACTTCAGGGGGATAATTTGAATATACTGGGTAGAGGATCATTACATGATGCTACATACCAAATATCAAAGCCCTAGACCCTGTGGTTTTGGACAAGAAGATTTTCAAAGATTTTCCCTATTATAAGTCTATATAAAGCATGTGACCCCCGGGGTCGGCCATATTTAAACTTGAGGGGACCACTAGATGATGCTACAAACTAAATATTAAAGCCTTAGGCCCTGTGGTTTTGGACAAGAAGATTTTCAATGTTTTTCTATATAAGTTCATATAAACCATGTGACCCCCTGGGCGGGACCATATTTGACCCCAGAGGAATAATTTGAACAGTCTTGGTAGAAGACTACTAGATGATGCTACATACTAAATATCAAAGCCCTAGGCCCTGTGGTTTTGGACAAGAAGATTTTTTAAGTTTTTCCTTTCGGTTGCCATGGCAACCAGACTTCTGTACGGAATTCAATTTTTTGAATATTATTTTAAGAAGACCAACCAAGGAACATCCCTGTGAAGCTTCATCAAAATTGGCCTGGTGGTTTAGGAGGAAATTTTGTTTTAAGGAAATGTTAAGGGACAACGCACGACAGAAGACGACGGACGCCGGACAATCACTGACCACAATAGCTCACCCTTGAGCACTTCGTGCTAAGGTGAGCTAACAAGCGTGAAAGAAATCTGATTGGTATATTATAGTACTCTTTCTGTGTAAATATAATTAGGATTGCTGAAGAAATGAAGATGCACAAGTGTAAACATAAATAAATGTGGCATATTTGATCAATGCGTATCTCATTTCGAGAGTGAACTTCCTAAGAATATTCCCTGAATTCCAGTTAGTGATTGCTGAGAAATACTCTTGACTAGGATTGCGCAGTAGTTAAATTATGTTGAATAATCAAAGGGCAATAACTCAGTGAAAAAACCCCATCCGACCGGAACATGAAGATAACATGCGTATCTCCTCTTGGGAAGAAGCTTCCTATAAGTTTTTATTGAATTCAAGCCAGTGGTTGCTGATAAATACTTCGAACAAGGATGGCACTCAATAGTTTACAGATGTTGAATAATCAAATAGCAATAATTCAGTGAACAAAGCGATCGGCTTCCCGACATAACTGTAGCATAAGGAGCTTTTCAGTCACGGAGATTGTGTTAAGGAGAAATGTGGTCAACAAGAGTTGTTGTTCTTTAACACTGCATCCCCATCACTGATCTCTATGAATATGTAAAGTATCAAGTTAATACCTTACATAGTATTCGAGTAATGTACCGGATAAGGTTTTCAAAAAAGAAGGAAATAATTTAAAAATGGAACCGTCTATACTTATAGTTCATTGTCATTGCACTTTGTCTCACTGACCTCTGTAACTATGTAAAGTATCAAGTCAATACCTTACATAGTCTTCGAGTTATACCCTGGATAAGGTTTTTAAACAAAGAGGAGATAATTCAAAAAAGGACCATATAGAGTTATGGTTGCTTGTCAATGCACTCCATTTCACTGACCTCTATCAATATGTAAAGTATGCAGTCAATACCTTACATAGTATTCAAGTTATACCCCGAAAGGTGAGGTGATTCTAAAATGGGACCATCAAGAGTTATAGTTCCTTGTCACTGCACTCCCTCTCACGGACCACAATCTATATGTTAAGTATGAAATCAATACTTTACATAGTATTTGAGTTATGCCCTAGACAAGGTTTTCAAAAAAGGGAGATAATTCAAAAATAGGACCACCTAGAGTTATAGTTCATTGTCACTGCACTTCCTCTCAATAAGCTATATCATTGTATAAAGATACAACTAGGTTCCTTCAATACTTTTTTGAGTTATCCTCCGGACAAGACGTGTGACGGACGGACGTTCCTACATATGGGTATAGATGTGGCTACTGATTTGTTCTCTCTATTGTTCTTTTAGCCGTGTAAAAGAATCAAAGCCACATAATAGCTTACGAAATGAATGACATCAAAGAAAAAGTACAGTTACCGTAACCTATTGTTCCTATAACCACCTAAGTATGCAAATGTAAGCTCGGACTGACGGACGGACGGACAAGGCAGCGATTATATGCCCCCCACCCCCCTCACCACCATCCTACCCCCTTCGGGAAACATAAAAATCTTTCGACAGGAACATGAGGATAAAATGCGCATTTCCTCTTGCGAGTGAAGCTTCTATGAATTTTCGCTGAATTCGAGCCAAGGACTGCTGAGAAAAACTCTGGGCAAGGATGGAGCTGTACATATTCAAAGGGCAATAACTCAGAAAAAAAACAACAAGAAAATAATTTGCGCATCTTCTGCTGGGAGTGAAGCTTCCTTTAAAGTTTCTCCGAATCCCAGCCAGTGGCTTCTGACAAATACTCCGGACAAGAATTGTGGGACGGACACAGCGGCTGCTATATGCTTCACATTTCGGGGAGCATAAAATAAATCACCCTAAAAACCAAAAATTGCATTTTATTCATAAATTTTTGGCGTTAGTTTGCATTTAGTGGATGTAACCGCACAATGTAGACATTCCAGAACCGAACTATACCAAAGTTAATCTTCAGTGTACACGAGTTCAGTATAAAACGGCAGATGCTTGAAATGCCATTTTAGTACTTTTCAGAGGCTAAATGATATAATGAGTTAACTTTCCGTTGGAAATAAACTTCTCTAAAGATCGGTGTAAAACATTGAATGATAAGCTTCTACCTAATGGATACAGATTTTCAGAACAAAAAAAATTTTGATGGAAAACAATTCATTTAAAATTTAAGCACGAAATCAACAGAATTTTTAAACTTATTTATATAAAAGGGAGGCAATTTGAAATGTAGCATTTTCAAATGTCCCAGTAAAATATCTCTATAATGTGAAGGTGTCCAATTTGATAACTGTTTTTCTTTAAATTACGATGTAAACCTTAATTTTGTTTTTCTTTTTTTTTAATTTTTAACGATGTAAACCTTAATGATTTTACACCAGCCATGTTATTTTATGAAGTATTTACTCTTTGAAAGCGATAACTCTTACAAGAAATATAATTTGAACCAATGTAGTCTCCAAATACTGAGAATCTTTCTTGTAGTAGCAGTATCATCCTCTGCAAGAGGTTATATTCTAATATTCTACGAAGAAAATATCTATATGTTGCGTTATGATGTAATACGAGTCAGTAAATTTTAGTCTCATTCGTTTTCACTCCAACTCCGTTACTTCAATAAATTGCATTTTTAGGTATTTTTATGGACATAAACAGTTTACCTAGACACACACAAAAAAGAAATCCAAATGATCTTTTACCAACAAATATATATAGCATGATCTTGTGTTAAGAAGCAAACAGAAAGTTAGTTTAGGATTACGTGTAATGGCGAATTCTCAGTGTTAATGAATAACACCGGGTACCCAAACTCCGGACCCACCCATACCTACTCAATTTGAGCAACTCGAACAAAATCCTAGACGTATCAGTGCTAGAATAAAAGATTTTATTGCAACTTAGTACGACCTCTCTGGTCCCTATCAATATGCTCACTTTAGATTCAATTTGCTTCTAGAAAAATACCGAAAATGGTACAATATATGGATGACGAGAAACGTAGTAAACCCCACTTTCTTTGCTCTATGACTATGTCTGATGACTGAGTGGCGAAAACAGACGGAGGCCAAAATATTTCGATCATCTAACATCATCCGAAATGCTTATTTTCATATCACATGGGCTTACGGTGATCAAGGTATTGTCCCTGCGCATTTAATGGAAGGCCCATGCGCCATGCTAATTGCCAAATGCTAAATATCAATAAGTAAATGCTAAATGCCAATAACGTAATTCTAAATAGCATATATATAATGCTAAATGCTTCATACAAAATTTATGGTAATCCGGTGCACCATGCTAACTGCTAAATGACAAGATACTAGTATTTAATACTAAATGTCAATTACCTAATGCTAAATGCCGAATGCTTAATACCAAATGCTATATGTGACATATTTATGCTAAATTCCAATTGCATAATGTAAAATTGCTAAAATATAAACATCAATTTTCAAATTTTAGATTAATGAGTCAATGATCTGTATCTTTAAACTAACAACTGATACTTTTAATCATGTGAAAATATGTAATGTTCTAACAGTCTGATTCGAAGCAATATCATGTTCTAGCAGTTATAGAAACTTGGAACTGAAAATGTTTATTCTAAAATGTTAAGTAAAACTTTTTTTTAATAGTGACAAAATTGTGCAACAAATGCAAATGCTTATTTTATGATGCATTCTTCAGCATTTTATTAAAAAAAGAGTACTTAGCAATAAGTAATTAGCTTGACTGCTTTGCATTTTACAGTCATTATTTAACATTCGACCATTTTTAAAATTGTCATTATTTGACAATAAGCATTTAGCAAGTAGTATTTCGCACTAACACTTTGTCGTTTAGCATTTGGCATTTAGCATGGCGCACTGGTCGTCTTTCATACATAGAATTCTATTGAATGTGCATTTACCTTGCTTTTGCTGCAAGAAGTGTTGTCTCCTTTGATGCAAGTTTTTGACATCTTTTAATGATGAAACCTCATTCTCCAGTGCCGTTACCTGAATTTTCATCTCAGACATGTTCTTTTCAACAATTTGCAATCGCTGAAATAGAAACATATTTTAGTCATGAAAAAGTCAATCTGCATGTGAAAAGCGGGCAATGATATTAATCATAATGAACAAAATTGAATTGCTTGTATATAATGTTAAATAACTATTATATATTAGACTTTCCTTCATGGAGAAATTTTGTGGATCATAAAATACTTAAATTATTGGCAGATCACAATAACAAAACGCTTGGAATTGATAAATTTGCTACTGGATATAATGCGACAGTAAGTATTATTTAATATATTTATATTAATCGATTCGAAGCATAAAGTAAACTTACGATCTCGTGATCTCCATGACCTCGTTGTAAGTGTTCTATCTCTACACTATGCGCAGCAATATCTTCTCTTGAAGCCACTGAAGCCTTAACATCAGCAATTATCTGATCCTTTGTTTGCTGAATCTTCTCTACAGCTTCTTCTGTTTTCTCGTCGATGGCTTTCAGGGCGATTTCAATTGCTTTGCTCTCAAGTTCAGTCGTTATTACCAATTTGTCGTTGCTAATCTGAAAAAGGATTTTACTAAATAACAAAACAAAACAAAGTATGTGCAATGTAATAATCATGTATAAATTTCACAAGATGTCTGACAAATGCGCATCAGTTTTTGTAGAAAGATGAGACTTACCTGTTTCAAACTTTCAACCGCCTTTTTCGCTGTAACGTCATTTAAAAGTGTCTTTTTATCTTCTAAAACAGCGATCATAGTGGTGAGGTATTTTGACACCTCGGCATCTTTGAGCTGTAGTGTGGAATTATGTAGGATTTCATTCCGTGTTGTCCTCGCCTGGATAAAATACAGAGACGTTCAAAGTCATACAGATAAAATCTCATTGGTACTGAAAGATCCAGCAGGTCTGTCATTCAAGAAATGTTTGGTACACATTTATGCCCCCATAATGACCTGTCCAATTTTCAGTCTTAAGTTCACAATGACATTGACCATTGAAGATTGACGCCCCCCCCCCCCCCCCCCCCACACACAACATAATAGGGACAATCTGCTAATTACAGGCCATCCTCTGAAGTTTATGGAATGTTGAGTGGAAGTTGTTTTCAGTCTCAAAGCCACTGTGACCTTGAACATTGATTTGCTGACACCCAAAACAACAGGCAGTAATTCTATGAGGTTTGACCTTTTTTTTTAGTTATTGACCTGAGACCAAAGGGTCTACCGACCGGCAGATAAACAGTAAAGAAAATAATATACCCCTTCTTCTTCGAAGTTGCATGGAAGGATGGTAGGGACAACATTAACTGTATTTGTAGTTATCTATTTCAAATAAAAAGGACCTGCACTATCATTTTACATCAAAAACTAACTGTTTAAATGTACATATGAAAAGAACAGAATATGTTCATACCAGACAAAAGTCATCGTACGGTGCATTGATTTGGCAGTGTATTTCCGTTTGAAAGAAACGATTATTTATGATTATACTAAGTAAGCCGGCGGCGTCTGTATCCTGAGCAGAATTGTTTGTCCCCATACTTGATGTTGTCAAGAAGCACTTGGCGATTTGCCAATGGTCGCTACACCATTGGCAGGAATCCACGTCCCAGTAAGGATCATTGTAACGGTGTTGACGTATTATCTCGTCGTATATATAGCTACAGACCTGGCAATATTTGTTGCTTTTCTTTCTACAGTTGCATTTTGCTATATTCTTTTGAATACATTTTTTCCCGCTTGTATGAACTGGTAATATCGTCCTTATGGAGCACTGATTGCAGTGAATATGTGGATTACCAGTCTGTTGACTCAACGCTTGTAAAATCATTGCCTGGTGATTTTGCGAAACATTATTTGTAAAGTCTTGTAAACCCTGCTGCAGATAGAACAGACCGAGAGCTCCTCTGACCCAGTTCCTGTATTGATCACTTTGGATTTTACGTGGAGACGACATTTCCGAGTTTCTGAGTTGAACAATTTGTAGAAAAACTACACTTGTTCTTTCTAAATTTTCATGTGCCTACATAAATGCTAGATAGCATTCAAAGTTCAATAACTGGTCCCAAGATTAGTCTCAACAGTTCTTATTCCAGCGTATATAAGTGTAACCAAAAGGACACCACGGTCTGCGTTAATAACATGTCTGGAAAGAAAGTTAAAAACAAATCAAAACTGGTTCAAAACTGTGTAATGTACATTAATGTCAAAGGCTTTCAAAAATGGTTACAAAGTCATAAATGTTATCAATTCGTATGTATCAATTATAACATTCGCCTCTTGACTCTGTCAAGTTTTAACAAGAAAATATCGGCAAAACCGATGGATGCTCCCGAAGTATGAGTATTGCATTTTAGAAGCAAAAATGTGAATTTATTGACTGGGCACATATAGAGTGTTAGAACTGAAGCTTCAAAAGAAGTATTTTTTTCAGACTCCAGCAGCTAATTGATAAGAAAACCGTACACAAGATATGCACATCTCCTCTTAGGAGCAAAGCTTCGCTGAATTTCAGCGAAGGTTTGCTGGGGGAATACTCTGGACAAGGATGACACTATAGTTTACTAATGCTGAATAATCAAAAGACATTAAATTATTAAAAAAAATCACCCGACTGGAACGTGAAGAGAATATGGGCATATTCTCTTGAGAGTGAAGCATCCTTCGCTAAATTTCAGCCAGTGGTTGCTGAGAAATACTCCGGACAAGGGAGGCGCTATTGTTTACTAATGTTGAATAATCAAAGAGCAGTAGTTCAGCGAAAAATCAAGCGACCGGAACATGAAGATAATATTCTCTAGGAGTGAAGCTTCCTATGACGTTTTGGGGGAATTCCAGCCAGTGGTTTCTGAAGAATACTCCTGACAAGAAATGGTACTATAGCATATTTTTTTTGGAATAATCAAAGGGAAAATAACTCAGTGAAAATCATCTGAACAAGCATACGATTCGTGCATCCCTCTTTGAGTAGTTAAGGACCCGGTCTTTAGATCTAGGTAATCCTTTTTCTATTTAAATGACGCAATCGGGTTCGGAAGGAATTTCAGGCTCACTCGGGCAAGACTTTCGCGGAGTAGCTTCATCGATCTGGAATCTGAGCAGACGACACGGAGATAATATTTCGATGAGAACAATAGAAGGTAGGTCAAGATTTGCGTATCCTGGACAATGAGAATTATGGAGGGTAGGTCAACGCACCCTTCAACAATACCCCTATCGTGTGTACCAGGTATCAAATTCAACACTTAAATTTCAATATAGACACTCGCCTAGTGTTCCGATTAAATTACCGATCCTTTTGTAACATCGCCGGTTTTTATTTTTCAATGACAAAAGTAATATGTATTTTTGATGGCAGACTACACATTATCTGCGTGTCCAATTACAATATGGTAAAGAACCTGATGTCAGTTACACTGTGTGCGGGAAGCGTGAACAAGATATATAGAGTGGCCTTTCTATACCACTTTTTACCTTCTTTGTCTATATAAAAGCTGCCATTTTGGATTAGGAGCAGTCAATTTTCGGGAAGGGACTCATATAAATGAAATGACGTTAGTATATATGTCCGCCATTTTAGAATTATGTAGATATTGGAAATAATGAAAATGTAGCAAATGATACTAGTCTGTTCACCTTTTGTAAAAGTAATATTTCAAAACATATTGCAATATTGTTAGGTTATTTAACATTGCTCTGTACAATACGAAGATATATTTGGACGAGTTACCCAGCTGAGAAAACCATATTGGACAAGCCGCTAGGCGAGTCCAATGTGGTTTTCCCAGCTGGGTACAATGGGTGCAATGATCCCGCTGCAAGAACAATGCCCAATTTTATTGCATTTCTCAATTTAATAGTCCTAACTGAACGTCAGGATATAAACGGAATGGGGGCCCATCAAGCCATTCACAAAATAGCGAAAATGTTCCTGAGTATCAATCAACAAGCACAGTACCCTTCCGTGATTTGAATTTTTCCGCAAAAAAGGTGTCTCATTGATCATGCAAAGCTACCAGCAGTTAGTTTTCCAACTGACATCAGAATTTTAAATGTATCGGCTCTATAAATTTTCTAAAGAATTAATAATCGTTATCTCTCACCTTAATTTACAGACATCCAAAATCACGAAGTTCTATTTATTACAAATATTGACGGGGGCCAAAATTCAAAGTGTACCCTGCTACCTTAATATGTAGTATTTAACTACCGTATGTTTAACATGGGACTGTTGAACCGTCGAAATATGGAAAAAAATACAGTTTTTTTTGTACGCACGTGCGTCCAATACGGTAATATATTGTACGGTCACGTGATGCAAATAAACGTTCACGATTGAATATATAAAATATATATAGAATAATAATACATAATCAATATCCATACGGGTAAGATATACAACCGTTTTTTTTTTTTTTTGTAATTTGTAATACCTATTTTTCCGTTTCCATTTATAATTTGGTACTTATATACTAAAACTCTGATCTAAAATTGTCATAATTTCAGTAGAAATAGTGATTTCTTGAATCAAATTAATGTTACAATGGAAACGAATCCCGTAACCTATATATCTATATGTAAAATTCAAAGGCGTTTATCTGTATTTCAATACTATCCGTGAGAATAATAAATGCACAATAATTTTCCATTAAAATATCAGACCCGGGGTACTCCTGTAAGTATTTTAAATTTTGAAATCTGTTTAAATAAATGCAAATAACACGAACATATTACTTACTTTAGAAATAAAATGTTTTGAAGCTACATGTACATTAAACGAGAAAGATAATTTTACTTCATATTTGTCTAAGAAATTGCGATAAAACTTTCACTTTAAAGACACTGATTCTGGTATGCCAGGTATGTGGCCTATGGGGATGATACGGTCTGCGTATTGGCGGTAAGGGCCTATATACAAGACTGGACCATTGATAGACTAGCTTCTGTTCACCATAAGCTACTGTATAGCTACTGTGCAGTACACATGTGACATTTCTCACCAGTTCTCACCTTTATAACGAGTTTAGAAAGCCTGATTAAATTAGGGCTAAACAAACAAAGTGATAAGATACAACAGTATTTTTATCTTTTTAATAAATCAAGTTTTATTACAATAATATCTCATTAATGCTGGATTTTATTAAAAATAAAATAAAATGCATTCAGGCACTTTTTATAAATAATAAATCATGTGTATTTTGAACAATGATATATCTTTATTACTGGATTTTATATAAATAAAAGAAAATGTATTTAGGCCACACACCGGGAACTGTATATTCCCAAATCACAGTTCTTATAGTTTTACTATAATCAGAATTTTCTGCAATTAATAAAGTTTTCTTATAACTTAGTTTACATAACACATTTCATAGTGTCTCATTAGAAAGGTATCCAGCCAAACTTCTGTTCATCCATCGTGCCCATATATTGCTTCTGGCCTGAATGCATATTTCTTTTTTTATTAAAAATGCAACTGAACGCTTCTTTAATTTCTAATAAAATCCAGCGATGATCATTTTTTTCTGGTTTTATTTTGTTACTTAGATAAAAAGATCATAATTATTGAATTAAAAAATACTTGTCATTTCTCTTATTCAGTTTTAAATAATTACATTATTTTTTATTAAATAAAGGTGAGAGTTTTCTAAAAGGGTGAGAATTGCTTTGCCGTAAGAGTTATAACTTTAATTGGTCAGGACATTAATCAACTGAGCAATTACAATTTAGAGGAAAAGGTGAACTCAATTGTATGGGTAATATGTCTAACCACTTTGAACGATGAGTTCACCCCTTTTACTCGCCCAGATCCGACGGATCCACCCCCACCCCCCTTTCTGTCTGACTACGTTCTCGGATTTTGATAAAATAATAACTAAAGTATATGAAGCACTGTTATGCAGTGGGAGACCACATAAAGCTCCTATTCCTAGGATTTCAGTGTCTTCTAAATCTACCAAATCAATGTCTGGGTAGTAACTTTCTACGTGAATAACGACCAGTCTGTCAATGCAGCTGAGATCACATACGATTATTATCATGTTTATAGAGTAAATATCTTAAATATTGCAATAAAGTCCGTTTATCATTACAAAATTAAACAAGAGCTCGTCGAACACGAAATGCCCCCTTTGATGCAGTAATTGCACAAGGAACAGAAATTGTATGCTCACTGTAAACAAAAGTTCTACCGTTCTGGTTCAATCTGACCTTGACCTTTAACCTATTAACCTAACAAGAGATCACAGAGTGATCTTGGCACCCATCACTGAGCCATTTTTGAACGTTTCAAATTTCAAGACTAGCACAAGGTCAAAATCAAGGTCAAATTTCATTCAGTACAAAACACTGTGCATGTGGTCCAAATTTGAAAGCTGTGGCTTTAGGAATGTGAAAGTAGGTCACTAGATCAATTTCACGGTCAAAGTTCATTTCGGTACATAAAACTATGCATGGGGTCCAAATTTGAAGGCTGTAGCTTGAGAATTGTGAAAGTAGATCACTAGGTCAAAATCAAGGTCAAATTTCATTTCGGAACACAAAACTATGCATGTGGTCCAAATTTGAAGCCTGTACCTTCAAAAATGTGAAAGTAGGTCACTAGGTCAATAACAAGGTCAAAGTTTGTTTCGGTACACAAACCTATGCATGTGGTCTAAATTTGAAGGCTGTAGCTACAGAAATGTGAAAGTAGGTCACTAGGTCAAGATCAAGGTCAACAAATGTCAAGGTTCATCTTGCCACTCAAAACAATACATGTGGTCCAAATTTGAATGATATAGGTTACGGATATGAAGATTCTAAGTTTTTCCCTATATTAACCATATGACCCCCGGGTGAGGCCATATTTGACCCTAGAGGGATAATTTGAACAAACTTGGTAGAGAACCACTAGATGATGCTACATTACAAATATCAAAGCCCTAGTCTTTGTGGTTTGGACAAGAAGATTTTCAAAGTTTTTCCCTATATAAGTCTATGTAAACCGTGTGACCCCCAGGGCGGGGCCATATTTGACCCTAGGGGAATAATTTGGACAATCTTAGTAGAGGACCACTAGATGAAGTAATATACCAAATATCAAAGCCCTTGGACCTGTGGTTTTGGACAAGACGCTTTTCAAAGTGTTTTCCTATATAAGTCTATATAAACCATGTGACACCCGGGGTAGGGCCATATTTGACCTCAGGGAAATAATCTGAAAAATCTTGGTAGAGGACCACTAAATTTTGCTACATACCAAATATCAAAGCCCTAGGCCCTGTGGTTTTTGACTAGAAGATCAGAAACCGTTTAACTGTTCCTGGCCAATGTGACCTTGACGATCGAACTAATGACCTCAAAATCAACAGGGGTCATCTGCTGGTCATGACCAACCTCATTATCAATTTTCCTGACACTAGGCCCAAGGATTCTTGAGTTATTGCCCAGAAACCATTTTACTGTTCCTGGTCACTGTGACATTGACCTTTGAGATACTGACCTCAAAATCAATAGGAGTCATCTGCTGGTCATGACCAACCTCCCTATCAACTTTCATGACCCTAGGCCTAAGCACTCTTGAGTTATCATCCGGAAACCGTTCAACTGTTCAGGGTCACTGTGACCTTGACCTTTTACATACTTACCTCAAAATCAATAGGGGTCATCTGCTGGTGATGATCAACCTCTCTATCAACTTCCATGATCCTAGGCCCAAGGGTTCTTGAGTTATCATCCGGAAACCGTTTTACTAATCAGGGTCACTGTGACCTTGACCTTTGAAATACAGATCTCAAAATCAATAGGGGTCATCTGCTTGTGATGACCAACCTCTCTATCAACTTTCATGATCCTAGGCCCAAGCGTTCTTGAGTTATCATCCGGAAACGGATTGGTCTACATTCCGACCAACCGACATACCGACCGACCGACATCTGCAAAACAATATACCCCTCCTTCTTCGAAGGGGGGCATAATAAGTCAGTCAGCAACAATTGACACTTGTACCGGCAACGCAAGTAGGCCCACAGAACGTTGCAGCGCAGCAAAATAAGTTACTAATTCCTACGTAGGAGATAGTAAGTCGTATTTAGTAGATGGTAAGTCCTACGTACGAAATACTAAGTCCTACGTATGAGATAGTGAGTCGCAGGTATGAGATACTAAGTCCTACGTAGGATATAGTAAGTCGTACTTAGGAGATACAAGTTATACTTACGAGATACTAAGTCTTGCGTACGAGATACTAAGTCGTACGTAGGAGACAGTAAGTCGTACGTAGAAGATAGTAAGTCGTGCGTAGGAGATAGCATGCGCGGAGCCAGAGGCGGGGGGGGGGTGGGGGAGGGAGAAAATCCTAAAACAGGAAAGAAGATAAGAAGGAAAGAAAATGGTTTTTCGAAAAGGCAACATTAGGACCGCATTCAAAGTGTATGTGGCTGCTGCTACATACGACCCCGACGTAATTCATATTTATTTTAATTATTTCACCTTTAAGAAAACTTAATTTTATTATTTTTCCCACATTTAACAGGTGAGCTCATAAAAATGTGAAAATAAGAGGTATATTGTATATAAAATTGCAGTGGAAAAGGTGTTCTTAAATGCTCCTAAAATGCCTCAGAAAGCAGGAAATAAAGCACTGAATTTCAAGATTATCCGCGGGGACATGCCCCTGAACCCCTTAGCTGGTCGGCTACTTTTCTATTTCAGCCTGTTCAACAAAAGCGTATTGACAAACCTGTTTATTTAGTGTGTAAAAACACGTGTTTGTCATAGTAGAGTTCGGTCGGACCCCCCTGAGAAAATTTGCTGGAACCGCGCATGGATACGAAGTCCTATGTAGGAGATCATAAGTCATACGTACGAGATACCAAGTCCTACGTAGGAGATTGTAAGTCCTACATACGAGATACTAAGTCCTACATAAGAGATAGTAAGTCATACGTACAATATACTAAGTCCTACGTAGCAGATAATAAGTCCTAAGTACGAGATACTGAGTCATACATAGGCGATAGTAAATCATACGTACGAGATACTAATTCCTACGTAGGAGATAGTAAGTCCTACGTACGAGATACTAAGTCCTACGTACGAGATAGAATGTCCTACGTAGGAGATAGTAAGTCATACCTACGAGATACTAAGTCCTACGTATGATATAGTAAGTCCTACGTATGAGATAATAAGTCCTATATACGAGATACTAAGTCCTACGTGGGAGATAGTAAGTCCTACGTATGAGATACTAAGTCCTACGTAGGAGATAGTGAGTCCTACGTACGAGATAGTAAGTCCTACGTAGGAGATAGTAAGTTGTATGTAGGAGATTGTAAGCCATCCGTATGAGTTAGTAAGTCGTACGTAAGACAAACTTAAATCTCCCCGCTGGCACCAGGGCGCTTTCATACGAAGCTGTACAGGTATCTCTGAAGAAAGAAACATGTGTTTATAGCTAAATATTGCCTTGTGCTCACTAGTAGTTGAACAATTTGAACTAAGAAAGGACTTCGGACACTTTCTATATGAATTTGCCTACTCCAAGAGTGAAAAATAAACCTTTGAGAAATAAGTATTTAATTAAATATACCATCAAAATACATATTTGAGATTCTTTCTTACAGTCAAATTTTCAATATTTGTTTCATAAAACGGTGATTTTTGCTCAAAATAGAATGACATACCCTGTCATTATACATTTAAAAGCTATTTTGTTTTATACAACATTGTTCCCCCTCGTGCATCAAAACCATATTTGGCCAGCATATGTAGATATTAATAATACACATTTTCTGTGACTATTGCGTCGATGCAAGGTGTGGAACAGTACTTTTAAACAAACAATATATAAGTACAGGGTGTTCCCAAATGTAAAGTAACCAATACTTTTTATATTCATTTTTAATAATTTGATTGTCACATATTTTTACATCTGTTTGTAACTCAAATACTACACTCTTGTTGTCTGAACACCTTGACTTTAATGTAACTGCAAAAAATGTAGCTCAGAGCGCTGGCCGTGCTCTTGGTCGTCTTATTGCAAAATTCAAAAATAGTGGTGGTTTACCTTACAATGTATACACTAAATTGTATTATTCCTGTGTTGTTCCAGTTATCAGTTACGGTATTAATGCAGTGCACCATAGAGCAATGCAGGTTTTTCTTGGTACTGGGAGGTATACTCCCAATGCTGCTGTACAAGGTAAAATGGGCTGGGAGCCAATTATGTTTGAACAATTGAAATCTGTCTGTTATCATTGGAGCCGTTGCCTGAATTATGATAGGTCGAGAGTAAATAAGAAAATATTTGACTGGACATGGCACAAATGCAATAGTAGGTGTAAAAACTGGGTTTACATTGTGACCAGTAAGCTACAATCACTTGGGCTAAATTCTTACTTACAATTGCCTTTCTCACGACGGCAATTACTGACTGATATGTCTGAAACTATAATATGATCACATTGCTCAATGGAGGTCTGATTTAGAAAGAATACATAGTGTAAATGGTTCTGGCCTTAATAAATTGAGAACATACAATCTATTTAAAAGCGAATATGAATGTGAAAACTACTGTAAGATTCATATGTCATTTCCGCATAGGTCTGCTATGGCCAGATTTAGGTGTGGTGTTGCACCAATACGGCTAGAGACCGGGTGGTATGAAAACATACCAGAAATGAATAGAACCTGTCCATTTTGTATGTGGTGGAATCAGAAAGTCATGTTTTATTGCACTGTCCGGTGTATAATGACAAAAGACATTGCCTGTTAGAGAAAATTAGATCCATAATGAGTAACTTCAGTGAATTGTCTGATGATGATAAATTAAAATTTATGTTCACCCATCCTGATATAGTTAGAGTTGTAGCCAAAACCTGCTGTAATATTTTAAAAATAAGAAAAAACCTGTTGTACAGTAAAAACATGTAAGTCATATGATTTTTGACTCCAAACAACTAAGCAACATACATGTACACATGTGTATCTGGTCATCACCTTTTGTCTTATTTGCATCATCATACTTTTTTAAGATTTGTGAGATTGTTATAGTATAGTTCCCTTTTACTGTTAACGCGGAAATAGTGACAATATTAATTTGCTTATGATACTAGTTATTTGACATCTTAACAACAGAATTATACAGTGTACACAAGATGTTGCTTGGTAGGTTCGGAATCACTGACATACAATATTTTAATGCTTGAAAAGTATTTTTTTAAATATTGTTATAATTACTCTTTTTAGCATTGCTGTTTTTTATATATCATTTTAGGAAGTGTTTGCTAATCTGTCTGTCTCTAATCTGATTAGAGGTGGTACATGTTTTTAATTTCTTTTTACTGGAGCATATATAGTGCAGCTTTCAACTCTTCGTCAAAATTTATTAATTATCTTTTAAGGCTCTTTTATGCACTTCAGTGCACGATTAGCGAACACTTCCTAATTCTTATAATGTATATATACTTAATTGCAAGTGGAATATAAAAACGTGATGTATGATATATCAAATGGTGTAGTATTTGTATAATGTCTCTTGTAACTCTTACTAGAGTGGCCATTTACATTATATTTTATGTGCGGTATTTTATATGTTTATGTAAATTGACCCATGTAAATTGATGAGACTCAAATGAAAATAAAATATGTATAACTACACAAATGTTTGAAAAGGTAAACTTAGGCAAGATATACATGTATAGTAGTGAGAGAAGCAAATACCGTGAACTCATTATTACTCGGTGGGTTAAATTTTCATCGGCTTATCCTGGTTGTTTATTGCAGTAGATTGGCAGATGTGTGCTGCTGTAACACACCTCGCCCTCCTCGCGACGCGCACGCCACTAGCGATGAGGATGTTATTTGTTTTCCATTTTGATTTTTTAAATTATTTTTTTATTATTTTTTATATATTTTTCATTTCTTTATTTTTCATCTTCTTCTGTGCGTTTATATTTATTTCTTTTAGACACAAACTAAAGGTCACACGCAGTCATTACCTCATGTTCTTCCATCTGTGAAAACTGAATTGAAGATTGTTCTTTGTGGCGGACTAGGCCTAAACACCACAAAAAGAGGCAATATGTGCACAGCATTTTATCTGATCCTGACTATAGTCTATCCAACAGAAATAAAGCTTGGCATTGATATGCCTGTGATGCATAGGTCAAGAACAGTAGCTTCTTGGCAGGTCTTATCAGTGACGGTGTCACATTCAGTGTGATGCCACGAAAGTCATGTGTCAAGTCGCTTTCCATGCAGATGGCATATACAAATACGGCTAGACGCGAAAACGAACTAAAAGGTCCAGCCGAGTTTCAGGTGGAATTTTTATACAGCGACCTGCTTCTACTTTAGCTCTACAAATGACACATTTCGATTGTGTTTTGCTCACAACTTCGGCCCTGATTAGACAACATTATCTTTAGATGGGCTGTTGTCAGACTTATCCCTATTTAACTTTTTCCAATACAGCTCTTAGGCAAGTCCCACAAAGAACTGTCATTTCGGATACATTTTTATTACATGTTTAAGTCAAATGAGCGATGCCATGAGAAAACCAACATAGTGTCTTTGCGACCAGCATGGATCCAAACCAGCCTGCGCATCTGCGCAGTCTCGTAAGGATCTATGCTCTTCGCTTTCATAGCCTATTGGAATTAGACAAAGCGTTAGCATGCTGGTCGCAATTGCACTATGTTGGTTTTCTCATGGCGCGGCTCAAATATTATCTGTGCCACTGGTACTTATCCCAAGCAAGAACCCACGGCCTTGATAAGATGACTGCCTTTTCTTAGTATTAATGTTATACAGCACATACATATCTGTCATCACTTATAACAGAGCTATACAGACATGTACATGTACTTAAATAAATACCTGAACCCACACCCTATAAACGACTGTATTACACCTTTCCTCTTGCGAGTGATCAAAACAATAAACTGACAGCTAAAATTCTTACCTTCCGGGTGTCTGTTTATTGCTTTGAAGAGGGGTAGTAACACTCCGGGAGAACTACGTTCCAACGTATTAAAGTCATGTCTCAACGATATCATGTGACATATCTCGACGATGTCTGGTTACGGTATCGCTCAATAGCACGCGGCTTATATAATTTTCATTTGTAACATTTACTTTGATTATATTTTCTTGTGTCTTTGCATGAACATGTATTCAGCTTTTAAAAGTAATCGCATAAACTGATTAAAATATTTAGATTTTAAAAACAGTCGTCTGTTACTTGAGAAAATAGAAGTGTTTTGCTATTTTCCAGAATAAAAATATACTACCAGTACATGTTTTCAAAAACAATACTTACAGACAGTCAGTGGTAGATTGCAGGCAATGTCAGTTTTAATCTTAGAAATATATTTTTGCAACTGCTTTATCATAAACAGGCAATATTTATTTAATATCATGTTCCTCATTCTAACCGATGATGTTATTAACTCTAAACGCGACACAGGCAAGAGTTACTGACACTCATCGAAGTTTTGCGGCTAAACACACTACTTATATTCGAGTAAAATATACCAGCAAGTCTAAATGTGACTGAAAATCAGATTTTGTTCAAAGTGTGTAGTATTTTCTATCCGGTTTTCCATTTAACGGTTTCCCCCAAGATATATTAGTCGAAATGAAAGCAAAATGTACGCGTTGCACAGAGTTGACTTATACTACTGCATGCGCACACCTTAATTATAATTAAGTCTGCAAACAGATCTTTTAGAAGCACATACACAACGAAGCACATAAGTGAGGATGTAATTGTAGGGTACATTTGTATTAGATTTGTATCGAGAAATATGCACGCTTCTACAGCAGAAATACTGCGCGACTTTAGGAAGAATGAATGCATATTTCTCGATGCAAATCTAATAATCTTTTTATAATTACTACACGTGTATTATTCATTATATCAATTATATAGATTTTGTTCTTTAACCAAAGTTGAACTGAAAATGTCGTGGTTAAAGAACTTAAAAACATGACGACATTCATGAATCTATGAAATTAACGTCACAATTGACGACAGCACCCGATATGAAACTGGAACGTCAATATGGAAAAATATTTCTTGCACACCGGACTGGCGTTTCCGTTGATTTTACCCATGCCGACAAAACCCATCTGACACCCCGGGCCAGATTGCTCTCGGTCTGTTAATGACAACTAGCGTTTTATGCATTGATTATATAATTATGGTATTGTTTATGTGAACTACGAAATATCAGGTACCTTGAGAGATTCTCTCCGTCCCTTTTACATGAAGTATATTTCTTGGTCCAAAAAACGTTATTTTACGGAAAGAACATACCATTACGCTAGAAACGATAAAAACTAAAGTGAAACTTTGTTATTGGGCTTCACTGAAATGTCATGACGTCACTTCAGCTTATGGACGAAAATTTCCCGCAAAAAATAATCTGTCAGAATAAAACGCTTATTTGTTTATGATATGCAAAAGAATTCAGTCATGTGTTTACGAATCGGATAGAAATATCCGTCCTGAGGAAACCTGCGCCTTGTTTCGAGTTATGACGTCTCAGGTTCCTGATACATTCGCACGTAATAATAATTATTATGTGCGGACAAAATTAGTGACACGCCTGCACATGATGACGAAAACATTTGTTACGAAATAGCTAATTTTTGTGCAAAGCTCTGGAAGTAATGCTTCACGATCCGGAAAATATATACAGTATTGATTAACTGTGTACGCATGTATCAGTTATTACGTGTTCTTACGTGAACACGTACTGTTTGATAAGTGTGAACGTATAAGCTATTTTGAGCCGATTTAGTAACATTAATGAAGCGTTTACGTCACTCTGATAAACAAATATTAAGGTTCATGGTGATGGAAGGCCCTAGGTGCCCCACTGAACATTATTTTATTTACGGACGGACATCTTGGTAGAGCAAACGACCTACTGCAAGCGTACTGGATGGCTTTCTTACATCAAAATCCTACACCCAAAGCTTAATTTTAAGCGCATAGTTGAGAAGGCAAGTGATTCGAAGTCAGCGACCATTGGCCTCGGAGGTCTTTCACGTTATAACTTACTATAGGCGCACAGAATATACAATGCCAATTTTAATGATTTTTGTAAAATTCATACAAAATCCTATTATAGATCTTGCGGATCATACATTAACTCTAAAAGAAGATCTTTTTTAAAGGAATCTTTTGTAACAAAACAAAATCTTTTCACAAGAAATAGGGGAAAAATGTAAAACTATACGGTATTTCAGTAAAATAAAAATATCTCATTAAATTAATAATTATTGTGAATTTTAAAAAAGCAAAGGGATTAAACAGACCTTGTAAAAATGAGCAGGTATAAATACCCGAGTCACTGCGAACATAGTTTGGAGGGAAGAAATAAATAATGATTTAATGAGATTTTTGAAAAGCAAGCTTATTCATTTTTTTTTTTAGAAAGGGACGCAGTAAAATGCAAAGTTTTGTCTGAGATTAAAATAAATGCTTATACTTGCATGCCTTTCAATTAAAGGGAAGGAAAAGTTCGAAGTAGTAAACGACAAAGTAAAAGAGATTCGAGTAATTGCACGACTTTTATGAATTTAGTTTGAAAAAGAAAATGAAAAAATGAAAAAGGTAATGCAATAAAATGCATAAGTATGGCGTTTCGTAGTAAAACACAAGTTTCATGAATTTAATAGGGAAATTGGGAGATGAAAACAATGCGAAAAAAATGCGTGTGTTTAAAAAGGACGAGGAAGAAAGAAATGCAGTAATGTATAAAATTGTAATGTTCTTCCAAGTATTAAAACCTTGCATGTTCTCGACCCACTTTTAACGTAAAATGTAAACATTGAAATGAATAACATGTATACACTTTTTTAAAACTGAGTGTATGAGTAATGGTTCAGCTGAACACCACTATTGTGTAGATGTCACCAACAATGCTTACAACATTCAATGGTATTTAAATTAAATGAAAGTATTTCTACAGTGAACACCTGAAAATTCTTGCTTCTATTGTAGAGCATTAACTTAACGTTTCATGCTGAAATTGTATACATCCGTTTCAAACATTTTTACACCAGCCTGCGTAAGACTATAATGTGTAAAATGATAACGACAACTGAGCCGCACCATGAGAAAACCAACATAGTGGGTTTGCGACCAGCATGGATCCAGACCAGCCTGCGTATCCGCGCAGTCTGGGTCAGGATCCATGTTGTTCGCTAACGGTTTCTCTAACTGCAATAGGCTTTGACAGCGAACAGCATCGATCCTGACCAGACTGGGCTGATGCGCAGGCTGGTCTCTGAATCCATGCTTGTCGCAAACGTACTATGTTGGTTTTCTCATGGCGCCGCTCAAATACATTTGTCATACTGATTAAATTGTTGTATCTTGCTCAGACGTCATCCAGTCATTTACAAGGAAATTCATTGATGCAAGCATCAAAGACGCCGCCAAGTGGTGTGTCTGAAGTACATTTATTCCAATATGAGAAATCACCTAATCATTACTTTATTAGTCTGACTGGCTACAAGTTATCAACATTAGCACATAAAACAATATAATTATGTTATAAACTGTTTAAAACATGAAGAATAAACATGATAGAAAAGTATTACCATGCAATATAAATCCTCTATTTGCAATGGCATTGACATTTCGAGTAGGTAGTCCCTTTACATACAAAATTAAAGAAACTAAGGTCAGTACCTGTGAAAAGTTCTTATATGCAGGAGCGTGTGTATGAAGTTTCACAGAAATGCAGTTTGTTGGGAAATGAGGAAATGTTGAAAGATAATTATTTCAAAATTGTGGTTCACAGAAACTATTATTTTTATTATCATGTAATGTAATGAGTGTTTTCTATTTACTGATGAAGTTTCATGGACATTAGTCACCTACATAATAGATTTCAGAGTGCAGATTATACACAGCATTTTACTGTTTCCGTTGCCAAAACAACCAAACATTTTGTCCAAGAAAAGAATGATATAACATGAATAATCTCTATATTGCCCCTATTCACAAAGCATGAATCTTTCTTATATATTTTTGGAATATCATAAAATTCATTCTTTTTCCCGGACGAACGATAGACTTGAAGTCCTCGTTGAACCGTAAGGTTACTAGGAATATGTCAGTGTCTAGATTCAAATCTAATATTACAAGAAATTTAGCAACCATAATAACCCACTGCCAAAGTGTAGAAAATATGTCAATGAAAATGGGATTTTTTAAAGTCAGGAATGGACAGATACAAAAACTATCTATTAAAGTAAAAACAAAAAGAAAAAAGAAGCAAGGAACAAGATATAATACAACCAGAGCAATTGACTAGTCATATAAAATCAATGAAAATATAAATTCAACAAGGAATTCTATTTTAAAGTCACTGATGCTTTGATAAGTTATGGTCCCATGGCTTTTGATATTTCTATCAACCACATTTAAAGAAGTATTAACTTGTCAATGACCAAATTCAGCCAAATGCTCTTTAGCCTATTGCACACTTTAATTGAAGTGTATATCTGTAAACAATGAGTATATGACACATAAGCAAAAAAAAAAAAAAAAAAAAAAAAAAAACACAAAAAAACCAAAAAACAACAAAAAAAAAAAAAAAAAAAAAAAAAAACAAATAGAAATAGGAATTTGCAAAAATGTGCGCATTCTGCTGAAATTACATCACTGTACCTATCAACAAAGGAAATAAGACAAAAGGTTGAAAATAATTTAACAGCGGCACTTCCTTCGTTCATTTCAACATATATATGCTTATTGATGCCTTTATTTAGTTTGTTAATACGTTTTTTCAAGGAATTTTATGCAGGAAAATTGTAATTTTCCGTCTTTTTATTTTTTAATATTCTCTTCGAAGTTTACTTAAAGGTTATTTGTAAAATACATGAACGCTCCTTTGTCATGGCGATTCACGCGTTACAGTATGGTATATCTGCGGAGTGTTCTATTTATAGAAAATGAGATTGGTAAGTAGGTCATGCTAAGATCAGAAATAGAAAACTTGACTTACAGAGTAACCTCCCTTATCAATAAATCGGATCAACATTTTGACGAAATTGTAAATAAAAAAATATTTTCTGCTCTACAAATAAGGAGAGGAAAGACAGATAGCATTGTTTTTAAATCACATAATAAATTGCATTACATACATTTTTATGTTTTCTTTTTGCCATTTTTTGTTTATTCACTAAAATCTATTGTGCAATATCGTTGATCCTTTTACAAACTATTCACTGTGTTCAGTTTATCACTCCGAAACTATTCATTACCATCTTTACAGGGTCCGAAATAAAAGTGTATCCCATATAGGCATACAGACACTAAATAGAAAAATGGCGCGAAAAAAAATGGTAGTCGCATAATGGCGGACACAAATAGTTCTCAGTTTTTTTTGCTCTGTAGAGCTATTTTCCTTATTTTCTTTGCAATTTTTTGGCTAAAAATCACATGACAGATCTATGCTTGACATGTAGGTAGCATTTTCATAATGAAATAACAACATGACAAATTTTTTCATGGAAACTTAGATCATACACCACCAGTATAATTTGGTGTCTCATTTTTTAGCTGATTTTGCAGTTTGTGTGTTTGACTGAAATTATTTTTCTTGCATCAAACATGACCCCCACTTTTCTTTTGATTTTTAGTTAACACTGACAATATTCTTCAATAAAATGTAAGTTACAGAAATT
Source organism: Mercenaria mercenaria (assembly GCF_021730395.1). Lineage (NCBI taxonomy): Eukaryota > Metazoa > Mollusca > Bivalvia > Venerida > Veneridae > Mercenaria > Mercenaria mercenaria. Next base: position 18,267,120 of record NC_069366.1, on the reverse strand, counting down.
TAAAATGGGTCCTGATGTGTGCTGCGGTCATTGGAAATATGTCAGTTTTATATAGAATAAAGAACAACAACTATTTAGTGTGTTATAACCTATACTCGACGCCGCCTTCGAATGAAAGTGTCTTAAGAAATGTTCCCAACGTAAAGATAAAATGTAAATATGAATTTTCTACAAGTTCAAATGGTAATTATGATGCTGAGACTTTGCAACACTGTACGTGAGACGTTGTCACATATTGTCCGTTATCGTTGCGGCCTTGCAACATTTATGTAGCTTACATAAGTTTATTTGTAGCTAGTTCGTTTTATCTTTCAAAATTCTGCAAACAGCTAATATTGCTTCCACGCATAAAACTCATCTTTTCAGTTATGAAAACATAGAATCAATGCTTTATTGCACATAATAAATGAATCAACAAGGTCATATGGAGCGACACCGTAACATTGTCGTTGAGATATGTCACATGATATCGATGAGACTTGACTTACGTTGGAACGTAGTTCTCCTGGAGTGAGTAAGGGTGTGGAACCACTGTAATAAAACTGACCGGTCACTTATACATGTATACCTATTCATACATGTAATGCATCAATAACTTTACATTACGAACAGTGTATAGATAAATCAAGTACAGGTTGTTTGCAAAAATATTGTTCTATTTTTTGTTTATTTATAGGATTTTAATCTTAAAATGTTATTTTTCCTTAAATAAACAGATTTTGTCACTTTTTTCGACTGTATTTCATATATTTAAAACCTTCGTAAAGTGATGACATTATAGTTTTACGGAAATTAAACATTTTATTTTTTTCAAGAAAATATACCCTGACCTAGATAAAATAAGAAAAACATCTTGAAAGGAACAAATACAAACCAGTTTCTGCTGTAATAAGTTAACTAACACATTGGTTTATCATTGACTCGAAACGATCTGGGTATTGTTTAAATACTTAATGAGAATTTTATATTCAAAATGTAGGCTAGAAGCATATGATAGTGTCCGAAGTCCTTACTACTTATAGATTGTGGAAGACATTGTCGTTTGTTTTTTCAATCTTTTTGGGGTTTTTTTTTCTGAGTAATTGTATATGATTTAGACAAGCCATTCGGCAGGTTTTACAACTAATGCAAATATATTGCACCACAGCCGAGTTCAATGAAAAAGTACCCAAGCAAACACATTTATCTAATCTTGCTTTATGATAATATATATATAACGTTTTTTGTTTTATCCGGCAATAACCAGACGTTTTTGATTTTCAAAAACTAGAAGGAAATAAAACTTTCTAACACTTTAAATCAAGGCCATTCTTAAAGATATTATGATTGCCGCCTCCAACTGAGCACTTCAAAGAATGAGTCGGAAGTTCGGCATTTTCATTTTTTTCTCTAGAGGAGATGATTAACATTCTAACATAAATCTGCTGAGTTTTTTTTTTTGTTGTTGACATTTTTGCGCGTTATTACCGTGCGTTCGCACGACTGATGCAGATCCGTCTTTTTGGTCAAACGTTGGATATCTTTGAGATATAAATGATGACAAGTACCTACAGACAAATGTTACCTAACTCTGAAAAAGATATATTACTTCTCTAGCCGCTTAAGCGTTGAAAAAAGATGTTGGGGACAAGGAAAGAGATCTATATTTTGTCCATAGGACACAAGTGCCCCACTGCAGTCACTGTCCATGGTATCATGAATCTAGGTGGAACAGCTTTTAGATATATGCAACACAAACTTTTAAGCACTCTATTTGTATTTTTCACTAGGTGAGGGACCATAACTGACCTAGCTAAGTGAACTTCCAATGTGAACACCACGTGCACGTTTAGGCCCTACCTATTGTTTCTGGATGACTCACCTCAGGGTGTGGTTCTCTATTGTTAGGTAATCGTCTGCTACAAATTACTGATTTTTCCAAAAATTGACTCCTCCAAAAACAAAATGGCGGATTTATATAGATAAAGAAGGATGACCCAGATCTATAGAGACCCGGTTCACTACTTGAGAACTCAAGTTTGCGGTCGAATGCCTGTTGATCTTTATATTGTATATAATTTCATAAATCATTGCTGTTGAAAATGTTTTGAGAAGACCCCTCGAAATAAGTGCTTTTGCCTAGTCGTGTACATTTACATTTACGCCGAAAAAGTCTATTCAAAGCAGCTCATGCATTTAAATTACTGTTAAACAGATTTTGTAGAGGGAAGTAGAATTTGACTCGAATTTCGCAATACGATATTCAAAATTAAATTTTATACTGTATTGCTTTTCGCCTCTGAAGCGTTAAACCTATATCCCGTCCTTAGGCGGTGTCCGACTGTTGCTTTTTTTCCTGCTTGTGTGCGTGTGTGTGTGTGTGTGTGTGTGTGTGTGTGTGTGTGTGTCTTGGGCGGTACCCATGGTGTTGTTGTTTTTCTTGTATATGTTTTTAAGGAGACTGCGTTTAAGGAACGTGGTTTTCCATGTTGAATATCCATCCTTGCTCCACTTCCCCAAACACCCTTTTATCTACCCCTTACCCCTCCTTCCCCTTTTCTGTATATTGCATATAATTATATTGCATGTACTTGTTGTCAGATTTTCGAAGCAACCCGTCTGCAACATTTTTCCATTACAGCTTCTTTTTGTTGTGGGCCTACTGTGCTTACCATTTATCTTAAACATAAACGCATGACACAAGGGGCGTAGCGCTATCCATTTTGATGGGTATGGGAGGTGGAATCCCCTAAGGGGTCTCCCCCAAGGAAATGATTCAAATAAACAATAAATGATAGTGGCTTCTGGTGACCTTTTCATACAATAATAATGCTTCTTCAGGTTAGAACAAAATCTTCACAAACGGCTCAGAATCTAAACGAGATTTTTGTTCAGGTAAGATTGTGTCTGGCAGTTTTCGAAAAACTTGGTAAACTGCCATATACTGTTTCAGCAGTTTAAAAAATACTGAAGGTGTTTTTGAAATTAAGCGTACATTTAGATCAACATACCAAGTGTTCAAAATTATCGAGTCACACAACAAGAGGGTCATGATGACCCTGGATCGCTCACCTGAGTAATATGAGCTACATGTTTCAAATGTCAAACTGATGCTAAAATATTAAGAAAGTAGGTAAAATTCATGGTCACTGAAAGTCAGTTTTAAGATCGGAGTACAAAACTGTATATGTCTTCCAAATTTCAAGGCTGTATCTTAAAAAACAAAAAAGTAGGTCAGTAGGTCAGGGTCACTGTCAACTGACCCCTAATTACTTAGGGTAATCAGGTAATTATAATTAAACAGTCTAGGAAATATGATCAGAAAATGTTTAAGTATTTTTCCTATATAACTCATAAATCAAGTGATCCCCGGGGCAGAACCTCTTTTCATCCCCGGGGCATAATTTGAACATTCAAACACTAGGCAATACTACATACCAAGTATGAAAGGTCTAGACCTTTAAATTTCAGACAAGAAGATTTTTTATTTTTTTCCTATATAAGTCTATGTAAAACTTTGTAAAACTATGTAAAACTATGTAAACCATGTGACCCCCAGGGTGGGGTCATTTTGACTCTAGGGAAATAATTTGAACAATCTTGGTAATGGACAACCAGAGGATGCTAAAAACCAAATATAAAAGCCGTATGACATGTGGTTTTGGACAAGAAGATTTTTAAAGTTTTTCCTTTTGGTTGCCATGGCAACCAGAATTCTGGATGGAATTCAATTCTTTGAACACTTTTTAAAGAACATCCCTGTGAAGTTTCATCGAAATTGGCCTGGTGGTTTAGGAGGAGATGTTGTTTATAGGAAAGTGTGGTTGGACGGACGATGGACGGTCATCGGACAGTGAGCGATCACATAAGCTCACCCCAAGCACTTTGTGCACAAGTGAGCTAAAAACATAATGAGAACTGTAGCCCAATTTTTAAAGCTGTGTTTAAAAAATGAGTAAATACTATTTATAAGAGTACAGAGGTATTATAGTTTAGAGTTTTTACTAAAAAATGAAACATTATCACTTGGATATTAATCAGAATGAAAATGGAGGCCTACATATGATTTATACAAGAGCTGTCTCCATAGGATGACACATGCCCCCGATGGCACTTTGAATGAATATATAGTTATGGCCGATGTTAGAGTTTAGGACCTTTGACCTACGGAACTGGGTCTTGCGCACGACACATCGTCTTACTGTGTCACACATTCATGCGTAGGTATTTTAAAATCCATGTATGAATGACAAAGATATGGACCGGACACGCCTATCAATGCACTATCATGAAAAATGACCTTTAACGTCTAAGTGTGACCTTGACCTTTGAGCTACGGACCTGGGTCTTGCGTGCGACACGTCGTCTTACTGTGGTACACATTCATGCCAAGTTATTTGAAAATCCATCCATCGATGACAAAGATATGGACCGAACACGCCCATCAATGCACTATCTTTTAAAGTCTAAGTGTGACCTTGACCTTTGAGCTACGGACCTGGGTCTTGCGTGCGACACGTCGTCTTACTGTGGTACACATTTATGCCAAGTTATTTGAAAATCCATCCATCGATGACAAAGATATGGACCGGACACGCCCATCAATGCACTATCCTTTAACGTCTAAGTGTGACCTTGACCTTTGAGCTACGGACCTGGGTCTTTCGCGCGACACATCGTCTTACTGTGGTACACATTCATGCCAAGTTATTTGAAAATCCATCCATCGATGACAAAGATATGGACCGGACACGCCCATCAATGCACTATCCTTTAATGTCTAAGTGTGACCTTGACCTTTGAGCTACGGACCTGGGTCTTGCGCGCGACACGTCGTCTTACTGTGGTACACATTCATGCCAAGTTATTTGAAAATCCATCCATCGATGACAAAGATATGGACCGGACACGAAAATTGCGGACAGACTGACAGACCGACAGACAGGCCGACAGACGGTTCAAAAACTATATGCCTCCCTTCGGGGGCATAAAAATGGAGAATACCGCAAGCTTCCGATCATCAACTGGAGAATTTTTGAACAATTTATTGCAGTAGCGAAACGGTTTCGACGTATTGAGTGCAATAATCCATTGATAATTTTTTCGGGTCAGTTTCGTATATGTTCGAAAACGAAACTCATCTTTATGATTGTTCTATCGCTAAACGATGTAAAAAACATATCAAATGTCTACTTACATGTCTTGAATAGATAAAGGATCATTCCAAAGTGGCAAGCATTTTCATTCAGTCCATAACTTCTGTTTGTAGATGTTTACGCAACCACTAGAAGTAAACAATTGCCACCTAAGGTAAGAAGCATCCGCACATAACATAAGGCCACACAGAATTTGATTTATGTTTAGCGTCCTCGAAAAATATATCTGAAAATGTTGAAAACGACAATAATCATGTATAAAACATAGTCCGCATAATATGTTACAACTGCTTACAGCACATACGGGCCGGGCCGTTCCATGAGACAATAGTGACAAAGAAAAAAAATTGAAATAACAAGTTCTTGAAAAATTCTTTTACCTTTCAAATTTGAAAATTTGAAGTAATTATCTTCATTATTTAAAGAGCTACAAAGCTATGTCACCGAATGCATTTTGAGTCGTGACGTTAAGAACGTCATGAAAGCTGTATGACGTTGTCGTGCATGGATTGTGTTTTTCAAGTCATTCATGCAACAAATCTAGAGTAGCCCGGAGGGGACCCTGGGGTCTTCCTCCGCTGTCAAAAGCTAAAAAAAGTCGCCTTACGATCTAAAATACATACTTGTTACTGTAAACGTAACAAACTAAACAAAACTTTCTGTAGTATATATCGAATGGTGAAGAAATAAATATCATAATGAGAGTGCTTGGTAAAAATTCAATGAGGGCGAGAAGGAATATATTCATGTTTGACAGAGCCGCTAGAAATGAAACTGATTCATTTCTATAATTGATTAGGTTTTGTTCAAATCACTACAAATGATACGTTTTACGTATGTATACACTCATCGGAGTTAATGGATAGCCCATAAACGTTAACAGCCAAGGTCAGCAACTGTATCGCGGCCGTTTTCGACAGCCGTAGTTTAGCGGCTAATATTGTATTTCAGACAAAAACGTACAGCCAGGAAATTTCACTCAGATGCTCCAAAAAGATAATCTTTCAAATCAAATTATTAAAGTTTTCACAGATTGTTCATAAACGAAGACATTTGCATAATACTTTGGAATTTTGTTACATTTTTTCAGACTGGAGGAATTGTTAGGGATTTTTTAAAAATATAACAATCGTTTACAGCCCCAAAAGTGTAAATGTAAGCCATGTTCATTCATTAACAAAACTGCCAAGTTGAATTGCAAGTATTGTTTTCGTATTTCGTATCGACAACTATACCTGCCCATTTACAGCGGGGTTATTTTTCCAGCGTTTTATTTTTTCTCCACTGGGCGTCAGGATAGCCGGTTATCCAGTGTGTTACATAACTGAAATACAATTATTCCCTGAATGAAAAGAAGAAAAACAATGATTTTTTCAGTATTTTAAACTACTTATTATGCAATAATTATATTCTTTACGGGTGTAAAAACATTCAGAGGGTGACGATAGTTGTTATATTTTTTTATCAACACTTCGTTCCTTTTCCTGTTTGAAAATAAAGAGTACGTTAAACACTGATCAAATTTAGTATGGCCTAGTATCTAATACAAAAGTCCTGGGGCTTCCCCATTTCAAACAAAAACGCTTTTATGACCGGTTTCATCTTGTTTAAAGATAATAAACATTTGCGAATATAAAGGAAGCGGATCGTGTGAACGAACACCTGAGACGATCAAGTTTCATGTGGTCCGTCTCAACATAGTTTGATTATATTAAAAACACGTCTGTATATCTAGTTTATTATGCCACTGTGAGGTTTAGATATAAATTTGGCCTTGTCTGCTCGTCCGTCCGTTTGTCCGGCACTGAAAACTGCGTTTATGTACTGAACGTGTCTAGTTTTTAGCTCAGCTCAGCAAACCTTGCTAGAGGTTAAACTTTTTGTAAACAAAATTTTGGCTCAAACACTAGGCAAAGAAACTGTTAATACACTAAAGGCCATGATTTATATTCGGTGTTTACAAACCCCGGATTGATATGAAACCCGGTTAGAATGTTAGTCTTTAAAAAAATCTAGACCAAGTTTGATACTAAATTATCTTGGATTAAAATCAAGGTCACATGTTACAATACAGAAAACAAGAGCTGTCCGTACGTAAGACAGCGCGCGCCACTATTCGGTGATTTGACAGTAAAAATGAATAAGAGACCTCTACTTTAAAAGGAAGATACACCAAGGGGCATAATTCTGTCAAGAACAAATATTAGAGTTAATGGGATAATTACCACACATGCAGATGATGATGGTAAAGGTATATTTTGAGTTTCAAGTCTTTATCTTATAAAGTACCAAAGTTATATCCAGAAAGCGAAGACAGCCAGAAAACTAAGTATGAAAGGGGCATAATTCTGTCAAAAACACAAGAAGAGTTATGGGGATTATAACCACACATGCAGATGAGGTTTGTCAAAAAAAAAGTATGAAAGGGGCATAATTTGGTCAAAATTACACATCAGTGTTATGGGGATTGTTACCACACATGCAGATGATGATGATAAAGATACATTTCAAGTTTCAAGTCTTTATCATATATTGTACTAAAGTTATATCCAGAAAGCGAAGATTGCCAAAAAATCTTTTAAGTATGAAAGGGGCATAATTCTGTAAAAAATACAGTAACCACACATGCAGATGATGATTATAAAAATATTTTGAATTTCAAGTCATTATCTACTTAAAAGATATCTAGAAAACTAAGTATGAAAGGGGCATAACTTTCGGAAAAAAAATTAACATGAAAATAATTCCAAGTATAACAACTTTGTGACCTTGACCTTGAGTATAATGGGCTCAGTCCATGCACAGTATACAGTACCAAAGTTATGTCCAGAAAACGAAGTTTGTCAAAAAAATTTAAGCATGAAAGGGGCATAATTTGGTAAAAAATACAAATCAGATTTATAGGGATTGTTACCACACATGCAGATGATGGTAAAGCTACATTTTAAGTTTCAAGTCATTATCTTATATTGTACTAAAGTTATATCTAGAAAGCGAAGATTGCCAAAAAATCTTTTAAGTATGAAAGGGGCATAATTCTGTAAAAAATACAGTTAGAGTTATGGGGATTGTAACCACACATGCAGATGATGATTATAAAAATATTTTGAATTTCAAGTCATTATCTTTTAAAATACCATAGATATGTCTATAAACGAAGCTTTCGAAAAAAAATTAACATGAAAATAATTCCAAGTATAACACTTTGTGACTTTGAACTTGGGTATGATGGACCCAGCCCTGCACATACTTTGTTTGTATGCTGGACAGTGTTTATATGAAGTTACAGTAGTAGCAATAGTAACAAAGATATGACAGAAAAACAAAGGTTGCCGAAAAACTTTAACCTTACAAATAACCCAAGTAGCTATAACACCTTGGTGACCTTGACCTTAAGTATAATGGGCACAGCCCCTACACATACCTTGTTTGTATGCTGGACAATGTTTATGTGAAGTAACATATAAGCAGTAGTAACAGAGATATGACAGAAAAGTAAAGGTTGCCGAAAAACTTTAACCAAGAAAGCTCACGCCGACGTCGACGTCGACGCCGACGCCGGGTCGAGTAGAATACCACCCCACATCCTATTCTCCGAATAGTGGAACTAAAAACATTGTTAACACTCTAGTGGCAATATTTTATACCGGATTTGATGAAACAGGGTCAGACAATAAAGGTTAATTTTGTAACCGGATAAAAAATCTAGGTCACTAAGCAAATAATAGAAATGCCTTGTTAAAGCTCTAAAGACTAATTAATATTTATCTTATATTTTATTGAAATATATTCATAATGTTTTCTCAATCAAAATTAGGTAAAGTTTAAAGTAAGGTAAAGTTTGAAACATGGTCATATGGGGTTAAAAGGTAGGTCGGTAGGTAAAATAATAGAAAAAAATCTTAACACTCAGAATGCCATATTTATTTCCTTTATTAAATGAAGAAAAATTTAAAATAGGGATGTCTGGGATAAAAAAAAACACATTTGGTTTAATATAGAAAACATTTCTTAATACAATTAAGGCCTAAGTTCTTAGACTACATATATACATGAAAACTGATTAGAAAGTTTGTATTATTATATTCTGGGTGGGTAACACTACAGAGGCAATATCTTGTATTTGATCTGCAGGAAATCTAAATAAATTTGAACATCTGGGATTAAAACTAATATCATATCATAGTAAAACTTTTTAACCATCTAGAGACTATATTTTACCTATCAATGTATATGAAAAAAAGTCGGAATTTGTCTTTATTTTAAAACCTAGATAAAGTTTGACAATGCTCTATCTAGGGTTAAAGATAAGGTCATTTTATTTAAAAAAAATCTCGTCAGATGACTTTTTTGCGTGTGTGTTTGTGTAAAACGTGAATTTCAAAACATTTTCAGTCATACAAACGACGGTGTCTACTTGTAGCAGAGAACACAATACCCAACATTTTAGTGTTGCCTCACTGAAATATCACGTCGTAGATACGTGACATGATACCTCACGCAGTCACATTATACTGACACCAGGCTGACCAGTCCTATTACTATCCTCTTACTGCTGAGAACCAAACGAGGAAGCTACTGGTACCATTCTATACGTCTTTGGTATGACGCGGCCTGGGACCGTACCTACGACCTCCCTCACTCCAGGTCAGATGTTTCCTCAGTAAATCCAGCCTAGGGCAAGTTCTAAACAGGGTTATGTAGGTGTACAAAAAGTCAATGCCTCAAATAAAACAAAAAAAAAATCTCTGTTAAAACATTTTCTATCAGTTTTTCCTAAAAGCCTTTCAGAATGTTTTTCTGTATAAAACCTTTATCAAGTTTGAAACTGGTTTACCCGATGTCACACTAAAACATTAACAATAGTTTATACCTAATTTATATGACTCGTTTTCAGAGTGTTTATCTATATGTCAGCAATGTCTGATCCTTATTTAACTGGATCAACTGTGGCCGAGAAGTAGGTCACATTGTAAGCTCATATAAAATACTTGTTAACACTATAAAATTTACTATCAAGCTGCTGGTCACATTTTTTACCTTTGTCAAGTGCATTTGCAAAACGGGGGATCACCTTTGCATAACTGCAGATCACTAGGTCACTGGGTCATTTAGAAAACAAGTTTTAATGGATCTTCATATCCATAGTTTTGTATTAAATACAAATGTTAGTTACCATGACAGACAGTAGAGCTCAGCTCGACCACGTTGTCTCAGATGCACAACATCTAATGTTAAAGATTATCTCACTAAAGTGTAATGACGGTAGGTCAAATACTTTTGGCGATATCTGAAACAAAAAGTCTTATCTGACGGGCAGACAGACAAAACCAGTCCTATATCACACACCACAAATTTTAAGCATATTTAAGCCAGATCTTGTCATCATTATGGGCATAGTCTTCCTAACATTATGTTGAGATGGTCCATATGTTACAACAGTCCACTTCATCTTAAATCGCAAATGCCTATTTGTTTTACATATATACTTAAATCTTGTGACTAATTCAGCAAGTACTGAAGTGTATGGAAGTGTACATCGAATATACATTAATAAAATAAAGTGTACAAACAAAGGGGACAGAACAAACAAGCGTGACAGTGGCTGTTTAAAAATGGATAAAACTTTACCAGCACACCTATAGTACAATGTTACACCACATACTACTGGTATCACATCCCTCTGTAAAAGCTATGAATATAATAAAAGGTATAGAACTTCAATTTTATAACATTTAAAAAAATCTTTACATCAAATTTCTTGAACATTTTTTAATGCTCATACATTGAATATACACTATCAATCTGTCCCAGAAGAAAAAAACGTTCGACAAAAATCTCTTTCGTAACTGAGCTTTAAACACTAAACCACAGGCTGTTCTCAGAGTCTCTAAGTCAAACCAGGTCGCACGTGCGCCATGACTGAACACTTCAGTACAAATTCAGGTCAGGACAGAGTGATGGTCATCATAGTGTATTCGATACCCTACATAAATAATTTTATCTTTAATAGTGTGGTTTTGGTGGTATGTCACGGGTGAAGCATGTATTGACCCATTTTAAACTCAAGCTATCCGCAAACTTACACATATTTACCTTGAACAAATCAAAGAATGTGTTCCATGTATACATCCCCAGAGCTGTTGCCAAGTTCATGTGTGAAACTCATGGCCTAATCTACAAATCACAGTACTGGAAGTACAGAAAGGCAGACGAATAAAATGTGTGTTTGCAACATCTGAAATACTTTGGGTTAATATACCCTCAGCTTACATATGCACATTGAAAATGTCAAAATGAATAGCAAATTTTTGATCAATTTTTGATAAATGATTGTGAATTGAATACAAAGTAATAGACTGACAGAACAAAATGTATAAATAATAATAGGCACCGGAAGGTTTAATAGTTTCCTTATAGAAAACGTTAATAGTTTCCTTATAGAAAACGTTCATGCAATACGGTTTTAATCATGAGTCGCAAATAAAACCTAAATAATCTAAAGAAATCTTAAAGTAGAGTATCTGAATAATATTTGTGAGACTCAAAAATGGTCCAATATTTTTAGCTCACCCGAGTGCTATATTATTATCACCCTGAGTCGGTCATGCGTCGTCTGCGACGTCAGCAATTTGACTGTTGGCACTCTAGAGGTCACAACTTTAGCCTACTCTTTATGGAATTTGTCAGAATGTTACCCTTAATCAAATCCCGGATGACTTCTTTAATGGGTCATATGGGGTCAAAACCTAAGTCACGATATAGATTAAAGGAACATTTTGTAAACACTCTAAAAGCAACCTTTTTTGCCTCTTCTTTATTAAACTTTGTCAGAAAGTTCCGCTATGGCTGCTTTTGGGGTGTTCTGTGCTTCCGGGAAATCTACCCTTACCATTTATTTTAAGAAAGCTAGGACAGTTTCAAATCTGGGTAACCGGATATTAGAAACTAAGTCAGTAAGTAAAATCATAAAAAAACTTGTTAACACTCAAGAGGCCACATCAAGATCACTGAGTTAAATCATAGAAAAGTCTTCTTAACATTCTAGAGGCCACATTTTCTATCTGATCTTCTTGTTTGTCTGTTTAAGATATAATAGGTATTTAATTGAGTCACTTGGTCATTATATCAACGAGTCACAAGGTCATTATGTTAAATCATACATAAACATTGGTAACACGTTTGAGGACATTTTATCAACTTGTTCATCATAAATCTTGTCAGAATGTTTGATTGCATGAAATCTAGGTCAAGTTCAAAAGTGGGGTACTCGAATTCGAAAGTACATTACAGGCTCAATTTATTGGAAACTTGGTTAATGATCTATCCGATCTGCATAAGTATGGTCAAAATGTTTGTCGTGAGGAATAATAGCAAGTCAAGGTCGTACGATCCAACACAATTGTTTTTTTGATCGACGAATCATATGCAAACTAACGTTGAAATTTGGTTCTATGTGATGTTTTATAATTTTCTTCAATTGCATGCATCAACACGGTGTATTTAAGTTCCACACATTTAACAGATTAAAGAAAAACACGTTACGACGCGCGGCTTTTTGAAATATCAGGTGTCGCGCCGTATAACAGTCGTAATGTCGCGCGTCTTTCGTACCGTGTAGAGCATCTTGTTGGAATGTCGTGCCTGATGTTTTTGCAGTTGTTAATTCCATTTTCGTTGACCCTTTCTGCTCGAGTGCTATTGTATTCAATGGGTCAACAAAATTACGCGGTTAACGTGTAAATTTAAGCACTTAAGGTGTTCTCTATAAATGTAAAATAAAAGCCAAACATTGAAACTATATAACCGTGAAGGTTGTTAATCCTGCATGTGTTCCAGTACAGTTATCAGAATAAAACTATTATGTTTAACATGTAATTATATGGTAAACCTTTAAAGATTTAAAGATCGTGATACCTTATTATATATAAATGCTTATATTAAAATTCAAAATGCTTAGGAGTACGTTGTCTATGACAAATGTTTGTATTATATAATATATGATGCACATTATGTTTGTAATATGTATTTTGTTTGTAATGCTCGTTGTCAAAGTCATGTAAATGGTGATGTGCAATAAAATTATTTGTTGTTATTCATGGCATGTCAAACGTTGCTAAATTATATATGTATTTTATTATTATTGTATGTTTGTTATTGTTATTCAATGTCGTGTCATTCATATTCTGAAATTTGCTATTGTTATTGTATATGTCGTTATTCTTATGGTATGTTCGATATTCTTAAGGTAAAAGTCATTATTGTTATTCTATGTTTCGTTATTGTTATTGTATCTTTGATATTGTTATTCAATGCCGTGTCATTCATATTCTAAGTCTTACCATTGTTATTGTATATGTCGTTATTCTTATTGTATTTTCGCTATTCTTATGGTAAAAGTCACTATTGTTATTCTATATTTCGTTATTCTTATTGTATCTTTGATATTGTTATTCAATGTCGTGTCATTCATATTCTAAGTGTTACCATTGTTATTCTATATGTCGTTATTCTTATTGTATGTTCGATATTCTTATTGTAAAAGACGTTATTGTTGTTGTATATTCATTATTGTTTTTGTAAGCTTGATATTCTTATTGTATGTGCGATTTCCCACGATATAAATATCACAGCGATGCTATACAAATACAATCACATAACATAGAATAATAATGACACGTTTTGTAAATAGAATCGTCAGATATTGAACAACAATGATGAATTTTACCATAAGAATATCGAACATACAATAAGAATAACGACATATACAATAACAATGGTAAGACTTAGAATATGAATGACACGACATTGAATAATAATATCAAAGATACAATAAGAATTACAAAATATAGAATAACAATAATGACTTTTAGAATATGAATGACCAGACATTGAATAACAATAACAAACATACAATAATAATAACATACATATATAATTTAGCAACGTTTGACATGCCATAGTTATTTGTTGTTGTTTAAATGTTTCTTATGCCAACGTTGTTGAGTTCCATATTATGCAAGAACTTGTAAAAGCATTCACTAAATTAAAGAAACGTTGAAAGACAGTGAGCTGACTTGAATTTCTCTTTATCCCTCGATAATAATGTTCAACCTTTTGGCTAAAATATTATCTTTCTTTAAAACTAAGTTTGACCACGTCAAAAACACTAGAACCTGAGTTGTTTTCATTTATTAAAACTATCTTAAAATGCCAGATCAAGAAAAAAAGTTGAGAAGTTGGGTATTAAACTCGGGTTTCCCGTTCTTATACATGTAAAAATCCAGAAAAAAGGGAAAAGAGTTCAAACCCTACTTCCACGTGTTAACGCTAATCCAGCTCGAATGAAATACAAATCAGTTTTATTTAAACGGTGTTATATTTTATGACCTAGATATATATTACCGTTTTTATTTTATGACCTAGATATATATTACCGTTTTTATTACGAGGATGATATGTTACTTCCGGGATAGATTTTACTAGTTAAGTGGAAAGGGGAAAGCGAAAGTGTTTTACTGCGTTTTAACTGATACGAAATCTAATAAAATCTTTTGATCATTAAAACAGACGCGTAAAGGGAAATTTGAAACACAGGTATGCACTTTTCATTATTTACTTTCGTGAACAGATATTTTCAGTTAAACATTTTTGTCTTCTTTTCATCATAAATTCAAAATGACCAAGGGTTGTACTCACATCGTTCCAGACAGAATATGTTCATTATTTTGTTCGTGGCTTTGGTTGGTTAAGAGTCACGTCGACACAGTTCAAGGTCATATGGCGACTTTCCAGCTTATGTTGATGGGGGAAGACCCAAATGCTCTTATGGGCAGTTTTTCTAACATGGTGGGTATGTAAGTAAGTAAGTAAGTGTAAATTCTTAACACTTTTGAGCCGCGCCATGAGACAATCAACATAGTGCGTTTGCGACCAGCATGGATCCATGATGTTTGCTAACAAGTTCTCTGATTGTGATAGGCTATGAAAGCAAACAGCATGGATACTGACCAGACAGGTAAATCGGCTTTCGAGACTGTTCGACAGTTATCGGTCTATTATGGTTTTTTTTATATGTTTGCTAATGTACCATCATATTATAATAATATTTTTGTTCATATGGATTAAACAAATACATGTATTACAAAGGCTGATTTGCAGTGCTTGCAAAGATAAATTAGAACGGTTATTAAAAAAATAAATTGATTAACGAGTCGAAACCTGAGTGATATCTGGTGGATTAATTAGAATACCTTTTAATATAACGGTATTCTCAACACATTACCATGACAACGGAATGATCATTTTGCAAAAAGTAATTTATACCATTGAGCTATAACAATTCCCTGTTTATACTACCTTAGGATCCGCCATTAGCTCGCTATTTTGAATCTTTATTTGCTTATCATAATAACAAAAATAAGGTTTTACAAAGTTTTGTGTGTTATCAAATACCGGTGGTTGCATGCACATTTATTATCAAGTTGTCAGCGGTGAGGTGATAATGTTTGTTTGTTTTGGGTTTAAAGCCGTTTTTCAACAGTATTTCAGTCATGTAACGGCGGGTAGTTTAGTTAACCTAACCAGTGTTCCTGGATTCTGTACCAGTACAAACCTGTTCTCCGCAGGTAATGTCTTGAATTTCTAACTAACTTAGATTCTTATTCCAAATCAAAGGTCGAAATTAAACCACATAACTTGTCGAATTTCGATCCCAAGCCACCTCTTAACACCGAAATTCAAAGTTTCAAAAGTCTAATTAATTCCAAAGTAGCCAGCTCAATGATCGGATTTCAGATATTCCAGAAGACGAATTTTAACCTGGAATTAAACTAGCAGCCTGTTAAGAGACTGAAACTGAAATTTGTGGAGTCGAATATCGAGCTAGCATTGAATGTCGCGCCAGCCAAGTCGTATTTTAAATTTTGAAAAGCTGAATTTCAATGTTGTATTGAAACTGGGATCTACTCAATATCATAATTCAAAGTTTAATGATCGCACCAGATCTTATGTTTTTAAGAATCTAGGTAGCTCTTATATATTAAAAGTCATAATAATTACAAATTTGTTTGTATATTATTACCATAACAAAGATAGTACGCTAACAATTGTATAATGACGGTAACGTAATATTACAGTACATTTATAATTGTTCAGCAGAAGATGGAAAAATCCCTATCAGAGGACTGGCGGCGCGGCAAGCACCTGTCTGCCTGTATGGTAGAGCTGTTTGACAGAGGCCTCTGGACAGATGTAAAATTTCACATCAAGAGTGACGAAGGAGAGGAAACTATCCAAGCCCACAAAATTGTGCTAGCTTCAAGAAGTCCCGTGTTTCAGGCAATGTTCTTTGGGCTTTGCGCTGACGGAAAAGATGAAGTTAAACTGAAAGACACAGAAAAAGAAATATTTCTTTTATTTCTAAGGTGAGGAAGGGTTTTGAGATCTCGTCTTTATTCTAAAACATTCACATGATATAGGCATGGGTAGGTAGGTCGGTAAATGTTTTTTTTTTTTTTTTTTTTTTTTGGGGGGGGGGGGGGGGGGGGGGGGGGGGGGGGGGGGGCGTTTATTAAGTGGGACTTTTCGGAAATTATTAAGGGGGTTTTGCCTTTAGAGCATCAGTAAGTTGATTTCTAATATCAATGACCATGTTTAAATCATACAAATGCAGTTTTGCAACTTTTTGTTAAAAAGTTGAGAAAAAAATTCTCCAAGATCTAAAACATTTAGGGTCGGGTCAAAATTTAGGGTAGGTACGGATACTGGAAACAAACATTTTTAGGCATTAACAAGAAGATGATAGATAGATATCGTATGCATTTGAATTGTGAACCCGATAAATAAAATGTCTAACTTGAGATATTTGTTTCATTACACCAAAAATATTTACGAAAATTAAACATTTTATAAGCTTTAAAAATATACTGGGAAATCTTAACATATATTTCTAAAATTACAAGCAATGATAGAGGTGTACAATCTCGATGTTACATGGCTAACATTAACAACTGCTACTTGTTTTTAGACTTTAATGTGCTATTTCGAGGATGTAACATCATGATGTTCTATGACTAATATAAAGAATATATCACTTCTGCAGAATAGGAAGTTGATTCGTTAGAAATTTCATTTCTATCCCACAGATATGCTGACCAAAATGACATAAAATTATGTAAAAAGCAATACTTAAAAGTCTTTTTTCATACTTTAACATCCTTTTCGTGTATGTATATAATCACAATTAATGGCATCTTATAGCAAATGAATTCAAGTTAGCATATCTGCTGCAATTTATACAAGTTTTCCTTGATGGTAAATTGTTTCAATTATGTAACAGGTACCTTTACAGCGACGAGGTAACATTGACGAAGGAGAATGCTTTTGCAGTTTTGGAAATCGCCCACTACTACCAAGTTTCAAGCCTGGTACAGTTCTGCACTGACTACTTGGCAACCGTTATAACAACAAATAATGCGTGTGAAACTTTAACATTTGCAATGTTTTATAAACTTACAAGTTTAAAAGATGCATGTTGTTCTTTTATTGACAATCATGCAGAACAAGTTCTACAGTCGGAGGGATTCATGAATTTATCGGACGACTGTCTCCTGTACATTCTAAAAGGTGACACACTTTATGCCAAAGAAGAAGATATTCTGGAAGCTGCAGACACTTGGTCTAGAAGGATCGTTGTAGCGAGTGGCATGGAAGAAAATGGCACAAACATCCGTAAAGTGCTTGGTGAATCATTTTACTTCTTAAGGTTACCAACAATGACCTATAAAAAGTTGCTGGACTTCATAAGTAGAAAAGGTTATTTCTCTGTGGAGGAATATGCCGATATTGCGGCTCGTGCAGTTGAAATACCTGACATATGCGTGTCTACGAATTCCTGTGTAGCACGGGTGCCAGAAAGAGAGATACTTACGGTGAACCCGCAAGACGGAAAATTGGTGGTTTTAAACGATGTTAACATTTCATTTACGATATCCGTAACGAAGAATGTTTTGCTTTCAAATTTTGTGATTGGTGAAATTCATCCATATATGAAAATCGCAAAAGACGTTTACACGGCTGAAGGTTGTTCCGGGCGCTATATCGGATCAGTTCGTCATTACAGAAAGTTTGATAACGCATTTGATTATGATGAGTATGTAAATAAAATGATAACATTAACAACTCTTGATAGGCCGAATAATACTAATTACTACGTCACAGTTTTGGCTAAAGTAGACGGCTGTGCTCTTCCAGACTATCTCGGTCTAAGTATATCAGGCAGTGTCGGCATCAGAGATCTAGAATGTAAATCGACATTTGAGGTACAGCAATCACAGCTAGCAGTAGGAAATGTAAACCTCCACCGGCCGTTATTGTTGCAAAAGAGAAGTACACCATATATTGTGGATTTTAATCTCCGTTACAGCTGTAATAATAACTTACACCTAAAAGCAAGAACCAGTAACAGCACACAAACGTTTTGCAACGAAACTGGAAGCATTCAAATATGTAATGTTTCCGGTGCCTTTGCAGGCATCAGAAGTGTCGGATTTGTGAATTTTTCAAATCGTGATGTTGACAAACATGACACTGATTCTGAAATAATTAGCATGAAGAACGAAGAAATTGAGCAAAACAAATAAAATCACTTCCTACATACGATTTTAAGCAGTCTGCGTTTCAACAAATTTGCTTGAATGAACTTTAAACAAACATCGAGGTCTGCACGCGAAGCAATTGTTACTGTGTATAAATAAATAATGATAGCTCCGCGCTGAATAAGTGAACAGAACAGACATCTACATGTATTTGTTTTAAAATGCACATTTACTAATTATTGAAGCATGTCTACATCTTAAGATAATTACAGAGATACAAGTATTGTATATTCATGTATCTTCTTTTAGTATGTAACAAAAACTGTTGGAAATAAAAACAATAAAAATCATCTCCTCCCCTGCCAAAGACTTCAAAGAATTCAAAAAGAGTTACATTCTTTGTCGCTAGAATTTAATACATGAAAATAACGTCAGACTTAAAACATGATAAAAGAATGTTTACCAGTGCTAGCATCTGTGACAGCTTGAACGAAAGCAATATGATCGCCATGTTTTAGAAAGTTAACTTTGATTTTTTTTATCTCAAAATGGTAGTATTAATTAGAACAAGAAGAACATAACATTCTTGAACTAATTATGTGTCTACCGGTAGGATTACGAAAACTAAACAAAAGAAAATAAAAATGATGTACAATAATCTAGATAGAAGTTTATAATACTCTTTCGCCAAAAACAAATTAAATAAATGAAATAGACGTTTTCAGAATAAAGTTGTCCGTATGTAACTTTCATCTCAAGATATCGAAAACAGCAAAAGATTTTTAGACAAATGTGATAAAATGAAATATTAGGCGTTTCAGTCAGTGCCAAGACTTTTGAGCAACTCAGTTTCAATACAAAATCTGAAAGGGTGGGGCTATCTCTTCATATAGCCCGGTAGTGCTCACATGAATATTGAGTCTTGCACTAGTTCGATATTAGATAGGGAAGAGTTAAATGAGGAGCTTGCACATCTTAAAGTAGCATTAGTACAACAGCATTAATTTTAATCACAACGTGCTTTTAAAGAAGCCCAATTTGACAGGGAAGATAGCCACCCAATCCTTCTAGTTTTGAGATTATTTTACAATAAACACAGATCTAAAATTGGCTTAATGCGACAACACATCTTTGTATACATCATCAACACGAAATGGACAAGTGCACTCGACGCTGGCCCGCCCTTTTAATTAGACACTATAATTTTATTCTATCAAGTCATTTTCAGCTTATGGTAGGAATTGAATACTCTTCAAAAAGGAGGTACTCTATTACGGGTCCAATACCTTAAAGTTTGATAGAAATCCATAGGGTATCAACAGAAATAGAAAGTACATCAAATCTTTAACCTGGAGTAGGACAGCTCTCAATACAATTCGTAAAGTCAAACTAAAATCGAGTCGAAAAGGTGTCAACTTGTTTTCATATTGCCATGAGACATTTTATTTTTAAGCTTATTACCAGATACAGCGGTAGATGTCATCAATGCCTTTCACAGCAGTACGATATACGAGCGGAAATCTAGAAACTAACACGCTTCTGTAGAAATCATTACATGCTTGGGCACGATTTTTTCATGGACTTTAGGAGATTCAAAAAGCCATGTATACACACTTGGGGATGTCGGTCACACGAAAAAAATCAATTAGGACGAGACTTTGTAACGAATTTGTAAGCAAAATGACACGGCTTTCAAATATATACTGTTATCGAAAACGAAAGTAAGTTGGTATTTCACAATTATTTACACATCATTTTTAACTCATTTACGATTATACAGTGTTATTTGGCATATAACAGTGACTGTAACTGAACAGATTATGCTAAACAGAAAACTAAACATAATGCCATTTTGTCTCCGAAATGTCATTGCTTTTCCATGTTCCGGTTTTCTGTTTACTATATGACAGATTGATATCCTAGAAATAAGGGAAATTTGGACATTTCCTTCATTGAAATTTCGTCTGTGATAAATGAGACGAACAGAAATATCAATTCATAGTTTTGTTTTCAATAACCGTAAATAACATAGAAATCTTCCTGTAACCCGTGACACTCTGCACACAAAGGCTCGTCGGAATTATTTTTTAAAAAAAAGTAACGTAAATCAAGTCAGGAGTTGTAATTTACAAACTGCTTAAAATTCTCTAATATAGCCTTTTTTGATTGTTACTTATTAAATTATTTTAAATGTTTATCGGAAAGAACATGACCTGTAGTGTTCGGAGACGTTTTGCTTCGACGGCGGAAGTGGAGGAGGATAGGGGCCAATTCCAGCGTATTTTTTTTTTTAAATTTCACAACCAATGCTCATAATATAAGAGGACTTGCAACTTACAACACTTGCTTGCGCTGGAGCCGATTTCAATATGCGCAGTACAAAGCTGGGAACAATTCGCAGGGAAGTGTTCCATAAAATTGAATTTAATCGGTTTATAATAGTTATTGATTTTTCGTCGGAATCCGAATGTCAGTTGTCAGGACAGGTGTCATTTAACAGAATGGAAACAGACACGTCGATTGATGTACCAGGGATTCATTCAATTTAAAAATTTAATCAGCTATTGTTTTCTAGTGACCATTATACAGTTGCAAGTCTTCTTCTTATATTAGGAGCCATGGTGGTGTCAGAATAATTTTTATATCTGATATATTGATAACGTAACATATAAGCACAGATAGTGTTTGACTCCCTTTTCATAGTGCCATTGCTATAATTATTGTTGAATTGCTGTTTATAGTAGAGTTTGGGTCATTTCTGGCTAATGTGGGATCATTATATTGACAGCATCACATAATATGTCATATACAACAGGTAAATGGAACGAGATATTTGTTAGAGCAAGTACTGGTTGTAAAATACTATGTATAAATTTGGACCAATCAGAAACAAGTTATATACAGTCAAACTTGTGCTAGCGACCACCCGTGAATAGCGACCACCTGTCGACAACGACCGGTCTCTGGTCCCCACGTAGAAAAATGCTCATAAAAAGGCCGTGAATAGCGACCACCTGGCGATCGCGACCAGCGACCGGCCTAATTCATTCCCAAGGGTCATATTTATCCCCCAATAACGACCAAGTTGGACAGTTTCGGTATGAAAATATTTGAAATCCGCCAAATTTTCACGAATTTCGCATTACAGCAAACAATAATTACTGCTTGATTGAAAATTTGCAAGTTTGGTTTAAACATATTTTATTTATAAGTCATTACATGAATAATATACAACAACTGAGATAAGGGAATTAGAACATAAAGAAAGCAAAAAGGTGTAAAAATACTTTTTATCAGCATGAAAATGGCTAACTGAGAAGTGACCTTACCCCGCGAGTAAAGACCATCTGTGAACAAAGACCACTTTTGCTTGTTCCGAAGGGTGGTCTTTGTTCACAGGTTTCACTGTAAATAGCACGTCTGTTGAGTATAAATAGGTAGATGGGTGACAGAGAGGGCATTCGGTATCCAGCGATTGAAGAAGACACATCAATTATTCAACTAATAATTTATACCAGTACCTTGATAAGGAAGTTATTGCAACTACACTGTCAGGGCGGATAAATTATCAAAAAGAAAACGTTTGAAGTTTATAGACTAAAGAAGAGTTGCAAAATTTCAACAAGATTTCGATCTATAGGGCAAGCGTATAGGAGTTTTACCTTAAGTTGAATGCTATAGACGATAGCAAATATAGGCTGAGCATTGGAAAGCTGAGACAGAGACCCAGAGTCTGGTAATCTACTGAGATAGTAGGAGTGTTCCAGCTTATAAACGGTTCAGCATTATTGGCGAAGTACAGCCAAGGCATCGGGGATAAACCTATATGGTACTTGAATGCTACATATAATAGCATATAGGAGCTGAGCATTCCCGGAGTCAGAGCTTTCATATATAGAGTTGTAACTTCAATTAAGAGGACAGAGGCCGAGCATCTATGCGAGAGGACACGTATGTTGTTGATTCAAAGACATTGTCTGACGGGAACATCAACAAAAATTCCAGTCAAGTATAGAGTCTCCAGGCTATAGGAGTTTGAGCAAATTATTGTTAATTGAAGATTGTTAGTTTGAAATCATTTAAAAATCATTGGTACACGAATCATTTAGGCAAAGTAGTCAATTGAAAATTTATGTATGAGATCTTTGGTCTCAGCAGCTATACGTTTTAACAAAAAGGACATTCTATATTGTTTGTCAGTTAGTCTGAGACATAGTCACCTTAGCCATTGGACCCATTTCATTGTTCAAGATACTAAGTACGTAAGCACTTCCTTGGGTCATATAACTCGTGTCCTGACAGGTGGTGAATTTGTTGTGTTTTTTTAACACGCTGAAATTGTAAAAATATGTGTTTTAATGGAAGTCACCTATGTGCAATACGTGTTAAAATGCTACAAAATATTCGCTAACCTTTGGCAGGGGCGGAAGAAATTGGAGTGGGTGGGGTTTCCTGACCCCAAGTGTATGTTGGTTAATATAGATATCAAGGCCTTAGCTATTATGGATTCAGAGAAGTTTCTATTACATTAGCTTATATTATATACACGTCATACACGTAAGAATGGCCATCTTTGAATCTAGGGCAATAATTTGAACAATTACTGTAGACAGTCAAACCTTGGTATAACAAGCCAAATATCAAGGTTCTGGCTGTTATGGATTTAGATAAGAAGATTTTCAAAGTTGCTTATATATAAGCATATAGAACATAATCTCACACTTAGGGGCGTCTCCATTTCTGACCTTAGGGAAATAATTTGAATGTGAACAATTACGGTTGAGAGTTAAACCTTGATATCACAAGCCAAATAACAAGGTTATACTATTATCGCTCAAGAGAAGAAGATCTTTAACATTTGGTAGCTGAAAACCTATTTAACCATAGTGACCAACATGTTCAATGAATCGGAAGAACTCTGAAAGATAGCCACACCATAGACCATTTCGGCAAAGCTTCATCAAAATCCATTCAGTGGTTTTTTGAGGATGTCATTCAAAGACACTGTTGACGACGGACGCACGCGCACACGCACACATGCACGACGGACACGGCATGGTCACAATAGCTTAACATAGCACGTTGTGCTTAGGCGAGATAACAAGAAGGCCAAGATGGTCCTAGGTCGCTCAGCTGAGAAACACACCATAACAGTGTAAACATGTTTGACCTAGTTATTTCATGGAAACAAATATTCTGACCAACTTTCATTAAGATTAGACCAAAAATGTGGTCTCTTGAGTGTAAACAAGTATATTCTTTGATTTGTCCGTCCTAGTAACCTAGTGTTTGACCCCCACATGACCCAGATTCGTGCTTGTCCAAGATTCCATAAAAACAAACATTTTGACAAAGTTTCGGGAAGATTGTGCAAAAATGTGGCCTCTAGAGTGTATACAAGCTTTCCCTTTGATTTGACTGGATGACCTAGTTTTTGACCCATCATAACCCAGATTCAAACTTGACCTAGAGGTCATCAAGACAAACATTTTGATCAAATTTCATGAAGATCCAGTGTAAAATGCAGTCCCTATTGCAAACACAAGGTTTTTCTTTGATTTGACCTTGCGACCTAGTTTTCGACCCAAAATTACCCATATTCAAACTTGACCTAAATTTCATCAAGGCAGCCATTCTGACAAAATGTTATGAATATCCAATGTAAAATGCAGCCCGTATCGCGTACAAAAGGTTTTACTTTGATTTGAACGGGTGACCTAGTTTTTAACCCCAGATAACCCATATTCAAACAAGGCCTAGATTTCGTCCAGACAAACATTCCTATTAAATTTCATTAAGACCCGGTGTAAAATGCAGTCCCTATTGCATACACAATGTTTTTCTTTGATTTGACCTCGTGACCTAGTTTTTCACCCTATTTTATCTTTATTCAAAAAAGCCCAATATTTCATCAAGGCAACCATTCTGACTTAACTTCATGAAAATTTGGTGTAAAATGCAGTCCCTATTGCAAACACAAGGTTTTTCTTTGATTTGGCCTAGTGACATAGTTTTTGACCCCATATAACCTATTTTCAAGCTTAAACTAGATTTGATAAAAACAATCATTCTGATCATTTCATGAAGATCAGTTGAAAAATACAGCCTCTATCGCATTCATAATTTTTTTCATTGGTTTGATCTAGTGACCTAGTTTTTGATCCCAGATAATCCATATTCTGACTTGACCTAGATTTTATCAAGGCAATCTTTTTTACTAAATTTTATGATTATCCAGTGTAAAAAACAGCCTCTATTGTGTACACATGGTTTTTCTTTAATTTGACTGGGTGACCTAATTTTTGACCCTGGCTGATTCATATTCAAACTTGATCTAGTTTTTATCTAGACAAACATTCTGATTAAATTTCATGAAGATCTGGTTTAAAATGCAGTCCATATTGCATAAACAAGGTTTTTTTTAATATATCATAATGCCCTAGTTTTTGACTCCAGATAACCCATATTCAAAATTGACCTAGAGGTCATCAAGACAATCATTTTGACTAAATTTCACGAAGATCAATTGAAAAATATAGTCTCTATTGCATACACAAGGTTTTTCTTTGATTTGACCTAGTGACCTAGTTTTTGATCCCAGATGACCGTTATTCAAACTTGACCTAGAGGTTATCAAAGTAATCATTCTGACCAAATGTCATGAAGATCAATTGAAAAATATAGCCTCTATCACATACACAAGGTTCCCTTTGATTTGACCTAATGACCTAGGTTTTAAACCCAGATAACCCATATTTAAAGTTGGCCTAGATTTCATCAAGGCAATCAGTCTGACCAAATTTCATGAAGATCAATTGAAAAATACAGCCTCTATCGCATACACAAGCTAAATTTTGACAGACAACAGACGCCGGACATCGAGCTATCACAATAATTCACGCTCGGGTGAGCTAATAAAAATTGGACCAGCAGTTTCATACAAGAAAAGTTACAACACCCTCTAGCGGCCATGTTTTTGACGAATCAAAATAATTTGAACAATCTTGGTAGAACCACTTATGTGAAATAATTTAAAAAACGGGTCAGCAGTTTCCACGTTATACATATTGGTAAAGTGACCACGCCCACGGCGGCCATGATTTTTGACGAATCGGAATAATTTGAGCAATCTTGGTAGAAAGTTACATAAGGACTATGTTTGAGAAGTTATTTCAAAATCGGACCAGTGGTCGTTTGAAGATTTTCTATTTTAGCTCTGATGCCCCCTATGTGCAACCAAGCAGTGCCGTTCGAACACATTTGATAGAAGACCACCCAAGGAACATCTAGACCAAGTTTCAGCAAAATCTTTTGGAGGAGAATGAAAGTTACATAAAACATAGTTTTAATTTAGACCTCTTTGGCCACAGCAAGTGAAAAATCGTGTCGTCATTACGCAACTAGACCAGAAGGCTTCGGCGCTGGTTTCTTTATTGTTGCTCTGGTGATGAAGTGAAACAGTTTCCCAATCACACATTGTGAGGAGTTTGCCATTTATCTGATAACATAGGTCTATGTAAACTCCAATGGTACAGGTTTACCAGTATGATGTTGCTGGTAAACATCGGCGTTAAAGTACACTTTTGCGGACTTAACGAAACCTTTATAGAACATTCTCCTACTATCTAGGATGATTATTTTCCATTACTCAGAACAATATTTTTTACCTTGTATATTTCGGCCGTATCTCACAGCCTTCATCAGCAGAGTGCCTGGTCATTGTTGCATAGCGTCATGTGACAATTGGTGATCACGTGAAACTAGGAGTTACCTGGAGGCGCTGGAGTTACCTCCAGTTTACAACACTCCTATTGTCACGTGATCACCAATTGTCACGTGACGCTATGCGACACTGACCAGGCACTTTGCTGACGAAGGCTGTGGGATACGGCCGAAATATACAAGGTAAAAATATTGTTCTGAGTAATGGAAAATTATCATCCAGAACAAGAGAACAACCTTCATAGTTGTATTCTTCTACTTAACCGTGTATTTCAAAAGAACACATATTTTTTATTATTTTACCTCATTTATTCAGTCATTCATCCATGCATAGAAATGTAACAATAATAACAAATATAGTTCCCTACTGAGTTAATCAGATGATAAAAAATAGATAAATTGAATACATTGAAGCGTGACTGTACACTTAAATCAAGGGCTTATTATAATTACTACTCAGTCTGACTAAAGTACATCTCCTATTACGCTACGCTTAGGACCTGAACACGAGCTATTGATAGCCTCGTTCTGACGACCCTTCCGCTAGCCAATCAAAAGCTAACTTACAACATTCTGCAAGCTTAAAAAAAGCCTTGGTTTTTGATATCTACAATTCTTATGTCGTAAGATGTCAAATAGCCGGTTAGCTCAGTCGGTAGGACACTTGCTTTGTCAGCGAGGTGTCCTGGGTTCGAGCCCGGGACCCCTCGCTGACAAAGCAGGTGTTTGTCTTACTCTTTGACATTCGAACAAGTCGTCTGACTGGGTCAAATAAAAATAGATTTGCGAAAATAAAAATAGCAATATTGGAAATCCAAAATATACAGAAGATGAATGTGAATGGGTCATTCTCAGATCTTCGTTTAGAAGATCAAGTACATTAGTCAGATTGAATTAGTACTGTAAACACCGAGAAGAACGTGTAAGTTACGCCTCATTCACAAAAGAACCGCGACATGATAAACCAACATAGTGACTTTGTGACCAGCATGGATCCAGACCAGCCTGTGCATCCGCGCAGTCTGGTCAGGATCCATGCAGTTCGCTAACGCTTTCTCTAATTGCAATAGGCTTTGAAAGCGAACAGCGTGGATCCCGACCTGACTGCGCGGATGCACAGGCTGGTCTGGGTTCATTCTGGTCGCAAAGCCACTATGTTGGTTTTCTCATGGCGCAACTCAAAAGATCTTAAACGTAAAAGCATCTATCAAGCACACTCCAGTAATCACGTTATGTCACTGAAAAATCTTAAATTTAACTAATAAACAGCAAGAATAAGCGTTTAACTTTAAGTAGTTAAGATGCCCACCTTAGAGATGTATGTTTGAGGCCATAAACAACTGTAAATTTACTTTAAAGAGCTTGTTTCACTGTAAATGTGAAATTGATAAAAAAAAACTGAGGCAATATGAATATACTGTTGTAAAAACAGAAACTTGGTACACATCGCATGATTATGAGCATCGCAGTTTTCTTTTCAAAATAATGTAGTAACATGAAAATATAACGAAAACATTTTGCAAGTAAAAATGCCATTACAGGTCCTCAAAAATGTATACTGTGTTTTTTCCATGTAAACCAGCCTGTCCACACATATAAGGAAAACATTTACACTTACTAGGGCTACAACTGGAGTATGCTGGATATATGTATTTTAATATTTAACATCGCAACCAGTGTTTTTTAGGCTTTTTGGGGGCCGAAATTCAGCCTCATTCCCCTGTCAAAAAGTATGTTTTTCCCCTATTTCTGAATAAATTCCCCCTAAAAATATTTTTACCAGTCTCAACCAACAAAACCCTTTCTAGATGTACACGATAAAGTAAACTGTACCATTTACCCTATTTTAATGGAAACGACACAATTTCTCCCTCCATAGGGGCCTTGCCACCATTCCCCAAAAACTTTAAAAAAAAAAAAAACACTGGCGACAGAAATTACGTAATCTACTGAAACAAAAAAATGCATTTCAGAGTTTTTTTCTTTCGTGTATTCTATCTGCGTATTGTTAGTCATATTGTAATATTTACGGTTTCCTCATGTCAACATGATAATTGAATGGTCTTACATAAATACAAAATAGTTTAACATCCTTTTTATATCTACTGTTGAAAATGTTATAAATATTTCATGAAAAACATTAGTCCAAATATAAAACTTAAAACGGTTCAAAACACTAGAACTCACAACATCAGATTTCAACATGACAAAAATATTTGTTTTCAATAACTTGAACTGGAAATACTAAGAAGCTATTGAATGGCTTGCCTGACAATAGTCAGAATAATTAATGAGCCCTTATATAAATTCATTAAGTATCTAAAAGTGGCCAGTTGTTTTGACTTTTGGTCGGCAAGACATTCAAACATTATATAACATGATCTTAGAAATGAATATCTCAAGGTCTGCTATATGCCGATCAATATGTTATGCTCCTTAAATAGATCTCGAACAGAATACAGAATATAGAAATGTCACAAATGTTGCAGAATTGAGATTGACCACCTTTACACAGGGTAAATTTCGGAACTGTTCTTACGTGATTTGCAAGAAAATGGTAAAGAAAAGTTCATCATGATAAAAATCCCAGTAAGATCATGATTAGGTTTGATTCTCCCATTCCGTAACTATGTGTCAATTTCTTTTAAAATAATTTAAGTTATTAGACATTATTCTAAATCACCCAAATAATTGTAATATAATCTGTTAACAAACGCTCGTTTCTATCAGCAAACAAGAGGACCATGATGGTCCTGAATCGCTCATCTCTTCCCACATGACCCAGTTTTGAGTATGACGTCGTTTTTTCTATTATTTGACATAGTGACCTAGTTTTTGAGCTCATGTGACCCAGTTTTAAACCTGACCTAGATATTATCAAGATAAAAATTCTGACCAATTTTCAAGAAGATCCATTGAAAAATATGGTCTCTAGAGAGGTCACAAGGTTTTTCTATTATTTGACCTAGTTTTCGAAGGTACGTGACCCTGTTTTGAATTCTACCTAGATATCATCAAGGTGAACATTCTCACTAATTTTCATGAAGATCTCATGAAAAATATGGCCTCTAGAGAGGTAACAAGGTTTTTCTATTTTTATACCTACTGGCCTAGTTTTTGACCACACGTGACCCAGTTTCGAAATTGACCTAGATATCATCAAGGTGAACATTCAGATCAATTTTCATGAAGATCCATTGAAAAATATGGACTCTAGAGAGGTCAAAAGATTTTAATAATTTTAGACCTACTGACCTAGTTTTTGACCGCAGTTGACCCAGTTTCAAACTTGACCTAGATATCATCAAGATAAACATTCAGACCAACTTTCATACAGTTCCCATGAAAGGTATGGCCTCTAGAGAGGTCATAAGGTTTTTTATCATTTGACCTACTGACCAAGTTTTTTAAGGCACGTAACTCAGTTTCAAACTTGACCTAGATATCATCAAGATGAACATTCTGACCAATTTTTATGGAGATCTATTCATAAGTATGGCCTCTAAAGAGGTCACAAGGTTTTTCTAGTTTTAGACCTACTGACCTAGTTTTTGACCGCACATGACCCTGTTTCGAACTTGACCTAGATATCATCAAGATGAACATTCAGACCAACTTTCATACAGATCCCATGAAAAATGTGGCCTTTAGAGAGGTCACAAGGTTTTTCTATTATTTGACCTACTGACCTAGTTTTTGAAGGCACATAACCCAGTTTCGAACTTGACCTAGATATCATCAAGATGAACATTCAGACCAATTTTCATACAGATCCCATGAAAAATATGGCCTCTAGAGAGGTCACAAGGTTTTTCTATTATTTGACCTACTGACCTAGTTTTTGATGGCTAGTGACCCATTTTCGAACTTGACCTAGATATCATCAAGGTGAACATTCTGACCAATTTTCATGAAGATCTCTTGAAATATATGGCCTCTAGAGAGGTCACAAGGTTTTTCTATTTTTAGACCTACTGACCTAGTTTTTGACTGCACATGACCCAGTTTCAAACCTGACCTAGATATCTTCAAGATGAGCATTCAGACCAACTTTCATACAGATCCCATGAAAAATGTGGCCTTTAGAGAGGTCACAAGGTTTTTCTATTATTTGCCCTACTGACCTAGTTTTTGAAGGCACATGACCCAGTTGCAAACTTGACCTAGATATCATCAAGATAAACGTTCTGACCAATTTTCATGAAGATCTTGTGAAATATATGGCCTCTAGAGAGGTCACAAGGTTTTTCTATTTTTAGAACTACTGACCTAGTTTTTGACGGCACGTGACCCAGTTTCAAACTTAACCTAGATATCATCAAGATGAACGTTTTGACCAATTTTCATGAAGATCTTGTGAAATATATGGCCTCTAGAGAAGTCACAAGGTTTTTCTATTTTTAGATCTACTGACCTAGTTTTTAAAGGCACGTGACCCAGTTTCAAACTTGACCTAGATATCATCAAGATGAACATTCTGACCAACTTTCATAAAGATCCCATGAAAAATGTGACCTCTAGAGTGGTCACAAGCAAAAGTTTACGGACGCACGCACGCACGCACGGACGCACGGACGAACGACGGACGACGGACACCGCGCGATCACAAAAGCTCACCTTGTCACTTTGTGACAGGTGAGCTAAAAATAAACAACAATAAACAGCATTTTTTTCATGGTGTAACTTGTATTTTAAATCAGAAATATTTAGCTTGCAATTCCGGTCCTTCATTTTAAGGACAAAATAATTAACACAGATTTAACTCGTGTAAAATATTTTTTAAGAAGTTAATAACTTGGCTCCGGAGGTCCCTACGAACAACACTATCACAATTTCTTCTAGTTCAGCAGAAAAGCTCTAGGTAGGCTGTAACGCTAAGTAACTAACCTATTAAGTTTCTGACCATCAAGTTTGGCTCTGACAATAAGTAAAACTGATTTTGCCCTGCTAATTCCGCCTGACTATTAAAAGCCAGGTTGACTTCTAATAAACTTTGAAACTTTGAAGCCTAGTTTGATTATCTACTATTGTAACAGTAGTTTAAGTATTGTGACATCGAGCTGCCTCTGGTTAACGGATAGGTAATTTTAACTATAGTTCAACTAGCGGATGAGCGTTATTCCTCTATCTTTGTAATTGCAGAATACGGTGGAATTTCAATATTTGCAGCTTTGTTTGAATTTATTATTCCTAATTGCTATTAAAAGATAATTGGAACACACGGACCGTGGAGGAGCGTGTCTGGATCGTAATGTGATTTGTTTAATTGTCAAAAGTATTGTTTAGAAACTCTTTTTTATGGGCGCTGCCATATTTGTATAACTACAGTTTCTCTTCCAGCAATACAGAGGTATACACTCTACTGTTACAGTAGTAGCAACTGAAGTACGTCGATCATGCGCATGACACGGTGCAGAGACACTTCCTGTATTTTTATTGTACTGATCAAACTAGGCGTTAGTAGAGTTCAGCTCAACTATGAAGAAGGTATGATTAGTTAATAGAGTAGCTCTAGTTCGTGAGCTGAACTTGCTGAAAGAATAGATATGTACCTAGTCACTCTGTCAAACATCAATACAACAATAATAGCAAATACAACATATAAGAATAATAAGAAAAACGTCAAATAGTTTAAACAAGTGCAAATAGGTAGTTCGTACAATTTGAAAGTAGCTTCTTACGTAAACTTGTTAGGAAATTAAACCACAATTTTGCTCAGCTACAAGGTTAAACTTTAGCTCTTTAGCATGGCATATCAAACATTGCAATATTCTATTTTTTATGCTGTTGCATTTCCTAAATATTTTATAAATTCCTTCAAAATACAATAATATTTTTCTTATGATTAGAAGATTGTATTGAAAAAAAAAACAAACATGTTTTCCAGTGCATCAAATAAGGTTGCATTCTTTTTTCTTTCAAGTAAAAGAATGTGGTATGATTGTTCACATGAAGTTCCAGTCAAATGCCAACAACAGTATAGGATAAGAAGTCCAAAGAAATTTTATTCAAAATTAAACTTTAAGGAGCATAACTCCGTTTACAGTTAACCGAAAGATACTTGCCTACAATAATATGCAACTAGATTTCATACCAGTCACTAATGTAAAGTTTCACTGAAATAGGATCTGGTGTTTTTTGAGAAGAAGCACGGACAAGAATATGTGCATACACTTCGTATACAATAATCAAAAGGGCCATTACTCAGTTAAATAATTCAATCGTTAAACCCTTAATTTGAAAGCAACAACGTTTGGTACTGATCATTCCTATGAATTTTGCATCAATTCCCACCAATAGTTTATGAGAAGAAGCCCAAATAAATTCTATTGAAAAATGGTTTTACGCAGCCGTAGTTTCGCAACAAAAATAATCCGAGTAGAACATGTAGCCGATATGCACAACTATGTTTCTTACCAATCTCTCCTGTAGTTATACTGAAAATCCGACCGGAGGACTTGAAAAGAATCTCTACATAGACTTTATGTATAATAATCAATGGGCCCTAACTCAATTAAAATCACTAAATTGTTAAGCCCGTAGGTTTTGATAATTCCTATGAAGTTTTAATTAGATACCACCAAAAGACTAAGTATATGAGTAGTTGGGACATATTTTATGTAAGGGGGGACAAAATTCTACATAAAATGCGAACAGGACGTGGCGATAAAGCTCACAACTAGGTATTATACCAGTCACTCATAAACATTACATTGAAAACTTGCCAGGTGTTTTTGAGAAGCGCGGACAAGCTAAATGCGGACGGACAGACATACAGCAATCATACGGATACACAGAAGGTGAAGGTAAAATCACTGTCTCCCGTGAAATTGAGAGACATAATAATTTATGTATTAAACTT
Organism: Mercenaria mercenaria; assembly: GCF_021730395.1. Classification (NCBI taxonomy): domain Eukaryota; kingdom Metazoa; phylum Mollusca; class Bivalvia; order Venerida; family Veneridae; genus Mercenaria; species Mercenaria mercenaria. Next base: position 18,233,803 of record NC_069366.1, on the reverse strand, counting down.
GATTTTGCCTTACACCAAGAGCTCCACGAATTCAAATCTGGGAGGAGGAAACATTTTCTTGGTTGTGTGTGGGAGGGGGTGTATTGTTGCAGAGGGTGTGCTGTTGTTGTATTTTTTTGCAAGGCAACGATAATGGGATACAAATTAAGGCACAAAAAGCTGAATGTGAATCAGGAGAAGGGGGCGGGGGATGGGGTCGGGGATGTAATGTATCGTGTATGTGTGCGGGAGGGCGGCGGAGGTGGTAAACTCCTCTGGCCACTTTATCACTGCCCGCCTTTATTCCAAGTTTAAAGACAATAACAAATAGAGTTGGAGTTGTGCTGCAGACAAAGAACACATAGGACGGATTTTACTATATTTGTGACCTTGACCTTTGACCTACCGATCAAGTTTATGCGTTCCACGAATTGTCTTATTGCCTCCCACCTACATGCCAAGTTCAAAGTCATTACCTTGAATGGTTACTAAGTTATGCTCTGGACATAAAGTATGAGGATCAAAATTAGCTTGAGTTTCATTTGTTACCTTGACCTTTGACCTACCAACTTATGTGCTCTGCACATCGTCTCATTGCCCTCTACCACTATGCCTAGTTTATCAAATCACTATATTTTTAAGACATTTTTTTGTCATTTATTAGATTAGATGCCTATATTTATCAAACGAATATTTTTGTTATAAATCAGACACGATAGATATTATTCAATTATGGAACAACATATTGTATTTTTATTGATTTATAAAAGATTGAATACGATATATTGCAACATTCAGTCTATACTAATTTATTCTATGCTCGATTGTGATAAAAGCTTGATGCTTATTTGAATGACTCAATGACTCAAAAGTCTATTTTGTTGAAGAAAATAAAAGCAGTACTGCTATCATATGAGAAGGCATGGTCGTGACTCAGTTGGTTTCAAACCCGCGACTTCCTAGTTAAGCAGACGACACCTTAACCACTATTCCACTGCTGCCCTTAGCAACAGTGCTATTGCAACATTTGACATGCCATCCTATAGCTATTTTATTTTGCACACACAACACTTTAGTGTATTTTAAACACCAGATGTTAAAGACATTGGCCTCCTGATAGTACGACAACATAAAAAGAAAAAATAGGTATATCTATTTATATGTCATTATTTATTTTATATCTATTTGAGTCTCAAGAAATAAATGCTATATATCTTAAGAAAGCTTTGAAACTTAGTTACTGACAAATTAAATGTTATGGAAAACGCATGAGAATTAGTCGTTTTTATTAATATTCACGATGAAAATTGAAAAGCGATATAACGTTTTATTCGGGGTAAACTGTCTTAATTATAAATATCTATATCTTTTATTGTTGCGGCGGCCCGTGTTCGACTCCCGATGCAGGCATATCTCTTTTTTATTTGGACATTTTTAGATTGTTTAGAAACAAAAGCTCATTTTCTAGTGTTCATAATATGGCCAAACTTCAATTTTTATGATTTATCATTTTAACCAAAATCTGGAGGTCAGTGCCTTTAGGCCTTTATCCTAAAATGTAAAACTATAGGATACTCAGCTTTTAACTAAAATAAATAGATAAATTTCAATTGTTATGCTTGGGATATTATATATATAAATATATCTATAAAATTTTGAGTAATTTTGATAATTCCGTGTTATGTTAAAATGTTCACTATAACTCAAATTTGAGTGCCATCTTTGAAAAAATTATTATTTCATTCGTTTAAAGTCGAAATTCGGGAAGCTTATTTCTAAAAGAAAAAAAAACAGTTATTGAATCGCTCACATGAGTATCATCATTATATACATATAGGAAACAGTGTCTACATGGTCTAGGTTGTGGGTCCTCTATAAAGCATTTCTGTAACCTTATATTATTTCAAACCGGACCAGAGGTTAAATCAGCAAATGTTACTCGCGACCATGTTTTTCGATGGAACAGTATACAGTCATCCTAAAACACTTGTGTGAAAATGTTTTTTAAAGGGTCTGAAGGGAAAATGTCTTAAAGCTTCTACTATATTATATACATATAGCGAAAAGTGACCACGTCCTCTGATGGTCATGCTTTTTCACTAATCAAGATTATCGTCATACTCTAGTAATGTAATTTTGAAATTGGGCCAACATCCCGTAAGAAGATGACAAAATACATAAATAAAGTAAAACTGCCCACCCCCTGGTGGCCATGCTTTTGACGAAGCGTAGTGGTCTGAAGCAATTTGGTAGATGGGACTCACCAAATAAACTAATTTGAGGTCATGTCAGCAGTTACTGACAACAACAGCCACGTAAGGAAAGCTTACCCCGTTACTTGTCAGCCATGCTTTGTAACGCAGTTAAATGATTTAAAGGAATTGTTTGGTAAAGTATCACACAAGGCACATTTTAGCGATTTCAAAACTTTTGCATATGGAGAACAATATCCCCGCCCATCTTTCACAAATCAATATGACTTTAAATAAGTTGATACAGTTGAAATTATATTGAGAACGAACCAGTGGTTTCTGTGACGAGGAGTTTCAGCCGTACAGAGAAAACTAGCCATGCCTTCTGGCGGATATGTATTTCACCAAATCAAAATAACTTGAAGTGTTTTGTAGATGGTCAGCCAAGGTACATTTCTGTGAAATAATTTCGAAATCGGGTCAAATAAATTGTCCTTTCGGTTGCCATGGGAACCAGAATTTAAGAAATCTGAAAGTGAACTCCAAAAATATTCTTTAACAGTTTAGCTGAAATTGGCTTATATGTATTTAAATAAATTGTAGACGACAAAAAGAACGACGGACACCCAAAAATCCTGAAACTGTGTGCTTTGTAGACATAGAAATACCAAATGTTTAGAATGACACAATAGTACTGTACAGTGCAGTGTAAAACAATATCTTGTATAAGTTAATCTTATGATACAATACATTTACAATCATATCTTTAAACTGTTCATGTAAACCATTCTTGATGTAAGAGACTACAGGTCATTTTCTAAAAGAATCTAAAACTCAAAGCATAAAATGCTTATTGTGACGAATGGGAGCTTCAATAAAAGTCTAAAGCCGTTTTGAACTGGTAAGCAAAATTCAACGAAAACCAACGTTAGTAATTTAAAGGCATTACAAAATGCGTCCATTTACATTTTTATGACATTTCATTAAATGTTAACATATAGTTTTCTTTTATCATTGTAACTGGAAACTACATTTATCGTGTAACCACAAATAACATTAATTAGAATAAGAATTAATTACATTATACCTACAACGTATAAGTGTGCTCATATGCCAACTATATACCAAATGGCAACTGTTGATGAACATAAAAAAGACAAGCGATTTGCTTAATTGGTATACCCCGCAGAAGAGATATAGCGTAAACAGAGTTTAAGTAAGTTCAATATTTCTAAGTAAGGTTTATAGAGTGAAAACTATTTATCTATTTACTATCAATAACATTGACGTTAATTAAAGCACCCCAAAGTGCTACCCAATCCTGATCATTTGTACCAAGTTTGGTCTACATTTCTCATTGTTCATAATTGCAGTTTGGCGAAAATCATGCTGTTTAGTTTAAATTTCTAAAAAATATATATATATCTTTTTCTTTTTGACTACAAAATTGGACAAATACTTCTGTTTTTCAATGCATTTTTTTTTGTATATACCTTATGGTTAGATCTTTTCTGAATTATGTTTTTTGTTTCATAACTAACGACCTAAGATCCATTTCTCATGTATTTACAAAACGTTTTCCTTAGTCCATCACTTCACTTTATATATGTGGAGAGAGTACTATAATAGATTGCATATCATTGTAAGCTAAAAAACAACAACATGAAATACAGCTTATACATTGATTTTTAAATAAAGTTTATCTAACAGCTTTGTTTAAATAAATCTTGAATAAAGACATTTAATGATGGTCTTCATTTGTCGCTCGACATATTTAATCATAAATGTATTTTGACGTATTTAACTATAAAGTTATTCTTTATCTTGTGATTTAAGTAGACTTTGCGTTGCCTAATTAAACTTATATAACATACACAAATTTTGTATTAAATTAGTAAAAAAATAATTTTTTTTTTACAATATCAACAGGCTGAGGATGATGCGATGGCAATATGAAGTGCAATTCATGTGAACTTCAAGCAAATTAAATACAAGAGCTCCACTATTCGGCGATTTGACAGTAAAATGAATTTATGTCTCAAAAAGAGACCTCTACTTTAAAAGAAAAATAAACCAAGATATAAAAAAGCCTACTAATTAGGGGCTGGGGTGGGGGTGGGGGTTAAAGATCAAGAATGGAAGGGATACTGGTAATGATGGTAAAGATATATTTTGAGTTTCAAGGTTTCAAGTCATTATCTTATATAGTACAAAAGTTATGTCCAGAAAACGAAATTTGACAAAAAAAATTAAGTATGAAAGGGGCATAATTTGGTCAAAAAATACAAATCAGAGTTATGGGGATTGTTATCACACATACAGATGATGATACAACGGTATTTTTAATTTATCTTTTAAAGTACCAAAGATATGTCTATAAACGAAGCTTTCGAAAGATTAACATGAAAATAATTCTAAGTATAACACCTTAACCTAAGGTATAATGGGCCCAGCCCCTGCACATATTCTTTTTGTATGCTGGACAATGGTTATGAGAAGTTACAGTTAGATATAAGCAATAGTGTCAAAGATATGGCAGAAAAACAAAGGTTGCCGAAAAACTTTAACCTTAAATGCAACGTAAGCATAACACCTTGGTGACCTTGACCTTAGGTATATTGGGCCCAGCCCCTGCACATACATTTTTTGTACGCTGGACGATGTTTATGTGAAGTTACAGTAAGATATAAGCAATAATAATAAAGATATCTCAGAAAAAATGGTTACCGAAAAATTTTAACCTTAAAAACAACCTAAGTATCACGCTTTGGTGATCTTGACCTTGGGTATAAATAGCCCAGTCCCTGCACATACTTTGTTTGTATGCTGGACAATGTTTATATGAAGTTACAGTAAGATATAAGCAATAGGAGCAAAGAAAAACAAAGGTTACCGAAAAGCTTAAACCAAGAAAGCTCATGCCGACGCCGGGGAGAGTAAAAAAGCCCACTCCCATTCTCCGAATAGTGGAGCTAGAAAAGATGCTAAACTAAACCCCTTCAACATAAAAACATTAAAGGGTGAATACGACACATTTTGTTGTTTTCTACACATTTACATAAGCAATAACCAGTCTCAGAATTCTGTCATGCCTTGGTCATTTTCAAATTTCTTCTTAACCATTCAAGCAATAATCAGAATGATGCCCTGTCACTGGTCATTTTCAAATTTCTCTCATCCAATCAAACAATAAACAATCAGAATGCTGCCCTGTCATTGGTCATTTTCAAAAATCTGCCCTACCATCAACAAATGACCATTCAGGTGCTGACACAGCCCTAATGTCAAATTAACTTTGCATTCTGAGACTAACATAGAAATAATTTACGACATAGAAAAAATAATAAATGATTATCATGAAATACATTTTTATGCGGAGACGTTATTCTTTGAAGAGATGTAAAGTAAACCAAGAAGGGTTACAGTGCACGAAATCGCTATTTTGAGCGTATTGTAGTTGTTAAGATTGATGGACTCCCATTAAGAGAAAAACTATAAGTTTTCTAAAGATCCGCTTTTCAGCTTAGTTAATTGATCATATAGCTTGCGAAACCTCAATGACAATCGACAAATGCCGTTTGATTATGTATTTTCCGTATGCCATTTCGGCGTATCAAGAGTCATGGAAATTGTCGAAGTACAATACGAAGAATACGAAATCGCACGAAAATTGTCGAGTTCATAATTTTTAAAGCCCTGCTCCGCGGCTATTCAAATTCTATTGTGTGTATGCAACCCATTATTACAATAGGTAACAGTTAACGGCCACGCGCCAAACTTTAGCACGCTAAGCCACAGGTATTTTATATAGAATTTTATATAAACAGACTTTATTTTGACAGACGTCACTGTTCATAGTCAGGATTTTCATGCTTTTTCAGTGATAATTTAAGGTTAAAAGGTAGGACTGGAGCAGGTCTTTAATGCAGGTACACCTAGCAATAAAATCTGTGATTATTTAAAAATGATGATCACTGCTTCCTGATCAAGACTGAACCTGCCGCTGCATATCAAAGTTAAACGAGCCTAAATGTTTACCAAACATAATAACGGTATCCGAATATTTCATCAAGACTGTCCTTAGTTGAACTAACGTGAAATCTCTCCGTACGTTTATAACGTCATGTATAGTAACAAATTAACAAGTTTTAACTTTTAAGGTATCCTTGTGTCATTGAATGTTATTCTTGAACCAGCTGGAAAACTTACACTATAGTCGACCTAGTGATTGGCATATAATTGTGTATACGTTTTAAAATTGTCTAATATATTTCAATTTCATATATAAATCAAAAACATGAAAATGAACATAAAATCCTAGATATGTCCTCAGAAACAATTAAGTTGTATATACACTTTGTAACTTTGTATTTTTCAAAATGCTACTTGTTCTCTATTTATTTAAAATAGGTGTCTTCTGCTGGAATTTGAAAATTGAAGGTAATGTATAATACAATAAAAGTATATGGATTGCTAAGCTAGATTTGGATGATAAAGCAATAGCCCCAATGAGCAGTGTGATTTGCTGAACATAGCTTTATTACAAAATGTAGGTCAAAGTAACTTCGATCAGTACAAAGTGACCGCTTTTTCTATTTTCTGCCACACGTATGTGTATATATAGTGGCTTAAATGACAAATTTATGGGCGGAAAAAAGTCTATGGAAACTTAATGTTTATTCTAAACATGTTATAATATGGATACAAGGGGTGTTTTAAAAGTAAAGATAGAACTGGTCGGAATACTAATAGTATGCAAGATATATCAACAGAAAAGTATCTTTTTCACCTATATGTAGGCACATAAATCCGATCACTTATAAAAAAGCTATGAAGCTAATATCGTAACGTTTAGAGCACATCTCGTAAGAAATACATATGAGCCACACCATGAGCAAACCAACATAGTGGTTTGACGACCAGCATGGATCCAGACCAGCCTGCGCATCCGCGCAGTCTGGTCAGGATCCATGCTGTTCGCTAACGGTTTCTCTAATTGCAATAGGCTTTAAAAGCGAACAGCATGGATCCTGATCAGACTGCGCGGATGCGCAGGCTGGTCTGGATCCATGCTGGTCGCAAAGCCATTATGCTGGTTTTCCCATGGCGCGGCTCAAATACTTTTGTTTTCGATCTTAAGATGATGAGTCTGGAGATATACGTTGTCAAGGATCCTGTTCAATCTAAGGGTATATAAATTCGAAGCCGTACAACGGTACACCTGTAACGAGCGCTTCAATCTGCCTTATGGTGGTGAGATCCTTTGTAACATTGAACAAGCAGTAGCTATGGTCGTCAAAGAGAACCTGAAGCATAAATTACTTAGCATTTTTATACGCCCGAAGGGACGTATTATGTTATGACGCTGGTGTCCGTCTGTCCGTCTGTCCGTGCCCGCGAAATGATGGTTAAGTGACTGCATAACGGTACTTTCTCTTTGATGTCATTCATTCCGTTCTGTTTATGTGACTATTTTTCTTTTTATGTGACTGTTAGAACAATAGAGAGAACAATGGGGGAGTCACATAAAGACCGTTTCGTTAGAACGTCCGTCCGTCAGCAATTTCGTGTCCGCTCTGTAACTCTTGAACCCCTTGAAGGATTTCAAGGAAACTTTACACAAATGTTCACCACACCGAGACGATGTGCAGAACGCATGTTTTGGATGTCTCGCTTCAAGGTCAAGGTCACACTTAGGAGTCAAAGGTCATATCAGTTTGTTTCGTGTCCGCTCTGTAACTCTTAAACCCCTTGATGGATTTCAAAGAAACTTGACACAAATGTTCACCACACCAAGACGACGTGCAGAGCGCATGTTCCGGATGACTTGCTTCAAGGTCAAGGTCACACTTAGGGGTCAAAAGTCATATCAGTTTGTTTCGTGTCCGCTCTGTAACACTTGAACTGCTGGAAGGATTTCAAAGAAACTTGGCAGAAATGTTCACCACATTGTAACAATGTGCAGAGCGCATGTTTCGGATGGCTCGCTTCAAGGTCAAGGTCACACTTAAGGTTCAAAGGTCATATATGACTTTGTTTTGTGTATGTTGCTCTGCATTGCAGTGCTCTTGTTTTTATTTGGCAGATCTTTTTTTGTACTTACAATAATTTTTTTTTTAATTACTTCCCTTTTATGTTACTATAAATAGCTTATTTTGAAACTTTTTTATTATTGGCCGTAGGGAAAAACCGAGACCACTTTCCTTTAAGGTGTATTTTTACATACCTATACCTGATAAGGATTTTTTTGTAGACTTTGAATTTTTTTTTTGTGGACTTAGATTTGTTTTTTGAAGTTTTCTTTTTGTTGTTCCAGTCCTTTGGGGCTACAACAGTCAAGTTCTTAAAATTTTGCTCCCATCCTATGATGTAAGCCTTCGGGCGTATATTGCCCAGCTTGGCGGCGCTCTTGTTATTAAATAAAAATATGGTCATACGATGTCACGGAGTTGCCTAAAAATCACATAAATTAACATTTTACCAGAGCACCTAAGTCACGTAATGCAATAACAGTTTTAATTTATTTTGTTCCCTATCAAAATGAAAACAATACATATTCCTATAAAATTATCTATTTTGCATTCTGATCATTTCAGTATATATTGCAAAATCAAGCCTCGCCTTATGCGGTAATATTGCAAAATCAGGTCCCGCTTAAGGCGGCGATATTGCAAAATCAAACTTACCTAGCTTTCATGTGTGGTCAAAAGCTAGGTCACCCGGTCAAATCAAAGGGAAAGCTTGTTAACACTCTTGAAGCTACATTGATGACCCTATCTTCATAAAACTTGGAAAGACTGTCTGTCTTGATGATCACAAGACCAAGTTTAACAGGTGAGCGTTATAGCGTCACCATAACCTCTTGTTTCATTTCTGAACACTGGTTCACCAGACTAATGAACAAACAATTATCATTGCAGATTAATTTGAGACCGTCAATGAAACGTTCTTAATTTGCTAAATGATTTTCTTGGAATGCAAAAACTTATTTTGATATGCTTACCACCAAATATGACGTCTAATGTTTTAGAAAAAACTCGTTTTGTCTAAATGTTGTTATGCAGCCTTTTTTCGATCTTTAATGCAAGGTCATCGTCGGTAAAACGCGTGTTGTTCTGTACAACTGATTAACGAATGTTCCGTTTTGGTTATAAAACGTACAGATTTTTTTATAAACCATTAAAAAACAGATACATTTTGCTTGGAGAGATACATGGAATTTACTTAAAATCACTGTAATTGGCGGACGCAAATAAGTGAATTTGTGATAAATAGTGTTTTCTGTATCAAATCAGTTTACATCTGTTAGTGCTTTTTTTGGGACCCGAAAACAATTGTTCCGTATAACCGAGTTCGCTATATCCACCGTTTTTATGGAACAAAAAAAGGACGAAAGTTTCGAACTTGGCTTAGAGATCGTCAAAATATATATTCTGTGAACGATTCTCTTAGATCAAAGCATAAATGAAACCTCTATATGGTTGAAAGGGCCGAACTAGAAATTTTTGCCCATGTTAGGGTCAGTAACTCTAGAATCCATGATGGAATCTAGCCGGTTTTCAAAATCAACCGAGATTTTATAGTGACTTAAGTTGTATGTAAGTGTGGTTGAAATCGAATGTAAAATGTCACATCATCGTGTTCACAAGGTAAAAACTAACAACTTTTGGCTCTTTTCGTTCTTTCAAGGGTCAATCAGGGCCGTAACTCCGGAACCTATTATTGGATCTGATGCAATTATCAGGAATGAATGGAATCCATGACCTATTGTTAATAAAGATATTTTGTAAGTTGTATAAAAAGCAAACTATAAATGAAGTCTCTGTATGGCTGTAAAAGCCAAGATAGCAATTTTTGGCCCTTTACAGGTTATAACTCTGGAACCCATGATGGGATCTTGTCAGTTTTCGACAGGAACCGAGATATTATGCCAATACAACTTTGTGCAAGTTTGATTAAAGTTGATTGTAAAATATGGTTCCTATCGTGTTCACAATCCTAAATAGCAAATTTTAACTCTGGAACCTACGGTAGGATCTGGCCAGTTTTCAAAAGAAACCGAGGTATTATGCCAGTACAAGTTCATTGCAAGTTTGATTAAAATCGACTGCAAAATGTGGTCTCTATCGTGTTAACAAGAAACTGTGGACGGACGACGGTTGGACGAAAGGCGATCACAAAAGCTCACCTTGTCACTACGTACAGGTGAGCTAATAAAAAGCAGCGATACATGTATATCAATGGATCTATTTATTCATGTGCCGCAGTTTAAGTGCTGTTAATGAACCATAAATGTTGATGAGAAATTTTTAATAGTAATGCATTTTTTCGGCGCAGCCGCATTTAGCTAATTTCGTGCTCTTAAATGATATATGCTACATGACTAAATTGGCAAATTAGATTGCTTGATATTTTAGCTACATTGTATATAAAAGATTTATGCAAAGTCTTGCTAATAAGACGAGGGTTCATGTTTTCACTCTGTGCAACGTTGAGTGAAATGACAAATCATTCATCCAGACTGACACATTTTACAGTCATTTAAGATATGTGTCGGTCAATATATTTAGAAAGTGTTTTGGCATGTCTAAATAAACAAGAAGTATGTCTAATGGATACAATAAAATCGCGTTGAAATGCTAATTTTTATAAAACCAAAATATCTGCATACGGTCGTATAACTCGTACATACTGCATGTAACATTAACAGCATGCGCGGATACAGCTTGTTTTCTCAGAAGGGGTCCACCCCCCCCCCCCCCCCCCCCCCACAACTCACCCACCCCATACACACACACACACACACACACACAAGGAAAATTTTGAAATTCAGCGCTTCATTTTCTGCATTTTGAGGGCATTTTAGGAGCATTTAAGATCACCTTTGCACTGCAATTTTATATACAATATACCCATTATGCTCACAGTTTTATGTGCTAACCTGTTAAATTTGGGGAAAATGAAAAAATCAAGTTTTCTTTAAGGTAGAATTCTTAGTTTCTTTTAGATAATTAATATACATATGAATTATGTCGGGGTCGTATGAAGCAGCAGCCACATATACTGTGAATGCGGTCCTAATATTGCCTTTTTCGAAAAAAACATTTTCTTTCCTTCTTCTCTTCTTTCCTTTTTAAGGATTTTCCAGAGATGGATCCGCGCATGAACAGGTGTTCTTTCCAGGCGCTACCAGTCTGGGGACAGTCTTTCCTCTTTTGAGAAATTAATTACAACCATTTTCACGCAATATTTCTTCTTCGTTTGATTTTCAGTTGTAGAAAGGAAACACATCAGATGATTTTATATCTCATATGATTTTTTGAAAGAAAAAATATGTGTTATTGTCATCATTTGATCGGCGTCGGCGTCGGCGTCGCCTGGTTGTTTTATGTTTAGGTCAGCTTTTTTTCCTAAACTATCAAATCTATTGCTTTAAAACTTGCAGCACTTGTTCACCATCATTAGCTGAGTCTGTACAGCAAGAAACATAACTCCATCCTGCTTTTTGCAAGAATTATGACCCCTTTTAGACTTAGAAAATCAGATTTCTTAGTTAAGTTTTATATTAAGGTAAATTTTTCTCTTAAACTATCAAAGCTATTGCTTTAAAACTTGCAACACTTGTTCATCATCATTAGCTGACTCTGTATACATAACAAAACTCCATCCTGTTTTTGCAAGAATTATGGCCCCTTTTGGACTTAATACAATCTGTAAAACGATCCTTTGGAAGCAAAAAATGCAACCAAGAAGAATAATAGCAGACTCGGTTTGATTGAGTCTGTTCATGAAAGGTAATGAAATGTGCAACACCTTTTAAGTTTTGCGTTTAGGTTAACTTTTCTCCTTTACGGTCAAAGCTATTGCTTTAAAACTTAGAACAGTTATTCGCCATTAAAAGCTGACACTGCACAGCAAGTACTGTAACTCTGCATTGCTTATTGCAAGAATTATGACCCCTTTTGGACATTTATCATTGCTAGTATAATGCAGAGACGTTTTCGCAATTTCTTTTTTCAAAGTCAAGTTTTTCAAGGGCAAACACGTACCAAATTTATATATAACTTATTTTTCAATTACACCGTGCCGACCACCTTTAAAAAAGATATTTCTTGTATTATTTATGCATTGAAATGTGTGATAAACTATTCAATATTAAAAGACCATTGTGACACACATCATTTTTTGTTCGACTTGTCGCAGATTGTGCGCATGTCTTGTAAGCGTTACTCTTCCAAATCCGCTATTCTAGATATGACTGTAGAAATAAGATTGCATACAAACTTTATGACTAACTTCAATTGATATAACTGGTTGATATCTGACAACGTTTTTAGAATTATGTCACTAATAAATAACGAACTGTTCGTTATATAATCTTGGATATTAAGAATGTACTCCCTGAGTATACGGATATAAAGAACCTTTGTTATAAGAAACAAAGTCCTACAGGCCTACCAATTTCACTTTATCCGAGTTTTTAACTATACTGTTGTCAGCTGGATGATTAAACCTTATGGGCAGCAATACTATGTTATTCAAGTCCGCATTGAAAGTGGTTATTAGTCTAACACACCTCCCTACATATTCTGGTACAGAATGCATCGGTATTACAGGGGTGGTGTGTTGTAGGTTCGAAGTAATAAGTGATGTTGGAAATAACCAGGGCGTTTGAACCTTTATATGCAGCCCGTCTCTTAAAAACTTGTTCATGCTATTAGCTTCTGGTGTTGCCTAGTTTTATGTTTATGCCACTAAGGATAAGTTTCTTCATATATATCATTTTAATTCATGTCCTATGTCACTAACTAGGAATGAAACTCTTAAATCAGTATGTTAGAGGACCATGTGTTAATTTGCCTATGACCAAATATATTATTCCCATTAAATAAGTCATTATTATTAACACTTTTTTTATTATCATTATCACTATTATTATTGTCATTATACTTGTTAGATAAGGAGTGCTTCTGTAAATATTTTAAGCTTTGATATTTGTTAAAGATTGAAAATAAACCTTAAAATACAATGTTTTGAAGCTACATGTACACCAGGAAAGATAAACTTAATTATTTCATAAAAAAATACGAAAGCAAAAGGAAACTTTTAAAACAATTTACCACCGAAAGGCAAATGCCGCCACTATTTCATATATCTACATGACACGTAATGGTTGATCAGTTTCTAGTTTCCAGATTTACGGGAGCATTCGAGTTTTTTTTACTGTTTTTTTTTTTACACGCATTTTTTTTTAAACCGTTGCAACTCTTTATTTTGTAAACACTAATATAAATATAGAACGAGACGCGGCAGTATTTTATGACACTTTCATCACGTGGGCAGCAAACTATACTACGCATGAGTATATTTTGCCTCCGTCACTAATAATAGTGCGGATACGTAGCTAAAGGTATCTCTCAGTATTATGTCTTTTTTAATTAAAAACAAAACAAAAAAAACAAAAAAAAAAAAAAAAACAATTAGTAGCAATCTCATCTAAAGTAAAAATATACGCAGGATATCAATAGTTGTCTTGGTGCGCAGTAGGCTGAGTCGATGTATATATATTCATTTTATGGTGATAGTTTTGACGGTTCGAACCTTGTATTCGGTCAACATTAATTTTGCATTACAAACTTTGAGTAAGTTTGTTTTTCCCTGGTTTCGAATTCATTGTGTTTTTTCTTATTTTCGTATAAAACCGGTAGTATCTCAGTCGATACTGAAATAATGACCGGGCAATGCTTTTATTAAAGTGAAGTGTAAGATTGTACGTGAGTTTTAGACTTTTGGCTAGGTTTTTTAGGTTCCATTTCATGAAGAAAAATTCTATGGCAGATTTTGTAATTCAAGCAGTGATACTAATACTTGCCTCAAGACTTCCGATATGAGCCCTGAACGAAACCTTTACATTTATTTGTCTCGTACGTTGCGGCAGTACACATGATTGAACATTCGTGGATGAGTGCTGAGACACCTCAGCGAACGTGTATTTTTCGGTGTTTCCACCCGGACTGCAAGTATAGAGAAGTACAGTCTATGTCGTTAACAATTCCATTCATACACGAAAATGGTAATTTCTAATACTGAATCTAATATGGCGTCCAAGATGTCAACCAAAACACAAACAATGAGTGAATATTCATATTTGCTGATTGCCCTTACTAATGAAAAATATTACACTGTATTTTAGATGTAAAAACATGTACTAGAAATGTCTTTTTAGTGTGCTTTCTTAACATAAATGGCATCTTTATTTATTACTTATGAAAATATGCAAAATTATGATTAATATTTGGAGTTCTTGTTAGCATTTCATTTTTTATGTTTAAGCAAAACACATAAATCGTTACTATTTTGTAGCTTTAATATTACACATAAAAACCGGTTATAGTAGATGCTATAAATACATTTTGATAGCATCAAAAGAAAGTAAGGCTAAATTAAGAATAAATGATTAATATTGCAATGAAAATAAGGATACTAGCTCTACAGAGCAAAAAAAACTGAAGACTATTTGAACCCACCATTATGCTACTACTATTTTCCTATTCAATGTCTGTATACCGAATTATATTATGATAAAGAGGGGGTTCAACTTGATTGCCATAATGTAGAGAAAAACCAGGGAATGCATGCTTTGGCTAAACTCATGTTGAATTCATTCTTGTGAAAATTTGCTCAGAAATTAAATACAAATTAAGTAGACTTTATCGATGAATCAGTCCTGTACTTTGAAAGACTAGCAAGTGAAAGACAAGAAGTAATGGCGGTAACTTCGTGACTGGTACGCTGGAAATACAGCGATGAGCTTGAAGAGCCAATTGGGAAAACTATTGTGGTTAAAGTGGCCTATACAACAGCTCAAGCTAGACTCAAATTATATTCGTACGTAAAAAGCTATGACCCCGCGCTTTGTACGTGGATACAGATTCTGTTGCATTTACATCAAATGCAGGAGACTTGACGCTTTTGTTAGATGATTATTTAGGTGATCTTACAGATGAAATACAAGGAAACAAAACATTTGCAACTCGCCGACCAAAATGTTATGCATAGCAACTAAAAAACCCTGATCAAACCAAGTCTCATCAGTAACTGATTCTCAAAAAGATATGAAGAGACCGTGAACAAGCTATGCTTTTAACAATGGTACAAACGAAACATAGGATTGTCTTTGATAAGAGAATGAAAGATGGTTGTATATCTTGTAAACCTGTATGGATATTGAGTATGTGATGCATAGTCATTGTAATGTATATAAAAGTAAAGTCTAATCTGTACAGTAATAAAAATGAACTGGGCAGTATTATTTGTTATCTTTTCATTACAATTACTCAAACATTTCCTTCTCACAAAATGCCCTCCACCAATGTCTAAAATGGCGGACAAACGTATTAAACGGATGTCATTTCATTCATATTAGAACTAGAGATGCTTTAGAAAAAAGCGCATGTCTCCCACAACTACCCATATGAAAATGGATCCAGTAATTCAAAGGCCATAATTCAAAAGTGTCTGGGCGGACTTGGCTGAGGTCTTATGGTCAAACACATTTTGTTCAAGTTTGGTTTAGATCGGATGAGAAATGTTCGACTTAGAGTGCGGACAAGAGTAAAAAGGCTGAATTTTCGGTAATTCATGGACCGTAACTCTAAAATGCCTGGACTGATTTGGCTAGTTATCAAACTTGGCCGAGGTCTCATGGTCAAACACATTTTGTTCAAGTTTAGTGAAGATCAGATGAGAAATGTTCGACTTAGAGTGCGGACAAGAGTAAAAAGGCCGATTTTTGGTAATTCAAGGGCCATAGCTCCAATACGCCTGGACCGATTTGGCTAGTTATCAAACATGGCCGAGGTCTTATGGTCAAACACATTTTGTTTAAGTTTGGTGAAAATCGGATGCAAAATGTTCGACTTAGAGTGCGGACAAGCTATGTGACAGACAGACAGACACACACACACACAGACAGACACACAGACACACACACAGACTGGAGTAAATTAATATGTCTCCCACACCACTGTGTGGTGGGAGACATAATAAGCGTCCCATCCCGAAACTTGCCTGCACCCAATCCAAGATGGCTGCATTAAATAGACCAAGAAGGAAAAATGTGATCTGGGCAGACGCCCTCCACTACTCACAACATTTATCTGGGTTTCTGGATAAGATAAAACAGAGCTGAGCAATAATGTCCAGTTCCTAACATGTCAAATGAACAAACGAAAACCGTTTGCAATTTGCAAGGCTGTGTAAAGGTTTTTGTCTAACTAACAAACATTAAAAGGAAATACAAATTCTTGAGTACATGTAACTCTCAAGCGATTTGTCTCATATTTTTTCGCATACCCCTATGTTGGCTTAACTAGAATATCTATCGCGCTGAAAGCATATATTATTTTCTTTACAAAACAAACATGATTTTGCTTAAGGGATTGTATTAGATGTGTTAAAGTGAAAAAAAATCATTTAAAGTGGCCAGTATTAAAAATACCAGTAATTTTTTGATCTTCAATTCTAACCGAAAACCACATAAAATTTAAACGATAGAAAGCATAACATAACTCCTTTTGCTTATGCCATAGGCAGTCCTAATATAAACCAAGTGAACTGATCAATCAAAATAAGATCATGATCTTGTTTTGATCCTCAAGAAAAAATAATCTGCGTTTATTGAATTTGAGTGAAGAATATTAAATCAGGTTTGGGAATGTTTGCTGCAATTGAATTATTTTTGGCTTTTTGAGACATGTTTAATATCTTATTTTTCAATGAAACATAGTATTTATGCCAAATTGTTTATTTCAATTATTTTGGAGTTTATTTTGTGTGAAATGTTTTGCTCTAATGAGACGCTATGTACAATGTATACGGTTTTACTTTCATAAAAGGTAAATTTTGAGGTACACAAAAACTTGGTAAGATATTTCTCGACAATAAAGCAATCTTCTATCTAATTTATATGATACTATGTAGTCTGCATTAGTCACATGCAAAAGGTTTATATTATGCTTCTTGCCATTTAATTTTTACCGTTTCTTACACTGGAATTAAGGATCGACCAGTCGTTTAAAATATTCGGCATTTTGATGATGTACCACTTAAACTCACGTTATACATGTACTTAGTTGTATGATATTTGTATTTGTCTTTTTAGTATGTATCCTTCAGAAAATAAAGTTGTTATCTATTTATCTATCTATTTATCTATCTATTTATCTATAGAACCGCTAAAGCAAAATCATGTTTATTTTGCAAAAATAATTCATTTTTGTATATGCGTTACAGCATGATCCTGATTAAGTCGACATAGGAGTATGTGAACAAATATTAGACAAATCGCTATTGGAGACGGACCTATTCAGTTTCAGTGCTATAGCTTTTTCTCTTATTCATAAAAAATGGACAGAAATAAAATATCTTTATTTAAGTATAATATACAGTAGAGCTAAATTATGATAACATGTTAGAGAGAGAGAGAGAGAGAGAGAGAGAGAGAGAAATCGTTTTAGGCATACTTACTCCTCTCATAATGATACACAAATATACACATTTTCAAAGCTATAGTTTTTATAGGACAAAAGCAAAAAGCTGAACCTACGTCGACGACCAAGTGACGACAATACCTCTTAGTCTTGTTTTTGAAGTCGGACAAACTTCAGATACGTAAAGAAATTACTTTTAATCAATTTACAGAAACTGCAGATAGTCGTGTTTTCCCCTAGTGGCATCATCCGAGGTGACATCATTCAGGGTATCATATAGATTTACAAAAGTTCTGCAAACGAGGAACTAAAGAATCTTACACTGTTTAAAATGACATTTTGTGTGAGAAAAAAATAATTATTTTCAAACTTCGTACACCGACAAGCATTGTAACATGACTTGAAAATTAAGTGAATATTGTGTAATTCGGCGCCGTGTAGCGGAGAGCAAAAACATTTTATTCTACGACATATGCATCCGTCATTTGCTTTTGTTTATGGAAAAAAACTATAAAAAATATTTACCCGAAATGAAGATCAAGTATTGTCGCTACAGATGCTCCCTCACGTAGTATTCCAGGGATTTTCCAAGAAACAGTTTCGAAAAAGAGAGAAATCTGAAAATGAAAACAATATTTACCAAATAAATTGTTAATGAATTATATCTGAATTCATTATTAAAAGCATTTGTAAACTTTCAAAGAACTTGCTTTCACTTTAGTCTAAACTGAATTCTTACTCAATATGTTTGTGAAACGACATACTAAATCAACAACAAACGTTTTCAAAGCTTTCAGTTTAAAATTTACCGGCGTAATATATCTTTCTTGTACAGAAATTTTCTTTGTATACGCATATCCACTTTGTATTGTCTGGTTTATTGCCCAGGAATCATTCAGATCCTCGCACTCTCCTGTCAGCATACGAACTCGTCCGCCAACATACAGGTCCTACATAAAAATTTAAAAGATAATTATAGATATGAGGTTGGAATGCCATAAACCGAATTAAACCTTGTCATCAGTTTTTGCCGGTAGCTGTCCGTTTCAAGGCAGTAACCCAGTTACTTTTTTTTTTCGTGAAGAATTGAATGCTGTTTTTGTTTTAAGTTGTTTGGTTATGGTATCGTTTATATCCCATTTTAATCATCCGCCGCGAAAGTATTGCAATCCATCCGTCCGTAATTCGGTCTGTCTGTCTGTCTGTCAGTCATATTTTCAACCCCAGACTTGAATCTCATGAAATATGACAACAGTAGATGACAGTAAGGCTGAATATATACTGAACAGCAAAGTAAACTATCCAGATGTATAACTGGGATTTGTTTTTCTTAATAAAACACTTAAATTTATGAATCTGACTTGCAAAACGGCTATTATTGGACTACTGACTTCACGGCTATCGATTTATTTTTAATTTAACACGCGAAGTTCTTCAAGTGTAATGTGGTGTGAAGAAAACAAGTCATATTTATAAATTTAAGTGTTTTATTAAAAATACCCCAGTTCTACATCTGGATAGTTTCTTTTGATGTTCAGTATAGAAAGTAAAGAACTGAACTCAATCTTGAATTATTGTTTAATTATGTTCTTTAGTCACGTTAAGGTTTTTCTACCACAGCGATGAAGGCCATGCGATTCGAATTTGCGGCTTTAACGACTCGGCCACAGAGAATCCGGCAAAAATCGTTAAGATGATCCGCTTGAAACTTAGAAAGCGCCAAATAAAATAGAAATTATGAACTCTTTTCAATGAAGTCCAGGCAACAGAATCTGCATATGAGAGGGGCTGAAATGTGAAACACTCTTTGTGCTAGAGCTAAAAGTTAGTACCAGATCATAGATATTTTATACCTTAATTCATTTTCAATTACTTTACAGTATAGTATCTATATAAGCGTAATATCAACGTGTTCGTGTGCACAAACAGTACTTTGTTCTAGGTTATAAATTACACACATGATAATGTGTAAAGCTAAACACAGCATTCATTTTGTAGTCTTTATCATAGTGAAAATTTCCGCGGACAGAACATTTTGAATTGCTGAAGTGGGTAAAATGTTTACTAATTTAACTATAACGGCCGGGCTATATACTCTGCATCATGACAACCGAATTCGAACTTAGAAATTTAACCAAATCGTTCTGCACGACATTTAACATTTGACTCATGATTCTTTTTTTTCTTTTCATCAAAAGTTAAAGTTCGAGTGTTTAATACCTTGTTTTTCAATACTTGTGTTTTCTCCTGTTCATACACGAGGATTACCAGGATCTATTAAAAAACTTTCACATAAAGATATACACTAATGTTCATTTTAAAGATCTCCAAAGCCGGTAGAAGGAAATTTAGAGATTATTTTAATACGTTGACTAGTTTTAAATTTACCTTTGAAAAAAAGCTTCACATAAAAATAAACATCATTTAAAGATCTCCAAATCCGGTAGAAGGAAATATAGAGATTATTTTAATACGTTGACTAGTTTTAAATTTACCTTTGAAAAAGAAAGCTTCGCATAAAAATATACATCATTTTAAAGATCTCCAAAACCGGTAGAAGGAAATTTAGATATTATTTTAATACGTTGACTAGTTTTAAATTTACCTTTGAAAAAAAGCTTCACATAAAAATATACATCATTTAAAGATCTCCAAAGGCAGTAAATGGAAATTTAAAGATTATTTTAATACATTGACAAGTTTTAAATTTATCATTTGATTAATTTAGAAATCATTTTATGTCTTAGGGTATGTTTCAATGAAAATTGCATCTTTTCCGAATATCATGTTTTTTTTTTATAAATTGCAAATTTTAATACATTTGGAGTTTTGTAAGCTTTCAGGATAGCTTAGTTTGCAAGAAAACGATATATTCATGTAAAAGTATTGGAAAAATTTAAAATAATGCTTCTCAGAGATTTCTTACAAAGGAGTATAGCATTTCGGTCATAAAATTAGTACAAACATGTAATTAGTAACGATCGTTGATTAGTAAATACTCTAAGTACTATTCCTGGATACCTATATACAGAGTGACGCTGTTCTTTATATTTTGTTTAGGCATATTTTCAAAACAAGTTCTACATGCTATATTCACAATATATCGTATAGAAAAAAAATTTAGACAATCATTTGCCGAAACGTAATAAAAGAGTAAATTCCAACTAAAGTGTGTTCAGTCGTATTGCAAATTTAACGTAGAATATATATCATACATCGTTTTATCATACAACGTTACATTTACATGAATTACGTCATTTAAAGTAGTGAACACGTAAGTATACCATAAAAGCAAATTTCGGCAAACAACGGTTGTAATGAAAAAGTAATTTTCTGTTATGGTCTTAGGGTGCTGAAATTTCGTCCGGTAATTGCTAATTATCATTACGAAAATTAGGGAGAAGTGGAGAGAATTACTGTAAGCTCTAGCAGCTTTCAATTCTATCCATTTGTCTTGATATTTGTTTTTATGATGTTATACACATGGATATTATACGTCATGTATTACTTGATAAATAAATATGTTTAAGCAATTGGGGAGACACTATCTTAATGATAAATTAGCATAGCAATAGAAATAACTCTTTGAAGTCAGTAAGGTATATACTTACATTGTTGAATACCTCCATCGCACAATTCTTTAACTTAGGGTGTTGATGCAGGTATTTAAAAGTTCCAGTTCTGAAAACCTTATGGTACTTGCCAGACACGAAGTATCTTTTGGTTGAAACAAAAGCAATCAGAATTATCCAGCTAAGCTTCGGTTCCATGATCGAACTGGTCAAAGTAAGGTTCCAGAATGAATGAATGTTTCTACTAAGCCGACAAATCATTAAACGCGCGGTCCGTCTACCTTTGTGACTTATCGCGTAGAAATGGCCCATTTTAATATTTCGGACTTTTTTACTTGCATTTTGTTAAAATATGTTTTTTTTAAACAAAAGTAATATAACATTTCACTATGCTTTATACTGATATTTGATATGAAACGAAGCAACTCTGAGCCACGGGTCATTAATGTACATGTGTAGTGGCTCAGTATCGGTAACAAGACTATATAGCTGAAGGTCAGTAAGACACTTGAACTAGCTAATGTCGGTAACAAGGAAATATGGCTGAAGGTCGGTAAGACACTTTTTCTAGCTGATGTCAGTAACAATTTAAAATGGCTAAAGGTCAGTAAGACACTTGTACTAGCTAGTAAGAGGTAAGTAAGACTTTTACTAGCTAATATCGGTAACATGGATATATCGCTAAATGAAATTAAGATAGTAGGCCGTGTCGGGAACCAGGAAATATTGCTAAACTGTCCGTTGTGGGTAACCAGAAAGTGTGGCTAAAATAATGTCTTTAAGGTAGTCTATGCCGGGAACCAATAAATATAGCTAAACTGTCCGTTGTCGGTAACCAGAAAGTGTGGCTAAAATAATGTCTTTAAGGTAGTCTATGCCGGGAACCAGGAAGTATGACTCAATTTGATAAAAGTAGTAGCTCCTATCAGTAATCAGGTATTGTGTCTTGATATCGTTAATTAAGGCAGTGGTCCGTGAAGTTAAAGAACAGGATATATTGCTAATTTTGATTGAGGTAGCAGTCCATGCAGGTAACCAAAATAAAGAAATAAAAAATGTGTCGGTAACAAAACACTGTGACTAAATGTCTAAGATAGTAATCCCAGACGGGGACCAGGAAATACGGCTTAACTTCATTAAGGTAGAAGAACATGTTAGTAACTAGGTATTGTGACTAAATGCCATTAAGGTAGTAGCCCATGTTATGGTTAAAAGTAAATAAGGTAGAAGCCCATGTCGGTTACCAGGAGTTGTGGCTAAATTTCAGCAAGGTCAGTAATCAGGAAATATGGCTGATTTAAACGTCAGCAAACACCTCAAAGAAAAACACACTACATTTCCGCATATTATATTTGATTTTGTGGCAGAAAATACGTATTGTAATACTACAAAGACAAGTGTCCTGTAATCGAAGTTTAAAAACATTTTAGATTCGTGAAATTGACATTGAATCATGCAAATATATCGAATTAAGGTTTTTTGTTCAAATTATTTAAGAATTTAGCTAGACAATCTCTTTTTCATTTTTATTAAAACCTTTCGTTCATGTGTTGATTAAACTCTACTATATATTTTTTATAAAAAAAAATCCCGAAAAGAAGAAAAGGAATGATGCAACATGACCACATGAACCCGCTGTCTTAAAACTTTTGACTTTGATTTACTCTTATAAGGTCATGTTGTAGTTTGCAAGTTATTACGTTATTTGCAAGTTATTATGTTATTTGCAAGTTATTACGTTATTTGCAAGTTATTATGTTATTTGCAAGTTACTACATCATTTTACAAAATGGTTCTCTTTAACGTTACAACTCACATTTAAAAACGTCCGGAAAATATCCTTCTTTAGAGTATATATATGGAACTTAGAGAATATATATGGATTTAGAGTATATATTTTGAAGTTAGTATCTATACTTAGAATAAATTATAAATAATCAGTTAGTTTTTCGGTATCAATATCATTACGGAGAAGAAATATGGAACATTAAAAGATACAGCTACGCAGATACTAAGTAAGGAAGATCAAACAGGTGTCAATACGCTCCTAGAAAACGTTTTGTATTTTTAACATCTTCAAACTTATCCAACATACAAAAGATATTTATAGACCTGTGCTAGAGATCGACTACCTGGCTCGAAAGAAATCTAGCTTCATTTTCAAATTAAACAGTTTCAGTTAATTTCAAACTGTGATTAAGGACCACCTGCACATTGAAACCGTTTTTTTAAGTATGCCGGATCATTACAGTCAAACCTGCACTACAGAACAAGTGTTACAAATCACTGCTGGCTTTAAAGAGCATTACTTTCATTTTTAGATTAATCTTTTTCAGTTTATTTTATCTTTTGAATAAGACACCTGCTCATGTCATTTCAATAAAGTTTAAAATAAAACTAACATTAAAATATAGCTATATAACAAAAATGTATAGTGAAAAAAGTGGGCTGATTTATAACAAAACAAAAACAACAACAAAAAAAAAACAACAACAACACAGCTTTGAGTACTTAAACAAGAAATATCTTTTTCTTTTTTTAAAAACAAAAGATGGTCGGCGCATTGTAGTTGGAAAATAAGTTATGTATAAATTTGGTAAATGTTTGCCCTTGCAAAACTTGACATTGAAGGTCTATTATTATGAAAGAAATCCATAAAGAAATTAAAAAGTTATGTCCAAAATTAATTTAATTTATCAAGAAGATCATTTCGACAATCATTAAAAAATCTGAATTGAAAGATGAAGTTCAATGTGTTTTAATCTGTCCACACTGGTGAAAGGATGATTCAGTGAACTGCGTTTAGTACGTAGCCACGTAACTATGGAAATTCCTTAATACACTGGAGTGCGTCGCTTGTTTTTCTTTAAATTATTTTTAAATGATTATAGTGTTTCAGAGTTACGGATGTCTGGCCTCAATAAATTCCAGTCACGTACAACGGAAGGCAGAAACGAATTGATATATAATGTTGTTCTCGCAGGTTCACCATGGATATTTTCCGAGTTTCTTAAATTTTAGCGAGTACCACCAGAATCAGGATAGAAGCTGGTGTCAGATTATATTTCATTTTGAAGAACATGATAAGTCGATGACGTCCGTGTCTGAGGGTGTTTCCGAAGGTATTTCTCTCTTTGTGGGAAAAAATCAAGCGGTTAGTTTCACTCCCATAGTTAGTCCCCCACCCAGTTTTTTTTTCTTCATCGTCTGTCATTCAGGTATAAAATATACAATGCGCTTTTCGACATTTAAGCAAGTAAATTAAATTTTCATAACAAGTACTAATAAAGTAAAACCGGATTTTTTTCCATAAAATAATTCAGCCTATAAATTGAACTATTCCGGATTATTTCATTGTTTCCATCAGTTTAAGCAGTTGGCATCTTTTCGTACACTTACTCTCTTCCAAAACCCTACCACATTTTTTCTCAGCCGTCTTATACATTTGACTGCAGCTGTCTCTTCCTTCTCCTTTCTTTTGATATGTCCAGTTCAGTCGCAACCTTCGTTGAATTTGTCATAAATATTGTGCAATGCACAAAAATATATTTTGCATTGTCTTTTGATAGAGTTTTCTGCGCGGTGTCCAAAAAACTGCTTACGAGCATCTAAGTTTCGTATCAATGATACAGAACAAAATACCAATATCAATATTACACATTTTACAGTACAGCTTACCAAGTAAAACTCAATGATATCATGAGCTGTTGTGCACAATAATCAAATACTAACATACATATTGTAAAATAATTTAATTTCATGGGCACAAAGTTAGTGTGTAGAATGGTTTTTGTTTGGGGAGACGGTTAAGGATGGTAGGGGTTGTAATGGGTTGGAAGAGAGTAGGGTTGGCAGGGTAAGAGGTATATGTTTACTGTGAAATAAGCGTAATAAGCGTGCCATAAAACTTTAACCACTACCATCGTAAAATCTGACCCCAGTGACCTTTGCCTTTAAAGTACCTGGTCCTAAACACAAGGCTGTCTGCCCCTTACTAAGATCAATGCTTATGTTAGAATAGATGATTATGAATAAGACTCAATGCAGACTTGGAGCGCCGGTATAAATTACAGACTCCGGTACATACCGGATTAACTAAATTTGAACGAAAAATACCTTGAATGTATATATTTTGTAACCATGGTGATATTAACCCTAACCTTTAGTCAGTATTTTATGCATATTGTACACTAAATGCGTGCGGACATGCAAAAATATGCATATTTTTGCCGTGCGCTACAATTGATAATTACTTTCGGGCATGCGCAGAAGACCGCTCCAACTCTGCAATGAGTTATATCGGATGATTATAGGGGCAGTTGTTAAGAAGATCTAGGTAAACTAAGAAGCTTGCCATAAAACTTTAACCAGTACTACTATAATAGTTGTTCCCACTGACCTTGGCCTTTCAAGTGCCTGAACTTAAACCAAAGTATGCTTGCCCTTTACTAAGATCATTTGATGCTTATAGGGGTAGTAGTTTAGAAGATATAGTGAAACTGGGGAGCTTGCGGCATAAAACTCTAACCTGAATAAAACGGCCACACCGACGCCAGGGCCAGCACAATATCCTTCTTTATTCTTCGGACGGTCGAGCTAAAATTAACAAGAAAAAACACCTTTTCTCTTGTCCAGTAGGTAAGTGAGCTACCGGACAGTTAAAGCGACTAACCCACACATTGTGATTTGTGACTTTTTAAAATAAATATCACCGAAAGGCAGAATGCCGCGCCATGGTTTCATACATTTACATGAAACTTAATGGTTGATAAGTTTCTTGTTTCCAGAATTACGAGAACATTCGAGTTTTCGAAGTTTATCTCCTATACTTTTATAAACCATTGCAACGCTTTATAAATGTAAACATTGATAACTATAGAACGAGAAGCGACAGTATTTTTAGACACTATCATCACGTGGACAGCAAACCAAAACTGGGCATGGCAAAATGTGGCGTAATGAGGCGTAATGCTGTATAATGTATGGGGGAATTGGGCAAAATGTATATATAGCTTAGATATTGATATTTATAATGGAAGGAAAAATATTATATAGCACTAAATGATACATTTATAGCCTACAAATCAGGCATAAATATATTTAAAACTATTTCTGACTGCCCTCTTTATATATTAGGCCCATTATTACCCTTTTTCTTTCTTTCATGCATCAATTAATTTGCATCAATTCGATAAAGGGAACGTCAATGTTTTTTCTAATATTTAGACATTTGTTTTTCTTATATTTGTATAAATTCTTCCCCTTTATTTTTTTCAGTAATGATTATATTATGAAAGAATACAAAGACAGTCGAAGTCAATTAAAAAATCTATATCAATTTTATTATAAGTATTGAGTCAAATGCCATTTACTAACTTTATATTTTCAAATGATACCGCGGTTCCAACTTTTATTAACGAAATCGTTATTACATTTGATCAAATCAAAATTATATCGCAATCCATGAATCTTGCGAACAATACCCAACACACCTTGATACGGAAAGGGCTGAATCAAACATTAACTCTGCCAACCCGAGGAATAAATGAGGGTTAATATGCAAATTAATTAATTATTTCGTATTCCATAAAATCGTTACTCATTATTCCATTTCCAATAAAATGTTTATTCATCAGATTCATTTTGAAAGTGTTTGCTTCTTAACAGACTCAGTATTTACAATCAATAGTACGCCTATATATACTAGACTTTCATCACCAATACGCCGGACTTCGCTATGACTGCTATCTATATAATGCGATTTACCATAGATAAAAATAATATTTCTCATCAATTTATGAGAGAAAATGTTTTTTATGCAGTACACCATGTCACTCTGCAAGTATTTTAGCTCTGGTATACATTTTATACATACATTACGCCTCTACTAGCCTTACTGATTGGCATTACGCTTAGATAGCTGTACAGGGTCATTACGCCGAACTTAGCTTTCAATGCTACATAGATAATGTGTTTCACCATATATAAAATAATAATTATCATAATTCATGAGGAAATTGTTTTGATAAGCAACAAAACATGTCATTGTGCAAGTATTTTCGCTCTTGTATTGAATTTATTTATACATTACGCCCCATTTTGCTACATTACGCATCATTTTGATACATTACTCTACATAACTGTATTTTTTTCTCACTGATGTTTGCAGGTGCTCGCTGAACGGAATCCCGTTTTTTTATAAACTGGGAAATCCTTATCAGAAGTCGTAGACGAATGCTTTAATTTTAGATTTATTACAAAAACAACGATTTTCAACAGAATTCGATGAAGAATACATTGTTATATAACATCAAATATGCGACATAAGAGTGAATATAGGAAAAGTTTAATATTTTAAGATCGCACACCACGATGCGTGGGTTAGTCGCTTTAATATAACCAGCCACTCTGCCTGCGTAAACCGGGACACGAATAAATTATATAAAGGCTTCATGATTTGCATAACTTGTACATTAATGAAGGAAGTATCCGTATCTAGTGAAGGAAGTGTTGGGTTACAGAAAATCTACCTCTTTTTATGTTTAACTGAAACATGCGGGTAAACTAGTTTTGTTTCAATACAAATGCCGCACAGCGTCCACATTTTACGCAAAATAAGTCTGACAGTCTTTCGAGAAACCCATTCTGTTCTGCTAGGTTTAAAATGCAGGTTATAGATAAATCAAAAAAGGGTACTAGACTGACCTAAAATGGTCGCATATAGTATCGTATAAAAAAAAAACTCAATTTAATATATTTAAACACGACGAAGATTTTATAAGTCTATAAATCTAGACATTTCAGAAATATTTTCAAAATGAATTTCGTATAATAAATGTTGATTCTACGGAAGCGTGAAAGGGCCATCAGACGCTAATACGTTTTACTACGTTACGGGAACTTACGGTAGCGGAAAGGATATATTATTTCAATTGCACTATATCTTTTATATAAAAAAGTAGATAAATAGGGAAGCACTCTTTCTTGGCTCATGTATGGCGCCAAATAGTAGGTTGACATGCCATCAATATAACTGTGTTTTAATAAAATAGGGTTATTATAAAAGTAGCTTGATCTGGGATGCAGTATTCGGCTCGAGTGGATTTTGCCAGATCAGATCTCACGAGGCGCGCAAGCGCCGAGTGTGATCCGACCTTGCAAAATCCACGAGAGCCGAATACAAAGTCCCAGATCCAGCTACTGTTATAATGACCCTTTTATTATATACTTTTACCATTTTGATCGTTGTTTTGTTCTTGAACGAAATCCTCAATGTTTATTGATATTAAATGGAACTTAGTGAAGGTTTTATGTGCGCTATTTATAGAAATGTGTCGGGTCATGCATATTAATGAAAATAGTCCGGTAGCATGCAATACGGAAGGTACAATACGGAATTTAAAAGGTACAGTACGGAATTTTTGTCTGTCTGTTCATATTTAATTGTAAAATACAAGCCGATTTTTTACAGAATTTATATAGGTATATAATAATATTAAATACTGCGAAGACGTTACACGTCCCGCGAAATGATCTAGCAATGCGTAGACGTCTACGTTCATAATTACCGATTCAAAGTTTGTAAATCAAGTGTAACACATTTCTGTTTTAACATTTTGATTCTGTAACGTCTCTTCTATAAAATAGTAGATCAAATATTGTAGCCTACTTTCTCGGTGGTTGTATGACGCCAAATATGTCACGTCAATATTATCGTTCTTAAATGAAATTAAACATGATTATTTATGTAAGCATTGTGCTTATGAAACGCACAGACTGGTCATAGTACATTCACACCAGCGATATTAGAAATTCTGGTTGGAAGGGCAACATCACATTTGAAAACCAATGTTTTATCCATTCACTAGACCAGTGAAAAAACGGATATATTAAATATGTGATGGCGCGTTCGCCTGTCCGTCTGTCTGTCTACACTTCATATTTCGTATCCGGAGCATAACTCGATAACCATTCAAGGTATTGACTTTAAGCTTAGCATATAGGTAGGTTGGAGGGTACGATGTGCAAAGCGCATGAAGCAGGTCGATAGGTCAAAGGTAAAGGTCACATATGGCGCTTAAAGTTCAAATTTAGCCGTCTAATTTCGTGTCCGGAGCATAACTTAATAATCATTCAAGGTATCGACTTCAGTCTAAGCATACAGGTAGTACACTAGGTCGGTAGGTCAAAGGTCAAGGTCACAACAAGGTCACAATAAGGTCAGATCTGTCCATCATATTTTGTGTCGCGGGCATAACTTGGCATATAGGTAGATGGTGATGAGCACAAGAAATTGTCGGTAGGCCAAAGGGCAGAGTCACAAACTGAGTTCAAATGTCAGGTCTGTCCTTTTGTATTTTGTGTCCGGAGCACAATTTCAAAACAAGGTATTGACTTTAAACTTGGAATATAGGTAGGTGGTGATGAGGTGATTTGAGTAGTGCATCAAATAATATTATCCGCACCTCCCATCAAATTAAACACACACCGCACCAAAAAAGAATCACTTGTATTTCTTGTCCTTAAGTATCCGAGCGCATGAAACAGGTCGGTATGTCAAAGGTCACGGTTACAGCAAGAACAAATCTGTCCAATAACCATTCAAGGTATTGACTTTAAACTTGGCATATAGTAGGTGACGATGGGATGAGGTGCAGAAGACATAAATTTGATTGATAGGACACAGGTTAAAGTTCCAAACTGAGTTCAAATGTCAGATCTATGTTGGGAGCACTACTTCAAAAGTATTCAAGATACTGACTTTAAACTTTAAATATATGTGGATTGTGATAAGATTATTTGTGGAGTGCAAAAATCCACATTACACCCGCATTCTCCCCCGCCACCTTCCCCCCCCCACCCCCCGCCCCCATACACACATATTGACCATCCCCACCCCCGCCCCACAAAATAATAATAATAATAATTTCACTTTTAGTTTCTTTTGACTTAGTATTCCATCACAAAACCCCACAAAAAGCCCATCCTCCACCTACCGCCACATTTCGTAACCTCCATTACACACATACAAAAAAGTCTTTCAAATTTACTTTCTCCTTCTCTGACATAGAACTTCGGGCGTATACTGCCCCGTGTTTCTTATACAGACAATGCTTATATAATGATTAAAAAAAACTAAGTGAAGTGCAGATAAGCACTGAAATAAGAACAAGAAAGCGGACGTTTTTTTCTGAAGCACCAGGATGGATGACAATCGCATTTTTCTCTTCAGTTTATATCGGGGGATCCCAGCTTGATCTTGAATATTGTATATCTCTTCGGGTTAACGTACTGGGTACATTTTCAACACATGACTTACAAAATAAGTTAACTATATACTTATAGTGTGACACTATTTTGTGGTTCTCTGCGGATATTATTTCTAGTGGCTAATTTTTGCGTTGGATGTTAATAAACATGCAAAGTAAGTTAAGTTTTGAATATTTCCTTCGTTTTCTGTGGAAATAATTTTTCTTCTTTGACTGGACCAGTTTTAAATACAAAATGTACACGGATATTCAAAACATTTGAAATTAAATGGTTCTGACTGATTTTTCAGTTAAGTATGTAGGAACGAATTTTTTCCAACGTTAAGAATTTTTTCATACTCTGTGAGCTTGAAGAACATTAGTTTCCAAGACAAACTAGAGAAGAAAAAACACAGAATACCAAACTCGTTTTAATCTAATATGGCATTTTCTTCACCCACTGTTTAAGCATTTCTGAATTTTTTTAAAATTGAAAAAAATGATGGTACTTTATAAAACATATAATATCCCACTTAATCTTAAAGGGATTTCAGGTTTTACAGGATTATACCCCAGTCACACATACGGCGCGGATAGCTACGTCTAGCCACGGATAGAAACGTAGTAATCCGTATCGATCCGTACCTGAGCCGTACCTTAATGTAGTAATCCGTATCAATCCGTACCAATGCGTACGGCTCAGGTACGGATCGATACGGATTACTACGTTTCTATCCGTGGCTAGACGTAGCTATCCGCGCCGTATGTGTGACTGTGGTATAATAAGAGGTGATGTCAGTATTATATAAGCAATTATATAAGCATAAATGTCACTAACTTATCTCTTTCATTTTTACGTGTTGACATAATTACCCCACCCACTTTATTTTCAATGGAAAAATCGTATTTAGATCTACAAAAAAATTCTGACGTTGAGATTTTCAAAATACTTTGCAGCTATAATTACTCACAAAAATGCTTCAAAATGGAAATATAAAAAGTTGGGGTCACCATGCATCTTAGAGATTTATTACGAAAAACTGTTAAAAACTGGTGAATTTTGATATTTTTGGTTCTTTTTGTTTTAATTTATATTTTCTAGATAATATAAAGTGCTATCTTGAAAACTTTTATTTAAGTTATAGCTTATCATTACATGTATCAGTCAGGAAAATAAACAAAACCTGATCTACTTTAATAGACATTTAAAATCACCTACCCCTACCCTATTGTAAATTTTACGTGAATTTTAGGCAAATACCAGCCAAAAATAAGGGTGAAATTTTTTTTCGCAAAAAGTAGAATCTATTTGGTTAAATGGTACATTAGCCATGTTTTAATTATTTACCATTAATATTTGGCAAAACTTTTGTTAGAGGGCAATATTCGAAGAAACATTTTTCAACATGGCGGATATCCTGAAAAGAAAACGCTCGTACATCCTGAATGCAAATTTTCATATCTCATTTTCGTAAAGAATAGTCCGCTCGAATTTCAAGTATTTTACATATATCTGTTGCAAAGTATCTCTATTAATTACAGAACAACGTTTTGAAAGCAGTTAATCGGCTAGACACTTATAAAATGTATCACGTGGACGCTATGTACAGTGTTCCGTTTGGACAATCTGCGCTAGGTTTTATTACTAATACATTCACTTCTTTTGTTATTTCTCAATGTCATATATATACATTATATGTAAAACTCTAAGGAAACAAATAAATTTACCCATATGAACGGAATATACGGTGGTATGTTTAGGACATGCATTTATTTCTTTTAAGATTAAATTAACTCGTGCGCACGACATCTTATCTCGAGCGCACGGCGCTCGACATCTTATCTCGTGCGCATGACATTTTATCTTGAGCGCTCGACATCTTATCTCGAGCGCACGACATCTTATCTCGTGCAAACGACATCTTATCTCGAGCGCCTGACATCTTATCTCGATAATACATTATGTACAAATGCCCTGGTATTGTGGACAATCGTTGTTATTTTATGTATAAATGTCTTTATAGTATGTACAAATGTCTTTATTCTGGGCACAAACGTTGTTTCGTTGTGTATAAACATCTTTATATTGTGTACAGATGTCTTTGTATTGTGTACACACGTTGATATATTGTATATACATACCTTCTTTATGTACAAATGTAAGCAGTGGAACTAAAAATACAAACTTTAAGCAGGCACTAATTATTTTAGATATATGTGTAGTGAAATGCATTACAGTGCTCAGTCTGAAAAAAATAAAGAATCATTTCTGAAAAAAAAATATTTGACCTGAAAAAATATGATCCTGGGTAAAATATTTGGAAAAAAAAATGGAGACAACAACGCTAAAACTTTATTGTAGGCTTAGGTGACTAGATATATATTATCTCATGCAAACCATGCGCGCCGCTTTTCATGGAATTGCACTCTGTGCATCATTGAAGGTTCCATGTGCACCGCCGTATGAATACATCTGCGGATGTCTCTAAATTACATTCTGGTATTTATAATATGTGTAAATGTTGAGTTCTGCTCAACCCGGGACTAGAGGGCGTGGGCGATAGCTTGCATTTCCACTACCGTCCATAACAGGCTCAATCAAACCGAGCCTGCAACATTTTCGTTTATGTCATGTTGGACGACCTGTGGCTTTCCACTTTTTTATTTTATCACTAGGCATGAAAAAAGCATGCAAAATTGCTACAGTGGTCAGTGATTTCAAAAGAAAATTATGTGAAGATCAAACCAAGAAATGCCCTGCATAAAGTATGACATTTTTTAAAAATGAAATCTATCAACAAACAGACGACTTTAAAAAAAGTTAAATCCCACAGAATTTCACAGGGTAAACATGTTTAGAAAGCTACTGCTGGAAAGAGAACAATCTCTACTGTTCTATTATGTGTTATTATTGTCAATATAATCCTAACTGAAAGAATGAATAAAGACAAGAGTGTAGTATTTCTAAATCTTTACTGACTAACTAACTAACACTGAATCAAATTTATGATAACTCAGCTATATATTGTAACTCAAGGGAAGTAACTACAACAGTCTTGCTGTAGTCTTTCACTGGTAGCATTACTATAGTATTATAATACAACATCTCCCCCTTCAAGAAATACAAATATCAAATTAAGTATAAAATTTGGAAATTTACTAAATTAATTTCAAGCAAATTATCATATTTAAATCATTATTAATTCACTTCAATGTTTATCAATAAACTAGAAAATTCCTTTTGTTTAATGTTCTGTGACTAAATATGTACTCATCAGTCCATTATAAATCAATGATACACTGCAGAGTCAATAACGTTCCTTCACTCCAATTATGTACAATCAATTAAATGTTCATTACAAGTGTCCTGATGAGTTCATCCATTCTAAACATTGTAGGATAAACTGATGAGCCATTCATTTACTTTCACATAGACGGAAAGACCTTTTGCCTTGCTATTCGGCTAGACTTTGTAACATATGGTTTGTTACATAATAATTGTTCACCTTTGTCTGGGGAGCATTGTGCAGAGTTAAAAGGAGTCAGGTTTTCTGGTTTATTTGAAACCAGTGATGTAGCTGAATTAGTGCTACTTTCAGTCTGTACATATATACCAGAATTACATTTTCATTGGTTTTCATCAAGTCCCGTCTGTTTCGAAGGTATAATGTACCTTGCTCAGTGCGTACAGTGAATGACCTGTCATTGTTCTTTTCTGCAACTAATGCAGGTTTCCATGTCTTATCTAATTGCTGAATTCTAGCTTGATCTCCTATACTGAGGGCTTCAAGGAGTTTTGCATTTCTATCATAGTACATTTTGGAAATATCGTTATGTGACCTAACTATCTCCCTGATCAATTTTGATAAAATGTCCTTAGAAACCAGGTTTTCTCTGACAGTAGGCAAAACTGATCTAAGCTGTCTTCCCATGCGTAATTGGGCTGGACTGTAACCTATATCTAGGGGTGTAGTCCTATACTCAAGTCGACTAAGAAAAGGATCTTTCTTGTCTGCTTTTGCTTTTGAGAAAATTCTTTTGCATATTTTAACATAAGCCTCAACCAAACCATTGCCTTGGCTATGCTATGGGCTACATGTTTGATGATTAAAGTCATATTCAGTTGCAAACTCACTCATTAACCTGTTTGAATAGCATGGACCATTATCAGTAATCAAAATTTCACAGATCCCCCAGCGAGCCATCAAACTTTTTAGCCTCTTAATGACAGTGGTGCTTTTCATTTCCGGAAGTTCTTTTACTTCAAAGTAATGGGTGTAGTACTCACAATACACATGGTAGTTATTGTTCTCCCAACAGAACAGGTCTGATCCTACAATTTGAAAGGGATAGTCTGGGAAATTCATTGGAATAAATGGCTCCTTACTGTTTGAACCCCATGTTCTAGACAAATTGGGCAATTCAAAACCTTTTCTTTGATGTCATTGGAAATATTAGGCCAAACTATTACCTCTGATGCTCTTTTTTGACACTTCTCAACCCCCAAATGGGAGAAATGTACAGCTGTAAGACATAAGACCTCATGGTGGTGGGAATTACAATTTTCTGGCCTTTCATGATGAGACCATCAGTCACTGACAACTCATCTCTGTAATTCCAAAAGGAAATTGTGTGTGGGCTACACAGCTTGCGATTTTCCGGCCAGCCTTTTGATATTGTTTCTTTGAGCTGAGTTAATTGCTCATCTTGCTCAGTGAGTGACCTTATTTCAAGTAATTTTCTGTCACTTACAGAAACGCTAGACATGAGAAAATTTACATGTAGGTCAGCACTATCAGACAATTCCGGGCTTGTGTCCTTCAATGAATGTCTACTGAGTGTATCTGCAACTGAGATTTGCTTGCCAGGCAATAACAAAATGAAAAATCATATTTCTGCAATGTCAAAAGCATTCTCTGTAAGCTAGCCGGAGCTGCAAATAAAGGTGTTTTAAAGATTGCAGACAAGGGTAAATGATCATTTTCAACAGTAATTTTCTACCATATATGTACTGATAAAACCTTGTACACTCAAATACGATTGCCCAACATTTCTTTCTCTATTTGCGAATATCTCTTCTGAGTGTCAGTTAATGACCTTGAAGCATATGCTATGGGTTTACCTTTTTGTATAATGGTAGCACCCAAGCTATTTTGGCTAGCGTCTACTTGAAAGGTTAGTTCTTTTTTAGGATCATAGTACGCCAAGATCTTGCCCGGTTGCGTAATGATTGATTTCATTTGCTCAAAGGCATCAGTTTGGGTGGGGTTTGTCCCAGGAAAACAGAATATCTTTCAAAAGTAGTTATCAAGTGGGCTGGTAACATCAGATAGGTTAGATGCAAAGCGGGAAAGGCAGTTTACCATGCCAAGTATAATTTCAAGCTCTGATTTTGAAGTAGGAGGTGGAAATTCATTTATGGCCTTGACTTTATCTGGACACGGTTTCAAACCTGCTGAACGTAACATGTTTCCAAAGTAAGTAACCTCAGTCAAACCAACTTGCAATTTTTCCACATTATAGCGTATGCCATTTTCAGCTGCTCGCTACGATTTCGGTCATGCTCTTTATTATTATTATTATTATTATTATTATTATACCACATTTATATAGCACATTTTCATACAAAATATGTGCGTTCAAAAGTGCTTTACAAAGATATTAAAGAACACATACAAATATTAAAGGAGACAACACGAAACAAACCTGTCATGTTTTTGTTATTTTATATAACTTCAATGTGTACAAAACACAGCGGCCCACATCATAAAAGATAAATATT
The DNA here is from genome assembly GCF_021730395.1 of Mercenaria mercenaria. NCBI lineage: Eukaryota > Metazoa > Mollusca > Bivalvia > Venerida > Veneridae > Mercenaria > Mercenaria mercenaria. The sequence goes on along the minus strand of NC_069366.1, from coordinate 18,197,539 downwards.
CACGTGTTGTTGTTGAATTTTACCATCATATAACATGTGTGAAAGAGTAGTGTTTTCAGCTATTTAAATGCGGACAGTGAGCTTGAATCTCTGATCCATGGTGAGAGGCCATTCCAAAGCTTTGGAGCTGCATGCTTGAAACTTCTGTCACCATACTTAACTGTTCGACTCCTCGGAACAACCAAAGACACTGGGCCATTTGCCGACCCTAACTCTCTACGAGGCTTGTACACGTCCAGCATATCGACAATGTACTAAGGAGATTCATTGTGCATGGCTTCGTATAATGGCCGCCAATTTTAATTTGCCACGCCAATATGTGGCAAAAACAGCAAGTACTTCAGTACACGCTATCTTAAAAATTCTTTCGCAAAAGTAAAGTACTTCAAATTCTGATGCACGCCATACTTTTCAATTTGATTTTATGCCACCAACAAAGCAGCAGTCAACATTAAAAACATAAGTTTCCCATGGGAAATGCTATTTTCCCATGGGAATGCGGTCTTTTCCCATGGGGTTTCCCAAATATCCCATGGGAAATATATTTGTTTCTTAAAATGATAAATCATTATCTTTTAAACTTATTCTACACCAGGCACATCATAACATGACTTTGGAAAAAGTTATTTGTCATTTTATCATTTTACAGATTTTCCCATATTTCGGCCATGGGAGGACGTTCCTATGGGAATAATTTCCGATGGGAAGACTTTTAGATTATTCCCATGGGAAATATTTCCTATGGGATATATTTCCCATGGGAAATATTTCCGACGGTAATGAATTCCGGTGGGAATATTTAATATAAAATTAGTCATGTGTATAATTTTCCACAGAAAAATACTTTTTAAGAAACTGAATATTCTAAACTGAATAATACCTTTTTAGATATGGAAGTCTTCGATACTATCGTTTAGATTGGCATCAAATGGGAAATAGAGTATGTCAAATGGGAAATAGAGTATGGTCATGTGTCTTCTACAGGCGATATTTCTTTTCACATTTACTTACTGCAAAATAACATCTAAACCACACTGCTGTGATCTGGAGTAACTACTCGTACTAACTATGTAAGTGTCAAGTTTTTTAATTCAATTCGGTGCTGAACAGGAAGCCAATGCAACTCCTTCAAGACTGGTGTGATGCTATTGTATCGCGGAGTCTTGGTTATGATGTGGGCCGCTGTGTTTTGTACACATTGAAGTTTTTGAGTGTCTTTGGAAAGTCCATACAGCAGCGAGTTACAGTAGTCTACTTTCGATGTAACCAGAGAGTTCACAAGAGACTTGGTAGCACCAGCTGTGATATAGTGCCTAATGTGGCCTATTTGCCGAAGTTGTGCATAACTAGCTCTACATAGAGAGTTAACATGCTGTGTCATGTCCATGTTTGAATCCATTCTAGCACCGGGATTCTTCACATAAATTGATGGTTTAATCCGAAAGGGTCCTTTCACGCAGATATATTCGGGTATTTTTGTGTGATTTGTGTGGAACAAAATGACATCAGTTTTGTCAGTATTGAGCTTCAGCATGTTCTGATGCATCCAAGAAACTATGTCTTTGAGACAATTCTCAATTCGAGATAGGGCTTCATGTTGGTAGGAAACATGTTTTGGCATAAACGACAAGTATAGTTGTGAGTCATCAGCATAAAAGTGATGATCCAGTCCATGGCTTCTGCAGATTGAACCGATGGGTTTTGTGTACATGATATAGTTTTTCGGTCCTAGGACAGATCCTTGTGGTACGCTGTATTTCATGTGGACTGGAGCAGACAGTTCGCCATTTACTGAGACTGTTTGGTAGCGGTCATTCAGATAAGAAGTCATCCACTCTAGTGGTTTTCCAATGATCCCGAAGTCCTTTTCCAAGCGTTTTAGCAACGTTTCATGGTCGATAGTATCAAACGCAGCTGATAAGTCAAGCATTACCAAAATTTTGATTTCGTTTTGATCCAGGGATTGAAGAATGTCATTTTGAACTTTGAAAAGTGCAGTTTCTTTTGTTTGATACTTTCTGTATGCAGACTGGTGCTGTTCATGTTGGTTCTTCGAAGTCAAGTGGCATTCAATACGTTTATCTACCACTTTTTCCAGCACTTTGGAGACAAAAGCTAGGTTTGATACAGGCCTATAGTTCTTTAATTCATTGTGTTGATAAATTTTGTCAAAGCTGGAAGGAGCTCATCAAGGCATGTCTTTAATAGCCAAGTTGGTAATGGGTCTAATTCACACGACTTACATGGGGATGCCTGAAAAATATTCTTCACTTCTTCTGGTGTAGCTGGAGTAAAACTGTTTAGGCAGTCCTCAATTTGTGGTTGTGAGGGCAACAACACCGGAGGCAACACGAGGCAGTAAAGGCGTTCCATATTTTACAACCTCGTTTGTAGATTTCTATAAATCACTGTTTATGTATGGTCGATTTAGAACTGTATAATCAATAAAATCTATAAGAAGATCCTATGGAAGTCACTCAGACATTCAATAAAATCTGTAAGAAGATACATTGGAAGCATAGAATGCAACCAAGCAAAAATAATAGCAGACTCGGTCTGTACGTGAGAGGAAATGAAAAGCGCTACACCCCTCACGCCCCATATCACCGGCTCAAGCGGAATTCTATCATGTACTCAATGATTCCAAAGAACTATAAAAAAACAACACTAGATTTACCGTGGTGCAGCATAATTGAACGAGAAGGTCAAGGACGTATGAGTACATCTACTACAGCTGAGTATTATAAAAATAATTTTCCCCCAGAACAATTGTCCAGTGGAACACATTACCATCTCATGTAGTCAATGCTGAAATGGTCAGCACTGGCTACATTGATGATTACACCATAATTCCAGCACAAATCGTTTCGCTTTTATCATGTTTTAACCCTACTAACATCTTCCTTTCTGCACAACAGTTTATGTGTATATATATTTTGGTCAGATGTTGTTACTGAAACGCGGCTTTGGATTGGTTGAAAAAAAGTGTAGGGTAACCCGTAAGAGTCAATAACATGTAAGCTGATTGGATAAAAAGGTTATGTTTACAATCATAAAATTTGTGTCACAATCAAGCAATACAATGTTTTCTGTGAAATTTGGAATATTTTCAAGTGTCTGACTGAATTCCTGACTTTTCAATTGTCACTTTAGAATAGTAGGTGTCAGTGGGCATTTGGCCTCTATATGCCATTCAGCAGAGGGGGCAGTTGTGTTTGAAGAGAAATTGTAAAAAATTGGATCGGTTAAGTCTATATAAAATTACTATTTTTTGGTGTCTGACATGTTTCTTTATTAAAAAAAACACATTTCAATTGTCGTCTCTAAATCTTTGGGAATGTGACAGGGTAATTTCTTATAATGGAAGCCAATGGAAAAATTAATAGCAGTGCCTGACCTTTTGCATTTAAGGGATTTAGGGTTTAAGGTTTTTGCACCTTTTTTATCACAACTGTTAGGAAGCACTAGGTGGACTGAGTAGCTTAGGAAACCTGACAGTCTTTTACTGTCTCTAACCCCCACGCATGGCCATTATGTATCAAAATTGAACGTTTGCCATTATTATAAATGATGATGATGATATAAATTTTATATGATACAAAATAACGACCGTAAACTGAATACAAGGACATTTGTTTTTACTCGACTTTTTGAATTGTTTTTCAAATAGTAGAGCTTTTGTTGTCACCCTTTCGTCGGCGTCCGCGTCCGCGTCACAAAAATTTTTGCGTGTAAGCAGGTTTATCTAAAACTACCAGGCCTAATGCTCAAACTTTACACATGTATTTAGCATCATGAATTGACCTCACAGGACAAGTTGCATAACTCTAGCTTTTATTTTGTCAAACTTATGCTCCTTTTTAACTTAGAAATGTTAAGTAAAGTTTTGCATGTAAGTAGGTTTCTCAGAAACCACCAGACCAACTGCTTTCAAACTTCACACATGACTCCGGCATCATAAGATGGCCGGTGTAATGAAGTATTTCGACCCCCATAGAATAATGACTCCCCGGTCATTATTTTATAGAAAAAGTGACCCCCCGGTCATAGTATTATGACCTCCAGATCAAAGTACTATGACTCCCCCACGTGAAGTAAACTGAACCTCACGAAGAATATTGACTCCCATAAAAAAAAAACGACCCCCAGTCATTTGGTCAAATGTAGTGATAACTCATGTATCTAAGGCCTAATTGCTGCATTTTATGCCCCCCACTCGGGGGAGGGGGGCATATAGATTTGCCCTTGTCCGTCCGTCCGTCCGTCCTTCCGTTTGACCATTAGCGCCAGATACCATCACTTGACACGGAAATCAGAGCATTCCGCAACGAGGAAAGGGATTATATCTCTAGACGCTGTATCTTGGTGTATACATTTTTTTTCAGGAAAATAACAATTCACAATACGTTCACAAAACACACCAGTGTCTATAATCCCTGCAAACTTCGGTATGAAGTAATTCTTCAGAAGAAAACTGCACAAGAAACTGCTAGCATAGAACCTAGTATTAATAGAAGTTGCAATATTTAGCAGTGGCAGTAAAGTACGGTAGCGGAAACAATAGAAAGTAGTAGTAGTAGTAGTAGTACTACTACTACTAGTACTAGTAGTGGCAGTTGCAGTTGCAGTTGCAGTTGAAGTAGCAGCAGCAGCAGAGGAATAAGTGACAGCAACAACAGCAGCAGGAGAAGAAGAGGTAGATGTACAAGACGTATTAGTGGAAGCAGGTATAGTAGTATCAGTAGTAGCAGTTGTAGTAGTAGTAGTAGTAGTAGTAGCAGTTGTAGTAGTAGAAGTAGTAGTAGTAGTAGTAGAAGAAGAAGAAGTACATGTAGTAATAGCAATAGAAGTAGCAGCACCAGTAGTAGTAGTACAATCAAAATGTTAACTATTGGCAATGGAGGGTATTAGAGTTGTAGATCTAGTAAAATTGTCCGTTAGGTTTGGTGGGGATCACTTTTTAATAGATATTATCGTCGAAAGTCTTTTTAGGAGCCGGTGTTTTACACGGAAAGAGTAACTTTTTTAAATAGAATAATGTCCGGGAATCGATATTGTATGAGAGTTCGAATGTAGTAATTTCGGCAGTGAGTATTTTACATGGAAGGAGTCACTTTTTCTATAGAATAATAACCGGGGTCGTTATTCTATGAGATTCGAAGGGAGTCATCTTTAGGGAGTCAGTATTTTACTTGGAGGGGTCAGTTTTTCTATAGAATAATGACCGGGGGTCGTTATTCTATAGAGTTTTCAAAGGGAGTCAGTTTTTTATAAGGGGAGTCAATATTTTACAGGAAAGGAGTCACATTTTCTATAGAATAATGACCGGGGGGTCGTTATTCTATGGGGGTCGAAATACTTCATTACACCGGCCTTATGTGGCAAGTTACATAGCTCTAGCCTTTAATATGTCAAAATTATGCACCTTTTTAACATAGAAGTTTTGTGACAGTTTTGCATATAAGAATGTTTCTCAGGAGTTGCTTCGGATTCTCTACACGTCTTTGGCATCATGGGATGACCGCACGTGGCAAGTTTAGTTTCGTGACTCTGGCTTACATTTTAGCAAAATTATGTCCCTTTTTTCAACTTGTTATTAGAAAACTTTTGCTAAATCAGGAGATTTAACGTCGTGTTGCTCGCCTGTGCAAAAGCATATTCAAAATGTATAATGTCGTTCAAAGATACATATCACAAGCTACATAATGGTACCTTTTATTTGTCTCTAAACGATTACTTAGGTCCAGGACATAGCTAAGAATGTATTGGATATACAATCAAGACCATAGATTGACGAAAATAACCTTCATTCCATTTATGATTTACGGAACACAATATTCTTTGATCTTATTGCCAAAGACATGACAGACCAGAGCAACGAAAAGAGTGTTAAAACACATGGAGCTTATCGTTACAAAGCAATGTTAAGGGTAAACAGTGTGTTGTATTTTGTGGGAACTTTCGTTTGCACTTAAAGCTACTGTACAGGAAATAATAACTTGCTGGTTTTAAGATTTCACCATCCAAGGAAACGAATTCTGTATATAGCCTCATTTCTTAAGATTTATTGAATATACAAAATCGGTTCAGTACAAATTTCTTAAGCAAGGACCATAATGAATGTAACAGAAATGTGTTGATATGCTTACATTTTGTTTGCATGTTGCAGCAAATGAAGAAAGAACGACCGAAAGTAGACGATCTGCAAGATTTAAGATTTTTGGATTTGCCGCCATGTTTGGTCTTGTCGGAATCGGGTTGATAGTGACCAGTGTTCTCGTTATAATTGAGAATAAGTCTATGGAAGAAGAGGGAGGAGTTAAATTGGAAGTCGTACCATATGGTGGGATCTGTGGGGGAATACTGGTAGGTCATACTGAAGATTTTTCGATATGATATAAAGTAGTGCGTACTTGTTTGTAATCCATGTTGGTGATATGTGTTTGTGGGGAAGAGCAGAATAGTTCCAAGTGTATTAGTTTTTAAAGAGTAAAAGAAACAAATGGTGGGATGAACATTCCTTGGCGTAGCATATAGGAAATATATTTATTCGTTTAAGAAGAGACGCACACTAACTTAGGTTTATTCCATGCAAAATAAAAAAAAATAATTAGCAAAATGGGACGAGGCCAGATATCCCCCCGGTATGCGAGAACTGGTCATTGCACTTCATATAGATTGGAACCACAATACGACCGGACCTTGGGGCATTACAAAAATACAAAAAGAGAACTCTGTCCACCTTTTTAACAACATATAGCGGAAGTATTAAGCTTAAATTGAAAAAGAAAATCACGGTTGCAAACAATTTTAAAAGTTCTTGATATGCTGAGTTAGGCGTTGTGTGCAGTGGGCATATTTTGCGTATTTGGCTTCATCCCCTTTCGTAAAACGTATTTAGAAACGTGCTATTCATATTTTATAATCATCAAAAAAATAAATTACTTACCAAGTGATACTAATGTGTGTCCATAGGACACATGTGCCCCCGACTTCCTGTCAAAACCACAAGTGCACAAATTCACAAGCCGAATAATATCCCTATATGGATTGATGACTCAAGGTGAAATATTTTGAGATTTGTGTAAAACTAACTTCTAAAGCCTGTATGCATATTTTACTGTGTGTACGACCACAACTTATTGCAGAATGAAATCCCAAACAGAACATCAAGGACACAACTTCACATGAAATAACAATACCCTTATGTTTCGCAACTCTAGGTCAAATACTTCTTGAGATACGTCCGACACAAACTTTTAGGTCCTTTCAGCATACTTTTGACAAAGTCAGCTGCCATAACTCTAGGCTGGCTGATTGAAATCCCAAACAAACCACCAGGTGCACAACTTCACAAATTTGCTGAATAATAATTCTATACGTTTTAATGAATCTAGTTCAAATATTTTTTGAGATACGTGCAACACAAACTTTTAGGCCCTTTAAGTATATTTTTGACTAAGAAAGGGACCATATCTCTAGTCTGGCAGATTGACATCCCAAACAAAACCCCAGGTGCATAATTTCACTTGCTGAATAACATTCCTGTAATTTTTGATGACCCCAAGTCAAATAATGTTTGAGATACGTCCGACTCAAACTTTTAAGCCCTTTCGTGCATATTATTGACTATGTCAAGGGCCATAACTCTGGTCTAGAAGAGTGAAATCCTGAACCTCAGGTGCAAAACTTCATGTGTTACGTAGTGATTAACACTCTTATGAGGTTTGATGACTGTATGTTAAATATCTTTTGAGATACGCACAACATTCGTGTGAAAACTTTATTATGATACAATATTTTACTCTCTTTTCAGGCTATTCTGAATAGTGTTTTCTATGCATATGTCTTCCTGAAAATCCCTGATACAGATGAACTCAAACAGATGGTAAAGTACTCATGTTTTCAGTTCCTCCATAATTTTGCTTACTTTGTGCACAACAAGCAAGGTGAGCAGTCGTAAAACTCCTCCTCAAAGAAACTGGCAAATGGCCTGCTTGCTCTCTGTAGTAAACCTCCGCCTCAATGGAATTGGCCAATAGCCTGCTTGCTCGGAGCATGGCCACCAGTCGAAAACCTTACTCTCATTGAAATTGACCAATAGCTGCTTTCTCTATGAGCATTGTAACACGTCGTAAAAATCCCCCTCACTGAAATTGACCAATGGCCTGTTTGCTGTCTGAGCACGGTGACCGGTCATAAAATTCCCTCTCATTGAAATTGACCAATGGCCTACTTGCTCTCTGAGCATTGCAACTTGTCAAAAAACTACCCCTTATTGAATTGACCAATGGCCTTTTTGCTCTATGAGCACGGTGACCAGTAATAAAAACTCCCTCTCATTGAAATTGACCAATAGCCTACTTGCCCTCTAAGACTGATCCTCAAAATAGTAACTTTATGATAGTGGAGATGCAACTTTCAATCTGTTGTAAAATCTCGGCTAGTCTTGATAGGGTTTCCGTTCTTGGTAGTTCACCTGTCCGAACTTAAATGCTATAGTTCGTGTTACTCCAAGAATAAGAAATATTTCAATCCGTGATTATTGAAAAGAAAAAACATGAATGCAATCCAATAAAAAAAATACATTACACTACTACAACTAGCCGAAAATCTTAACTGGTTCGCACCTAAATATCAACGAACTCTATTGTACACCTTTATCTCTGGTTAGTTTAATCAGTGCACAGCTGATCAAAGTTTCTTCGACTGTTTCCGCCGACATTTCTGAATTTAGTCCTCTTACTCCAATGCAAAGAAAGAATGAAAAGCTATGGTCAGGGATAATCCATTCTGTTTATGAATTAATTCATCTCTTTGTTTTCAGATAATTTACCAGTGTTATCTCGTCATATTTTTATTGTTACCGTATATTGGTGGTGCGGTTGGATGCTATCTGGTTGGCCGTCCGATTGAAGACAAAAAAATGCAAACATTGTGCAATGTTATTGTGGCAGGGTGCGCGATCATTGTATTTTCGACGATTTCTTACTTGCGCTTATTTGTGTGGTTGGGTGGGTTTTTTGAGTGCAACTTTGTAAGGGAATGGAAAGAAGCATGACTGGACAACCTGGAGGGAGTGAAGTTAGGCCTTAACAATCAGGATGAGATGAGAAAGGTTTCACAGTAATCCACAGTAAAATCGTGTTTTGATGAATGTTTAAAGAAAAGATATTGTCGTAACCTGTAAGAAACAATTATTTTAACGACTGAAGCGATAAAATGAGAAATGTTTGTGTAAATCAGTTTCAGGGAGAATTGATTGCTGATGTTGTTTCATTTAACTTGTGTTTAACAGTGTTTCTGTTGTTACATTTAGCGTGTGTTTCAACACTTTGTTAATATGTTATATAGAATATATATACAAAAGTAGTACTTAGCCGTGTGTCGCAAAACTGATAGCTTTGTGAAAATGTTTGAGAAGTATAGAGACCTATGCATTATTTATATAAGTCTGGAATCTTTAAGTGAGGTACATAGTTTACACTTTATTGAATGGTTTGTCGGTCAATAGTCAAAACTATTTCCAGAGACCCGAACGTTCTGATTACTGACCGGCAAGCCAGTCAGTGTTTTAATACATGACATCATAAATACATTTTTCACAGATTTTAACTTCAGTGTTGATTATAGACAGGTCATACAGTAGTCTGTGTTCAGACCCATTGTTTTGTTCACAGGAGATAACTCCTGAGGCTATTCAAATTTTGAATAATTATGTCTCTTTCATTCTCAAAACACTGGATAATCAGAACCAAGAAAGATCGATCAGAATATATAAGAGAAATGATTGAAAAAAAAAATAAAATAAAAAAAGATCATCTGGTCGGTAGCCAGACTAGTCATACAGCATAGACTATGAACCGGCTAAAAGGAATTATGTGATATACTTAGTGAATGCCTTGCAGGGCAATAGTCGTTCATGTAAATCTATTCCAGTTTTAAGTTTTGTTCAAGAGAAGGAACACTTAGAATTGGTAAGTCACACTTAACTGAGCAACTGACCTCGAAAGTTCTTGTCATTTCAAGCTGGCCAATCAAACTCGGTGACTTTAGAAATAACCTCTGACGTTAAAATTATTCTTTCTTAATTGAGGCGACTCTCTGACTGAACGCGCTCCGCGGATTACATATTACTAAAACCGAGGATGGAAAAGTGGCTGAAACATGCCAAACATCTTATTTTGTCACAAAGGTTAACATACGTCGTTACCTTCAAATGCATGGTCAATATGTGAAAACAAACCCCATTGCGACCCTCTAATTGTGCGCAACAAATTCACGCATCGAATGGTACACTACATGTGGACATGGACTGACCGGGTCAGTGTGTATAGCCAGTGTTTCTTGATTGCCGTTTTTACTCAACTGAAAGTGGTAACGGATTTACTTTGTTGTTGGATTTAACAACTTATGTTAGCGTAAATACTTTGGAAATAGCGGACTTGACATTTTTAGGCAGTAGAAACCAACATAGTTCTTTTTCAAAATTTTAGTTTTTTGTATTTTAGTACAGAAATAAACGCATCCTTGGTGTAAAATGTAACGCCCCTGGGGGCGCTTAAACGGGGGAATACGGAATGTCAATAAGGTAGAATGGTCTTGTCCTTGTGTCCGATCTTGGGGTTCCACACACTGATGACCAATATTTAAAACAGACATTGCAACCAAAATTTTACAAGATGATCATTATATAATTATATAGATGTGCCCTAGAAGGAACCTTAGCTATGCTTTAACTTGTAAAACTAAGACATATTATTAGACAGCGGGTGTGTTAGCCGGTCTCTCAACTTCAGATAGTTATTAATAGTACTGTGTTTTGCTATTACCGCGAGCAGTAAATTTCTTCTAGGTGCGCTCCCGCCCGGAATGCGTAGTGTGTATATACATATATCGCTTGAGGTTATTGTTATGTTTTGGGTGGGGAGTAGTCTAGTCTTGTCATAGGGGAACTCCGGTGGCGGGTATGCTAATGACCGTTCAAAGGCGGCTCACTGCTGTTTTCATTCTTCATGTGTTCACTTCCGTGTTTATATATTTGCTCAGTCGGTGTGCACTTGTATACTGTGAATTACACGGATCCGTTTCCCTGTGTGGATTGCTGTATGGGAAGCTGCGTTCTTAGGCTTTTCCTGTCGGATTCTGCTATATGAATGTTTGTTCAAAGTTATTTCTTTGCATAAACAAGAGGCCAAAATAGCTTACCTGAGGAGGACGTTGACCTCTTGACATAGCTTCCGAAAAAGTTTGGTGAACATACATTCAGCAGTTCATTAAAAGTTACTCTTTCTTTCTCTCTATTTTTTGCGGTGATGACGCAAAATATTCGTAATTAATTGAACAAAGTTGAGACAGGTCCAAACAAAGGTGTGACACATTCAGTTGAGTCCATGAAGTTGTTCATAAGAAGTTGTTCAAATGTGTTTTTTTTTTCTATATTTAGCTCAGGCAGTCCCGAAAGGGGCCAAACGAAACCATTTGGTGTTACAGCCCTAGTGAAGTGAAGCCCCCAATAAGGGAGAACCATACAAGGATGCTACAGACCAAGTTAGGTGAAGATCCATTCAGTGGTTCATGAAACCAAGTCCTTTAAAGGCTTTACTATTTTTAGCTCGACTATTCGAAGAATAAGTAGAGCTATCCTACTCACCACGGCGTCACACCTTGGTTAAGTTTTTCGTACCAGTCCACATTTTGACAAAGTCTTTTGAGATAAAGCTTTGAAACTTTCAACACTTGTTAACCATCATCATGGCCAGTTATAGGCAAGAGCACATAACTCCATCAAGGATTTTGGCTGAATTATGGCCCCTTTTGCCTTAAAAATCATGGTTAAGTTTTTCGTACCAGTTCATATTTTGACAAAGTCTTTTAAGATAAAGCTTTGAAACTTTCAACACTTGTTTACCATCACCATGGCCAGTTATAGGCAAGTGTACATAACTCCATTAAGGATTTTGGCTGAATTATGGCCCCTTTCGACTTAGAAATCTTGGTTAAGTTTTTCGTACCAGTTCATATTTAGACAAAGTCTTTTGAGATAAAGCTTTGAAACTTTCAACACTTGTTTACCATCACCATGTCCAGTTATAGGCAAGAGCACATAACTCCATCAAGGATTTTGGCTGAATTATGGCCCTTTTTGACTTAGAAATCTGGGTTAATATTCCGTACCAGTTCATATTTTGACAAAGTCTTTTGAGATAAAGCTTTGAAACTTTCAACACTTGTTTACCATCACCATGTCCAGTTGTAGGCAAGAGCACATAACTCCATCAAGGATTTTGGCTGAATTATGGCCCTTTTTGACTTAGAAATCTGGGTTAATATTCCGTACCAGTTCATATTTTGACAAAGTCTTTTGAGATAAAGCTTTGAAACTTTCAACACCTGTTTACCATCACCATGGCCAGTTATAGGCAAGAGTACATAACTCCATCAAGGATTTTGGCTGAATTATGGCCCCTTTTGACTTAGAAAGTTTGGATAAGTTTTTCGTACCAGTTCATATTTTTTGTAAAGTGTTTGACATGTGGCTTTGAAACTTTTATCACTTGTTTAGTATAATAGTCTCTATCTGTAGGAAAGAGAACATAACTCTGTCATCTATTTTGGCTGAATTATGGCCCTTTTTGGACTTTGAAATTGGTTCTGTTTTCTTACAAATCCATGTTTTGTCAAAACTATTTGACATATGGCTTTTAAACTTTGAACACTTGTTTATCATTATGATTTCCATCTGTAGGCAAGAGTACATAACTATTTTGACTGAATTATGGCCCTTTTTGGACTTTGAAATTGCTCATACAGTGCCATTTAGTGCAAGACTTATCGAAATCAAAGAAATACAGGAACATTGTTTGTCTAATCTATTTATTTCTTTTGTCTGAATATCCGTGGAAATATTTTGACCCCATTCTTCAATCAATGCTTCGAATAGTCGAGTGCGCTGTCATCAGACAGCTCTTGTTGTTTTAGCTCTGGTTGCTCCTAAAAAGTGCTATAGTCAAAGTTTGATGATGATCCGTTGAAGCTGTTTATTTAGGTTTAGCTTGCCTGAGCACGAAGTGCTCATAGTGAGATATTGTGAGCATGCTATGTCCATCATCCGTCGTGCATCCATTGTCAACAATGACTTTAACGACATCTCCTCCAAAACCATTGAATGGATTTTGATGAAACTTGGCCTGGATGTTCCTTGGGTGGTCCTCTACCAAAGTTGTCCAAACGGTTCCACTTGGTTGCATATAGGGGCCGCCAGAGCTAAATAGAAAACAAGAAGGCCAAGATGGCCCTAGGTCGCTCACCTAAGAAACACTCCATAACAGTGTAAAACATGTTTGACCTAGTGATTTCATGGAAACAAATATTCTGACCAATTTTCATTAAGATTGGACCAAAAAATTGGTCTCTTGCGATAAAACAAGCATTTTCTTAGATATGACTTAGTTTTTGACCCTAGATGACCAATGTTCAAACTCGACCTAGATTTTATCAAGGCAATCATTCTGACCAGATTTCATGAAGATCAACTGAAAAATACAGCCTCTATCACATACAGAAGTTTTTTCTTTGATTTGACCAAGCGACCTAGTTTTTGACCTCAGATGACCCATATTCAAATTCGACCTAGATTTCATTAAGGCAATCAACCTGACCAAATTTCATAAATATCAACTGAAACAAACAGTCTCTATCGCATACACAAGATTTTTCTTTAATTTGACCTAGTGACCTAGCTTTTGACCTCAGATAATCCATATTCAAAACCGACCTAGTTTTCATCAAGGCAATCACTCTGACCAAATTTCATGAAGATCAATTGAAAAATACATCCTCTATTGCATACACAATGTTTTTCTTCGATTTGACCTAGTGACCTAGTTTTTGACCCAGATGACCCATTTTCGAAATCAGCCTAGATTTTATCAAGGTAATCATTCTGGCTAAATTTCATGAAGATCAGTTGAAAAATACAGCCTCTATTGCATACACAAGGTTTTTCTTTGATTTGACCTAGTGACCTAGTTTTTGAACCCAGATGACCCATTTTCGAACTTGGTCTAAATTTCATCAAGGCAATCATTCTGACCAAAATTCATGAAGATCAATTGAAAAATACAGCCTCTATCGCATACACAAGGTTTTTACGTGATATGACCTAGTGACCTAGTTTTTGACCCCAGATGACCCATTTTCGAACTCGGCCTAAATTTCATCAAGGCAATCATTCTGACCAAAATTCATGAAGATCAATTGAAAAATACCGCCTCTATCGCATACACAAGGTTTTTCTTTGATTTGACCTAGTGACCTAGTTTTTGACCCGAGATGACCCATTTTCGAACTCGGCCTAGATTTCATCAAGGCAATCATTCTGACCAAAATTCATGAAGAAGAATTGAAAAATACAGCCTCTATTGCATACACAAGGTTTTTCTTTGATTTGACCTAGTGACCTAGTTTTTGACCCGAGATGACCCATTTTCGAACTCGGCTTAGATTTCATCAAGGTTATCATTCTGACCAATATTCATGAAGATTAATTGAAAAATACCACCTCTATCGCATACACAAGGTTTTTCTTTGATTTGACCTAGTGACCTAGTTTTTGACCCGAGATGACCCATTTTCGAACTCGGCCTAGATTTCATCAAGGTTATCGTTCTGACCAATATTCATGAAGATTAAATGAAAAATACAGCCTCTATTGCATACACAAGGTTTTTCTTTGATTTGACCTAGTGACCTAGTTTTTGACCCGAGATGACCCATTTTCGAACTCGGCTTAGATTTCATCACGGTTATCATTCTGACCAATATTCATGAAGATTAATTGAAAAATACCACCTCTATCGCATACACAAGGTTTTTCTTTGATTTGACCTAGTGACCTAGTTTTTGACCCGAGATGATCAATTTTCGAACTCGGCCTAGATTTCATCAAAGTTATCATTCTGACCAATATTCATGAAGATTAAATGAAAAATACAGCCTCTATCGCATACACAAGGTTTTTCTTTGATTTGACCTAGTGACCTAGTTTTTGACCCGAGATGACCCATTTTCGAACTCGGCCTAGATTTCATCAAGGTTATCATTCTGACCAATATTCATGAAGATTAATTGAAAAATACAGCCTCTATCGCATACACAAGCTAAATGTTGACAGACGACGGACGACAGACGCCGGACGCCGGACGCCGGACATCGAGCGATCAGAAAAACTCACCTCAGGTGAGCTAAAAATTCAAACGAAATCTCCTCGTAAACCGCTCATCCGGTTTTGAAATAATTTCACAAAAATGGTCCTTATGTAACCTTCTACAAAGATTTTCAAATGTTTCCGTTTCGTCACAAAACATGGCCACTTTTCCCAATAAGTATATAGTGGAAACATTGTGTGTGAAACTGCTGGCCCGATTTAAAAATAAATCTGCACAAATTGTCCTTGTGTGACCCTCTACCAAAATTGTTCAAAATTTTCCGATTCCTTTAAAAACATAGCCGCAAGATGGCGTGGTTACTTTCCCTATATCCTGTATATAGTTTGTTTGTTTGTTTTGGGTTTAACGCCGTTTTTCAACAGTATTTCAGTTGTTATGTAACGGCGGGCAGTTAAACTAACCAGTGTTCCTGGATTTTGTACCAGTACAAACCTGTTCTCCGCAAGTAACTGCCAATTCCCAACACGAATCATAGGTGGAGGACGAATGAATTCAGACATAATGTCTTTTATCAAATTGTCACGGACTCGAACTCACGACCCCGCGATCCGTAGATCTGCGCTCTCCCTACTGAGCTAAGCGGACGGGCACATGTATATAGTGGAAACTTTAAAAAAAATCTTATTTTGATTCGTCAAAAAACATGGCCACCAGAGGGCGTGGTCACTTTTCCCTAAATGTATATAGTAGAAATCTTGTATGACTGCTGGCCCGATCTTAAATAGTTTCATACAAATGGTCCTTCTGTGACCATCTACGAAGATTGTTCAAATTATTTTTATTTGTCATTAAAACATGGCCTCAAGGGGGAGTTGTAATTTTTTCCCCTTTATGCATATATTGGAAACTTTAAATATGTTCTTGTCAGAAACAGCAGGCCCAATTTTAAAACAATTTTACACAAACTGTCCTGGGCGACCTTTTACGAAAATTCTTCTGTTTCGTCAAAAAACGTCCGCTGGGGTGTGTGGTCACTTTTCCATATATGTATGTAGTGGAAAAATCTTCTTGTTTGATATGTAGTGGAAAAGTGGAGAAAGAAATTCTTGTTTGATATGTAACGGAAATATCTTCTCGTTTGATATTGTCAAATCTCATTATTCCCTCAACTTCTTACCCCCCAACACACACACGCACATATACACATTACCTGCACATATTTATTTTTAGCACAAACTTTAAAAATATTTGTCAGAAAACACTGGCACTGTTTCAATATAATTTCCTTGCATTACCATATACCAAACCTGTTTATGCAAGCAGCATAACTCAGGTGAGCGATCTAGGGCCATCATGGCCCTCTTGTTTCTATTTTTAGCTCTAGGACAATAAGGAACTATTGAACAAAGTGAGGGGAACTTACAACGTCGCTATAGACCAAGTTTGATAAATATACATCAAACGGTTCATTAGAAGTCGTTTTCTCTATTTTTCGCTCTGGTACCCCTAAAACACTTGAGAGAGGTCTATATAAAGATGCTACAGACCAAGTTTGGTGAAGATCCATGTCATATAGCGGTTAATGAGAAGAGAAGTAATTGTTTAAAGGTTTTTCTGTTATCAGTTCTGACAGCCCCTAAAAGAGCTCGAGCAAGTGGAAACAGTTGACCGAACTTGAGAGAGGTCTATGCAAGGATGCTACTGGCCAAGTTTGGTGACGATCCATCAAGTTGTTCATGATATAAACTTTTTAAAGGTTTTCCTATTTTAGCTCTGGTAGCCCATAACAGAACCCAAACAAAATCAAAGGCCTGAATGGCCTGAGTCGGCTAATGATTGATGTACTGACAGTATAGTCTACCAGTTTCAGTTTGTTTTTAGTATTTTTCTTAAAATTCCATAACACAGCTCGATATTTACCAAAAATATTACATCCGGATACGATTACACTCTTCTCCAGTTTGAACAATATATTTTACAAATTGTGATGATACGAAGACATTTAGCAGCAATTGGCAGTATCTGACATTGAAGTTTACGGTTAAATTACCTCTTATTTAAATATTTTCCTAAAAAAGTTATTTCGTTTCGTGAAAGCAGCCAAACATAGACGATCTACTTTCGATTTCAAAAACTACAAGAAAATACAATTTAATGTTTCGCCGATTTGTTTATTTCTCGAAATATAAGAATTAAAATCATTTTTAATATCAGTAGTAACTAAACAAACCAGTAAGAGCTTCTTCTTCCGATAATTTATCCGTTTACTGACTGCAAAATTCAACCCATGCAAAGTTTATAGAAATCATACGATGCGTGTTTACGTTCAATGTGGGAGAATTAAGGCTGATCGGCTATGTTACCTAACACATCCAGACGATTCAGATTTTGTTTTAAAAAAGCATTGTGTGCGTTTCTGTAATTTTATATACGTTTTTATACGCTTAGAAATTATTAGACATGTGTATTTGCATTATTTCTATACGTAATTTATGCTAATACGCATCTTATCTGCAGCCCTGTCCAGGAACTATTTTTTGTCTTTTGCTGGATGTTACCCAAGCTTTGTAAGCTTGCGCAATTCTTAAAATGCACATTTTTGCTTAATGAGTTACATTCGAGAATTGCACAATTACAAGTCATAAATATGACAGATTACATCGTATATTGGTCATAGCAAAGGGAATTGACACAACTTAACTTCATTCATGCAGTGAACTGTTTTAAGTTTGAGAAATCTAATGGAACTACATCCCTTCACTGTGTTATTTGGTCCATTTAGAGAATCGTTGGATAGCAAGGACTCGTCAAAAGGCTTTCAGCCTTTAGCCGACTCAAAAATTCAAAACAAATTGAGAGGACGACACAATGATTCTACAGATCCGTCATATGGTTCATGTGAAGCCGTCTCATGCTTTTTCTATTTTTAGTTCAAGGGTCCAGTGCAAAAAATCTATACAACTATGAGCGAGGTCTATACAAGGATGTTAAAGACCCAAGTTTCGTGAAGATCCATCAAGTGTTTTTCGATTTTAAGCTCTGGTGGCCCCTCAAAGGGTCAGGTGGTACCATTTGAACAGACCTAAAAGAGGACGATACAAAAATGCTAGACCAATTTTGGTGAAAATCCATTTTTTCAAATATTTTTTATACTTCTAGCTTTGATGGCCCCTAAATCATTAGAATACACTTGAGGGAGGTCCGTGCCAGGATGCTTATGACCAACTGAAAATTGAGAAACATTGAGAGAGAAAACAATACATTTTCGCTACAAGTATTTACAAAATCTTTTAATGATGGTAAAACTGGAGATTTCAAACATAACAATATCATATAAGAACAGACTGTTTCCGATTATAAAATATCTAAACATAACTGGAAGGAAACTAATACAAGAACATAAAAAATCCCAAAGCAAACTTAACATATCATAAAAGCACAAAACTATTTACAAATATTGCAGACTTTAAAATAACTTCTGGAAAAACATATGGATGAAGTATTGCCATGCAATACAAAGTCCCCTACTGGAAGGCATCTAATTTTCTCTACTGCAGTATAACATTTAATTAATTAATTATTTGGGTTTTACGGCGCACCAACACAGTATAGGTTATATGGCACCAAACAGGACTACAAATGTTGGTTTCACATCTCATTAACATAATGATCTGATATCTGTCAATGATGTATAAACAATATTGTACTACATATACAATATGCTATAACACAACACTTGGATTAAAATTTGCATATTTACAAATATCTGCTGTTGTTGATTGTTTCATAACATCTATAAATATAAAAGAAGTATTTAATTTCAATTCTGATAATATTTCATTCTGAAATTGTGGGAAAATATGAGAAAAAAAATATAAGAAATCATCATATTAAAGGGAAGTAATTCTGAAGAAAATACACCAACAATTTTATTTAATTTGGTCCATATGACACACGAACTTCTATAAAAATATTTTACAGACTGGACAGGAAAAGATCAATGTTGAGTTTTGACCTTCTGGTGTGACCTTGACCTTTGCACTTGGGGTCTGGGTATTGCACACAACATATTGTCTCATTATGGTGAACATTGGTGTCAAGTAATATTAAAATCCCTTAAATAATGACAGAGTTATGGACAAGAAAGAAACAAAATCCTATTGACATTTGACCTCTGACAGTGACCTTGACCTTTGTGTTAGGGATAAGGGGTTGTTTCATTATGGAAAACATTCGTGCTAAGTAATATTAAAATCCCTTCATGGATGACAGAGTTCTTGATCATACAGGAAAAAAACCCTATCAACATTTGACCATCAAGTGCGGCCTTGACCTCTGAGTGAGGGGTCTGGATACCAACACATCATCTCTTCATGGGGAACATTTGTGACAAATAATTTTAAAGTTCCTTGATGAATATGACAGAGTTATGGACTAGATACGAAACAGACCCTGTTCATGCCATGTTACCATTTGACTGCCAATTGTGATCTTGACCTTTGAGCTAAGGGTCTGAAAGTTGTGCATGACATGGGGTACATTTGTGCCAAGAAATAGTAAAATCCCTTCATGGATGGCAGAGTTATGGACCTGACAGGAAAAAAGCCCTGTTGACCTTTGACCTCTAACTGTGACCTTGACCTATGAGCTAGGAGTCCGGGTTTTGTGCATGACACATCGTCTCATCATGGGGAACATATTTGCCAGTTAATATTAAAATCCCTTGATGAATGACAGAGTACTGGACTGGACACGAAATTGCAGACAGATGGACGGAAATAAGGACAGACGGGCAGAAAAGCGCATTCCTATAGTACCCGAAACTGGTTTTCAACCAGTAGGGTACTAATAAAATAATTGCATAGTTTGGATCAAAAGCATTTTTGATAAAATATATAAGCAGTTAACTAAAATGGAAATTGGAGGTCATGTTACATATAAAAAAAGCTTGCTTATTTCATGAAAGAAGCTGTACAAACCATCAAATATAAAAAGAAAACATTTTCAGATTCATGCTAAAGACCAAGTTTGATGTAATTCTAACCAGTAGTTTCAGAGGATAAGATGTTTAAGTAGAAATGCTAATGCAGAATGATGGACACTTGATAATTCATCAATACAAATAGAAAAGCTGAACTTGTTCAGATGAGCAAACCGAGGGGTGAATGCGACAAAGTGCTAAGTGCATTTCATGAAATTTTACAGGAGAAGGAAAAAACATTCCTGTTGCTTTTTTATTCTGACAGCTGTTGTAATATTTTTATATCTGATTAAAATCAACTTTATTTTTTTAAATCTAATGGAATTTTTAAAAAAATATCTGACAGAAAAGAAATTTTAATCAAAATGTCACTTAGAACTTTTTCGCACTCCAAATAGATACAAATTTGCAAAAAAGGTAAGCGCGACAAAATTCTAAGTGATTTTATATTTTATTATTAAAGGGACATAAAATTCATCTTTTTGTACCCAGTTTTTTGTAGTGTTTGAAATCATTGAATAAAATGAACCTTACTAAAACCATGTCACTTAAAACTTTTTCGCAGTCATTTTTGTTTACTATTCTAAAACTTTGTGACTTTGAAAAGAGTCTAAGTGACATTATAAATAAGCCCTTACAATGTATAGGTCATCCAAAGTTTTTGCTTTTGAGCTTATTTTTCTTTAGAAGGAAATATTTTTCATGTATCTGGTAAAACAACATCGTGTTTGATAGCTGGACACAAGAAGTGGGCCCTTTAATTTCTTTCACAGTAATCAAAAGTTACAGTGTTCACTGTACAGAGCATAGCGTAACGAATGAAACTGCTTTATCTGCGGATTATCTTTTCAATAATACGTGAAAATATTTATCACACTAAGAAACAACACATAATTGTTTTCCATTTTATTTATTTAAAGCTTTTAAACTTCAGTAATTTCTCAGACTCACAATTACACTGAACAAAAATGGCTAGCCAATCACAATGTATCTTTATAAATTATATTCTTTGGCTTAGTTAGTGTATCAGTTTTAAGAGAATTATAAAAACTGTATTTCAGACATGATATTTTCCTCAGAGTTAAAAATTCATGCATTCTAATATGACTAGCAATGCATTATTCATCACAACGTTATTATGTTAACATCATGTCAACATGATATTTAGCACCATGTAGTGCTTTCAAATTTGATTCAGTATTTTACCTTAGATAGCATTTTTAAAACGAAATGTAACACTGCACAACTGTCTAGATTAATTTACGCACATACTAATCTGGTATATTTGCTTTACAGAATAATTTGCCATAATTTTCGCCCAAATTGAACTCTTCCGCAAGACGTACTACCATTTCCAGTTTGGTGTGTATAAACAAAGGAGCGTGATGACACGCCATGCATACACGAGGATTTAAATTTTACAACAAAGACATATTAGAAAGGAAATTTTCTATATAGCAAAATTATTTATACAATCTGGCAGTAATAATCGTTCGAAATAATTTCACTCGAGCTGCGCCCTCGTGAAATTATTACACCTGATGTATAACCACTTATCATGCATAAATAATGTTAAAACACTGCTTTGGTGTAAATTATTTCTTAATTACTGTATCACTAGAATTAAATATTTCTAGACAGCTGGTATTGATCAGTATAATGCTTTGATTCAGTAAAACAGTTCTCTTTCAATAGCAAAATGTTTTTTCCTATAAAAAAAACTGTTTACAATAAATAAAGTTGAAATCATCATGCATTTTCCTATTCTGTACTTAGATTAATGTTGAGTACAGAAAACAGTGTTTCAATTTATTTTTTGCCCAATGAAGCTTCAATACTTTAATTATTGAGAAATATACATATAAGTTGGAAAGCTTGTTTCAAGATCTAGCCTCTCAAAACAGTATAAATAAATAACTTAACCTGACTAAATAATCTATTATAAGAGTTTAAGTCTCAGTTACACTACACCGTATAGCGTTAACGGACGTTTAACGTATAACAAAAGTTTCAATCCATTTGTGTCCATTCGCATGCGTTTCTTTTCCGTTTCTCATGCGGCACCTGCACTCCTTCGTTCTATCCAGTGGAAGGTTTTGAGCATGTTCAAAATTTAGAACGTACACCACCGGACAAAGTTGTCCGTTAGATGTATGGTAGCAATGCGCTGATATGCGTTTTGTTCATTACTCGTGCGTTCCCTATTCTGAACTTAACTGGTTCCCATCCGTTCTTGTCAGGTTTGCATTCGTTCTTGTCCGGTGGACCTGATTCATGGCTGGACCACTACCGGATTATGCAACAGGTGTAACGTATGTTCAACGGTCGATAACTGACAAGAACGTTTTGTCAGTTTCTCATGCGTTGCGCTTTTGTTTTACACGGTACAAGTCTGTTACTAGTACGGTGATATCCGTTAATTGAACGTTATTCGTCCTGTATATATGCATAAATCTTGCGGTCATTGTGTTTTATGCGCCCAGTACACCGATCGCGAGAGCATCGAGCAGCAGTGGGGAATGCCTTTTGTCACCGGATAACTTTCTGTCACAGTTTTTATATACATTTGGTGTCCATTAACGCTATACGGTGTAGTGTGACTTACACATAAGGAGTTAATGTCAATCTACGCCACATTGCCATTTTTTTGCAGTGCAGGTCATGCATACTAATAACATACACTACAAATCAGACTGTCATTGAATAACATAGATTCCACTTTAATATTAGGTTTAGATGTTTCTTCAAGATATATTAATGATTTTGAGGTTTTTATTTGGTTACAAATATGAAACAGTTTCCAGAGATATAGCTTTATTTTCAGTGTGGAATTGTCAATCATATTCTCTGTGGGATGCTGGCATTAATCAACAGTCACTTTAGGTGACACTGAACCTTTTCAAGATCATTAAACTTTGATTCCAAAGATTTCATTACATGTTCTATGAAATTCTCCAGATATCACTATAATTATACAAGGCAGTTAACCAACAATAAGATAAGATACATGTCACAAGAACTGTACAACTGTACAAACAGTCATAACTTGCCAACTGGTCACACATTAAACCGGAATCCACCTAAAAACCGGAATACACTTTCCATAACTGGAATACACCTGTATCTTTTTAATTTGAGGTATTTTTGAAGTTTTTTTTGATATAATTCAATCATATATATCATAAATAATTAACATATGAAAGTAAAATAAAATACGTTCACTCAAAACGATAACTGTGCGGGAAATTATCATAACCGAAATACACCCGTATTTTATGAATAAATGGTACTTTTGTAGGGTTTATTGCAGAACTCATTTGTATATAATATAAATAATATATTTACAAAAGGAAAATAAAATATGATGATTTGTCAGTTTCCGCATTAGTTGTGTGCTAAATTACACGATTTTTCTTAGTATTCATATATTAGAATGTAGTTAAATACTTTTTGTTTTGTGTGGTAGCAGCACATAAAACACATGACATGCTGCTGAAATAAGAATAAGGTCATTGTATTTGACAGGCATCTTGGGATCAGATTCTCCCTAAGCTGTTGCAACCAAGTATACTGCTTGGATCAGGGGGTGTTTCATTTGTACACCTGACCCAAGAGGCAAGATTTACAACACGTTAGTCAGAACTAGTGCAGTTGTACATATAGAAATACTTTTTGAGTTTAAATAATTATATTTCACTAATATATACTTTTCCCTGTCCTCATTTAGATAAAAAATCTTGGAACAAATGTTTGAAATTAAAAAAAAATCAGACAATTTCATCTGAAGAACTTTAAATGCATTCTGTCACTTAGCACTTTTTTCACAGTAAACAATACTTGGTTTACAGCCACATGTTTACTGTGAAAAGTACCAAGTGAAAAAAAAGAAGAATAAAAATCAACTGTTTGTCAAAAAAAATAATAATCCTTTATACCAGATACTGATAATGATATCATACTTAAAAAGAAACCAACTAAATGGCACAATTATTGAAAAATATTTGTCACTTGGTACATATACTGAGTGCAAACTTGATATAATTCGGTGCGAAAAAGCGCCAAGTGACGTAAGGCACTTAGCACTGTGTCGCATTCAAATGGTATATCATTTTCACTTAGCACTTTTTGACCATTTTGTTATAAATTCATTTAATGACTTGCTATAATCTTGATATTTTTACAGGACATGGGCAAGGTCATAAACACTTGATATATGAAAAAAAGTGATTTTTTCAAAAAATGTCACTTAGCACTGTGTCGCATTCACCCCTCGAAACAACAAATGAAATCAAATTGTTTTCGTTTTTTTCAAATATCCTGAAAAAACACCCCATACAGTCTAGACTACACTAAAAGCTTTGCAAAGAAAAAATAAACTTGATTTAAACCTGTTACAAGTTCTAAAACTGAAAAATAAACAAAATACAAAATATAAAGTAGAAATTTCTATTATGCATGTATACAATTATATGTAAATTAAGAAACCATGAAATAAAGAAACTGAAGTATTGGCACTGTGAACTGGGACATTTTTGTGTAAGTTCGTCTGAACAACAAGTTTATGGCAACATTAGCTATTTATCACATTGGGTAGGATTTACAAAATAAATTCATATATCATAATTATACAGTTTGTTTTTTAGGATTTACAAATAAACAGACAAAATTCAAAGACAAATGTTAAAATAAAACAAGAGGACCATGATGGTCCTGAATCGCTCACCTCTTCCCACATGACCCAGTTTTGAGTATGACATTGTTTTTGACCTACTTTCATGAAGATCCCATGAAAAATGTGACCTCTAGAGTGGTCACAAGGTTTTTCTATTTTTAGACCTACTGACCTAGTTTTTGAACGCACGTGACCCAGTTTCGAACTTGACCTAGATATCATCAAGATGAACATTCTGACCAACTTTCATGAAGATCCCATGAAAAATGTGACCTCTAGAGTGGTCACAAGGTTTTTCTATTTTTAGACCTACTGACCTAGTTTTTGACTGCATGTGACCCAGTTTCGAACTTGACCTAGATATCATCAAGATGAACATTCTGACCAACTTTCATGAAGATCCCATGAAAAATGTGACCTCTAGAGTGGTCACAAGGTTTTTCTATTTTTAGACCTACTGACCTAGTTTTTGACTGCACGTGACCCAGTTTCGAACTTGACCTAGATATCATCAAGATGAACATTCTGACCAACTTTCATGAAGATCACATGAAAAATGTGACCTCTAGAGTGGTCACAAGGTTTTTCTATTTTTAGACCTACTGACCTAGTTTTTGACCGCACGTGACCCAGTTTCAAACTTGACCTAGATATCATCAAGATGAACATTCTGACCAATTTTCATAAAGATCCCATGAAAAATGTGACCTCTAGAGTGGTCACAAGCAAAAAGTTTACGGACGGACGGACGCACGGACGGACGGACGGACGGACGGACGGACGACGGACACTGCGCGATCACAAAAGCTCACCTTGTCACTTTGTGACAGGTGAGCTAAAAAAAGTACAGAACTTTGGCTGTGCCAAGGCATTCTGTAGGATAAAACACATTTTCTCATGTTAGAAGATCAAAAGAATACTATGGGATTGGTTGGTTCCCGAGCCCAGTAGGGTTGATGGTAACAACTTATCCCAAAGGATTATGTAGATGTTATAACATGAAGCAAATGTGTTAATGCTATTATAGCATAAAACGTGTAAAAAGATGAAAAATGAATATTTTGTCCATCAATGTCATTTAAGGTTCATGAAATATGTGGGAATGTCAGTGCTTTTTGCATGATCACACTAATGTCATTTTCTTGTGAATTAGCCGTCAAAAGACCTTAATATGCTTATGCTTCTCTGCGTAATATGTTTGTGTAGAAAGGTGTGTAACCAGTATGGGAGTACAAGAATTTCTGTAAACAGATGTTTTCTCTCCTGTCAAAACACCCTCAGAAAATGAAAGATGATACTTTTTATGCTTTATTATCTATCCTCTTTTCAACATAAACTGTAACCGAGGCAAACAGCTATTTAAAAATGTCACCGATTTAAAAACAATCAATCAAACAAGAGGTCCCTGAAGGCCCTGTATGGCTCACCTGACCTATGGACCTAAAGATCAGATCATCAAGATTAATATTCTGACCAAGTTTCATTAAGATATGGTCGCAAATGTGGCCTCTAAAGTGTTAACTAACTTTTACTTTGATTTGCCCTAGTGACCTAGTTTTTGACCCAACATGACCCAGATTCGAATCTGACCTAAAATCATCAAGATTAACATGCTGACCAAGTTTCATGAAGATATAATCATAAATGTGGCCTCTAGATTGTTAAGCTTTAATTTTGATTTGACCTGGTGACCTAGTTTTTGACCCCTCTTGACCAAGATTGGAACTTGACCTTTAGATCATTAAGATTAACATTCTAACCAAGTTTCATTAAGATACTGTCATAAATATGGCCTCTAGAGAGTTAACTAGCTTTTCCTTTGATTTGACCTAGTGACCTAGTTTTGATCCCAAATGACCCAGATTTGAACTTGACCTAAAGATCATCAAGGTTACCTTTCTGACCAAGATTCAGGAAGATACAGTCATAAATGTCACCTCTAGAGTGATAACAAGTTTTTCCTTTGATTTTTTGACCTGGTGACCTAGTTTTTGATCCCACCTGATCCAGATTCGAACTTGTCCTAGAGGTCTTCAAGACAAACATTCTGATTAAGTTTCATAGAGATACAGCTATGATTGTGGCCTCTAGAGTATTAACAAGCTTTTCCTTTGATTTGACCTGGTGACCTAGTTTCTGATCTCAGATGATCCAATATCAAACTCGTCCAAGATTTTATTGAAGGTAACATTCTGACCAAGTTTCATTAAGATTGGGCTAAAATTGTGACCTCTAGAGTGTTAACAGTCAAATTGTTGACGACGGACTATGGATAACAGACAATGGGCGATCACAAAAGCTCACCTTGAGCACTTTGTGCTCAGGTGAGCTAAAAACATCAGCATGTCCTGTTGTATTACAGAAGTTTTGTTGATTTCCTGATAGAAAGCAGCATCAAAGTACTTTGAAGATGCAATAAAATTATCCTTGGCAAGATGTATATAAACATCATTTTCAAAATCTGTCAAAGTTATCAAATCATAGTAAAACACTTGCAAGGGGATGGGCAAAATACTAAAATTATTCAGGGTGCTATGAAATCCAAACATAAGAATGGTCAGGGCTTAATTACTTAAATTGCTCTAGTAGGCCCAAGTTATCCAGTCATCAATGCTCAAGGAAGTCTTGTTTCAATGCAACAGAATCTAAACAAGTCCTTTCTTAACAAATGGACCTGAATTCTACATAGAATACATCAGTATGTAGTTATACAAGAGGCTTTGTACAAAATAGAAATATGTCTATGTAATATTGCTATGGACAGACATCTGTGTAAGCACATTTCTTTCATAGACCTTACCAAGAAATAAAGAATTCTGAAGCAAACTGATTTTGGTATTTTAAAAGGCTACATTGAGGTGTACTGGTCAAGAACCCAGGCAATCCTTGCATGTATCAGTGCTATACACTGGGGCACGTTAAAGAACCAGCAGGCTGTCTATTCGAAACGAGCTAGGCTAAGTTAGCCGGACAAGCCTGTATCTGATTTCTGATCTCTCTATCGTGGGGGCTTTGTCTCACTCTGTCCCTCTGGTCAGATCGCTCTGTGTCTGTACCAGTAGAGGATGAATTATGCGCCCTGTGTGGCTGCATTTGAACTATGTAAAGCGCCTTTGAATGTGAAACTGATCATGAAAAGTGCGCTATATAAATCTGGTATAATAATAACCTGGTATAATAATTGATTAGCAATATAAAAGAGACTACTCGCTATTTTTGAGTAAATATTACCAATTTTCATACAAACATGGAAATCAACAGGTCATTTATGACTAATTCTATCAAAAATTAAAGATGTAATTTGGTTATTACGTCTTTCTCAGTGAGAAAAACACAACATGGAACTAGAATATGTGTTATGCCTTGTGAAAAACAACTTCATGGAGTGGAAACATACCTCCTTAAATAATTTCTGCACCATTCCTATCAGATTTATTCAACATCCTAAAACATGATCAAGACAGCTGTATTATCTATTGAATAATATTCACTCATTGTTTTAAGCGTAATAGTTGAAAAGGAGCTGCATTAATGCTTGAATATACAAGAGCTGTCTCCATAGGATGACACATGCCCCCGATGGCACTTTGAATGAATAGTTATGGCCGATGTTAGAGTTTAGGACCTGCGTCTTGCGCGCGACACGTCGTCTTACTGTGGTACACATTCATGCCCAATAATTTTAAAATCCATGCATGAATGACAAAAATATGGACCGGACACGCCAATCAATGCACTATCATGAAATATGACCTTTAACGTCTAAGTGTGACCTTGACCTTTGAGCTACGGACCTGGGTCTTGCGTGCGACACGTCGTCTTACTGTGGTACACATTCATGCCAAGTTATTTAAAAATCCATCCATGGATGACAAAGATATGGACTGGACACAATTGCACTATCATGAAAAATGACCTTTAACGACTAAGTGTGACCCTGACCTTTGAGCTACGGACCTGGGTCTTGCACGCGACAAGTTGTCTTACTGTGGTACACATTCATGCCAAGTTATTTGAAAATCCATCCATGGATGACAAAGATACGGACCGGACACGAATGCACATCGTGAAAAATGACCTTTAACGTCTAAGTGTGACCTTGACCTTTGAGCTACGGACCTGGGTCTTGGGCGCGACACCTCGTCTTACTGTGGTACACATTCATGCCAAGTTATTTGAAAATCCATTCATCGATGACAAAGATATAGACCGGACACGAAAATTGTGGACAGACGGTTCAAAAACTTTGGGGGCATAAAAATCTCCTGTCTAAGTGTTTCAATTTAATCAATTCAAAATGGAACAGTACTAATACAGTCATATAAAAGTAAATTGGTATGAGCTGCTGATCAATAACTTAATGTTTGTTTATAACTAACTGATGTCTTAAATGCTAACTAACTGCAACATTTTCTTCTAAAGAAGTATTAAACTTGAATTAACCAGACATTATGCTGTACCCTGGATCCTTATGAATTATTATATACCCTGAATCCTGACAAAAATGCAAGTTACTGACAATGTCTTGTCAGAATTATCTGACAGTTAATCTAAATATTGCAATGAACATATTTTACATTGCGAAAGCAAACTATGAAAAAACTAAAAATACAAATAACTTAGAACTAATGCCACTTAAAGATTTGAATAACGAAAACAGTAAACATCCTTTATCACATTCATATCATAATAGAAAAATTAGAAAAAAATCTATCTAAGTAGTGGTTTTATTTTTCAACTTAACATTGAAAGAAAATAAATTTAATTAATTCTAGAAGAGTGACATGCCTAAAACACGTTTCATAAAATTTTAAAGCTTAACCTTTACCCTGCTAAATTTCTAAAATGGACTGGTCCATCGTTCAGTTTGGGCAATACCATTTATTATTCAAAGGGGTGTTCACTGAAAATTTACTGACTGAATAGCGAACAGTGCAGACCATGACTAGCCTGCACAGATGTGCAGGCTAATCTAGGTCTGCACTGGTCGCAAAGGCTGAATAACTCACCGCCAGCAGGCTAAAGGTTAAGCGATCTTGAGTTACAGACAATACAAAATATTTCTGATACTATACACAGCCATCTAATGTTTTTGGCAAGGTTCATATAAACAAGAAATCAAAAATAACCTTTCACTGTGCCAAATCCAGATATGCAAAGGAAATTCCATAAAACACTTCATTATATGGTCTACTCTGTTATGAGAAAATTTTGAATGAACATTTGAGGTTCAATATATATATCAGCTGCACCATGAGAAAACCAACATAGTGCATTTGTGACCAGCATGGATTCAGACCAGCCTGCGCATCCCCGCAGTCTACAGACAATACAAAATATTTCTGATACTATACACAGCCATCTAATGTTTTTGGCAAGGTTCATATGCGCAGGCTGGGTCTGGATCCATGCTGGTCCCAAATGCACTATGTTGGTTTTCTCATGGTGCGGCTCAATTATGTATTTTCATCCACCAGCAGTTCAACGTAGTCCCTTCTACCAAGCAAGCAAGACAAACCTCTGGTGTGTATGTCTGCCACTTTCAATCAAATTACTTAGCCCTTGTCAATTTTAGACAAAAAGTAAAACTAAATTTATACTAACTACATTGGAATGTGTTGTCAATAAGTATGAAGACAACAGAAGTACCCAGCAACAATAGATATTCCAGTCTTCTTCCTACACTATACTTGTTAGCAGGTATATGACTTCCTTTGTCTATGTTAATGTTATATATATATTCAAAATCTAATGGCTAAAACTTACAGATTTATTTTAAACTTAACTCATTTAAGCACCATTCCATTGCTAATTTCTTCAGTTCTGATAACTATAGGACAGAAAGTCAAAAATGGAACACAGTTATATAATGAAACTGCCCATATGGTAGTTGGTTTTGAATGGATCACTGAAAAATTAATAAAATAGGAATTCAGTCTTTACTAAGTACTTTACTAGGTGATGAAGAATTTCATTATTTTTTCATGATCGATTAGCATTTTCTTTCTACCATTTTTTCTACAGGTGATTTCAATACCTAAACAAGTGTGAAGGTCATCTTTTTCCCTTCGGAATTATCTAGTCAGTTTTAACCCTTGGAACAAACCAGATGGCGTTTCCATTTCAACCCAGTACAGGTAAATACTGTGATAGGAATGCAGTGATGTTATGGCAAAAAAAGATACAAAAGCAATTATGCATTTTTCCATAATACCATCAAAATAGTTCTAGAGTAAAACGAAAGAATGGAAGAAAAAATTCCATAAAAATGTCTATGGCTAATAAACTACAATAAATTTAACTGAACAATACATCTGCAATACAAACGTATAAATTGGTAAAAAATAGTTTATATTCATACATGTGAGACTTTGAACAAGAGCTGTCAGTGGACAGTGCGCTCGACTATTCTCAGTGCTTGATAGTATAATATAAGCAATGAGTAAAACTTTAACATTACAATAAGCATATTCTAAGTCGAAAAGGGGTCATAATTCAGTCAAAATGCTTCATAGAGCTGCCTCCTCCTTTTTACAGACTGGGGTCATGATGGTAAACAAGTATGCAAAATATGAAAGCAATATCTCAATGGACTTTGAAAATATTTGGGGTGGTACACAAACTTTAACATTTATTCTAAGTAGAAAAGGGGCCATAATTCAGTCAAAATGCTTGACAGAGTTGCCTCCTCCTTTTTACAGACTGGGGTCATGATGGTAAACAAGTATGCAAAAAATGAAAGCAATATCTCAATGGACTTTGAAAATATTTGGGGTGGTACGCAAACTTTAACACTTATTCTAAGTCGAAAAGGGGCCATAATTCAGTCAAAATGCTTGACAGAGTTGCCTCCTCCTTTTTACAGACTGGGGTCATGATGGTAAACAAGTATGCGAAATATGAAAGCAATATCTCAATGGACGCCGACGCGAGTAGGATAGCTCCCCTATTCTTCGAATAGTCGAGCTAACAAAAAAAAAAAAAACAAATCAAAGGGATATGTGTATAGCATTTACACCTTTATGGCTTGCAGCACTTTAGCACTAACTTATCACTGATTCTTGCATACCATGATACATTTGTATCATGCTTTCTTAAACAGTGCAGGCAAACCATGTTGCACACCCTAGTCTTTAGTGTAGTATGATACTTGTGCTGTAAATAACATACTGAACTAGATTTATGAACCAAAGTCTAAACTGCTATATGTACCTACTTACTGCCCTTAATGAAAATATTTTGTTTTATTTGATTTCTGTTACTTGTAGAATATGGAATGCCGGAAAAACAAGAGCTGTCCGTAAGAAAGCCAATGCCTGACTATTCGAATTGTTGTCCCAGAAGCAGGAATATTACCCTAAATGTCAAAATATCTATAGAGTTTCAATCCAGTACCTGCATCAGTTTTGGAGATAGTAACTTGCATGCAAAACTTTAACCTGGGTTTTCTAAGTCCAAAAGAGCGAGTACAATAGCTCAGACTTTCTCGGACTATTCTTTCAATAGTCAAGCTAAAAACTGTTGCTGTAGGTGCTGATGGGATTGTCTGACTCTTGGGCTACAGCTTTGGTGGTAACTGGGCCAGATTCCTACACACTACCATTCAGCATTAATAAACACATCACTGACAATTTACAATCATACCCGTTTGCTATGCCAAAGAATTAACATGAAATGCTATAAATAAATTTTTGTACACATGTTTAAAAACTCAAATGATAACTAACAAATGGAACATGATTATAAACTCGAATCTGAAACACATGTTGATATGTTATGTATTAATCAAAGCAGGAAATATTGTACATAATAATTCAGGAGTTGAGTGTAAAACAACTGTAACTCAAAGGAGATAGAACTGTTTCGAAATTCTAAACCAGCAAAAAGCCTATATACATATAGGAAAAAATCAATCAATGGTTATTTTGCGATAACCCATGCGCGTTCAAAGTAGTGACGTCATTCTCTTTGTATAGATTGATCCAGGTGCATAGCATGAAGTGTAGTTCATGTCGTAAAAAGTAGTTCTAACCCAGCTGATACTAGTATGTCATGTCAGAATTGAAATAACAAGTTCCCAAGTCTGATTTATCATAGAATAACCAGAGTTTTTCGTTCTTATGCGAAACAATATATATTCTTACACATAAGAACTCAAAACATGGGTTATTCTACCATAAACCATGCTTAAGAACTTATTAGTTCTTAAGTATTGATATATTCTAAAGCCACTGCGCAGTCTGGTCAGGATCCATGCTGTTCACTAACAGTTTCTCTAATTGCAATAGGCTTTGAAAGCGAACAGCATGGATCCTGACCAGACTGCACGGATGCGCAGGCTGGTCTGGATCCATGCTGGTCACAAAGCCACTATGTTGGTTTTCTCGTGGCGTGGCTCAATTATTATTTCTTAAATATAAACCTTAACTGGTTTCATTAAAATATATGAATTAAAATCTTTTAAGAGCAAAACAATAGTTAAGATAAAACTGTGATATGGTACAAAACTTGAACAATATAACACAATAATAAGGGCATTACCGGTATTTGTTATACAGTAAAATATAATCTTAATTAAACAAAACAACATTAACAGTATCACATTATAAATTATGCATAATAAATACGGAAGATTCCATATTTTTTTACTTTTTACGTCATAATTCTATATTTAGGTAAACACATAAAAAGTGAAAACAAAATAAATGTATGTGTCTAACTAATCTGTTGCTGTAACTTGTAATTACAGTTGGTTTAAACAATTATTTTATTGAAATATTTGCATTCCTAAATTTACAAATAATATGTACAGCAATTCTCAAGACATGTAAATGTGTGCACACGTTATAGGCATAAAGCTCCAGGTTAAACTACAAACTAGCACTAGCTGCGGTATTTAAGAACAATTTCTTCTACAACTTGCTAAACTTAATACCATATAATTTCAGTTACAGCCAGCAAGCTTTTTTTGTCTTATATCTGTTCCTTCATTTCATAAAAAAAACCAATGTGGTCACTGTTTCTCCCTAGGTAAAAAGCACCACCTGCGAGTGCTAACATTGGTCCGTATGTGCTTGACATCAGGCAATATGCAAGAAAAGACTTAAAATTCTTGACCTTCATAGCAGCCTACTGATTGTAAAGAAAAGTATATAGTTTAAATGCTACAGCTCTTTTTGTATTCAAGAAAAACAGACCTAAACAAATAAATATACACAATAATCTAAGATAAGAAGGGTCATAATTTTGTCAAAATGCTAAAGGAACTTCTGGGTTTTGACCTACTTCTTCATTTACATGTAAACAATTGTAAAAATTTCAAGAAAAGTGGACCTAAAGAAAATATCAAACCAAGAAAACCCAATTTCACGGACAAAGTTGGCCATATTGCTGAAAAAGTGCAAGTGGGAGTTGTTGTTCTTGGCCTTACTAACTCATCTAGTAACAATTAACAACTGTACAAAGATTTAAAGCTATAGCTCTGATCATTTTTAAGAAAAGGTAAAGTAAAAGAAAAACCTTAATTTTTAAGAAAATGGTAAACTAAAAGAAAAACTTAATCAACAACAATTCTGACTATCAAATGATAATACCTCTTAGATTTCTTTTTTTTTTCTTCAGATGAACTAAAAATAATCAGTAGCACTTTTCGTCTAGTTTTGCATTATTTCAATTTAACATTACAAAATTTCAATCTGTAAAAAATTGTCATTTATTTGATAAAAGAAGACTTCATTGAGACTATTATTGTCCGTCATTTTCAACTTTATTTTCATTCATGGCCAAAGTTCTAAGATGAATTAACATATAAATTAATAAGATTAAAAAACTAACCTTTGTAATAATTTCTGAGCTGGTAATGAAAACATGTAATAAACTATATACATTTTGTGAAGTAATAAACAGATCTGGGAAAAGAATACCAGTATGCCTATCTAATCTTTTTATCTGTTAAAACAGGCACATAGACTGGGCACAAAATATTTTCACCACTGTCTGAACATTATTAGCAATTAATCCTTATCCTTAATTAGCATTTCATGTATAACACATTTTCAGCCATTGAAATAACTATGTTCATATCTATATGAAAAAAGATGCAATTACAATGTTTAGTAATTAAATTATAGTTGCAAATTATTCATGGGAATTTACCTCTGTTGTGTTTTTTATCTATTTCAACACTACAAAAAGCATGAAGTTTAGCACTAGAATAAAACTAAACTGTAGTCTCTATTAATTTTTACCCTGAAGAAAAAAGCAACCAAGTGAAATGTGGTAACATTTCAAACATAATTACTCATCCGCTTAACAAGAAAGGAGTCATATTTGAGGCATCTTTTTGTGTTTCATTCTTATTTCACACCTCATTAAGTCTATTAGACAATGGGTCTTTACCCTGAAATGAGAACCATGCCTTCTCCATGAATTTTATATATATTGACCTGAATTGCTGAATAGCTGTTTTCAAACACGTTTGTTTTCTTTTCTTTTTCTTTTTTTACTTGTCTTCAATATTTAACTGTTCAACTTTCACAAGTCCTCGTTTTGACTCCACTCTGTATTTTGCAAGGTCTTTTCTTGTGATAATTCCTATTGGCTGAAATAAAGGCAACTTCAGAATTAATTTTGTAACTGTACTAATTATACATACATTTATACTTATTTTCTTTTATTGTCATGAATGCTTCAAGCTTGTTTGAAATACTCTAGTCCAATTCCTGGAAAAGCCAATACTGGTGTCGTCTGAGAAGGCATATCTGTGACCCCTGTAGGACTTGAACCCACGATCCATGGGTTCAGCAGCCAAAACAAATACCACTAGACCACCGCTCCCCATACAAAACTTTAAAGCTGATTCTATCAGTCAGTATAAACGTTAGATCTGTTATCTTGGTAGCCAGTTAGTATTAAAGCATATAAAATACTTTTTGCAGTCTAGGTATATATCCAATAATTTCAAAACATTAAGAATATAATTCTTCCCATTTTATAAAAAAACAGTTCTAAACTAGAAAATGCTTTTGTAAAAAAGCGCATGTCTCCCCCAATGCAAAGTCCTATAGGCAAGAAGTCAATAGGGGTCAGGAGCGAAAGTCAAAGAGACACTGATGGTTGGCTGCAATAGGGATCATCTACTTGGCATGTCCAGTAATCCCGCTAAATTTCAACACTCTTGGCCTAGTGGTTCTCAAGTCACTGTTCAGGCTCCTGTGACCTTGACCTTTGATGGAGTGACCTCAAAATAAATAGGGGTCATCTACTCTGCATGTCCAATCATCCTATAAAGTTTCAACATTGTAGGTCAAGTGGTTCTCAAGTTATTTCCAAAAAATGATTTTACATGAACAGGCCACTGTGACCTTGACCTTTAATAGACTGACCCCAAAATCAATAGGGGTCATCTACTCTGCATGTTCAATCATCCTATGAAGTTTCAACATTCTGGGTCAAGTGGTTCTCAAGTTACTGATCGGAACTGGTTATCAATGTTCAGGCCCCTGTGACCTTGACCTTTAACGGAGTGACCCCCAAAACAATAGGGGTCATTTACTCTGCATGAACAATCATCCTATGAAGTTTCAACATTCTGGGTCGAGAGGTTCTCAAGATACTGATTGGAAATGGTTTTCCATGTTCAGGCTCCTGTGGCCTTGACCTTAAACAGAGTGACCCTAAAATCGTTAGGGGTCATCTACTCTACATGACCAATCA
Organism: Mercenaria mercenaria; assembly: GCF_021730395.1. Lineage (NCBI taxonomy): Eukaryota > Metazoa > Mollusca > Bivalvia > Venerida > Veneridae > Mercenaria > Mercenaria mercenaria. Next base: position 18,161,001 of record NC_069366.1, on the reverse strand, counting down.
TCCTATGAAGTTTCATCACTCTGGGTCAAGTGGTTCTCAAGTTACTGACCGGAAATGGTTTTCAATGTTCAGGCCCCTGTGACCTTGACCTTTCACGGAGTGACCCAAAATCGTTAGGGGTCATCTACTCTGCATGATCAATCATCCTATTAAGTTTCAACATTCTGGGTCAAGTGGTTCTCAAGTTACTGACCGGAAATGGTTTTCAATGTTCAGGCCCCTGTGACCTTGACCTTTGACGGAGTGACCCCAAAATCAATAGGGGTCATCTACTCTTCATGTACAATCATCCTATGAAGTTTCAACATTCTGGGTCAAGTGGTTCTCTAGTTATTGATCGGAAATGGTTTTCAATGTTCAGGCCCCTGTGACCTTGACCTTTGACGGAGTGACCCCATAATCAATAGGGGTCATCTACTCTTCATGACCAATCATCCTATGAAGTTTCAACATTCTGGGTCAAGTGGTTCTCTAGTTATTGATCGGAAATGGTTTTCAATGTTCAGGCCCCTGTGACCTTGACCTTTGACGGAGTGACCCCAAAATCAATAGGGGTCATTTACTCTTCATGACCAGTCATCCTATGAAGTTTCAACATTCTGGGTCAAGTGGTTCTCTAGTTATTGATCGGAAATGGTTTTCAATGTTCAGGCCCCTGTGACCTTGACCTTTGACCCTAAAAACAATAGGGGTCGTCTACTCCAGCAGCCCTACAAACCTATGAAGTTTGAAGGTTCTCGGTCAAATGGTTCTCCAGTTATTGCTCGGATATGAAGTGTGACGTACGGACGGACGGACAGGGCAAAAACAATATGTCTCCTAGGGGAGACATAATAAAGTATAATAGAACTTACCTCATTACAGTCATTAACTACAATCAGATGTCTCAGACCCAACCCTCGAAACAAGCGGAATAATCTTGGTAGTGAAAATGTCTGAAATAAGATGAATTTGTTTGGTTCGCACTCTTGTTTAACATTTTTTTCAACAGAACGATCAGACCTGTATATGAATACAATGCTGGGTGAAGCCAAAATGTGATCTTTCTGTGCAGATGGTCTTCATACAAAACGTAGTCTTAATATGCAAATGTTCTTAACCCTTATCATGCTGCACACGACTGATTCTGTCTTTGCGACCAGTGTAGATCATGATCAGCCTGAACATCCGTGCAGTCTGATCAGTGAGTGAGATGGGTTTTACGGCGAATCGACACAAAATGGTCATATATCGCCGAGCAGTCTGATCATCATGATCTGCACTGTTCGCCATTCAGTCAGTATCTTTTTGGTAAACACCCCTTTTAACAGTTTATGGTACTACTGTCCAAATTGGAAGATGGACAAGTTCATTACAGAAATTTAGCTGGATAAGGGTCAATAAGGAGGAATAGATAAACTGCAAATGTTTTATTTGGAAAAGAAACTTGTGGTCTTTAGAGGTGTTCTTAGGTGATCTTTAGAAAATGCTGACGGACGGACGACACACGACGGACATTGAGCGGTCACAAAAGCTCACCTTGAGCCTTTGGCTCAGGTGAGCTAAAAAGTAAACCAGTACAATTTTATTTCGACTTCGTAGTTTGCTCCAGAAGTTAGGCTTAGCATTTTATTAGTCGCCTATATATAGAATAATTACAATATTAAATGAGCTATTAAAATTTACTCAATTTTCGTATGTCAAAGTAATTATTTACAACTGTATCCAACAATAGAAAAAAATGGATTGCAACATTAAATCACTGCTTATGGGAGCCATGGTGAAACAACTAATGATTTTGAATTATCTCCCTTTAATATTAAACAAATGCTAAATATGGCCGATTCTCAACTATTCTGGTTACGGAAACCACTTTTAACAAATAACCGATTGAAAAAATCAGCTAGTACTCAAGTACCAAAATCGGTACTCGTTGCCATCCCTATTCTATAGTATAAAGGTTTGGTGCGAAACAAAGTGTGAACTTACTGGTTCTATAGTGTAAGGATTTGGTGTGATATAAGGTCTTAAATCCATCATGTATTCCATCTCTTCTTCTGAAATATCTACATCCTGCAAACAGAATTAAATTTCATATACTAGTATCACCTATCAATTAATAACCAATTATTACATACAGTGAAACACCGCTCGCTCGAGCATCAATGACTCGAGCACCCAGGCTCGCTTGAGCAATTCATGTGGTCCCAGCCGATTTCCTTCTATTTTCTACGACAAATTAACATGGCTTGGTCGAGCATTGATAACTCAATCCCTCAAGCATGACACCTGGTCCCTGTGTATTAATTTACTCTTTGTTGCTTCTGGCAAACTCGAGCCGAGGTGTCAAAATTTTCACACCTTCGGCGGTCAGAATGTACTGGTTAATCCTACTTATTACACGTTTTCTGCGGGATTGAGAAGCTTTCGTGCATGACTGAATGAAATGAATGAATGAGAATCTAATTTCTATATGTACTTGTTGATGAATACAGAAAAAAGTCTTAGTTGTTTCAAGCTTCACACGTGCCATTTACAAATTACATATTGAAACGTCTATCATAGCTAACGTTTGTAATACGTTTTTTGAAAATGTCACATGTGTATCATCATTACGCATCACCATTTCCTCTGAAATGGTCCCAAACAAACTTCAATCTTCTTCGTATGTTGGTCAATGTTCGGGTCGCTCGAAACCATGGATAACTCGAGCATTTTGCTCATCCCCATGCGACCTCGAGCGAGCAGTGTTTCACTGTAGTAGGAAAACACATGGGGTGATATTTAACTTTTATAGTTGATGAGTTGGTTCTGCAAATTTTCTTATAGCAAACAGTTGTGCCAAGATGTTTTGAATGTTTCAAGGGTGTTTAAAAGATACAAAGCTAACATTTTTGTGATGGACACACAGCTGAAAGGAGGCAATCAAGCAAAAAACAGCAATTGATGAGGGGTTGGGGGATGCAGCTTTGGATGAGAGGAGGGTGAAAGCACTGAGGGAAAAGAGGACATCAATGAATGAGGTGGGAGATGACAGCAATGGAGGAGAGAGGAAATGACATCACTGAAGGTGAGGGGGAGAACAACACTGGATGACAGGGGGAGGAGACAGCACTGTATGAGAGGGGAAGAGACAGCAATGGAGGATAAGGGGAAGACAGCACTGGAGGAGAGGGGTGCTGAGAGCACTAAAGGACAGCACTGGAGAAGGGGACAGGACAGCATCAGAGGAAAAGGGAGGATAGCACTAGAGAAGAGGGAGGAGACAGCACTGTAGGAGAGGGGGATAACAGCACTAGAGGAGGGAGAAGATAGCACTGGAGGAGAGAGAAAGGTGACAGCATTTGAGGACTGGGGAAGGATAGCAATGGAGGAGAGGGGAGCAGACAGCACTGGAGGAGGGGCAGGGAGAGGCAGTTGGAGGATAGCACTGAAGGAGAGGGGAGAAGACATCACTAGAGGAGAGGGGGAGGAGACAGCACTGGAGGAGGAGAAAGAAAGCACTGAAGAGGGGGAGGATCTAGGGAGGAAGAAAGGAGGAATGACAGCACTGAAGGCTGAAGGAGCATGGGGAGGACAGACCTGAGTAGACATCCTTTTTATTGCATTCTTCCAAAGTGACCCTTATACAAAGCTACTGTCAATTTGTCAGGGTATCCCTATATGACACAAAATGCTGGTACACAATGCAACCCTATAGAATTATTAACAAAACCAGCATGTTGCATTATGTATTTACAAGATTTGTTCGTGTATTTTGTTAATTTTCTACATACAAGATCTATTTAATGTCCAAGTTTGTACGGATCTTTAAAATTTTCATACTGTCTGTGAATACTTAAGCAACATTAAACTTGCTGTGTGCAAATTATATTCACAACAAACCTGTCTTGTTTTTCACAATAGATTTTTTTTGAAAAACAATGTACCTGTACCTGTAAGCAGTTGGTAGGAAAAAAGGCAATCAAATGAAAAGTGAGGACTACGATAAAAAACATATTACCTCTATTTTCAAATATTGTAAGTAATATTTTTGGAAATCTTTCAACCTCACTGTATTTGGCTGCATCATATTGTCTGGACTGAAAATCTGAAGAAAAAATATTCAAGAATGCAAGGAAATTCAACAAGTAAACATAATACTGTGATACAAAGAAAGGTGTTTTTCTTGATGCTCTGTCTTCTGCATAGGCATTGAGTACATATTACGTTTTTGGTTCTTAGGGTTTGCTTTTTATATAATTATACAGGAGCATTTTTGTGTTTTACATGCCATGCCTTTTGTATTCATTGGGTGTGTTAGAGATTCACCTGGTGGGAATTACTTTTATTTACACTGTCCTGTGACTTGGAACATGGTGGGGGTAAGAGTGAGGTTGGGTGCGCACTATAAACCAGTTTCAGCTCCCCAGTGGTGGTTTTGCCACTGACCGTTCCAAGGTGGAGTCCCACTGTGTTCCTTTATTTGTTCGTTTTGTTCTCATGTGTTTGCTTTGTATGTGAGTGTGTGTGTGTGTTAGAAGTGTGCACATCTGCGTGCTGTGAGTTTCTTTTTGGGGAGGCTGCGTTCTTAGAATGTGGCATTCCCTGTTTGATATTTATCCAAAAATATTATTTCATTGAATTACTATAATGTGCACAAAAAGTCATTTTTATAAATTTTTGCATGTTATAAACAGCATGAATCGTAACAACTGTGTTCAGGTCAAGTGTCCCTATTTGAAACAAGAGATCACAGAGTGATCTTGGCGCCCACCATTGAGTCATTTTTGAATGTTCCAAATTTCAAGACTAGCTCAAAATCCTAAAAGTAGGTAACTATGTCAGAATCCAGGTGATCCAGTGACCTCTAATACCAATTGGTAATTTTGGCTCCATACAAGGTACTTACATACCACATATCAAAGAGATTGGTCAATATATAAATGTGCTATGAGCAAAGCACATATATGTCACTACGTCAAAATCAAGGTCAAAGTTCATTCCGGTACACAAAACTGTGCATGTGGTCTATGCATGTGGTCCAAATTTGAAAGCTGTAGCTTAAGAAATGTGAAAGTAGGTCACTAGATCAATTTCAAGGTCAAAGTTCATTTCAGTACACAAAACTATGCATGTGCTTCAAATTTGAAGGCTGTAGCTTGAGAAATGTGAAAGTAGGTACTAGGTAAAAATTAAGGTCAAATTTCAATTCAGAACACAAAACTATGCATGTGGTCCAAATTTGAAGCCTTTACCTTCAAAAATGGAAAAGTAGGTCACTAGGTCAATCTCAAGGTCAAAGTTCATTTCGGTACACAAAACTATGCATGTGGTCCAAATTTGAAGGCTGTAGCTTGAGAAATATGAAAGTAGGTCACTAGGTCAAAATCAAGGTCAAATTTTATTTTGGAACACAAAACTATGCATGTGGTCCAAATTTGAAGCCTGTACCTTCAAAAATGTGAAAGTAGGTCACTAGGTCAATGTCAAGGTCAAAGTTTATTTCGTTACACAAACCTATGCATGTGGTCCAAATTTGAAGGCTGTAGCTACAGAAATGTGAAAGTAGGTCACTAGGTCAAGATTAAGGTCAACTCATGTCAAGGTTCATCGAGCCACTCAGAACTATCCATGTGGTCCAAATTTGAATGTTGTAGGTCAAAAACAAACAAGAGCTGTCGGTGGACAGCAACGCTCGACTATTCAACAGCCTTGTCGCTTGAATGAATAAGAAAGTCGAAAAAGGGGCATAATTTAGTAAAAAAGTAAAATAGGGTTATGGAACCTGCATAGTGCTTATCAGCTCATGACAGTGGACAAGTGTATGAAGTTTCAATCCATTCCCATTAGTGGGTACTGAGATACCAGCTTACATATAAGAATTTAACCCAAAAACTCCTAAGTTCAAAAAGGGGCATAATTTTGTAAAATGCAAAGTTGAGTTATTGACCCTTTGCACTGCATGTCATATCATGACAGTGAACTAGTGTGTGAAGTTTCAATCCTTTCCCATTAGTGGATACTGAGATACCAGCTTACATACAAACACTTAACCAAAAATTTCTATGCTGAAAAAGGGGCATAATTTTGTAAAAAAGCAAAATAAAGTTATGGGACCTGCTTTGTGCATGTCAGATCATGACAGTGAACAAGTGTGTGAAGTTTCAATCCATTCCCATTAGTGAGTACTGAGATACCAGCTTACATACAAAACCTTAACCAAAAAATTCTAAGTCGAAAAAGGGGCATAATTTTGTAAAAAAGCAAAATAGAGTTATGGAACCTGTGCAATGTAAGTCAGTTTATCACAGATAATAAGTGTGTGAAGTTTCAATCCATTCCCACAAGTGGTTACTGAGATACCAGCTTACATACAAAACCTTAACCAAAAATTTTTAAGTCAAAAAAGGGGCATAATTTTGTAAAAAAGCAAAACAGAGTTCTGGAACCTGTGCAATGTAAGTCAGTTTATCACAGTGAATAAGTGTGTGAAGTTTCAATCCATTCCCACAAGTGGTTGCTGAGATACCAGCTTACATACAAAAACTTAACCAAATCGGGACGCGGACGCCGACGCATGGGCGAGTCCAATAGCTCTACTATTCTATGAATAGTCGAGCTAAAAAGTAGGTCTCTAGATCAAAATAAGTGACCTTGACCCTAAACAAGAGAGATGACACAATTAATGAGTTATATGCATTTTTTTTTCTTATTACGGAAACAGAGAATGCACATATAATTACTTATATTATAACTAATAACAAGCAAATTCGATGAATTGGTATCCCCCGCCAAAAGGGCTTGTGGTAAGGAATGGCAAAAAAATATATCAGGCAAAAAGTTAAGGATGTTACTAAGAAGCATATAATTTCATTAGTCAAAATCATTTTAACAGAAAATGAATGCTTTTTTTTTTTGGGGGGGGGGGGGGGGGAGTGGAGGGCAGCGGGGATGACAAGGTGAAGGTAAAAAATTTCACATGTTGATTATAAATATTGATGGAAAATTAAAATGATATAAAAAAAAAAAAAAAAAAAATGGGTGGGGGATGGGGATGCATGATCGGGGTGGTGGGCAAGACTGAGTGGAGAGTGAGGTGGGGCAATGGTACAACTTTGCATGCTGATAAATATTCATGGAAGGTTTGAAAAAAAAAAATAATAAAAAGGAATGATTTTTTTATTTTTGGGGGGGTCGGGGGGGGGGGGGGGAGGGGAAGGGGGAGTGATCAAGGCAAGGTGGTGACCAGGTGTGGGTACAAAACTTCACATGTTTATAATAAATGTTCATGGAAAAGAATGAAAGAAGTTTAATGAAATTCTACCAATTGGTTGGTTTATTATGTACAAATCTGTAGATTTTTAAACAATTAAAGGGCAATAACTCTAAGGCAAATTGACCAACTGAAAAACAAAAATGACAGGCATCATGGAAGTATGTTGGTTCATGTTTATTTCAAGTTTCATGAAATTCTACCAGTTAGTTACTGAGAAATGGCTGTGGATGGACATTTTTGGGCATTTTTCATTAAATCAAGGGCAATAACTCTGAGGGAAATTGACCAATCCAAAAAAGAACTTGACGGGCATCATCGCAGTATGTTGGTTCATGTTTATTTCAAATTTCATGAAATTCTACCAGCTAGTTACTGAGAAAGGCTGCGGACGGACATTTTTGGGCATTTTTCATTTAATAAAGGGCAATAACTCTAAGGGAAATTGACCAATAAAAAAAAAAACTTGACGGGCATCATCGCAGTATGTTGGTTCATGTTTATTTCAAGTTTCATGAAATTCTACCTGCTAGTTACTGAGAAATGGCTGCAGACGGATGGACTGACTGACTGACGGACGGACAACGCCATTTCAATACCTTCCTCCCGATTTCATCGGCGGGGGATAATTAATCCCATATCCTAAACAAGAGAGATGACACCATTAATGAGTTATATGCAATTATTATTTTTTTCTTATTATGGAAACAAAGAATGCACATATAATTACTTATATTATAACTAATAATTAAACCCAGAAATTTGAGTACTAAACAAATTAATCATCAATTTACTAGGGTAGTCCATTCACTGCTGAGTTGTAACAGGAAAATAATGAACAACTTGAATCATTATCTCATTAGTGTCTGCAGACTTTATGACCCTTCTACAGGTAAGGCCATAAAAAACCAATTAACTCCTTGGGGCCGAAATGCAACTAAAGGCGCTATATTTTCTACCCCTGTAGCGTCGATATCCGACTATACGCGCATTATCAGGACTCCCCAGGACGGCGATTGACGAGTATAGTCGCGGCACCAAGATCATGCTGATTGCGTCACGTACTTGTTAATTTTTGATAATTCTGATAAAAGCAAAACTATTTTGCATACCGGCTATTATTTCTTAGATGTTATAATTATTAATTATGCTTATAATTAGTATCCTTGTTAAAATAAATTTTTGTAATTATGCAGTAAAGGAAATAAAAAAGACGAACTCCGCTGTGTTTCGTTCATACAGTATTTTAAAAGATTAAAAAAAATGTCGGCTGCCAGAGATTTTTCTTACATTGAATAAAATATTTATTATCATGCTAATTGTGACGTATCAGTTTCGTCGGATGATGATTCTGACGATGAAATTTCATTATCAGAGAAATGAATGCTCGGAAAATGTTAAGTTTTAGAAAGCTGAAATATTCATACACTTACATCGCATAAAAATTAAAATGGTTAAAAATAACACAGCTAAACATGTTTCATACATAACAATGTGTGTAAGTAAACGCTTTTTGTAAATTTAATAATTCTTCAAAGATGGGTGTAAATGTTACAACTTAACTGTCTCAGTGCGTGTCACACAACGTTTGTGTACATGTTTAGAAATTAATTATACATCAAACAAACCACCGATATTCCCTCAAAAAAGGGTGTTAATTTTGAGTAATGCTGATGTAAATACTCTGCAATAATAATGCATTTATATTTATTGGAATTTATTGTGTTTACATGTGAAAAAAGTAATACAAGAGGACCATGATGGTCCTGAATCGCTCACCTCTTCCCACATGACCCAGTTTTGAGTATGACGTCGTTTTTTCTATTATTTGACATATTGACCTAGTTTTTGAGCTCATGTGACCCAGTTTTGAACTTGACCTAGATTTTATCAAGATAAAAATTCTGACCAATTTTCATGAAGATCCACTGAAAAATATGGTCTCTAGAGAGGTCACAAGGTTTTTCTATTATTTGACCTATTGACCTAGTTTTCGAAGGTACGTGACCCTGTTTTGAACTTTACCTAGATATCATCAACGTGAACATTCTCACTAATTTTCATGAAGATCTCATGAAAAATATGGCCTCTAGAGAGGTCACAAGGTTTTTCTATTTTTATATCTACTGGCCTAGTTTTTGACCGCACATGACCCAGTTTCGAAACTGACCTAGATATCATCAAGGTGAACATTCAGATCAATTTTCATGAAGATCCATTGAAAAATATGGCCTCTAGAGAAGTCAAAAGATTTTAATGATTTTAGACCTACTGACCTAGTTTTTGACCGCAGTTGACCCAGTTTTAAACTTGACCTAGATATCATCAAGATAAACATTCAGACCAACTTTCATACAGATCCCATGAAAAGTATGGCCTCTAGAGAGGTCACAAGGTTTTTCTATTATTTGACCTACTGACCTAGTTTTTTAAGGCACGTGACCCAGTTTCAAATTTGACCTAGATATCATCAAGGTGAACATTCTGACCAATTTTTATGGAGATCCATTCACAAGTATGGCCTCTAGAGAGGTCACAAGGTTTTTCTATTTTTGACCTACTGACCTAGTTTTTGACCGCACATGACCCTGTTTCGAACTTGACCTAGATATCATCAAGATGAACATTCAGACCAATTTTCATACAGATCCCATGAAAAATATGGCCTTTAGAGAGGTCACAAGGTTTTTCTATTTTTAGACCTACTGACCTAGTTTTTGATGGCACATGACCAAGTTTCGAACTTGACCTAGATATCATCAAGATGAACATTCTGACCAACTTTCATAAAGATCCCATGAAAAATGTGACCTCTAGAGTGGTCACAAGCAAAAGTTTACGGACGCACGCACGGACGGACGACGGACACCGCGCGATCACAAAAGCTCACCTTGTCACTTTCTGACAGGTGAGCTAAAAATAGGAAATGTTCAAATATTTATTAAACGCAATAGGTGTGTAAAAATAGTGAATGTTTCGAAGTGAAATTATTACATTTTGTATTCTGTTTGGATATAAGTTACGGACGAAAGTGGATATATATAAATATTTGTTAAAACTTGGAAGATTTTATAAGTATAGTTTGATTTACATCCATGTTAATAATATTTCCATGTATGATTTCAATTGACTGCATGCGAGTGTGATTATGGTAAGACCAGATGATATTCTTCGACGTCAGGTGGTAATTCTTATCTCGCCGCAGCACGTATATTATGATACCGGCCTCAAGGAGTTAACTACTTGGAGGGCCACTGGATATAAAATTATATTAGAAATCAAAATAAACAAAGGGCCATAACTCACTCAAAAATTGTTGAACCAGTCTGATTTTCAGGGGGACACAACTAAGGTACCAATACATCATTCTGACAAAGTTTGGTCAAAATCTGCCCAGTAGTTTCTGAGGAGATGCGATAACGAGAAATTGTTAACAGACAGACGGACCATGGACGCAGAGTAATTTGAATAGCCCACCATCTGATGATGGTGGGCTAAAAATGTGAGAAACGACCTTACAAGGATGCTATAGACCTAGTTAAAAGAGCGACAAAGTGCCCCATTTAAATGAAATGAAGAGAGGATTTTACAAGGCTGTTACAGATAGGACCATACAAGACTGTTAAAAGTTTGATGAATGCCCATCAAGCAATTCAAGAAAAAAGTCATTTCAAGGTACATGTGTATTTCTATTTTTAGCTCTAGCAGCCCCTTAAGGTGGCAAAGTGTCCCCATTTTAACAAATGAAGAGATGACTTTAAAATGATGTTTGGTGACAATCCATCATCTGGTTCATGAAAAGTTGCTTAAAGGGTTTTCTATCTTTAACTCTAGTAGCCCCTAAAGGGGCCAAGTTAGATAAAAAAAATCAATCAAGCAGTTTTTACTGGTGTTCCTATTTAGCTCTAGTTGCCCTAAAAGTAGCCAAGTGCCCGATTTGAACAGGTGCAAGAGAAGACCTTATAATGATGCTACAGACCAAGTCAAGGGGTTCATGAGAATAAGTAAGAAGTTGTTTAAAGGTTTTTCTATTTTTTATTCTTTATAATGATGATACAGACCAAGTTTCATGCAGGTCTATCAAGTGGTTCATAAGACGCAGTTTAAAGGTTTTTATATTTAATGCTCTACAGATCCATAAAAGGGCCAACTACACCCATTTGAACACATTTTCTGGAGAAGACCTTGTAATGATGCAAACCAAATTTGATGAAGATCCATTGAGCGATTCATGAGAATAAATCATATCAACAGTTTTCTATTACCAGAACTAGCAGCCACCCAGAAAGGCCCAAATATGGAACTATTTGAGGGAGAACCTCACAATGACACTATAGACCAAGTTTGATGATGATCCTTTAAGTAGTCCCAGAAAAGAAGTTGTTTAAAGGTATTCTAGACTCCCCCTACTGGTGACATACTGAAACAACAAAAAACGCCTTTATAAAGCTTACCTTATGTTTTAGTAAAACAAGAAGCTGAGATCTCAAAATGAGGCCACGTATTTTGGAAGGCTTGCTGTGGTCCTGAAAATAAAATCTATAAATAACATCAATGTGTAAACTATTCATAATATGCTGATCTTCAATACTCAATATATATCTTATTCATTATAACTGTCAAAATTTATTGGTAAAGGGTACAACCAGCCCTTTTACAACTGGTAACTATACCATCCTCTCTGTGCAATGACGGGACACGTGGGAGACTCTTAAGACAATTACCTCTTCCAACAAGGGACAGGCTTGTTCGACCTTTGTCTCTCTCCTGCTTCCTCATGCCCATAAAAGTTTTTCTTTTGGTGCTCTGGCTTCAGAAAAGTTATTGAGTACCAGGGTTTTCCCTCGGGTTTTTTATTTGGGAGTCCATGGACTCCCATGGCTGCTAATTTAAGGGTCCCTAATAATTTTTGGGGGTCCACAAATTATTGATCTTGAAAATGGACATTATTACTATAAAAATTTACCCTAAAACCGAATGAACTTAATTGTATCTTTTTAATTTAGATAGCAGTTGATTCAATATTTCGGAATGGTATCTTTAAAAATGGCATGAGCTTCTCAATTCAGACTGATTACAAAAGGTGTGATAGTCTTTTTGTTATGATTAATTAGCCAGTAATTACCGGCAATTAACGTGTCACCTCGTGTCAATTATGTTGTTCACAGTTTTATCTCGGTTAAAGATAATACTCGATCCTTAATTAGTATCATAATTTCTGTGATTTATTAATATTTTTTCATCAAAATATTTTAAATTTATATGAAATTAATGTTGTTTAATAAAAAAATAAACCATTCGATCTTTTACGGAACGTAACGGCAATCTTAGATTTTAGCGGTGACAGTTAGCGCGGAGAGTAGTTTCCCTTTACCAAAATGGCGAACATCGATAACAAAACTTGTTTTGAAGTTGGAAAATCGTGTATACCTGTGTACAATGAGCACCCACGATTCCGTGATGGTCCCGGTGGTAAAAAACTGCGCATTTTACATGGGTATCTGCGCAAAGGAGGCTTCAGTGCAAAGGAGTTTCGTGACCGATTTTGCGGGTCCAGTGGGACGCAGAGGCACTAAAAAATGCGAGTTCAAAGCAGTAAAAGCGCGTCAGGGACGCAGAAAACCTGCGTCCGGGAAAACCCTGAGTACATAGGTTTACAAATCCTTAGGCTCTAATTTATATATCTTCACAAAAATCTAGATACCAGATCACATAACAAGTTTGAAATACATATGCTTCATAAAATATGAGTTACATCCAAAAAAAAATTATTATTACATGAAAACTGTTTATAAATGAGCCGTGCCATGGGAAAACCAACATAGTGGGTTTGCGACAAGCATGGATCCAGACCAGCCTGCGCAGTCTGGTCAGGATCCTTGCTGTTCGCGAACGGTTTCTCTAATTGCAATAGGCTTTGAAAGCGAACAGCATGGATCCTGACCAGACTGCGCAGATGCGCAGGCTGGTCTGGATCCATGCTGGTCGCAAACCCACTATGTTGGTTTTCTCATGGCACGGCTAAAATACAAAGCAAACTAGAAAATGCTTTTGTAAAAAAGCGCATGTCTCCCCCAATGCAAAGTCCTATAGGCAAGAAGTTAATAGGGGTCAGGAGCGAAAGTCAAAGAGACACTGATGGTTGGCTGCAATAGGGATCATCTACTTGGCATGTCCAGTAATCCCGCTAAATTTCAACACTCTTGGCCTAGTGGTTCTCAAGTCACTGTTCAGGCTCCTGTGACCTTGACCTTTGATCAAGTGACCTCAAAATAAGTAGGGGTCATCTACTCTGCATGTCCAATCATCCTATTAAGTTTCAACATTGTAGGTCAAGTGGTTCTCAAGTTATTTCCAAAAAATGATTTTACATGAACAGGCCACTGTGACCTTGACCTTTAATAGACTGACCCCAAAATCAATAGGGGTCATCTACTCTGCATGTTTAATCATCCTATGAAGTTTCAACATTCTGGGTCAAGTGGTTCTCAAGTTTTGATATGAACTGGTAATCAATGTTCAGGCCTCTGTGACCTTGACCTTTAACGGAGTGACCCCAAAAACATTAGGGGTCATTTACTCTGCATGAACAATTATCCTATGAAGTTTCAACATTCTGGGTCAAGAGGTTCTCAAGTTATTGATTGGAAATGGTTTTCCATGTTCAGGCCCCTGTGGCCTTGACCTTTAACAGAGTCACCCTAAAATCGTTAGGGGTCATCTACTCTGCATGACCAATCATCCTATGAAGTTTCATCATTCTGGGTCAAGTGGTTCTCAAGTTACTGACCGGAAATGGTTTTCAATGTTCAGGCCCCTGTGACCTTGACCTTTCACAGAGTGACCCCAAAATTGTTAGGGGTCATCTACTCTGCATGAGCAATCATCCTATTAAGTTTCAACATTCTGGGTCAAGAGGTTCTCAAGTTACTGACCAGAACTGGTTTTCAATGTTCAGGCCCCTGTGACCTTGACCTTTAATGGAGTGACCCCAAAATCAATAGGGGTCATCTACTTTGCATGTACAATCATCCTATGAAGTTTCAACATTCTGGGTTAAGTGGTTCTCTAGTTATTGATCAGAAATGATTTTCCATGTTCAGGCCCCTGTGACCTTGACCTTTGATGGAGTGACCCCAAAATCAATAGGGGTCATCTACTCTTCATGACCAATCATCCTATGAAGTTTCAACATTCTGGGTCAAGTGGTTCTCTAGTTATTGATCGGAAATGGTTTTCAATGTTCAGGCCCCTGTGACCTTGACCTTTCATAGAGTGACCCCAAAATCAATAGGGGTCATCTACTCTTCATGACCAATCATCCTATTAAGTTTCAACATTCTGGGTCAAGTGGTTCTCTAGTTATTGATCGGAAATGGTTTTCAATGTTCAGGCCTCTGTGACCTTGACCTTTGACGGAGTGACCCCAAAATCAATAGGGGTCATCTACTCTTCATGGCCAATCATCCTATGAAGTTTCAACATTCTGGGCCAAGTGGTTCTCTAGTTATTGATCGGAAATGGTTTTCAATGTTCAGGCCCCTGTGACCTTGACCTTTGAAGGAGTGATCTCAAAATCAATAGGGGTCGTCTACTACAGCAGCCCTACAACCCTATGAAGTTTGAAGGTTCTAGGTCAAATGGTTCTCCAGTTATGGCACGGAAATGAAGTGTGACATACGGACGGACGGACGGACAGACGGAAGGACGGACAGGGCAAAAACAATATGTCTCCTGGGGGAGACATAATAATTGCTCCATATACAGTCTAACCTCAGAATAATCTAAGTTGACACTGACACACATTCAAATTAAAACAACATTGGTAAAGAAACATCTTTAGAATGGAAACAAAATGCAACAGAACAGTTTTCCTTATGATGGAGCATGTAACTCTAGATAAATCTGTTCTATGTAGTATATAAATATTATTAGGATTGGCAAAGAAATGAAGGTGCTAGAGTGTAAACTTGAAATATGACATCTTTTGATAAATCAATTGGCAGTAACTCCTCACTAACTGGGGGTCATATTTTACAAGTAATCAAATTTGACTAAGATCTTCTTGACATGCACATTTTGATAGGATAGAATTAGGATTGGTGGAGAAATAAAGAAAATTCGAGTATAAACATAGTTAAATATGGCATTAATGATATATATCATTGGCCAAATGTAATGACTTACCCTGCCTTTTGCATTGACCACAGGGAATCCACAGAATGTTTCATTCCTGAGAATTTCCACTATACGACCTACTCTTTCTACTTTATTCACACACAGGGCTGGTGCATTCATTAAATCACTGAAAAACAATAAATTCAGCACGGTGATCATGGAGCTATTAAATCTGCATAAGAATCACAGAGAGAAAAGTTACCTGACTGACTAATGCTATGCAATCCAACAGACTATTGTATGTATAGTTAGCCACTCCAAAGACGTAATATTTAACATTTGAACATTATATCTTTTCAAGTGACCTTTTATCCTTTGTATACATTCTTGCTGATTCAGAAGGGAGATTTTCTTTAAAGAAATATTGGATAGATGGATGATGGGTATCTAACAATCCTAAAAGCTCAACATGAGCACTTCATGCTCAAGTGTGGTAAAAAGTTAGCAAGGAAGAGCAGGTTCTTGTACAATGTACTTCCTTTTAATAGCCTATGTCAGTGTGTGAAGTGCCCTCCTTGCAGCCATGTTTTTTTTTTAAACAAATTTACATGGCTTGAAGAAATTTGTCAGAAGGTCACCCAAGGAACATTGCAATGAAAATATTTTCAAATTGAGCCAGCAGTTTCAGGGGAGATTATTTTCAAACAAAAAAAAGACATGTAAGGAAAACTATCCCCTCTCCCTTCAGGCCATGTTTTTTTTTTCAATGAAAAGGAATTATTTGAAGAAGATTTTCAAATTTTTCAATACAGCCATATAGGAAAAACAAGTCCTTCCCCCTGGTAGCAATGTTTTTTAACGAAACAGAATAATTTGAAGGAACTTGGTAGAGGGTCACCCAAGGAACATTTCTATAAAATTATTTCCACAAGAATTTTAAGGTTTTTCCTATTGGTTATCATGGCAACCAGAATTCTTCACTGACTTGCAGGAATATGATAGAGGGCCACCAAAGGAACACCGCTGTACAGTTTGATCTTCTTTAAAGTAATTGTGGACAATGACAAACGGACAATGGACATCCAATGATCCTAAAAGCTTGACATATGAGTACTTCATGCTCCAGTGAGCTAGAAATGAGATAACTAAAAAAGCTAACAAGAGTGCAAGAATGTCACAATATACGCCCGTCACAGCAAATTTCTTTACTCTAGCACCTGTATTTGCAAATGGAATTTTAACTTTGTGGTTGTTTAGTAATAACTAAGTGTTTTGTTTTTCTAAGTCCACAAAAAAACTCCTTACCAGGTAGAGATACCTTAAAATACACCTAAAATTGGAAAGTAACATCTATGTTGTACCACAGAAAAGTGGTCTTGGTTTTTCCCTACGGTCAATTATAAAAAAGTTACAATATAAGTTATTTATAGTAACAACTAAGGGAAGTTAATCTTAAAAAAAAAAAAAAAAAAAAAAAATCAAAAAAAAAAATTGTAAGTCCTCACAAAAATCTTTACCAGGTAGAGACTGGTCAAAATACACCTCAAAATTGGATGTAGCATGCATATTGTACTACAGAAAAGTGGTCTCGCTTTTTCCCTATGACTAGTAATGAAAAAGTTACAATATAAGCTATATATAGTAACAACAAAGGGAAGTAATTCGAAAGAAGGGAACTGCGCATGACACTTCGTCTCATGATGGTGTTTAATTGTGTCAAGCTACATCAAAATCCCTCAATGCATGAAGAAGAAATGCTTCGGACAAAGTCATTCTTGTATCTGACCTTTGGCCTCTAAGTGTGACCTTGACCTTAGACCTAGGGACCTGGTTCTTGCGCATGACACTACATCTCGTGGTGGTGAACATTTGTGCCAAGTTATATCAAAATCCCTCTATGCATGAAGAAGACATGCTCCGGACAAGGTTTTCATTCTTGTATCCTTTGACCTCTAAGTGTGACCTTGACCTTAGACCTAGGGACCTGGTTCTTGCGCATGACACTCCTTCTCATGATGATGAACAATTGTGCCAACTTTCATCAAAATCCCTCTATGTATGAAGAAGATATGCTCCGGACAAAGTCATTCTTGAATTTGACCTTTGACCTCTAAGTGTGACCTTGACCTTAGACCTAGGGACCTGGTTCTTGCGCATGACACTCCGTCTCATAATGGTGAACAACTGTGCCAAGTTTCATCAAAATCCCTTTATGCATGTAGAAGATATGCTCCGGACAAGGTCTGTGGACGCCGCCCGCCCGCCCGCCAGGGGCGTTCCCATAATACGTCCCGTTTTTCAAACGGGCGTATAAAAAATGAGTAAACTAGAAAATGCTTTTGTAAAAAAGCGCATGTCTCCCCCAATGCAAAGTCCTATAGGCAAGAAGTCAATAGGGGTCAGGAGCGAAAGTCAAAGAGACACTGATGGTTAGCTGCAATAGGGATCATCTACTTGGCATGTCCAGTCATCCCGCTAAATTTCAACACTCTTGGCCTAGTGGTTCTCAAGTCACTGTTCAGGCTCCTGTGACCTTGACCTTTGATCAAGTGACCTCAAAATAAATAGGGGTCATCTACTCTGCATGTTCAATCATCCTATTAAGTTTCAACATTGTAGGTCAAGTGGTTCTCAAGTTATTTCCAAAAAATGATTTTACATGAACAGGCCACTGTGACCTTGACCTTTAATAGACTGACCCCAAAATCAATAGGGGTAATCTACTCTGCATGTTCAATCATCCTATGAAGTTTCAACATTCTGGGTCAAGTGGTTCTCAAGTTATTGATCGGAACTGGTTATCGATGTTCAGGCCCCTGTGACCTTGACCTTTAACGGAGTGACCCCAAAAACAATAGGGGTCATTTACTCTGCATGAACAATCATCCTATGAAGTTTCAACATTCTGGGTCGAGAGGTTCTCAAGTTATTGATTGGAATTGGTTTTCCATGTTCAGGTCCCTGTGGCCTTGACCTTTAATAGAGTGACCCTAAAATCGTGAGGGGTCATCTACTTTGCATAGCCAATCATCCTATGAAGTTTCATCATTCTGGGTCAAGTGGTTCTCAAGTTACTGAACGGAAATGGTTTTCAATGTTCAGGCCCCTGTGACCTTGACCTTTCATAGAGTGACCCCAAAACCGTTAGGGGTCATCTACTCTTTATGACCAATCATCCTATTAAGTTTCAACATTCTGGGTCAAGTGGTTCTCAAGTTACTGACCGGAAATGGTTTTCAATGTTCAGGCCCCTGTGACCTTGACCTTTAATGGAGTGACCCCAAAATCGATAGGGGTCATCTACTTTGCATGTACAATCATCCTATGAAGTTTCAACATTCTGGGTCAAGTGGTTCTCTAGTTATTGATCGGAAATGGTTTTCAATGTTCAGGCCCCTGTGACCTTGACCTTTGATGGAGTGACCCCAAAATCAATAGGGGTCATCTACTCTAGCAGCCCTACAACCCTATGAAGTTTGAAGGTTCTAGGTCAAATGGTTCTCCAGTTATTGCTCGGAAATGAAGTGTGACGTACAGACGGGCGGATGGAAGGACAGACGGACGGACAGGGCAAAAACAATATGTCTCCTGGGGGAGTCATAACTAAAAGGTATGGAAGACTGATATGATTGTTGTACTCTGCAGAACTCTGCGAAAAATCCAACCTGGCCTTTATACCAACTAGGTTTTATACCAATTAGTCATGTGAAGTTTCACTGAAGTACAAGTACAGCCACGCTTTTTTAACAAGCCTAATATGTGTGCATGCCTAGACAAACAGTAAAGGTAAAAACAGAATTTCAAATTCTTTTTATTCAGAAATCCATTCTCTGAAATCTCAATTATAAGACATTTTATACTTCATTCAGAATAATTATCATTTGGTTTAACTATTTTTGTGTTCGAAACAATCAACAAAACAAGAATTGAAAAAGTTTGCAAAAGTTATGGAACCAATCCACAATCATTATCAACACAAGGAATTATATGCCTAGCCTTTGTTTTATCACTCACAAACTCATCCAGTTTTTACTGTATGATGTATCAAACACACATACACCTAGCCTTTTTTTCTGCATTAAATAGAAACCTACCTTAGCCTTAATTGTATCATATGAAAACAAATGTAGTCTTTACTGTATCATATAGAAACCTTCCTTGCTTTAAATGTATAATGAAGAAACCTGTTTACTTTAACTTTATCATAATAAAAACCTACCTAGCCTTTTTGCTTTAAATGAAAGCATACCCATACAACTAGCCTAAAGTCTGTTATATACAAACCTGTATAGCCTTTACTGTAACATACAGAAATCTACCTGGTCTTCATATTATCATGTAGAAACCTCTGTTGCCTTTTTGTATCAAATGGAAACATATATGAGCCGTGCCATGAGAAAACCCACATAGTGGGTTTGCGACCAGCATGGATTCAGACCAGCCTGCGCATCCGCGCAGTCTGGTCAGGATCAATGCTGTTCACTTTCTCCAATTCCAATAGCAGGCTGTCTAGCATACCCTGACAAAAAATTAGGGCTAATTTTAGGGCAATTTGTACAAAAAAATAGGGCTATAATTAGGAATTTGGTACAATTTTAAGGAAATTTTAGGGCTAAATTTAGGAATCTTCAAATTAAAATATGGACTTTAAAGACCATGTAATGTGCTTACCTTTATGTGATTGACATAAAAGTAACTCACAAATAGTGCTTTATTTACAGAAAAGACGTCTACCACTGGTAAACTGCTTTGAACTGTGCTAAACTGTTTTTTTCTGAATCAGAAGAACTTTTAAACAACATTTAAAACATTTTCTCTTTTTGATCATTGCAAAAAAGTTAAAAAATTAGGAATTTTTGTGAAAAAATAGGGCCCTTTTAGGAATTTCCTTTGATTTTTTTAAAAAAAATAGGAATTTTAGCCAAATTGGAAAAAAATAGGAAAAAGTAGGAATTTTAGGGACGCTAGACAGCCTGCAATAGGCTTTAAAAGCGAACAGCATGGATCCTGACCAGACTGCGCGGATGCGCAGGCTGGTCTGGATCCATGCTGGTCGCAAACCCACTATGTTGGTTTTTTCATGGCAGGGCTCAATTATTATGGTCATAACACTATCACACAGATACACACCTTTTCTTTTCTGAATTAAACAGGCACCTACCTAGCCTTTATTGTATCACAGAGTGCTGGTGGGTCCCAGGGAAGCAGGGGTAAACCTAAAACTTCTATATTCATATCATACAGTCCCTGCAAAAAAAAAAGCATTCATTCTTTTACATAGAAAATACATTTTACATTATGAAAATGACACTAAACAAGCATTCTTTTTAACTACGATAGAAGCTGTTTCCGGAACAGGTTTGCAGAAAAAAAAAATGCTGAAAATGCTGAAAATCAGTTCTGCAAATATGTAACTGACTACATGTGAGTCCAAATCTCATCTTGCATAAAGTTGTTTAGTACACAATATCTTAAGTCAGACTTATCAATTAAATACAACATCACATTTATATTCTGGTAATTATTACTCTTCAGACCTGGTTAGAAATCATTTTTATACCTATATGTGACCATGTACTGGGATTTCATGAGAATATTAAAAATTCCATACTATCTGTAAGAATGTAGCTCTAAAAAAGGAAGTATAAAAATAATTAGAATATACTATATCATATAAGATAAAGTGTGTACTTACTGTAGATATGAAATCCCCGACCCATTTAGATATCATGAGCACAATCATGATGGGGAGACCAAACGAGATCTCTCCGGTACATTCTACAATGATCACAGTCAAACTTATCGTTGTACGTAACACGCCACCTAGCTGAGATGCTGCACCAATCAATGCATACTTTCCTACCTCCATCTCCTGAAGAGTCAGAAAAGAGAGCCATATAATCTAACAACCTGCTCTTTTCAGCTTTTTATAAGTAAATACTGAGACATAAAATGAAAAGAAAGCTTCTGATTGTCTTCAAGACAACTAAAGTTTAGATTTGGGAAGCAACTAATAAATTCTGTAAGATTAGTATAAATAAAAGCAGACAGTTCATGCATACTAAATAAAAATTGCAGAAATGGTGTTATTCCCCAAAAAGAGTATTTTGTCACTAAACTGGCCTCTATTTTTCCTTTCTTTTCAACACAGAATAAATCTCCCCAAAATGTACCCAATTTATACAGGGATATTACAATATCCATCCTGTCTAGCATTAAAACATACAGAACAAAACAGATACATCTTTCTGAACATAAACGTTAAACATTACTCGTAATTGGTACATTTTACATTTAAAGGTGAGTTAGGTGAGAAAGGTGAGTTATTGTCCTGGGGTTGAACAAGTCTTGTTTTTTCTTTCTTTCAAACTTGGTTCCAAAACAGAGTGGTATTAGATTTAATTTTTTTAACTTCCTTCAAAGAACAACTAATATACATGAACATTCAAGTTAAGATTAAATCTAAACGTAAATCTAATCTAAAATGTAAATAAATGCAATGTTTTAGATATTATTATGCTGTACCTGTAAATTATGACAATTTAGAATTCTTCTTTGTGGAAACATTATAACTGAGCCGTGCCATGAGAAAACTAACTTAGTGCATTTGCGACCAGCATGGATCCAGACCAGCCTGCACATCCGCACAGTCTGGTCAGGATCTATGCTGTTTGCTAATGGTTTCTCTAACTGCAATAGGCTTTGAAAGCGAACAGTATGGATCCTGACGAGACTGTGCGAATGTGCAGGCTGGTCTGGATCCATGCTGGTCGCGTATACACTATGTTGGTTTTCTCATGGCGCAGCTCATATTCACTTTTATTTGCAAGTTCTTTCCTCTTGAATTCAAAGTATTCATGAAAATTTGACAAGAATTGTGTCAGTACAGTGGAGTCCGCTTATTTGCATAACCAATTTGTCAAAGCAAAATATGCGAATAACCGGGCTATTCGTTTATCCGAATATATGTATATGGCATCTGTTTCGGTATGCTTCGGCCGCTCTAGGAGCAATGGTTATTACTTTGAATCAATACGGCAACATTAATTAGAAAATGTGTCACTAATGGAGTGATTAATCATACCTGTGTATGTTTTAAACAAATAAAGCTGTAAACGACAATATTTTTTATTTACAACTGACTGGAATTTACCCGCGAATCGTACAGATATCAAAACGCCATGCCGGTAATTTTCCATTCCAAGAGCACGTGCGACCTATCGTAATGCCTAACTTACAACGCCGTTACTTTTGTTCATCGACACGTACACAAAAAACGCGCGTCAGGCATTCATTTTTTTATTTTATCGCTTCAGATTTTCAACACGGATTGAGAAGTAATATAGTTTGAATTCTATAACGATTTAAAAAAGGTTTTAACAGAAATGTTGGCAAAATTCTATAAAAACGGTCGAATTTCATAAAATTACTTGCAAAATTTCAAACAGCGCGATCCTAAATACTTATTACTTTCTAAAAGTAAATAGATGATACAAACTATGGGCATAAAATTCAGCCTTTTGACCAGAAAGTACAAAAAACAGAATAGAAAAATCTTAAATAATGAAAAGGCAGCAGCAAATTAAAAATATTTTTGCACAGATTTCTGTTACGCGACCTCGTGAACGTACATAGAAAATGCGGTTAAAAAACAAAAACAATAATGTTGTTCCGTATTTTTAATAAGTTTTGAATGAATCTTTGTACATGTATTTTTTGACTCGACACTTTATAATAAGATATTCTTCTCAAACCATTTTGTAATTTCCTTGAGGGCAAATAGGTCACAGGGGTAAGAAATCTGCTATTATAGTTTGACACGTTTACCTGTCAGTTTGTACGGGATATTGCACATTCGCTTTAACAAATTAAAAAGAAGCTTTTTATTGATTGTTACAACACTAGATCTACTTCTCAGCACTTAAGAACGGAGGCGGTACGATCAAACAGTGCAACATGGCGCGAAAACATGACGTAATGCCACGAAAATCTCAAGGAAACTATACAGCTTTGATCTCCACTTCTAATGTCACGCACCGATTGTCACCTAGGCGACGTGAAACAGCTGATCATCTAAAGTAATTCACAGTAAATTTTCGGCATCTTTTGATCATTTTTATTGCTGTTTGCGACCAAATTAGTGGACTTTTAGCCAAATGTTTTATGCAATTAAGTGGGACAGATTAAAAATTCAATGCAATTATGCGAAAAACTTTAAAGGTAATTATATAGGGATCGATCGGTGCTTCAAGTTCGTATGCGAATATCCGGGATATGCGATTAACCGATATGCAGTAAGTGGAACATACTGTATAATTTTTGTTATATAATTATGGTATATTCAGCTAACCAGTGGTGCTGCCTGTCACAGTACATCATGACAAAATGCATTCTGTATGCGATATAACAAAGACTAAAAATATACAAATTATTTCTCCACTGAAATAAAATAGGAGTTTATTTACACAGAAATTATTTTTTTAAGTTTCCCTAAAGCTATTTTTAGCCAAACTTTTAAATTTCAAATTCTTTGGTTACCATAGCTTATTTGTCACATCATTTGGATTCCTTTCAACTGAATACATCACTCAGGTGTAATAGACACAAAATTTGTATTATTTCATATCAAAAGGCATTTAATTATTAAGTTGCATCAACATTTCCACATTGTGTAATCATTCGGTGCAATATCTTGCCTTGGATAATTTAGGGTGACAATGAGGTTGGAAACAAGTCTGGTACAAAGCAGCATAATTATAATCCAGTTTGCCGCCCAAAAGGTCTGTTCAATGTCTTAGGGAGACACTTTGTTCATAGACATCAATACTGCCAGTCCTGTATCCTTCCCATGCAGAATAATGGCAACCATCTGTCAGATGAATATTTCAAGACACTTTGAAAAAGAACTTTGTTTTGCAGCTGCAAATTTTGAAGGATAAATTTATGCAGAAAATTTATTGTGGCGGTCTGTCTGAGATTAATTGTGTCCTCGTACATATTCAGTTGCTTTCCAATTATGACCTTTTTTTAGACAAGCAAAGAATAAAAAAATGATTAAATATGTAATACTATATTCTTTTTGCTAAGGTAAGTAATCTAGCTGTCACTTCACTAGGTTGTTGGTATTGCTTTGGTGGAATATTCAATGATCTGATGAATTTGTTGAAATACATTTCAAAGCTGAGTTTTTCCTGTGAGCACCAGGTTTTTCTTAAAAGTGGTTGCTCAGACAGTGCTGTCTCCTAGGAGTCTCTCTGGCATTATAACATTATTACTGTCCAGGTATAGTGCACTACAGTAACATTGCTACTGTCCATATGCTGTTTTCTGTATAAATAGCACTGCAAAAATGTTGTTGTCCATTTACATTTATTGTAGAGCACATGTTACTATTGATAAAATTGTTCTAGTAGTTGTGGATATTTTCATTTTTCACTGTCTTTGTCTAGGTATCTTTGCGTGACAAATTTGGGCATGATATTCAGACTGATAGATGTGGCCACAAAGTATCCAAACATGTTCAATTACAGAATTTATATCTGAACTTATATCTTATTGATTCACTTTGTTACATGGTATTTAGATCAGTTGTGGAGAAACTAAAAGCAAGTGATTTCAAAGTTTTTGTTTACTGTATACAAAACCAAAACACACAAGTTTCATCTAAATATCTCTATCCTAACTAAGTTATTAACTTAAGACTGACTAAAAACTCTCAGACTGCTCACAACAATATTAGCCGAAGTTCTGCCAAAAAATTCTTTGCAACTTTTTTTCAAGTTACAAGAACATTTTTTCATAACATCTGCCATGGGCTTGAATTGTCGTGAATAAAAGTTTCCATAAACTTCAGGACAGGAATTTCATCTATTACCTCCTCTAGATAAGAAATCTTTAAATGCACACACAGTTTGACAACTGGTGATGAGAATAGAAAACATGCATGCACAATGACAATATATTTTAGATAT
This sequence comes from Mercenaria mercenaria, assembly GCF_021730395.1. Lineage (NCBI taxonomy): Eukaryota > Metazoa > Mollusca > Bivalvia > Venerida > Veneridae > Mercenaria > Mercenaria mercenaria. The sequence continues at coordinate 18,135,678 of NC_069366.1, read as the reverse complement.
GACCATACAAGATATAGTGGTACACTAGCAAAACCCTTCCATATATTACTGCATGCAATCACATTACCATGACAACTACAGCAAAACATGCATACAGTAAGCTAGGTTAGTTACAAAGGCTCCTTGAATATATAATCAAATTATAATGAAAAATTCTTTTTAAAGAGCTTTTATCATAATAAGGCATTTTTAAACACTTTCTTCTAAAATCAGCAGCTTGTAACCTTTAATCCTGATACATTACATTTTATAACATAGTGATATGGTTTCAAAGTTAATCCAGGGAATCGGGATTTGCTTTTTGGGTAAAGCACAGTTTTTCAACAGTATTTCAGTTCTGTAATGGTGAGCAGTTTACCTAACCAGTGTTCCTGGAATCTGTACTAGTGATAACCTGTTCTCTGCAAGTAACTGCTAGCTTCTCTTAATCTACATGAATCAGAGATCAAGGGCAGATGACCTTAGACTAGGGCTGTCATTGATTGGGTCTTAGGCATATCGACGATACCGATATATCAGAAGACAATTATCGATGATACATCGATATATCGATTATTAAGTTAGATTAACAACCTATTTGTTCATATGCATACTATATACCTTCCTGTAAATGCTGTTTTTAGTTTTATTGCCTACTTTTCATATTACTGTTTGATTATGTTGTATTTGTATTTATGAAAATAAAAGAAACAAATAAAAATCAATAAAATCTTTCATTTTTATTTTGCCTTCACTTCTCTTTTGCATTTATCTAAATTTACAACTTTGTAAGCTTAACTGTTTTTGAGGGTCTGAGTGTTTATCTGGATAGTTTTTTCTCTCTGTAAAATATCGATTTTTGAAAATGGGAATCGATAATCAGTCGACAAAAAAATATCGTTGATACATCGATATCGTTTCTATCGATGACAGCCCTACCTTAGACATAATGTCTTCTATCAAACTGTCACCTGGAATGTAAGCCTTGGACAAGGAGCCAATCTACAAATTTACAATCTGTATGTTTTTGCTCTCCCTATTAAGTAAGCAAGTGGCAGCATAACTGTAGTGCAATGAAGTATATACAAGCATTGGGGCCTCCGTGGCTGAGTGGTTCAGGTCACTGACTTCAAATCACTTGACCCTCATCGATTTGGGTTTGAGCCTCACTTGGGGCGTTGAATTCTTCATGTGAGGAAGCCATCCAGCTGGCTTATGGAAGGTCGGTGGTCTACCCAGGTGTCCGCTCGTGGGGAAATAATGCACGGAGGGGCACCTGGGGTCTTCCTCCACCATCAAAGCTGGAAAGTCGCCATATGACCTGTAACTGTGTCGATGCGACGTTAAACCTAACAAAATAAATAAATATACAAGCATTACGTAACCTATGAATGTAATAATGTAGAGCAATGAAATGGTTTTCAGCTTGAACCCAAACACTGCAATATTGCAGAGCAATGAAATATTTATAGGCATTTGAACAAATAGATTTACTATATTGTACAGCAATTAATGTTAATAAGCATTATACCTATAAATTAAATATTGCAGCGCAACAGAACATTTCTAAGCAAAAACATTTACCTAAATAGTATGTAATTTTGTAGAGCAATGAAGTGCTTAACAGAATCATATATCAACCTGTTACCTGTAATTTTGTTAAGTAATGAAATATTTGCAAGCATATCATCAATGATTTAAGTATTTTATTGCAATGAAATGTTTATAACCATTTTTACCTATGAATTTACTACTGCAGTGCAACTGAATCGTTAAAAGCATATGATGTTTAATGTAACATTATAAAGCAATGAAATGTTTGCAAGCATCAAAGCTTATGAATGTATAATTTTGTAGAGCAATGAAATGTTTATAAGCATTTTTGCCCATGAATTTAATACTGCAGTGTAATTGAATCATTAAAAGCATAATTTATAATGTTTAATGTAACATGATAAAGCAATGAAATGTTTATAAGCATTTTTGCCCATGAATTTAATACTGCAGTGTAACTGAATCATTAAAAGCATAATTTATAATGTTTAATGTAACATGATAAAGCAATGAAATGTTTATAAGCATTTTTGCCTATGAATTTAGTACTGTAGTGCAATAAAATGGTTCCAAGCTGGTTAGCTATTTGGCAAAATGATGTAATGAGAATTAGAACTGTTTACATAATATTTTTTCTCTGTTGTTATCAATTGTTTCTTCAAAGCCATTACAAGATGTTTACTGTTTATTGCAGGGAGGTTCTTTATATAACACAGCCTGTTTATTTATAAAAACTTAAGACTTCTGTTCTGACTTTTTAAATAATTCACTAAACCATATATATTATGTAAATTGCTGCTGCAACAATCAGTCTAGTATTACTGATGGAAAAAGGACATTTTAAGGGCAATGTTACATGCAACTCTAACCTTTCGCACAGGTGCTCATCCAGTCTTGGTGCCCATATAAGGGTCCCCCAATAAAAAAAGTTAAAAACTACTTTTTTTAATCCTAAAAGAAAAAAATATTTTTGAAAAAAATTGTTTTACTACATACTGATACAAATTGTATCAGTGTACTGATACAATGTATCAGTGTATAGTAAAAAAAACAAATTTCACTTGTATTAAATGTACCAAAACTTGTGAGTTTCTTTTCTTCAAAACTGTCTTTTTGATAATATTTGTCAAACAAATTACACCAAGTAAAGATAATAGTCTAAGAAGTAGTTTTGATGTATGTATAATACAGTGTTTCACAATCATTTTACACCAATTAACAACATTTAATATTTCAACAGCTATCATGCAACACTTGCATCTCATAAACAAACAAACGTATATTGTACATGCAATCAAACAGCTGGAATATTTGATCAACCCCTAATGAAGCATGTACTCAATTACTGTGTCTTTGCCCTTAACCATCCATTTACCTCATGCAAACATTTTAAAACATGTTTATAACACACACACACACAAACCTGACGTCTAAATTTAGCAAACACCTTATGTATTAAAAGTACTTTCAATGCCACTGATTATGAACAAAATCAAGCCATGCCCAAAACTCATGCCACTCACACATGAAACAACACTGTTATGATTAACCAAGAGAATCTGAGTGCAGGATCAAATGTTACAAACCTGAGTTTGGTGACCAGTCTATAAACTTGCGTATCTGATTGGCTATTTCTGATCACATTTTGATACTGACCAATGAAAAAGCAGCATTCCCAGACTAGTCTCCAATCTTAGTTTTATAATCTTGGTTCCTGTATGCCATTTTATAAAATTAATGTCAGAATGCTATAATTCCTTCACAGTATTTATAATATAATAAAAACTCCACCTTAAAAGCAAAACTCCTTTCATAATTTCAAATCTGCACTTGCTTTTCTGTCTAAAATTTTACCTATCATTTGAATGTCTTTTCCATCACAAACATATCTAAAGTAACATATATTCATAAGAGCAAGTGTGAAAAAAGATTTCTCTGGTTTATCAATATTGTTCTGTTCTGTGTCACATATCAACAATATAAATGGCACACCAAAAGGAGTTAACTCAATTTCAGTGTTATATAACAATACTTACAGCATACCAAAGGGAGTTAACTCATACTCTGCATTATATATCAACAACAGAAATGGCATACCAAAGGGAGTTAACTCTGTGTTGATACATACCACAATATCCATGCTGACAAGAAGAAAAATAAAAATCAACAAAAATTATAACAAAAATTAAGTGTATTTTGGAACTTCGGGTAACACTGTATAGCGTCAGACACTAGCTGTGGACATAGCACTCAGAAAACTTTGTAAACTCATTCCCAGTCTAATGAACCCCATAATCCCTGTCCCATTAACAACAAACTAATTCAATAAAGACATCCATATTCTGACAGTATACACTTTTGACAGATATTTTGATTTCACCAAATGAACACCCTCCCCAGTCGCTCCCCTGCCCCACACACTTCTTAAACACCGTGTCAAATTAAAAGACAGCAAACCATCTCCACTATACAGCAGGTGGACAAATCAGCATTCTGTTAAAATTCTCAGAGGTGTCATAATTATGTGCTTCAAATAATATAATCAAATGCATGTTAATATGTGTTGCACAAAGAAATGTTATAATTCTTGAATTCTTCTGTTTCAAAACAAAATAATCAGGATATTTGAGCCACGCCATGACAAAAAATCAACATAGTGGCTTTGCGACCAGCATGGATCCAGACCAGCCTGTGCATCCACGCAGTCTGGTCAGGATCCATGCTGTTTGCTAACGGTTTCTCTAATTGCAATAGGCTTTGAAAGTGAACAGCATGGATCCTGACCAGACTGCGCGGTTCGCAGGCTGGTCTGGATCCATGCTGGTTGCAAACACACTATGATGGTTTTCTCATGATGCGGCTCATATATTAAAGTTTCCCACATTATTCCAGATCCACAAGCATCTCAGAGCCATTATCAGCAGACAGACCACTATCATAATGTTGTTAGCAGTTGCAGGCTGCATGACTGTGTATTATCTAATTACATCAAATATTCCCAGTCTGATGCTCTGTAATGAGTGAGGGAACATTTTATGATACTTGTCTTGTAACCTCTATTTTCTCCTAGTTACTCATTAACATCTAATTGTCTAGACATTCACTTTAAAATGCAAGTAATTAGTAGGTATTCTATCAATTATTGTTCTGTATTCCCGTAATATTTCATCTAATTATGTGATATACACAATTTTAAAAACAAAGTTCATAAACTTTCATGTCTTTAATAGGTCCAGCAGTTTCATCTAAAGTTCTCAATTTAAAATTTGTTTCTGTTTAAATATCAAATATTATTACCAGCCAACATGTTATTCTGAAACTCAAAAAATAGTCAGCAATTACATGTTACACTTGGTAACATGAAATCAATTTAAAAGTTACAAAAAAAATTTAATTAGTCACTGCTTACAGATCTGAGATAAAGAATATAATCAAGATTGAAAACTAAAGATAGGAAAGAATATCTCTGACAATCAAGGGACATAACTCTGGTCTGACTTATAGAAACCCAGAACAAAGTCCCAGGTGCATAACTTCATATGCTGATAATATTCCTATGTTTCAAGACCCTAGGTCAAATACTTTTTGAGACATGTGCAAACAACTTTTACGCCTTTTTATGCATATTTTGGACTAAGTCAAGGGCCATAACTCTGGCCTGGCACAGTGATATCTATACCAAACCCCAGGTGCATAACTTCATATGCTGAATAAATTATTCCAGTAATGTTTCACAATACTTGGTCAAATACTTTTTGATATACATGCAACACAATCTTAGGCCCTTTTTATGCATATTTTTGACAAAGTGAAGGGCTATAACTCTGGTCTGACTGTGTGAGATCCAAATTAAAACCCCTGGTGCACAACTTTCTGTGCTGAATAACAATCCTGTGAGGTTTGATGAATCTGGGTCAAATGCTTTTTGAGATATGAACAACATAAATTTGGATGGACTGATGGACAAGGGCAAATCTAAGTGCCCAACCCCCAAATATTCAGTAATAAAAGAAGAAACAAGAGGACCATGATGGTCCTGAATCGCTCACCTATCCCCACATGACCCAGTGTTGAACTGAGTATGACGTCGTTATTTCTATTATTTGACAAAGTGACCTAGTTTTTCAGCACATGTGACATAGATATCATCAAGATAAAAAATTCTGACAAATTTTCATGAAGATCCATTGAAAAATATGGCCTCTAGAGAGGTCACAAGGTTTTTCTATTATTTGACCCAATGACCTAGTTTTTGAAGGCACGTGACCCACTTTTAAACTTGATCTAGATATCATCAAGGTGAACATTCTCACCAATTTTCATGAAGATCTCGTGAAAAATATGGCCTCTAGAGAGGTCACAAGGTTTTTCTATTTTTCGACCTACTGACCTAGTTTTTGATGGCACATGACCCAGTTACGAACCTGACCTAGATATCATCAAGCTGAACAGTCTCACCAATTTTCATGAAGATCCATAGAGAAATATGGCCTCTAGAGAGGTCACAAGGTTTTTCTATTTTTAGACCTACTGACCTAGTTTTTGACCCCACGTGACCCAGTTTCAAACCTGACCTAGATATCATCAAGATGAATCTTCTGACCAATACTCATGAAGATCTCATGAAAAATATGGCCTCTAGAGAGGTCACAAGGTTTTTCTATTTTTAGATCTACTGACCTAGTTTTTAACCCCACGTGACCCAGTTTCGAACTTGATCTAGATATCATCAAGGTTAACATTCTGACCAATTTTCATGAAGATCCATTGAAAAATATGGCCTCTAGAGAGGTCACAAGGTTTTTCTATTTTTAGACCTACTGACCTAGTTTTAGACGGCACGTGACCCAGTTTCGAACTTGATCTAGATATCATCAAGGTGAACATTCTGACCAATTTTCATGAAGATCCATTGAGAAATATGGCCTCTAAAGAGGTCACAAGGTTTTTCTATTTTTAGACCTACTGACCTAGTTTTTGTTCCCACATGACCCAGTATCGAACTTGACCTAGATATCATCAAGGTGAACATTCTGACCAATATTCATGGAGATCTCATGAAAAATATGGCCTCTAGAGAGGTCACAAGGTTTTTCTATTTTTAGATCTACTGACCTAGTTTTTACCCCCACGTGACCCAGTTTCGAACCTGACCTAGATATCATCAAGCTGAACATTCTGACCAATATTCATGAAGATCCATTGAGAAATATGGCCTCTAGAGAGGTCACAAGGTTTTTCTATTTTTAGATCTACTGACCTAGTTTTTAACCCCACGTGACCCAGTTTCGAACTTGATCTAGATATCATCAAGGTTAACATTCTGACCAATTTTCATGAAGATCTTGTGAAATATATGGCCTCTAGAGAGGTCACAAGGTTTTTCTATTTTTAGACCTACTGACCTAGTTTTAGACGGCACGTGACCCAGTTTCGAACTTGACCCAGATATCATCAAGGTGAACATTTTGACCAATTTTCATGAAGATCCATTGAGAAATATGGCCTCTAGAGAGGTCACAAGGTTTTTCTATTTTTAGACCTACTGACCTAGTTTTTGTTCCCACATGACCCAGTATCGAACTTGACCTAGATATCATCAAGGTGAACATTCTGACCAATATTCATGGAGATCTCATGAAAAATATGGCCTCTAGAGAGGTCACAAGGTTTTTCTATTTTTAGATCTACTGACCTAGTTTTTACCCCCACGTGACCCAGTTTCGAACTTGACCTAGATATCATCAAGCTGAACATTCTGACCAATATTCATGAAGATCCATTGAGAAATATGGCCTCTAGAGAGGTCACAAGGTTTTTCTATTTTTAGACCTAATGACCTAGTTTTTGATCCCACGTGACCCAGTTTCAAACTTGACCTAGATATCATCAAGGTGAACATTCTGACCAATATTCATGAAGATCTCATGAAAAATATGGCCTCTAGAGAGGTCACAAGGTTTTTCTATTTTTAGACCTACTGACCTAGTTTTTGACCCCACGTGACCCAGTTTCGAACTTGACCTAGATTTCATCAAGGTTAACATTCTGACCAATATTCATGAAGATCTCATGAAAAATATGGCCTCTAGAGAGGTCACAAGGTTTTTCTATTTTTAGACCTACTGACCTAGTTTTTGTTCCCACGTGACCCAGTTTCGAACTTGACCTAGATATCATCAAGGTGAACATTCTGACCAATTTTCATGAAGATCTTGTGAAATATATGGCCTCTAGAGAGGTCACAAGGTTTTTCTATTTTTAGACCTACTGACCTAGTTTTTGATGGCACGTGACCCAGTTTCGATCTTGACCTAGATATCATCAAGGTGAACATTCTGACCAATTTTCATAAAGATCCCATGAAAAATGTGACAAGCAAAAGTTTACGGACGCAACGCACGGACGGACGACGGACGCCGCGCGATCACAAAAGCTCACCTTGTCACTTTGTGACAGGTGAGCTAAAAAAAAAGAGTGAAAGTGCATCAAACCTTAAACCTAAAATTCTGATTAAAAAGGGTCATAATTCATAAAATATTACTGGAAAGGTTACATCCCCTGTGTCATATGATGTGGTTGAAGATGCAGACAACTATTTTAAGTCTGAAGCAAACCTATACTCCTACTAAAATTACTAACAGTCTTGTGATGGACTTGCCATATGGGCTACCAGTGGCGAATATAAATAAGCTGAAATACACACACATATTTTAGTAACAGAAATAAAGTGACTTTTTTTTGTTTTGTTTTGGGTTTAAGGCCATTTTTCAACAGTATTTCAGTTATATAACGGTGGGCAGTTAACCTAACCAGTGTTCCTGGATTTTGTACCAGTACAAACCTGTTCTCCGCAAGTAACTGCCAACTTCCCCACACGAATCAAAGGTGGAGGATGAATGATTTCAGACACAATTTCTTTTATCAAATTGTCATGGAGAACATACGGCCTGCCAGGGGATCGAACTCACGCCTGTAGATCTCAGCTCTACATATTGAGCTAAGCAGGTGGGTTAAATAAAGTGAAAGTGCATAAAGATGTGGACATAATGATTAGTAGGACAGTTCTTCATATACTTCTTAACTAACTCAAGTTAAAAACCCTTTTCCTTAATCTGAAATTGCTCTTTACATTCTTCATTTATCAGCAAAGTACTCCAGGTAAACTAAACATTTTAAGATAATGCTAATGAAGAACACAACTGAACTACAATAACAAACTTAACCACAACTTGAAATATAGTAACGCTTAAAAATAACTTGGTAAAATAATGTTTTAAAATAACTTGATATAATCCTGGTACCCTATGCTGTGGTGAAAGAGAAAATTAAACTACATAAGCATACTATATAGCACAATAACAGAGGTAAAATTTTGTGTAAGTTAACAGAAATGCATGGTAAATTCAAAGCCAAGTATTTATCACAGAAATTGTAAATGCAATCTATCTTTATATTCAGTATTTTAAAGGCATTGAAACTACAAAAAGGAGAGTGGGGAAATGAAAATGCTAGACACACAAATAAAAAATACTAATATAGCTTAAAAGTATTAAAAAAAAATAAGAATACAAATTCTTGGATTAAAGTGTCTATAATTTCAATAAAGGCTTTAAGTAGCAACTGCAGAGGGCAGTTATGACCCCAAAGACACTCAGCTGACCTTGACCATCTGCCCTGAGAAAAAGGTAGGGTTCTCCCCAGTGCCATTTAGCATAGTAGTGGCTTTCAAAATGAAACAGAATGCAGTTTTATAAACTTGCCACCTTAATTTCCACTCAGAAAGCTTTCAATTTACTTAGCTGCATGCCTTTCAATGACCAATGATTACCTCTTCATTTCTCTTTTACTTAGGGCACATTTCCCTACTTTACAAGGTGTGCCAATCTTACCAAACATCACTGGCATGAACAGACCAAGTTTGGTGAAGACAAAACTTGAGAAGTTGCCTGAAGTTCTTTTTTTAATTTTAGCTCTGGTAGCCCCTAAATGGGACCAAGCCACAGCATCTGAACAAACTTAAGAATGGTCCATAAAGTTTCTACAGGCCAAGTTTGGTGAATTTCTATCATGGTTCATGAGAAAAAGTCACTTAAATGGTTTTCCAGTTTTAGCTCTGGCGGTCCCTAAAATGGGTTTAGTGAAACTATTTCAACATACTTGAGAGGAACTCATGACAGGATGCTACAGTTCAAGTTTGATGTACTTCTAACCAACAGTTTTGGATAAGAAAATTTTAAAGTAAAAATGCTGACGCAGGACAACAGATGATAGACGCATTACCATCCACCTATTCTCATAGCTTACCCTGAACATTGCTCAGGTGAGCTTAAAACATGAGATGCCTGTGTTTTACACAACAGCCAAAAAATGGAATGATACAGACATACTTAAAGTTAAAACTGTATTTCTAATTATATCTACTAATCTTGTCAAACAAAGTGAAACTTACGAAAATATGATACTTGACTTTTCATTATAAATCAAAACTGACTAAAGCTTTTGTTTTAATAATTTACTCATATACGACTGGTTGCAATAATATGGGCATGCAATAAGTAAATTCTAAAAAATATCTTACATAGTGTTCTCTATCCCCTGGAAACAGATTGACGACGGCGATACCAAACAGCCGCCCCCAGGTGGCGCCGATAACTAGAGAGGGTATAAATACACCACTTGATACACTGAGGCCGTATGTCCAGACAGCGAGGAAAAAGAAAACGATAACAAAGATAACCAGACTAAGTGCATTAAACGAACCTGAAAAATATGAAAATAACGTGTAAACAAAATATTATTATTTAAGATCTAAGTTGTGCTGATGCAATTTATACAAAAGCTGGAAAAAATAATCTGAAATAATCTAACTATCAATTTCTCAGTGTTTTATGACGTAGATATTTTTTTGAAAAAAGTCTCATGAATAAGGAATGTCTGATAGATTGTTTTGAATTGTTTACAAATTGAACTGAATTAACAGTAGATATAAAGTTTAAAAGAAAATCAATACCAGACAGAAAGCTCTCAAATGTACCAATTCTGCCATAATGTGATATCTTTTCAAATTAAGCACAGCAAAAAATCAGATTCAACAAATTGTACAATGAACTTGGGAGACACAGGACTGTCTAGAAATATATTTACTGGATCCAAACACAGATTTTTAACTCCTTTGATAAATAACTTCCATTCCAGATACATTTTCAAGAAGACGGTCAAGTTCTACATGTTCTTTCTCTATAGATTGGCCAGGGTATGAAATATATAGGTTGTGTTAACAATGTGTGGAGGTAACAACCAATATATTTCATACCCAAATTAAAACCATTCGAGTTGCAATTCATATCATAAATGATTATACAGCATTGTTTTCTCTTTCATATGTATTGTTTTAACCCTTACCCTGCTATATTTCTAAAATGGACTGGTCCATCTTTCAATTTGGTCAGTACCACTTATTACTCAAAGGGGTTTTCACTGAAAATTTACTGACTGAATAGCGAACAGTGCAGACCATGATCAGACTGCACGGATGTGCAGGCTGATCTTGGTCTGCACTGGTCGCAAAGGCAGAATCATCTGCCGCCAGCAGGCTAAGGGTTAATTCATCTGAAGCTGCATTCTTTGGATGTCAACAATCTCTGAAAGGACCATACTATCCACCAATAGTGTTATATGAATAGAGATGTTCACTTGTCTCAAGTAAAGGAATGCATTTCCTGCCATCAAATATAATAATGTGACCAAGGTAAGCAAGTAAGTCAACGAAAAGTTGTCCCTTCTTTGTGATAGTAACAGAAATTGAAAGGCAACTGATGTATACAGTTTTATTAAAAGAGCAGCAAATGTTGGTATCAACAGTACCTGTACTTGTTCTAATTTACTAAATGAAACAACTGTAACAGTTTAGGAAAAGAACACATACAAAAAATAGCACGCCTATGTGTGCCATCACTCATCTGCAAGTGCTTGACAATATGTAAGGAAAGAAATATAGTTCAGATTTTCTAAGTACAAAAAGGGCCATAATTCTGGCAAAATGCAGATTAGAGTCATGGTTCTTGGCCTACACAGTCACCAAGTGTGCAAAGTTTCAAAACTGTAGCTCTTATAGTTTTTGAAAAAAAAAGTGACCTAAACAAAAATATTTACCAAGAAACTCAAATTTTCCAAGTACAAAAAGGGCCATAATTCTAACAAAATGCAAATCGGAGTTGGTTCTTGGCCTACATAGTCCCCTAATGATGATAAACAAGTGTGCAGTTTCAAAGCTGTAGCTCGTACAGTTTTTGAGAAAAGGTGGACCTACCGTAGATACCCGTGTATAATGCGCACCCGTGTATAATGCGCACCCCCGATCTTAGTCCAAAATCCTGGGGAAAAAAAAAAAAAAAAAAAAAAAAAAAAAAAAAAATTTGGTCAATTTTGAGGTGGATGGAAAACGAAAGTAGAGTTTACATCGACACCGGTAATAAATTTTATCTCCACGGCGGAGAGCAGCATCGGTCTCACGGTACTATCGATTTTTGTTTTCTCGAAAATAAAACCAGTAAATTATTGTTATATTTGTTGTTTTACCTTTTTTAATTCACTATTTTGAATAAATAAATAGCAGCTGATTCAATATTTCGGAATGGTATCTTTCAAAATGACATAAGCTTCTCAATTTAAACTGATAACAAAAGGTGTGATAGTCTTTTTGTCACGATCATAAAGCCAGTAATTACCGGCAATCAACGTGTCACCTCGTGTCAATTATGTTGTTCACAGTTTGATCTCGGTTAAAGATAATTCTCGATCTTTAATTAGTAACATAATTTTTGTGATTTATAAACATTTCTTTCGTCAAAATACTTTTAAATTTATATGAAATTAATTTTGTTTGAAAAAAAAATAAACAATTCGATCTTTTACGGAACGTAACGGCAATCTTAGATTTTAGCGGAGACAGTAAGCGCGGGGAGTAGTTTCCCTTTACCAAAATGGCGAACATCGGTAACAAACTTGTTTTGAAGTTGGAAAATTGTCTATACCTGTGTATTATGCGCACCCACGATTCGGGGGTGGTCCCGGGGGTCAAAAAACTGCGCATTATACATGGGTATCTACGGTAAACAAAAATTTTAACCCATGCCGATGTCAATGTGTTGTCATAAACCCACTGAAACACCTGAATAAATTGTCTTTACTTGTCTTTTTCTTTTGGAAGTTCATTGTACTAAGAAAAGAACAATTAACCAACTTTTCTTGTAGTTTCTTACAGAAAGAGGCAAAATAAGAGCAATAAAGTGAAAATGAAATTGTGGAGAATGTCTTGAGTTTATTGTTTGAAAACTGAAGACACAAGTGAAATCAGAACACACTTAAAGTAATAAAGAGTTTTTACTATCTCCAGGAATGCAATAAAGCATTGCAATAAGGACACAATACTGCAAAGTTTAAATTCCAGCTGGTGTTTGTCATAACTAAAAGCCTTCACCTTGTATAAGTTATAAAAAGAATCAACTCTTGATGAACACAATTAGAATATCTACGAGGCAGATAAACTGTTTTGAGGTTTACAGCTAGTCCAGAATTAAAGTACCATGGCAATTTCAAGCTTAATTTGTCACCACTGATATCAAGTTCCATCCACACAAAATGCTTTACTACATATATATCCTTAACACTTTATATATATATATTATATATATTAAATTTATACTGTTAAGTTCGATTAAGACTCCCAACATTTACAGAATTTGTTAATGTATACATGATTGTTCTAACACGAAACAATAGCGTTTAAATGCCTTTCAATTTCTGCCTTCAATCATGACTTTGTCTGGCTTTTTCCTTTCTATAACAGGGGCTCACAATAATATTGTAAAAGCATTATTTTCTCAAATTAAACTGTAAAAATGTCCCACTTTCAAAGTAACTTTTAACCTTTATCCTGCTAAATTTCTAAAATGAACTAGTTCATCATTCAATTTGGGCATTACCACTTATTATTCAAAGGAGTGTTCACTGAATATTAACTGACTGAATAGTGAACAGTGCAGACCATGATCATGCATTAAAAAGTTTATTAGCACTGATATTTTTGAAATTTTTCTAAATGCAAAAAAAACATGACAAAAGTGTATCATTTATAAAACGCATACCTAATAAAAAGACTGTTAGCTTTGCTTTGAGAAATATACTCTCTCTGCCAAGTAATACTGGCATCTACAGATAAACAATTCCCCCACTGCAAAACTCTTGCATATTTCATGATAAATATCTAACAACCTATCATTAATTTAAAACGAATTCTAAAGCCTCTCTATTACTAAATTATATTATTTAAACCATTTATGTATTAGAAATAAATTTAGGAAAAATTGTTGGCCTTGACACAGGCAGAAATTTAACTTTTCAAGGGTGTTTGTAAATAACTGGCGTACCTTACTCAATGCAACATGTAACAAGCTTTGAGTGTTTGAATGTAAATTATTAGTGTGCCTATCAAATGTATCATGTAAAAATTTATTTATTTTGTTGGTTTTAACGTCACACCGACACAATTATAGGTCATATGGCGACTTTCAAGCTTTGATGATGGAAGATTTAGACCCCAGGTGCCCCTCCATGCATTATTTCATCACGAGCGGGCACCCGAGTAGAACCACAGACCTTCAGTCACCCAGCTGGATGGCTTCCTCACATGAAGAATTCAACGCCCCAAGTAAGGCGTAAGTTTGCTTTTCAATGGTGTGGCATACCAAATGGATCAATAACAAAGCTTTGAGTGTTTGACAATCAATGGCATGCCATACCAAATGGATATTAACAAGGCTTTGAGTGTCTGACTGTAAATCTATGGTGTGGCATACAAAATGGATCATTAACAAGGCTTTGAGTGTTTGACTGTAAATCTATGGTGTGGCATACAAAATGGATCATTAACAAGGGTCTGAGTGTTTGACAATAAATGCTGTAGAATACCAAATGGATCATTAACAAAGGTCTGAGTGTTTGACTGTAAATCTTTGGTGTGGCATACAAAATGGATCATTAACAAAGCTTTGAGTGTCTGAATGTAAATCAATAGTGTGCTTTACCACAATGCTTCGAGTGTTTGCCTGTAGATAAATGGTAAACAATACAGAATGGATCATGTTACAAGGTTTTTAGTGTCTGACTGTAAATTAATGGTGTGCCTTACCAAATGGATCATGTAACAAAGCTTTGAGACATCCTTCAGGGGTTGCCAGGAATATTGTGGATAAGGAATGTCGTTCACCTTCAGGACAATGCATCTGAAATAAAGTATACAATTCCTTTTTGTAAGATATAACAACAGAACACTACATATCTGAAGTAATGCTCAGAATGTTTCAGAATTCTACAGACTACTATGCATATCATATTGTACAGGTATTCTTGTTTTTGGCCCACACTCCTTTTTCAGATCGATACTGTATTTTTAAGTAAAATACATTTGGGAGAAGCTGAAGTTAAATATTTATGTAATTGCATTCATGAAATACTTAATTTCATTATCCAAACAATTAATCACAAATATAAAATGTAAATTTACATTTGATACACATCTGCATTTAATTTACAGCATTTCTTTGTTAAATCTGAAGCTAGTTTTCTGAGAACTCTACTTTAAGTTAGACGATATGGATTGGACATGAAATAAAGCTATCTGATTAATGACCTTAGGGTGGCCTTGACCCTAGTCATGGGCTTTGCTTGAATACTGTAGTATCATGACGGAAAACGTGTATGGGTAGTTATTTGAATATACGTTAAACGATTTTGCAGATATGCTTCCAGCAATATAGCCCATTATATTCTTTGCATCTAGTTGTATAAAAATTCAAGTATAGTACACAAAACAAAACAGATTTACCTGAGTAACAATGGCACTAGAATCATAAGGTGTTTTACTGGTACATGAGTTTATACTGATTATCATAATGAAAGATAACAATCCTGTCACAGCAGTTACCAGACCTGCTTCTGCTACCTTCAACCATTTCAGCTTGATAAATCTGAAACAAAATGTAAGCCAATGATATTGAATCATTCATCTGTATAGGCCATTTTAAATCAGATTACATAAATTCTTTTAATCACAACTGTTCAGTTCACCCAAATCACTCTCAACTTGGCATCCTAAAAAATAAACTACAGGTATAAAATAAGGAAATCCTTGCCCAGTTTGAACCTATCAGGCTATGACCTTGCTAAAGCAGATAATATTCATCCCTTAGCATACACAACATTTCACCCTCTGTCACAATATTTCAGATTTTCAACAGGTGTATCAATGGTCACTTAATCTTATTGCTGGTGATGGTTTCAACCAAATACAATGAAGCTCTCATCATAAATATTTTTTCTGGTTGATACAGAGGAAAAATCAGTTAAATGTTAGGTCAGTTAAATCATCATCTGCACCATCATGTTAGCTCAGTTAGTAGAGAAAATGTCTATGAAAAAGAGATTGCATGTGCCATCCCCAGGTGAAACAAGAGATTGCAAGTTCAATCCATGGATGACATGAAAGATTGCAAGCTCCACACACACTACCCCCCACCCCTCTTTGAAATGAGAAACTGCAAGTTCCATACTCGTGTGAAACGATTGATTGCAAGTTCCATCCTGGGGTGAAACAGGAGATTGTAAGTTTGATCCCCAGGTGACTTGAGAGACTGCGAGTTCCATCCCCAAGTGACTTCAGAGATTGCAAGTTCCATCCCCAAGTGAAATGAGAAATTGCAAGTTCCATCCAAGTTGAAAGTTTCATCCCCAGGTTAAACGAGATTGCAAGTGCCATACTAAGGTGAAAGTGAAGCTAGATATTTCTATCCCCACAATTTGAAACAGAAATTGATCCCCACAATTTGAAACAGAAATTGAAAAACCGACTGCCATTGCACAAATAAAATAGATTCCCGGGTGGGGCATATGTTCTCCATGACATATTTGATAAAAGACATTGTTATTGAAATCATTCATCTTCCACCTCTGATTATTCATGTGGGGAAGTTGGCAGTTACTTGCAGAGAACTGGTTTGTACGGGTACAGAATCCAGTAACACTGGTTAGCTTAACCGGTCGCCGTTACATAACTGAAATGATGCTGAACCCAGAACAAACAAACAAATAAAATATTCTTGTAAAAAGTATTTAAATCTCCAGCTAGACTATCTGGTAAATACTTGATGTCCACCTAGACTATCCAGTAAGTACTTAACTCTAAATTTAGACTGTTTGGTAAATACCTAAATCTCCATTTACACTATCTGGTAAATTCTTTAAAATCTGCTATGACTAGACTTCCTGGTAAATAAGTACTTAAATTATCCACCTAGACTATCCAGTAAATGCTTAAATCTCCACTTCGATGATCTGATAAATACAAACATCCACTAGGACTATGTGGTTAAAACTTAAATCTCCGCTAGGGCATCTGGTTAATGCTTAAATCTCCATCTAGACTTTTGAGCAAGTAAGCACAAATTCTCCACCTAGACTATCTGTTAAGTGCTTAAACCTCAATTTTGATGATCTGGTATCTCCTGGATAATCTCCACTTTTGACTGTCTGGTAAATACTTAAAACTCCATTTGGTTCTAACTTATATATCAAAGTTTAGAAAATCAGTCTTGTGAAAATCAAAAAAAGCATTTGTAAAGTACAGAAATCATTACTCTTAAAATGTATAAAATGCAGCTTGCTAAAGTAATGAAGGCCCAGACACATGGCTGACTTGAGCAATTCGTGTTGTACCCAGCAGTTTCTTTTATATTCTTTTTTTTTTATGATTTGAGCATTTTGCAACTTCTAGTGATCAGTTTTATTGTATTATTTAAGTATAGAGAAAGAACTTCCTACCTGTATCTAAACACAGTGAGTTTGTAGTTGAGCACAACAAAAGCAGCACCAATAAGACCACCTGTAACATACATCAAAATAGACATCTTATCTCAAATTCTGTAGTGTTGCTATCTTTTAGTATCAAATCATTTTACAGTATCTATGCTATTTATCAGCACTAAAATAGTGTTACCATAGCTTTGCACTCAGACTGGGTCAAAAGGTAGATTGGTTCATTTAGAATGGCCGAAATTGAAATAAAAATTAATACTTTTCACCTTTTCATTGATAATATAATTTAAGTTGAATCTGTAACAACATTTTTTCAATCTTAAATTTTCTTTGTACCATGTTACCCTTATGATTAGTTTTGTGAAATGCAGCAACGCAGCTTATAAGAAATCAATTACCTTAAGTTTGCTTTAAACTGAGTGGTGACAAAGTATGATTTGAATATAAATGTTCAGTTCATTTTGCTAATCAATCTAAACAAGAGCTGTCCGTAAGACAGCAAATGCTGGACTATTCTAAATGTTGTCCAAGAAGCATGAATATTACCCTAAATGTTAGAATATCTACAGAGTTTCAATCCAGTATCTGTTTTAGTTTTGGAGATAGGAACTTGCATGCAAAACTTCCAGAAGTTTTAAGTTCACAGGGGACATAATTTGGCCAAAATGCATGTCAGAGTTATGGGACTTGATGCTATTACCTAGGTTTATAACCCGAAGACACATGAAAAGTTTAAATTTAATATCTGCATTTGATTTGGAGATAGTAACATAGATGCAAAACTTTAACCAGGATTTTCTAAGTCCAAAAGGGGGCATTATTTGGCCAAAATTCATATCAGAGTCAGGGGACTTGACCCAGTGAGGTTGGTAATTGACCTTGAAAAAGAAAAAGTAAGTTTCAAAGCTATATGCCTTTAAATGACAGCCATATGTACTTGCATGCAAAACTGTAACCAAGGTGTGATGCAGACACCAATGCAAGAGTGGGCAGAATAGCTAGACTATTCTTTGAATAGTCGAGCTAAAAATGGTATCTGTTTATTTTGCTAATCAATCAAACATTTTTTTTTTCAGGGAAAAAATACGCTTTTCAACATCTTCAGCACCCAGCTAGGAATCAGTTTGTGCATGTCTTTGCTTTTGTTTTGTTTTTGGTATTGTTTTGTTTTGCTAGGAGTATACAGAAACACTTCCATTCTAACACATGTGAACGTTTCAGCTCGAAAGGTGGGAAAAAGAAAGAATCAATCGGTCTCTCTGATATACACAAGTGCAAGATACAGTAAATAATCATTGATATGATTCTAGAAATGATAACAGAGAAAACAGTAATAATTTCCAGCAATAAAGGATGATCTGTAATAGCATGGGAAGATATGAGACAAAAAAGATTTTTAAAAGATCTTATTTTTTAAGTTAAAAACTTTTTCTGACCCACACAAGTCCAGTGGGTTTGGACTGAAGAGGCCAACAAACAAAATTTTAATTCATGCTTAATGTAGTAAATCTTAATACACACCTTGACCTGATTACCTAGCTGGGTAGGGAGTGACATATATCACTACACATGTACTTACCTACAACTGCCATCACCAAGAACACAGGTATCTCTATCAGATCAAACTTTAAATTCTAAAAAAAAAAACAAAAAAAAACCACTCATCTTAATAAAGTACTTTTAGGCTGCAAAACACATACAAGTATAATATTTACTGATGTTAACTACATGTGAATGCAGTTACTGTATATGTGGTTAATTGTAAGATGCAGAAATGCTTGCGGTCTTCAATCAGATCTCATACTGTAAAAGCACATATTTTCGCTGGGTCAAAATTTCGCGAATCTGAAATTTTGAGTACATTCGCGAGGTTTAATATTCGCGAAGTTGTAAAAATGGTATCCTACTTGAAATTGAATTATATAAATGCTGAATATTTACATTAGGATTAATTTTGGCGATACATAGGGCCTTGCGAATGTAGCAAAATTTAAACCCTCGTGAAAATTTCTGCTTTTACAGTATGCAGAACCTTTGTTTCTTCCACATATTAGCAATTAAATGTTGAAATATATGCTCTTTTACAATTACATTCATAATCAGCATAAATATCTTTATTTTAATGATCACACTTAATTTGATCTACTTTGTCAAACCCTGACGAACACAGTCAAACATTTTATTAAAAGCGTTGACAGGTTGTGTGATTATATGATACAAAAAGGAACTAATTAACAGACACTTAAAATGGAAACAATGTATATCATTTTAAAATCGCTCTCTAGGCAAACTGATTTCATACTTTCTACTGTATTGTCAGATTCATATTTTTCACACAAAATGCTGTCCATCAGGCATTCACAAGTTTTATGTGAAGTAAAAAATATTCACTTAAACAGTATGCAGTCATAATATAGCAGTAATGTAACCTGATTAAAGAAACATTTGGACATAATATAATAAAATAATGGTAATCTTGACAAATCACTTGCCATCAATTATACAGGAAGTTCTCTACTCATCTAAATACAAAGATAGCTTCCATGCCTTCTGACAATTATTATACTCACACTATAGACAGGGTCACTAAACATACAGCAAGAAAACATTGTCCTGTAACAGGAGTAACAAGAGCTGTCTCCATAGGATGACACATGCCCCCGATGGCACTTTGAATGAATATATAGTTATGGCCGATGTTAGAGTTTAGGACCTTTGACCTATGGAACTGGGTCTTGCGCGCGACACGTCGTCTTACTGTGTCACACATTCATGCGTAGATATTTTAAAATCCATGCATGAATGACAAAGATATGGATCGGACACGCCTATCAATGCACTATCATGAAAAATGACCTTTATCGTCTAAGTGTGACCTTGACCTTTGAGCTACGGACCTGGGTCTTGCGCACGACATGTCGTCTTACTGTGGTACACATTCATGCCAAGTTATTTGAAAATCCATCCATCGATGACAAAGATATAGACCGGACATGCCCATCAATGCACTATCCTTTAATGTCTAAGTGGTACCTTGACCTTTGAGCTACGGACCTGGGTCTTGGGCGTGACATATCGTCTTACTGTGGTACACATTCATGCCAAGTTATTTGAAAGTCCATCCATCGATGACAAAGATATGGACCGGACACGCCCATCAATGCACTATCCTTTAATGTCTAAGTGTGACCTTGACCTTTGAGCTACCAACCTGGGTCTTGCGCGCGACACGTCGTCTTACTGTGGTACACATTCATGCCAAGTTATTTGAAAATCCATCCATCGATGACAAAGATATGGACCGGACACGAAAATTGCAGACAGACTGACAGACCGACGGACCGACAGACGGTTCAAAAACTATATGCCTCCCTTCGGGGGCATAAAAACCTCAATCAAAAATTGAAGGCCAAAATTATTCATACTCTCATCTCCTATTATTTTATATATCTATACAGCAAGGAATCAAACATAGAATGCCACAGCAACATTGCCAGCTTTCACAAAACCTTCCACACACACTCACATACAAAATGACTATAATCAGACTGTTTACAGATTATGCAAATTAAAATTTTTCACAACAATACATTGTAGTGACTTTGAGTATATATACAACATGCAGAGGTTTGTTTGAATTTAAAACTTACCGGGAAGACATTAAATCTGACGAGACCTGGTGCAGACAGCTGGTTTGGAGTCCCATGAAATGCACTGAGCAAAAAATTGGTGAAGAAACATGCTATCATAGCTGCGAAAAACTAAAAATAGAAGTTTAAATTATTAGTCATAACAAAAACTGGTTTGAACTACACATAATTTTATCACAATGGAGTATTTTTGATTAATTAAACCTAACATTTCCTACAAATATGAAATAAATATTTCTCTTTTTAACATACGTGTCCAAATACAAGGTAGGAGGCAATCAATCATGTATCCACTTTTCACACTTTTCGATCTTTTTGAGGGGTGGGTGGGGGGGAGGTTGGGGGTGCACTGGCAGGCACCTAGGTAGAACCAACAACCTTCAACAAGCCAGCTGGTTGACTTCAGCAATATTCTGAATCCACAATGAAAAGTGGCAAGTGATTTGAAGTCCTTAACCACTCAGTCACAGACAACCTCTCTCTACTGATATATTCAATGAATGTTTTTTTCTGTGATTTCCTTATCTTTCCAATCTTTCTGTCATATTACAGGAGTCACTTCAGCTAATGTATCTGTAGCTGGGTATATTCCTTGAATACTTTACATGTACCTTATTACCCATCAACAACTTAAAACTCCCATGCATAAAATAATAACAGAAGACAAATAGCTTAAAGACATAATATCTTTCATGAAGTTATCAAGTGCTGTAAAAATGATCACACATCTAATGTGATTTCCTAAACTCTCTCAGAAAACTTCAAGTGACTGTCAACCCTGAAGTTAATAAAGTCTTAAATCTATAAAAAAAAGTGAAGTAAAATGCTTTTATTCATTCAAAATAATAGATCACAGATTTCTCCCTGTGTAAAAGTTACTTACCACTCTCCAAGTCAGTGACTGACTCCAAAAACTTGCAGCTTCCTCCACTGAGAACAAGGTACCCCCCACTGGTGCCCCAAAAGCTGCTGACACCCCTGATGCAGCCCCACCAGACACAAAATCTCGAATTTCGTGATCATCTCGGAAACCTGAATAAATCTGGAAACAGAAAGATAGTCAAATTTGCTAAATTATTCCTTTTATTATCTTTTTTACAATATCAAAATGCTAAATATCACATGCTACAAAATATTTGCAGACATGATTCCTTTACCTTTTTTTTTGTGTAAAGAAAATCCAATTCAATAAAGAACATGAGTCATTGATTTGCAAGTTGAATTTTCAATGCATCCATAACTAAGATTTTCTAGATGAAAATGCAATAAACATTAAACATAAAATCAGGCAATGACTTGAATTTTTAGTTAGAAATTTTTCATGTTCTGAAATACTCATTACAGAATGTTTGTATCTTACAACAACAATATTCAAAGTTGTACTGGCAAATGGTAGCAAAAATTCTAACATTCTGCGATAGACTTCAGTATAAGTAATGTATTACGTAAGTCTGTCTAAAGGCTGATCATTTTTTAAATCAATCCAAATATTGCAATAGTACTTACAGAAGCTCTTTTTTTCTTGCATAATAATCTTACTCTGCCTTTTCCCAGAGCAGCAGCTATAATACTTCCTGAGTGAGCCATTGGACCTTCCTGTAATACATCACACAGTCACAACGTAACAATATACAGTCACAATGCAACATTACACAGTCACAATGTAACAATATACAGTAACAATGTAACAATATAAAGTCACAAAGCCACAATATACAGTCACAATGTAACAATATACAGTCACAATGTATCAATGTACAGTCACAATGCAACAATATAAGTCACAATGTATCAATATAAAAGTGAAAATGTAACAATAATTATGCAGTCACAATGCAATATTATTTACAGTCACAATGCAACAATATACTGTCACAATGCAACAATATACAGTCACAATGTAACCATATACAGTCACAATGTATCAATATACAGTCACAATGTAATATTATATACTGTCACAATGTATCAATATACTGTCACAATGGGACAATATACAGTCACAATGTAACTAACAATATACAGTCACAATGTATCAATATACAGTCACAATGCAACAATATACTGTCACAATGCAACAATATAAGTCACAATGCAACAATATACAGTCACAATGTATCAATATACAGTCACAATGCAACAATATACTGTCACAATGCAACAATATAAGTCACAATGTATCAATATAAAAGTCAAAATGTAACAATAATTATGCTGTCACAATGCAATATTATTTACAGTCACAATGCAACAATATACTGTCACAATGCAACAATATACAGTCACAATGTAACAATATACAGTCACGGAGTAACAATATACAGTCACAATGTATCAATATACAGTCAAAATGCATCAATATACAGTCACAATGTAATATTATATACTGTCACAATGTATCAATATACAGTCACAATGCAACAATATACAGTCACAATGCAACAATATACAGTCACAATGTATCAATATGCAGTCACAATGTAATATTATATACAGTCACAATGTGTCAATATACAGTCACAATGCAACAATATACTGTCACAATGTAACAATATACAGTCACAATGTATCAATATACAGTCACAATGTATCAATATACAGTCACAATGTATCAATATACAGTCACAATGTAACAATATACAGTCAAAATGTATCAATATACAGTCACAATGTAATATTATATGCTGTCATAATGTATCAATATACAGTCACAATGCAACAATATACAGTCACAATGCAACAATATACAGTCACAATGTAATATTATATACAGTCACAATGTGTCAATATACAGTCACAATGCAACAATATACTGTCACAATGTAACAATATACAATCACAATGTATCAATATACATTCACAATGTAATATTATATACAGTAACAATGTAACAATCTACAGTCACATTGCAACAATATACTGTCAAAATGTGACAATATACAGTCACAATGTATCAATATACAGTCACAACGCAATAATATACTGTCACAAGGTAACAATATATAAACATCATGTCACAAAATATAGTCACAGTGTAACAATATAAGTCACAATGTAAAAATATACACAGTGTAATGATATGCAGTCACAATTTAAAAATGTTCAGTAACAGTGCAATTAAAAATATATAGTGTCACAATATAATAATATTCAGTCACAATGTAACAATATAAAATTAAAATGTAACATTATATTACTGTATTATGGTAGTTACATAGTACCATACTGGTCTAAATGTAACAATATAGTATTCAGATGTAACATACTAATGCAGTCAAAATGTAATACCATATAACATAGTCCTAATGTAAAACTGGAGCTATAACTAAAGCATAATTAAAAGCCAACAAACTTTGCCATCACAAAGAAATTTCTAACAAACTATGAAGCATTTCAAGCAATTTGTTTCATGCATATTTTGGAATGAAGGTATTTGAAATTTTGGCATGATATTGCTAGAAATCACTTTAGAACACTTTTAAATAACTTTTTAGTAAAGCACTTTCGGCATATAAAAAAAGATGGCGTTAGGATTTGCTTTAAACTGACATCAGTAAATTGAGCCGTCTGAATATCATAAAACTAATTTATTCCAACATATACCTCATATTTTCCACCTTATCATCTTATAAAGTAGTATTTTAGTCATGCACTTTTCATATAAATGTAGTAAAAATTGATTCAACACTAGAACACATGTCACTTTTTTAACCATCTTAAGGTAGCAAAGGTATAGATATTTACCTTCCCACAGGCAAGACCTCCTAGAATGGACAACACAACTCCACCGACTTTGGCAACAAAACACTCTAGTGTGAGCAAACCAGGAATCTTTACCCCATTCAAATAGGATTTTATATAAGGAATTCCACTGCCAGCAGCCAATGGCTAAAATTGAGGTATTCAACTTACATTATCATACAAATCAGAATATTATGTTAAAACTTTCTACATCTTTGATATTTACATAAAATGAATCTTACACAATGATTACAGCTGTTAAAGCCTTATAATGTTACCTATAATCAAAATTACCGAATTCAAGTTTACTTCAAATAATTTCATCTATCAAACTTAAAGATAATTTCCAACAGAATTATTCTGGCATTTATTAGTTAAACAACTATTAAACAGATTTAACAGAGAATTACCTATTATAATGAATGACTGACATTTGCAGGAATTTAAACCAACAGAACTTTTAGCGATGATGATAAAGCAAGGTGTAATCACACTTGCAGCTTCTCATCTAAACAATATGACAAAATGGTACAAAGACAGCTAGGTCTAACCTCAAACCATTCCAGTCATCAAAAAAAGATCTAAGTCTGGAATTTGACTGCTCATCCCCTGCACACCTAAGTAAACATAAAGCTATGCTTATCTACACTTACCTGTAAGTATACCACTAAAACTGACCCCAGCACTGTGACCCCAATATTGATCCCCACCCAGATAAGAGCTGGCTGCCAAAGACATCCTTCCTTTGCACATCTGTCTAGAACTACGTGTAGAGTTAAGGACATTTTTGTTCTAAGTTTGGAAATTACATAAAAAGTTGTTTTTTTTATCAATTTTCTTTTCAATAATGTTCCCAATGACCTCCTTCACAAAAGCAATTTCTCCATACTGTGAAATCATTAATATTCAGGGGGTCTAATTTTTGTGGACTTGTGGCTGAGTAAACCCATATTATATCCCATCCTTTATTATATAATGTTCAACTGCTGAAATCCACAAATTCATATAAAAATGAAGTTGCTGCTTTCAGCAAAATCACAGAATTTTGTGCCTATGAAATCAGATGATTTTACAGTATCCTGACATCCCAACTCTCCTGATTCCATCGGGTTTCTCCCGATTCTGGATGTAAAACCCGATCACCCAAATCCAGAGTTCAAATCTCCCAGTTTAAATGAAAAGCAATAAAGAGATGTTTTACAACACCTTATAATATGTGTTTTTCAATACTTTAACCATTTAAGTAAAACAAGAGCTGTCTGCGGACAACAATGCCCGACTATTCCACAGCCTTGTCAATTAAATTAATATAAAAGTTGAAAGAGTAGTGTCATGGAACCTGTGTACTGCTTGTCAGAACATCACAGTGAACAAGTGTGTGAAGTTTTAATCCATTCCCATTAGTGGGTACTGAGAAACCAGCTTACATACAAAAACTTAGCCAATAAGTTGAAACGGGCATAATTTTATAAATATGCAAAGTAGATTTATGGATCCCGACACCGATGCACGGGTTGAGTCCAATAGCTCTACCTATTTTTCCAATAGTCAAGCTAAAAGGGCCACATTATATGAATTCTTTTCATCCAAGAGTTATCTTACATAGATATGTAATTATGTTTAGGAAGTAGGACATCTTGCGTAAAGTTTCTTTTCAATATAATATCATGTAGTTATTATTACTGACATACAGCTCAACAGTTAAGGTATTAGGCCCATAATTGAGTACCTCCTTTTTGAAGAGTATTCAATTCCTACCATAAACCTACTTTGACAGCATTTTCAGGGGGCGTAGGTTCAAGCCCTACTGGGACCAAATGTTTTTTCCTTGTTTTTCTTTTTTTCTAGTAAGTTTTTACTTCTTTCAAGACTTGTTATTGATTTATTGTACAAAAATGGGAAAAAAATCATTTGATATGCGATTTCTTGCTGTTAAAAGTGAATTTACCTCTAAAACAGAAGGGGTAGAGTTAGACATCTTTAAAAATACTGAGTTTCATGCGGTAAAAGTTCTCTATTTTGCCTTCATTCTTTAGATTACATATTGTGGAAGAAATGTAGGTAGGTTTTACTTCTGCCCCAAGGTTATTTTTGAATGAAGTGAGCAAAATTCAAAACAGACCCGCAGGATTCGACCATAATTTTTCAATATTGGAGTTGGAATTCTGTCTGATTAAATCCGTTTACTCGAGGCACCCTAGAAAAAATGATATTGACAGTTTTTATTTTAAGTTTTATGATTGTTTACCAATAGTTTGATGTTTCTTTCATAAAAAATAATGGAATAATAAATTCTCTGAAAACGTTTTGGATAAAGGCCACCACTTTGAAATTTGTCATTACTTGAGCTTTAGGAAATACCATAAATTACACAAAATTTATAAAAAACGGCACGGTAAAAGTTTTTAAAAAATTGCATATAAGTGCGAAGCACGGTCAACTGTAAGAATATACCAAGCAAATGCCATTTTTTTTTAAACATTACTGTTAGGGGCCTAATACCTTAAATGCATGCAAAACTTTAACCAAATTTTCTACGTCATAAAGAGCCTTAATCTGGTTCAATTTCAACAAAGAGTTATCCAACTTGATTATGTAAGTAGGTCTGATAACCAGGAAACCTTGTGTGAAGTTTCAATCCAATAACATAATACAGGTTTTACTGCTACACAGCTTGAAAGTTAGTTGCACTTTTACTTTAAGTAGAAAAGGGCCATAATTTGCATTAAATTCAACAGAGTTATCTAACTTGGTTATTTCATGACCGGAAGACTTGTGTGAAGTTTCAGTCCAATATATGCCATTATTCCTGAGGTACAGCTTGATAGTTACCTGGGCATAAAACTTTTTCCACATTTTCGAAGTTTAAAAAAGGGCAATAACTGACAATTATAAAGTCCACCGAGAGTTTTCTAATATATTTATTTCAGTAGGTTTGACTGCTGGGAAGCTTTGTGTGAAGTTTCAATCTAAAGCATGTAATGGTTTCTGAGATACAGCCTTGCACTCCAAACTTTAACCAAAGTGATGTTGATGCCTGGGGAGTAGAACAGTTGGACGGCAAGTGTCCATGCACAAAGGCCCACTTTGGCAAAAATACCTCCAGTAAATTACATTTATTATATCATGGCAGCCATTAATGCTTCAAAGAAGTAGAATAATACTTTGATTCCCCCATGTATAACTAAAGCAGATAATCACAGAATTTCTGGCAGATTTTCTGACAACTCTCATTCATCAACATTGATAATTGGAAAAGTTTTGAAAATAATTGGGAAAAGAAATCAGAGACTGATATGTACACGTCATGAAAACTGTAAATTACAGCTTTCCTTTAATTATAGTCAGAATTGTCTTAAATGGCTCTCTAAAACTTAACTTCTCTCCCAAGTATTGGAGTCTTGACAGAGGATTGTGGGTATAAATTTGGAAGTCAATACTGACCTCATAGCTTTTAAAGCTACTTGCCCACAGTTTGATTGAAATTTTTCAACATGTTCATTTCCACCAAGTTTGGCATAGAATATGTAATATGACATTGAAAAATTATAAAGTTGGTGAAAATAAAAGATAGATATTGGTAAAAATGCAAAAAGAATGTAAATTTTCTACAATATTTCAAAAGTGTGGAAATGGTTTAGGCCATTATTTTTTTATTTTTTGGTTTACGAACCGCCAGGATGACACATGGTCGTAGGAGGAGGGGAAAAAAATAAAATTAAAAAACAGAATCAGAATTTTTTTTTTCGTAGGAAACGGACCTTTGAAAGGAATATGGGTAAATTCTACATAATATCACACAGGCTGCATGTTATAATCTTCTTTCCCACTTTTGATGCTTTTTCCTGCAAATATACCTGTGACCTTGGTTATATTTGATTAAAAATGAGCCTTGAGGTTTGTCATAGCAGCTTGAGAAAAAAAATTGTCTTGGTATTTCTGTGAAATTACATTAATATACAGCTGGGCAGGTAGCTGTATCATTTTTCTTGAAAGGACTGTACTATACATAAAAACTGCACATAATCTCACAAACTAAATGATTGGAGACATAGAAGTCATATGTTGAACACCGACTGAAATTAATACCTTCTGTTAAAACAACAGATGGAAGAATCTAATATTCCCCACATTTGAACAACACTGTCACCATGGATATATGATTTTACACTCAGCAGCTTTCAAGCATCTTGGCTGTTTATGGACCCAGTCTGAAACTTAGGGGTACAGCATACACTGCACTGTGCCTAATAAGCAATTATCTTTTTAAGCGTTAGGAATAGGAAGTGTCTAGCCATCTGGTAAACAGACACCTAGCCTATGTCTGTTAACTGGAAGCCTTGCCTTTCCTCATATGGTTTTCTTGGTATTTGTTAATTTATTTTATGAATAGGCCTAATGTAACACAACAGTTCAACTTTGCAATGATCTTTGAAAATTCTGTCAGTCAGTATTTGTCTTACCACATCTACTGCACAGCTACATTGCAAAAGACAGTAATTACATCTATAATAAACAATAATCTGATGTTAATATATAACGTACAATAATTTCATTAAAAATACCTAATTCATAACTTATAAACAAAATGGGTTACTGGAGGCCAAAAAGCTGTACAGGCTAGACGTTTGCTTACCGGGACTTACAATTTCACAGTTTTAATGTCCCCTGTACCAGTTTATATAACCAAACAAAAGTACTGTCATCATTGTGTATTTAAATGATATTTTTCGGGAAAAAATGCTTTCAAGTTCGCGTAATAAGCGGTGCATAGAATCACCGTAATAAGCATTGCGCTATTGAAACGACAGTTACCATAAACGTAGTTGTATACTAAATACAGACTGCATATCACCGACAATTGGCCATTTTTTTTCAGGAAAGCACTACGTCGCAACTTTGAATGTTCTTGCATTTTCATTAAAATTACTTCAAAACTTTGGAAATAATACAGCCTGGGCGCAGCCATTTTTAAACGTTTTTGCGTAACAAGCATGTTGATTGGGCGCAGTATATATCAGAAATTTTAATTGGACGTTTACGTCATGCATAAGATATGAAGTTTAAAAATAGAATCATAGGAATTCCTAATGTTGATTTGACTCGTTCGCCGTGACGGATATTCGAAGAACGAGACTTTTTTTTTCTTATTGGAATACGCGATGCATTTTTTCTTCTGCAAGCTTTCATGTCATAGCGGAGGAAATAAAAAAATCACGTTTTTTCAATTTTATTTTTTTTCTGAAAACACGTTTTTTTGAGCGGCGGTTCCGTAAACCGAAAGATCAAAAATAAAAGGCCTTACTACCTTCTGCACAGTATTTTTGGTTATTAGTAAGAATATCTTGCAAAAATCTTATGTCAATAAGTTTGTACCACAAGTAAATTTCAAAGTACTCACTTTTTATTGATTTTTTTAGCCTAAAATGTGTGAGTTAGTCTCTTTAACCCTTAACCTGCTATATTTCTATAATGGACTAGTCCATCTTTCAATTTGGACAGTACCACTTATTACTCAAAGGGGTTTACACTGAAAATTTACTGACTGAATAGCGAACAGTGCAGACCATGATCAGACTGCACGGATGTGCAGGCTGATCTTGGTCTGCACTGGTCGCAAAGGCAGAATCATCTGCCGCCAGCAGGCTAAGGGTTAACAATATGAACTAATTTTTGTTTCAATATTATCAAAAGATTAAGGAAAATGATCTGAAAAATAGTGTTGCTTTTTTTTTTCGGTTTGAAATCATTTAATTTCATCATGGCATGAAAATGGGTACAGTCTGGGTCTAAAATAGCCATTTCATGGGGATTTAAATAATGAATTTCAACTTTGTAAGATAGATGGAATGGAAATTTTACTTGTTTGTTAGGATTTAATGTCATGTGTTAAGGCAATTGTGAAATTCACCAAAATTAATCCCCACACAAATATTACTGATTTTACAGTAATAAAACTGTAGGATGTATTATACAGAATTATATTGCTGATTTGGGAATACCCTACTTCAGGCGGTACTAATAATTCATGAAAATCTTTTCTTTCCTCATATTTTATGCAAACTGCTTCATTATTTAAGATGCTATTTACTAACATGTAGTTAAAGTAATATTAAGGCTGCCCTATTGGAAGATTGCTTTTAGCATCAAATATTCATTCTTGCTTTTTTCCCCTTCCACCAAACATTCCCCCACATTTTTCTAAACCATCTCCATTTTTAATCTTGTTTCTAATTAAAATGTTATTGATATTAAGAGTTTTAGAGCAACCCTTCTACTTTAATTATTCTTTCGGTTTCAGTTTCTATTTGTGGTTAGCCTACTTTGCTATGTATGGCTCTTATTTTCTACTTTCTCCCTTTTACTGGTTCAGCAAATATCCTCAAAGCTCGGATTACTATTATCTATTTTGAGAAGGAAATGTGCATAATTATACAAATTTTGAATACCCTTAGAAGTTATCTCCTATGAAAACATTATATATTATTAAGGCTATGAATACAAGCTAGATGTGGTTCTCTGTGCTTCATACCTTTTAATTTTTATAGAACAGCAAAAATGAATTGAATAGCTGTTTTATATAGTTCTGTGCCAATATTCAAAGCATCTTAATAGAAAAACAAGAGGGTCATGACCCTGGATTGCTCACCTGGGTTAAATGAGCTACATGTTTCAAATGTCAAACTGATGCTAAAATATTAAGAAAGTAGGTCAGTAGGTCACATTCATGGTCACTGAAAGTCAGTCTTAAGATCGGTGTGCAAAACTGTACATGTGGCTGTATCTAAAAAAAAAAGAAAGTAGGTCAGTTGGTCAAGGTCAAAATCGAGTGACCCCTTATCACTTGGGGTCATCAGGTAATTATAATTAAACAGTCTAGGAAATATGATCAGATAATTTTTTGAAATATTTTTTCCTATATCTCATATAACAAGTGACCCCCGGGGCAGGGCCTATTTTCATCTCAGGGGCATAATTCGAACAATCTTGTTAGAGATCAACTAGGCAATGATACATATAAAATATCAAACGCCTAGGCTTTGAACTTTCAGACAAGAAGATTTTTAAAGTTTTTTCCTATATAAGTCTATGTCAAACTTGAGACCCCCAGAGCAGGGCCTGAGACTTTCCACCCCACGGGCATAATTTGAACAATCCTGGTAGTAGACCACTAAAACAAGAGCACCCCCTTGCGGGTGCTGATGCTCATCTGATTTTTTTGTATAATTGAAATATTGTCCTACCCATGATTTTCTAAGTCTAAAAAAGGCCATCATTCTTGCAAAAAGCAGGATAGAGTTATGTTTTTTTGATGTACAGTGTCCACTTATGATGGTGAAAAACTGTTGCAAGTTTTAAAGCAATAGCTTTGATAGTTTATGAGAAAAGTTGACCTAAACATAATACTCAACCAAGAAAATGATTTTCTAAGTCCAAAAGGGGCAATAATTATTGCAAAAAGCAAGATGGAGTTATGTTCCTTGATGTACAGGGTGTGCTTATGATGGTGAACAAGTATTCCAAGTTTCAAAGCAATAGCTTTGATTGTTTAGGAGAAAAGTTGACCTAAACATAAAACTTAACCAAGAAATCTGATATTTTCTAAGTACAAAAGGTGCCATAAATCTTGCAAAAAGCAAGATGGAGTTATGTTTCTTGCTATACAGGGTCAGCTTATGATGGTGAACAAGTATTCCAAGTTTCAAAGCAATAGCTTTGATAGTTTAGGAGAAAAGCTGACCTAAACATAAAACTTAACCAGGCAACGCCGACGCAGACGCCGACGCCGACAATCGCTCAGGTGTTGACAATAACTCATCATTTTTTTTCTCCAAAAATCAGTTGAGCTAAAAAGAAGATTTTTAAAGTTTTTCCTTTCGGTTGCCATTGCAACCAGAGTTCTGCGTGGATTTCAATTCTTTGGGCAATTTTGAAAGGAGGCCACCCAAGGGTCATTCCTGTGAAGTTTGGTATAAATCTGCCCAGTGGTTTTGAAGAAGAAGATTTTTTTAGAAATTGTTGACACACGACGCATGATGCACAATGCAAGACAGACATCAAGCGGTCACAAAAGCTCACCTTGAGCCTCTGGCTCAGGTGAGCTAAAAATCACAAAAATCAGAATTTAATATATTTGTATCATTTTCTGTTTCCCTTAAAACCCATTCTTATAGCTTATTTTTAATGACTTATGCAAGACAGAATATAAATCTTTCAACCATTGAGTAGAAAATGTATTTAAATGTAAAATTTGTAAAAACTTTAACCAAGAACCTTTATGAGGAAGGTCAGGCTTTTATACTTCACATAGTAAATTATGGCACTCAAAACAATTCAATTTCAACATTGGGTAACTGTTTATTTTTATTCCTAATTTTTTTTTTTTAATATAACGCTCTCAATGAAATGTTCTTAATGGCAATATCAACAAAGTTTCAAAAATTCTTAAAGCAAGCAACACCCATAAAGAATAGGTTTTCTGGGTAATTTCATGTAAAAGCATTAAAATTATATGTAGGAGGCACTTTCATGTAATTCTTTCTTCCTGGAATAGGACCTAAATGGCAATGTTGCCATTAACCATTCTTTATATTAGCTCAATAAGTACCCTTGGAGACAGGACTGTCAATTTTCTGTACTATAAATACAAGTGTTTGTGCTGTGGTGAATAAAAAACTGCTTCATCTTCTATCATCTAATGTTTCATTCAAAACAAATTACAACCGTTCTCCGCTCCTTGCGCAAACCTCCCAGCAAACTGGCTTTCCAAACGTGCTAAAACCACTTAAGGGACCTCATGTTAAACTGACTAATAATATTATTCTACCTCATGACTATTTTACACCCACAACAGTATATCAGCTCTGTTACTTGTCATTATTTGATGTTCAGGGAAATGATCATTAGTCCTCTAGAGAAAAAGTGCAAGATTGCTCAGTATGCAGCATGTAGAGGATATCTGTTTCTTTCAGTGGAATATTTCAAGATGAGGAACACCAAAGACAACATTTTCAGGGTTGGCATAGTTACAAGCAAAAATCTAAAATCTTGTTTATGAGTGAAAAAATAAAATTTGACATAACATGTTGAACAAGACTACGTACAAGCAATGAAAGATGCCCCTACTGAAAAGGGCATAAATTTCCACAGAAACCACATGTTTAATCTGAGACAAATGAAGAACCTGCATATCCAAATAAGCTACTGTCATTGAGTCAACTTTCATGTAAAAAATTCTTGCACACTGAAAAATTCATGATCTATCTTTTGTGGCTGATGGATGGACATATAGACTTATGAAAGGATGGATTAGGTAAATGGGATAGAACAAAATGATTTGTGCTAAAGACAAATGGAGACAGTAAAATAATGTGCTTGTTCTCTAGACCTTCTTTAGCCTATTTACCATATTTCATGACAAAATAACTTGTAATTTAAGTAGCAGAATCCATATTTTTGTCATATTTTTGGACTATTTATTGCCATAACAACCACATTTGTTGCCACAGCAACACAAGAGGGTCATGATGACCCTACATCGCTCACCTGTTAAAGCTGGCCTTGGAATCATCAAGATAAACATTCTGACCAAGTTTCATGAAGATAGGGTCATAAATGTGGCCTCTACAGTGTTAACAAGCTTTTCCTTTGATTTGAGTGGTGACCTAGTTTTTGGCCCCACATGACCCAGTTTCGAACTTGGCCTAGGAATCATCAAGATAAAACTTCTGACCAAGTTTCATGATGATAGGGTCATGAATATGGCCTTTAGAGTGTTAACAACCTTTTCCTTTGATATGAGAGGGTGACCTAGTTTCTGACCCCACATGACCCAGTTTCCAACTTGGTCTAGGAATCATCAAGATAAACATTCTGACTAAGTTTCATGAAAATATGGTCATAAATGTGGCCTCAAGAGTGTTAACAAGCTTTTCCTTTGATTTGATGTGGTGACTTAGTTTCTGACCCCATATGACCCATTTTTGACCTTGGCATAGGAACCAAGATCTTGCTGTGCCTTAAGTTGTGGGTAAGTGTGGTTAAAATCGAACATAAAATGTCACTTCTATCATGTTCACAAGTTAAAAATGAACAAATTTTGGCTCTTTCAGGGGTCAATCAAGGGCCGTAACTCCAGAACCTATGATTGTATCTGATGGATTCATCATGGAATCCAAGATCTATTGTTGTTCAAGATATTTTGCAAGTTTGTATCAAATCAAACCATAAATGAAGTCTCCATATGGCTGCAAATTCCAAAGTAGCAAAGTTTGGTCCTTTAAGGGGCCATAACTCCGGAACCCATGAAGGAACCTTGCCAGTTTTCAAAAGGAAACGATATATTATTCCAATACAAGTTGTGTGCAAGTTAGATTGAAATCAATTGCAAAATTTGGTCTCTATTTTGTTTAAAAGCCAGAATAGCGTATTTTGGCCCTTTAAGGGCCCATGACTCTAGATCCCATGATGGGATCTGGCCAGTTTTCGTAAGGAACCAAGATATCATGCCAATACAAGTTGTGTGCAAGTTTGATTAAAATCAATTACAAAATGTGGTCTCTATTGTGTTCACAACGACAGACAGATGGCGGATGAAGGACGAACACAAATGCTCACCTTGTCATTATGTGACAGGTAAGCTAAAAAAATGTCTTGTACTTCTTAAGTTATTGCAAGATGCCACTTTTTTGTCATGATTTTCACTATTGTAATTGCAACCAAACTAAGTTTTGTCAAACAACACCACCTTTATGTCATTATTTTACTGTTGCCAGAATAACCACACTTTTTGCAATAACAACAAAATAAAAGAACACACATACTCTCTATATTACCATCAGCTAAATTTCATGAAGATTATCAGATTCTTGTACTTTTAAAGTCATCACTGGCTTCCATATTTGAGTGATAAGACAGTTGTGGGGTGTGGTGTGGAGTTGGGGCAACCATAAGAACAAGAGTTGTGTGTAAGACGGCGTGCTTGACTTTTCTCAGTGCTTGACTCTGAATTAGAGCTTTGCCGGTAAAAACTTTATAAAACTAACTAAAAACTTCTAAGTTAAACAGGGGCATAACATGTCTTTTCAACTGACTTTTTACCAAATGTTTTTTGTTTTGCCCATGAAAGACCACACTGGACATTATGTCTCTCTGCCGTATTTCTCCCACTTCCACAAAGGTCATGGGCACCATTTCATAATTAAAGGATACATGACTGAATCAAGCTGAATTTTGCATGACTTATTTTCTCAACAAGAATGTGTACTACGGCAGCAAGCAATGCTGTGAAAATGCCAGTGAAAAATACAATCAACCATCGCTGTATGAACTGGAGAGTGACTTCTTTCTGAAAAACAAAATAAATACATATCAGTTATTTCAGTAAGACATAGTATTACACGAAGATTAGTATTACACCAAAATTTTTACAGTAAAAACCAAACCCTTCTCAGCATATTCTTTTTAACAAATATATCTTCTGAATTTGTTAAAAAAAAAAAAAGATTTCAACCCTGTTTTAACTGAAAATATTAGCTACACCATTTCCATGGAAGATTTTATTCGGCTAAGATATGTCACAAAGGTTGGTCATAAATCCGCGATATATACCCCGAAATGTGGTTGAAGTTCTTCCAGGACTCAGGTTAACATCTGGTATGTTTTCATTACAATCAAATGAAAAAAGGATAAAAGAAAAGTATGTTATGATGTCAAAAAGATATTGCT
Organism: Mercenaria mercenaria; assembly: GCF_021730395.1. NCBI lineage: Eukaryota > Metazoa > Mollusca > Bivalvia > Venerida > Veneridae > Mercenaria > Mercenaria mercenaria. Next base: position 18,099,154 of record NC_069366.1, on the reverse strand, counting down.
GTGTCATCTATTATGTACAGAGAATTCAGAGACAAACTGACATTATCTCTTACTGATACTATGACATCACAGTTATTCTAATGAGGGTATTTAACTGACATAAGACTGTAAAAGTAAAATTTTCATAAATGCTAACAAAATAGTGAAGTTACAGCAATATGTCTTGAATTTCAATAAAAGGAGAAGATAAAACTGACTTCTAGCAAGAGTGACATTTTAAAACAACAAGACAACTTACTTTTGGTTATAAAACCAAATTTGATGAAGATATATGAAACCACTCATGAGAAGAAGTCATTTAAAAGTATTCCTATTTTCAGCTCCAGGGGCCATAAAATGGGACCAAGCACTTCCATATTGAATACATTTGGCAGAGGACTTTAAGATGATTCTACAGATCAAGTTTGATGAAGATCCATCAAGTAGTTCATGAGAAGAACTTGTGTCTGTGGGTTATCTGCTGACCACTTGCTATTGTACTACTGAATGGAAACCTTTTTCATTCTCAAGGCCACTGTACATGTGCTGATTATACTGGCTAAAAGGTTTCACAACAGGCATTCCCAAACTATTGATCAGAAACATTTTTCAGTGTCTAAAGTCACTGTGACATCAACTTATTTTTTCCTCAAAGTAACAGGGGCACTGACCATAGGCAATCACTAAGTTTGACAGCCATTGGTCAAAACATCTCCATTTATTAATAACAAATGTGACCTTTGACATACTGATCTAGAAAACTATTGACTACAGGCAACAACTAAAATGAAGTTTGGCAGCTGAGGCCAAATGGTCTACTGAAGTACTGACCAGAGACACAAGTCCTCCTACTCTATGAATTGGGTTAGAGTGGATGTCTGGTTTGGCTATGTGTGAGTGTGGGTGGTAAAAGTGCAACTGCAGGTGGGAATACATACAGTTGGGGTACTTGCAGCATAATAAAGGACCTTGCATAAAATATATCAGATTAAATTGATTTCTTCCTCCCATTAATCTGATTACAAAGTAAGAGGTTGCTGTGGTTGCTGTTTTATCAAAGAATTTACAGAAATAAAAGTGCATAAAATATGAATATAGATCTACTCAATGCAATGCATAGTAAAATCTCCATAAACACATATTTCCAATAAAACTCTCATAAAATTCTTCAGATGTATATGAGGTTCTTTCTCTTAACACTTATGAATGGAATCATAAACTCTCAAGAGAAAAACAAATTATTTAACTTATCATTGTTGTCAGTTGCAACCTGTTATAATCTGATTCAATTCTCATTAACAGCCTGTTCCTGGCAATGGAGAATAACTGGTATCAAAATTACTTTAAAAGTGTAACAGTTATCATAAGGGGAAAACATATAATTTATAGACACCAGGCAGAAAACATTTGTTAGACACCTTGACTGTAATATGATGAATGATGAATGTTTACTTTTATTATTATACATACTAGATGGAAATACTGAAAAATATTGATGTAATATAATTGAATTTCATATTTTCACTGTATTTATTTTTCAATGCAGTGAAACATATTTTTCTATATTATATATTTCTACATTTATACTGGTTTTCCAGAACTACTTTGGTATTCTTAGGCAGTGACTTTGATAGATCTACCATTTGAAGTGAAAAGGAATGTAACTATATGGATAATAAAGCAAACTATTTTAAGTCAAACTTTAGAATTAACAATGATCGTAGCCCGCCTATGGTACATTCAAACCAGTATTTGTACGAGTACACGGCATTTAACCTTCCGCGAAGGGACATAACTCGGGAGAACATTTGAAACGCCAGAAAAGAAAACCACAACAAAATGTCAAATTTATTGGGAACTGTGTGTTGTACGCAACTCGTACAACTATATTTTCATATTTAATGTCTTTGTAGATGCTGTAAAGGTAACGTTTTTCATTCAATTCTAAATTAAGACTAAATTTCGCCTGTACGGAACATGCATTGTTGTTGTTGTCCCTCCTTCTAAATGTAAACAACGTTTTAAATCATTTGCGCATATAATAAACAGAAAATTCAAGTTTTTTGCATGAATATGTTTTTTTTCTCATCTCAAGGTATGCAAAAACCTTGAATATCCTCTACTTATTAACAATATATAATCCCGTTTCACAATATTTACAACTTTCATATGAGTTTTTGTCTGAAACTTTGGAGGTTTGAGTCTGTAATGAACTTGTGCTTATATTTTGAGTTGTTATGAGAACTTTAAACTACAAACTGTTATATATAAGAAAACTGAAAGATGGATGGCAGACAAAGGACTTGAGATAGTGACCTTTAGTGACCTTAGTGTTACAGTTACAGGTCTTCTACATAACACATGATCTAATCATGGGTACCATTTGTGCCAAATTATATAACAATCTGCAGATGGATGGAACATTTTCGTACAAGGCATGAAACAGATATTTACATGCCTTGGTCTTGCAGTGTTAGTGTTGGCCATGCCACACACTGTTTTTTTCCTAGAAAACATAAAATTTTGTGCAAAAAAAACATTAAAATTCACAGATGGCAGTTTTGGACTGGACACAAAACTGACCATGTAAACCTTTGACCTGCAAAAGTAACCTTGACCTTGGAGCTAAAGGCTTGAGTTTTGCACAAAACACTGTCTCATTAAAGGCATTTTTGTGCATTGAGTTATTATAAAACCCCTTGATGGACTACAGATTTATGGGGTGGACATGAAAATGGCCAAAAGAAATCTTTGATCTCTGACAGTGAGCCTGTGCTTGGAGGTTATAGGCCTGAAATTTTTTCAACCATGAACAATAGCTACTCAGACATATATTTCATTGAATCTCCATTACCTTGTGAGTAGGAATTATTTTCACGAAATTTTGTCAAGAAAATTAACCTGGGACATTTTGCCTAGTTTTATAAGTTTACCTGGCATACATATAAGGCCTAGTACATAATGCAGTTTTCCAAGTTTGTGTCTATTATTTATACTCTATAGGGAAACGATCCTACCAATTTTCGACGCCAAGCGACGAAAATCAGGATCTATCCCTCTACGGAAACATGCAATATACTGAATGAGATATATACTATCGAATTCAAAAATGTGTCCTTCTGGCACATGCACAGAGCGTCTGACTTCAGATTTTTTGGAAGAATATGCTTTTTCCTTGTGCCTAATAAGCATCCACATAACTTGTCCGAACCGCAACGTCTTGCACATCAGTACAAAAGTAATATGGGCAGTGTTGTTTTTATTCCAAAATCTACTTTTAAAATGATATGGAATCGGTGCTGTCATTAGACAGTTCTTTTCAAATCTTATGTGATGAGTTGAAGTCGGATCAATTCCCGATTGAGGCATGCCTCATTCCATATTACTATAAGTTAAAAATGAAACTAAATGAATGGCTTACAATATACAGAGATTCATGTTATAGCATGGTGTCATGTAACTTAGCCGACCAGCAGGTTAAAATGTGTACATAAATTTAGATCAAAAGGATTTAAAATTACCAAGACAACACATTCTTACTAGTTTCAACTTTTATGTCTTCGTGTCAGAAAATCATGGCTTTAGGTCAGATATAACAATTACACATGTCCTTCTAGATGACCTACAGTCAAACTTGCTCCAGAGACCATGTCTATGTAGGGAAAACTTGCATTAAAAGGCCAATTTTTCCATTCCTTTTTTTAACAATGCTGTTAAATAACAAATTATAATGCATTAAGAGACTATGTTTTGCCCTTGTCTAATAAAAAGTGTAACGCATTTAACCAAATGAATTAATTTTACTAGCAGCAGGGTTTTCAGGCAAGTGAGTATTTTGGAGATTGTTTTATTTCAACTACCAGCTATGTAAATAATAACTCAAAATAATAAAAAATATTCAATCAAAATCTTAAAAGTAAATACATACATATATATTTTTCAAAGCATTTTTATCATAAGAACTTTTGAGAGATTGAGTTCTCAGTGAGATATTATAAGTACTTGTAATACATCAAAACATCTTATGGATGGAGTTGAGTCAAATGTTAATGAGAAAAATTAAGTACCTGACTTATCACATACTGAGGTTGCAACCTGTTGTAATTAGAATTAATTCTCATTTACAGCATGTTTCTGGCAATGGAAAGTGACTGGTATCACAGTGTTTTATCTAGTCAGAAAGAACACAGATTTACTGTAGACAGAAAACACTTCTCATGATATACAGAATGTCTGTTTTGAACACTGAATGCCCACACAAAAATATCTCTTTAGAAACAGTCTAAGACCACTTACTGGAATGCGGAGCCAAATGTTTCAAAACCTTTTACAATTTATAAGCTGCCACAATAGAGAACAAAGAATGTAACAGAAACTATGAGGCTGTTGTGTAAAGTACAGTAATAACACAGAGCATAATCATATGTCAAATCCATTTCTGTCAATTTTCTGGAACTCTACCAATGTCAAATCCATTTCTGTCAATTTTCTGGAACTCTACCAATTTCTGTCAATTTTCTGGAACTCTACCAATGTCAAATCCATTTCTGTCAATTTTCTGGAACTCTACCAATTTCTGTCAATTTTCTAGAACTCTACCAATGTCAAATCCATTTCTGTCAATTTTCTAGAATTTCACTACAGAAAGTGATATGAACAAATAATGTCAGAATATTTAACTAAAACCATGTGACAATGGACATCTCAACATTATATGAGCCGTGCCATGAGAAAACCAACATTGTGGGTATGCGACCATCCGCATCCGCGCAGTCTGGTCAGGCTCCATGCTGTTCGCTTTTAAAGCCTATTGGAATTGGAGAAACTATTAGCGAACAGCATAGATCCTGACCAGACTGCGCGGATGCGCAGGCTGGTCTGGATCCATGCTGGTCGCATACCCACTATGTTGGTTTTCTCATGGCACGGCTCATATATAGTGCCATAAACCAAATTCATCTTGTAATCAGGGGAAATAAGAAGTATTTCTATCATTTAGCAGATAGAAGCTGCCTGGCAGATGGAACAGAAAAGAGAACAACTATCAAGTGAAATTAAATTATTCTGAAAGAAAAGGTTTTAGTAGTGAAAATAAAATTACAGTCTGAAATATGTGAGGTTATTTGTAAAAGCAAATACTATTTCAGTTGTCTACAAGTCAATGTCGTTATTTTTTATGGCAAGTATCAAATGCTCATAAGAGCTGTCCATATTATAGCATGCTTGGCTATTCAACAATTTGTAATTCAGAAAAAGGCCAAAACCAAGTGCCATTTTTGAGTGTTCCAAATTTCAAGACTTACTGACTAGCTCAAGGTCAAATTTCATTTCCGTACACAACACTATGCATGTGGTCCAAATTGGAAAGCTGTAGCTTGAGAAATGATAAAGTAGGTCACTAGATCAATCTTAAGGTCAAAGTTTAATTCGGTACACAAAACTATGCAAGTGGTCCGAATTTGAAGGCTTAGCTTGAGAAATGTGTAAGTAGGTCACTAGGTCAAAATCAAGGGTCAAATTTCACTTCAGAACACAAATCTATGCATGTGGTCCAAATCTGAAGCCTGTACCTTCAAAAATGTGAAAGTAGGTTACTAGGTCAATGTCAAGGTCAAAGTTTGTTTCGGTACACAATCCTATGCAAGTGGTCTAAATTTGAGGCCTGTAGCTACAGAAATGTGAAAGTAGGTCACTAGGTCAATCTTAAGGTCAAAGTTCATTTCGGTACACAAAACTATGCATGTGGTCCAAATTTGAAGGCTGTAGCTTGAGAAATGTGAAAGTAGGTCACTAGGTCAAAATAAAGGTCAAGTTTTATTTCAGAATACAGAACTATGCATGTGGTCCAAATTTGAAGCTTGTACCTTCAAAAATGTGAAAGTAGGTCACTAGGTCAATGTAAAGGTCAAAGTTTGTTTCGGTACATAAAACCATGCATGTGGTCCAAATTTGAAGGCTGTAGCTTGAAAAATGAGAAAGTAGGTCACTGGGTCAAAATCAAGGTCAAATTTAATTTCGGAACACAAAACTATGCGTGTGGTCCAAATTTGAAGACTGTACCTTCAAAAATGTGAAAGTAGGTCACTAGGTCAAAACCAATGTCAAATTTCATTTTGAAACAAGGAACTATGCATATGGTCCAAATTTGATACCTGTACCTTCAAGAATGTGAGAGTAGGTCACTAGGTAAAAATCAAGGTCAAAGTTTTTTCAAGTGCACAAAACTATGCATGTGGTCCAAATTTGAAGGCTGTAGCTACAGAAATGTGAAAGTAGGTCACTAGGTCAAAATCAAGGTCAACTCATGTCAAGGTTCATCTTGCCACTCAAAAATATTCATGTGGTCCAAATTTGAATGTTTTAGTTATTGACAAGAAGATTTTAAAAGCTTTTCCCTATATAAGTCTATATGAACCATGTGACCCCCAGGGAGGGGCCATATTTGACCCTAGGGGGATAATTTGAACAAACTTGGTAGAGAACCACTAGATGATGCTACATTTCAAGTATCAAAGCCCTAGGCTTTGTGGTTTGGACAACAAGATTTTCAAAGTTTTTCCCTATATAAGTCTATGTAAACCATATGACCCCCAGGGTGGGGTCATATTTGACCCTAGAGGTATAATTTGAACGATCTTAGTTGAAGACCACTAGATGATGTCACATACAAAATATCAAAGCCCTAGGCCCTGTGGTTTTGGACAAGAGGTTTTTCAAAGTTTTTCCCTATATAAGTCTATTTAAACCATGTGACCCCCAGGGCGGGGCCATATTTGACCCCAGAGAAATAATTTGAATCATCTTGGTAGAGGACCACTAGATAATGCTTCATACCAAATATCAAAGCCCTAGGCTCTGTGGTTTTGGACAAGAAGGTTTTCAAAGTTTTTCCCTATATAAATCTATGTAAATTATAGAAATAAACAAAGGGCCATAACTCACTCATAAATTGTTGAACCAGTCTGATTTTCAGGGGGACACAACTAGGGTACCAATACATCATTCTGACAAAGTTTGGTCAAAATCCCCCCAGTAGTTTCTGAGGAGATGCGATAACGAGAAATTGTTAACGGACGGACGGACGGACGGAATGACGGACGGACGGACCACGGACGCAGAGTGATTTTAATAGCCCACCATCTGATGATGGTGGGCTAATAAATTTCAAACAGGAGTTCTTTAACTTATGGTTGGTATGCAAGAAGGATGTCTTGTATGAAGTTTCAATCCAATATATGTACTTGTTGCCAAGTTACAGCTCGACAATTAGTTGCATACAAATCTTTTAACACATTTTCAATACAATTTGAACTGATTTCCAACAAGAATTATCTAACTTGGTTATGTAAATATCATTAATATGAAGAATGCCTTGTGAAAAATTTCAATCGTAACTGAAATATAGTTTGACAATTAGCTGCATGTAAAACTTTAACCACATTTTCTATGTCAAGAAAGTGGTAAAAATTTACATTAAATTTAACCAATTGTTATCTTACTTGGTTATAAATTTCAGTGGGCATAAAGACTAGAAAGAATTGTGACATGTCTTGCTAGTTAGTGACACACAAACCTTTTCTACATCCAAACAAAAGGCCATATTTTTTTTTTTATAATTTATGTTAGTTCAGCCAAGAATTATCTTAGTCATTTCAGTAGGTTTGGTGACTGGAATGCATGGTGTGACATTTCAATCCAATACACTTGACAGTTATCAATTTTTTCAAGTCCAAAAAGGGCCATAATTTACAATTACTTCAAAACAGAGTTAACTAACTTGATTATTTCAGTAGGTTTGATGACTGGGAAACATTGTGTGAAGTTTCAAGCTAATACATACAGCTGTTATTAGTTGCACACCAAACTTTAACTGAACTTTCTAAGTCAAATACAAACTACAATTTGAACAAACTTTAACTGAACTTTCTAAGTCAAATACAAACTACAATTTAAACTGATTTCAACCAAAAGTTACTTAACTTGCCTAGGTATTATGTCATAATGCCTTGTGATAAGTTTCAGTCAGATACATACAGCTGTTACTGAGGAACAGCTTGATAGTTAGCAACATGCAAAACTTTACAAAAGTCTAAAAAAGGGCCATAATTTACACTAAGCTCAACAAGAACTTAGCTAGGTGGGGCAATATATTCTCAAAGTTCTAGATCAGAGGATGAGGAAGTAAAATTTAAAGAGAAGACTTTATTGTTTTGAGTGTGAGAGTCGGATGGGGTATGTAATGCGGCACAGGGATGGAGGGTTGGGGGTTTTGTGCAGAGCTGGTGATGGAATACTAAAACTGGTGTGTATGTGTGTTTGAGGGGCGGGGTGCACATTAATATGAACTAAACTCTAAACTTGGGACCTTGAACCTTGACCTATCAACCAAGCCTGTCTCATCACCAGATCTGACTTTGCTGTAACCTTAACCTAGTTCATGCTATCAAATACTAAAGCATTAGAATATAAAAGTGACTTTTCATTGTGGGGGTGGGGGGGGGGGGGGGGGGACGGCTATCAGATACCTTTTGATAAAAGTTCTATACTTCTGACCAATAATTTCAAAGGAGACTAGAACTGTCACAAGAGTGACGAATACCCCCACAATACTGTCTTGTCACAGAAGAATGGCAACCATAAGAAAGACATCACAGGCCACAACAAGGTGCAATTTAAATCAAACTTGACCTGTATTTTATGATGGTACACCTGTGTAACAAAATTTATCTAAATCTGTCAAGCCTTTCGTGAGTTATTGTCCGGCAACCATGAGTTTGGCAAATTTTAAGTTGGAAAAGGGCCATAACTACATAAAAATATTGGTGGTTTGTAGCCAAAGTCGAACTTTACCTGTATTTTATGATGTTACAACTGTGTACCAAAAACCATTTAAATCTGTCAAGAACTATCACTGGAGTGTTTAATGACTCCAATGGTGGATGAATATTGCACAACAGCTTGAGTTTGTGTAAAAAAAATATCAAATAATAAGAGAGGTACAGATAAAGTGTATCAAAACACTATATAAGTATAATTCTAACCAAAAAAGGGGGCATTATTCAAGAAATATTGGTACAAGAGTTATGCACCTTGTGTCATATGATGTGGGTGATGATGTGGAACAACTACTTCAAGTTTGAAAACAATGCATTTCGTAGTAACTGAGATATAAAGAAAATGCATCAAAATTAACCTTAAATTCTAAGTAAAAGGGGGCATAATTCATGAAAGATTGGTGTCAGAGTTATGCACCTTGTGTTACATGATGTGGGTCATAAGGTGGAACATCTATTTTAAGTTTGAATCAAATCCATTTAGTAATAACTGAGATAGAAAGAAGGTATATATTTCAGGATGCGACGGGACGGGACATGCCAAACTGACTCCTATATAGCCCCCCATCAAACATGTTTGGTGGGGGTATAAAAATGTTTCAACACTGGATAATGGACTTCAACTAACAGAAAGGATGATGGACAAAGGAACTGGACCATCAACCAATCTTACAGGCTTAACCTGAACACTTTGTACAGGTGAGCTCAAAAGAAAAAGAACAAAAGAAAGCTTAATCCAACACACTGACTAATGAAGTCAGAAAAGCAAATAAATCAACAAAATTACCTGCCTGTTCTGAAATTACAATGAAGAGATGTCAGTCATTAGAACTGTAAAAGCCTCATTTCTTATTTAAACATTCCATCTACATCTATCTTTAAATTTTTTTCTGTACTTCTGTACTTTAAAGTTAAAAAATAACTCAACTGGTTTCATGATTAATTGGTAAGGAAGCGGAACTAGGAATTTTTGTCTTCCCTGTTCTTTAAAATGGCACGAGAAATCTATCTCTAAATGACAAAAGCAAGGCATCTTTCTAGAACCTGTCTGGCATTAGTCTTTGTAAAAAAATATAATGATGTATGTCCCATTTTACTGCTTATCCTTTAGAAAAACCGGTATGGCTAAAATAGTGAAAACTTCTTTTCAGAAGATTTAAGAGGCCCAGAGCTGTTTTATAATGTTAACACAAGATATGAAATAGAGATTGTTTTTCACAGAAAACACTTAATATGCAGACATTGTATAATGCCATACATTCTCGCATACCAGAGGTCTACCGTGGTTCCCCGGATGAACCTCTGGCACATTTCGCCGATATTTGTGGTTTGGTTACATTACAGGTAAAACGTTTCAGCCAATCAGCGTCGTTTCCCGACAAAATGTAGCGAACCAATCAAAATCGTCTGTGAAAAGCGTCACCGCGTCTTTTCATATCGATGCCAACTTACGAGGAATATTATTATTTCTTCAGGTAAATTTCTTAACATCGAATAACAGAAATAAATCTTTATTAATCGCAATCATGGAATATCGCCTTTATCCATCGTTAGCAACTACCCTGCTTACATATTGTTTGAAATTACAATTCGGCGTGCCAAATAGTGGCGAACATTGATTGGCTGAAACTTCTCCCGGTAGTAATTACGAGTGCGCATGCTCACCAAATAAACAACAGAAATAAATCAGAGGTTCATCTCCGGATTTTGACGAACATCTGATGGATGAGAATGAATGCCATAAAGTATGGGCCATAAATCCACTGAAAATCACTGAACCATAATATTCCAACAAACTACACAACTAGGCTTGGTACTGATCACTCCTGTAGAGTCTGGTTGAATTCCTACCAGTGGTATAGGAGAAATAGCAAAGCCATCTAAGAATCTGAAAAATCAAGGGTCATAACTCCACTGAAAATCATTCTACTGAAATATGCTGATGATATGCATAACCATGTTTTACACTGATCACTGGTGAGGTTTGGTGAAATTCAGCCCAATGGTAATACTACAAGTAGTGCAAACACTATAAAATATGACGAATCAAGGGCAATAACTCTACTGATTAATTTACTGAACAAGAACATGCCAATGATATGCATAACGAGGCTTGGCACTGGTAAATCCTGTAAGGTTGGGTGAAAAGTTGCCCAATGGTATAAGAGAAGTTACAATAATAAAATTTGATAAATAAAGGGCCAGAACACCACTGATAATTACTGAACATGAAACGCACCATTTAGCTCAGCAACTACCACATTTATGAAGTTTGGTGTAATTCCTCCTAATGATATCAGAGTCATTCATGTGAAAGTCCCGGATTGTCCCGGAAATGACATGCTTGTCCCGGTGTCCCGGACAGTGTTGAAATGTCCCGGAAAATAAAAATACAGGAAACAAATAAAAACAACCCCCCAAAAAACTAGTTTTTTGGTCTATAATTTGTTGAATTTGAAACACAATAAACAGTCCCCGGTGTCACATTGTTTATGCCTAATTATCCAGTATCAGCTTCATGCCCTCCAGCGGGACATGTGTTGATTAAGCCATTGATCTCTCCCGCTTTGCACAACTTTGATTATAATTGTGAACGGTTAATTGATTAATGACTGTTAAGGACGTATGCTAGAATTTGGTGCGAAAATTTTCCCAATAACAGAATTTCTTCAAACTTTGGATATTGAAGGACAATCATCTAAGAAACAAAAAAATGCAATAAAAATCATAGGTCACCGGTATCGAAAAAGAGTTATCTGCCCTTGAAAACGGCATTTCCCCCAAAAATGACATTTTCAAGGGCAGGTAACTCTTTTTCTAATCCGGTGACCTATGATTTTTATGGCATTTTTTTGTTTCTTAGATGATTGTCCTTCAGTATCCAAAGTTTAAAGAAATTCTGTTATTGGGAAAATTTTTGCCCATCTCATATACAGGAAATTCTAGCATACGCCTTTAAAGATACCATCATCAAATATGTGTGAAAGCACATGCGTGGTGATAATCTAATTGTCCAGGAAAACAATATCTTGTAACTTCAGCAAATAACTCTGTTCTTGCAGAAACGAACATTTCAAATCCAATATTAATCAAAGCATTTTTTCCAATCAGTAACAAAGATATACTTACTTTTGATTTTCGTATATTCTACTTTTACAATAATTAAAAAAAATGGTTACATAACTGGTAGACACATTTGATGAATGGCCTGAAATAAACACAGGCAGTGGCAGCTAAACTTCAAAGGGCAAGTGTCCCCAACTTTTCCCTTATTGATTTTCAGCAATACTCTTTGATGTGGATGTTTGATACTGCCAGTTCACTGATGTAATTTGACCTAATTCCACTTAAGATATTTCCAAGTACTTTAAATGAATACTTTTTATGGATTTTCATTATGTAGCTGAGGAACTGTATTAGTTTGTTCCTTCTTTTCTTTTTTTTTATAAATGGAAATGAAAGACTTATAACAGAGACACCTGGCTAGATTCTAAATCACGATGACCAGGTTAATTCTTCGTATATAGCAAGTCTCCTTATTCTGTTCGCCTTGGGAACGCAATCAATTCACGTGCTGAACTATAGATTGTATTACCTGTATTAACCTCCCTTAGAAAACTAGATGACATTTGCAGCAAATTATGCTTATAGTTATAAGCGAGTGAACAATGTTTATCTCAGGAAACTACATGTAATTTTATGATATTTATGCATGAAACCGACGATTACGAATGTCACGGTGTGTGTCCCGGACAAAAGGTAAAAATCTCGAAATTTTAACTCAAAATCCCAGAAATGTCCTGAAAAATAATGGCATGTATGATCAGAGTAGTTAGTTGCATGAACTAGGTACTACAACAAATCAAGAGCGATAACTCCACTTAAAACCACTATGCTCATAATATGCAAAATAAAGGTTTGCACTGGTAACTCCTGTAAAGTTTGGTGGAAACATGCCCAAGATTAGAAAACATCATAAAATTTGATGAATCAACGACCATAACTCCACCCAGAACATGCTGAAAATATGCACTGCTAGACTTGGCAATGATCACATTTGTGATGTTTGGTGTAAATCGGCCTGGTGGTGTCAGAGGAATTGCATGGACAACATTTGTAACAGACAGGCTGACAGACAGACAGACAGACAGGCAGACAAACTACTAAATCAATATTTCCCCCCACTGTAGAAGGGAGACATAACAAGACTTTTAGTATTAACTGTCAATACACACTCCTTTTAAAGTCAGTATCAGATGCATTCACTCAATCAGCATCCATTTCTACTCTATCACTTAGCTGCAAAACAGACAGAGATCTTTCAATGTTATTAGAAGTCCTCCCTTGAAAACATGCAATTCCTCAATAAACCAAACCAACTGATTAACTGGATTTTCAGCCCAATATCTATTATCTTGGCATCCAGGTAGGTGCTAGTTATATTTTAACACAATTCCAATCATTTAGGAATTTTGTAACAGATAAATGGGCCAAATGCCAGTTTCAGTAACATCTGAGACACATTATATCGTTGGAAAGTAAAATAGTATGTAAACAAGAAGTGCACTTATGTAAATAAAGCAAGGTCTGCCAGGAAAATGCCTATATAACAAACCAATAAAAGTTTTCTCAATGAATGAGATTAAACAGACAGGCTTGAAATCGTTAGAAACTTCTTTTTCTGGCCTCGTGTTCACAAAGCATTTTTCGGTCTCAGCTGAGTTTGATCTTGAAATTTTAATATCTATTTTACTAAAACTTCAAGACATTATTTCAATTGAAACTGACCATCAATACTGAAAAGTCATTTTAAAGGAGTTATTAACTTGACATTTAGTTTTAAACATGCTATTTAGATATAAATGATAAATAAAGTTTCATTATCAAACTCAGTTGAGACTGAAAATGTTTTGTGAACACGGGGCCTGGCTCTCAAATTAATTACTTTTCCAAACTACACCATTCATTTTCATTCCAATTTAATCCCCAAGTCAGGTATAGAACTGTAGGTTCAAAGATTATTTGGAAGACTTTTAGATCAGGGCAGACCTGAAAACCACTGCCAATTAACTGCAGGCTGCCAGAAAATATTTTAAAATATATCCTTTCATATTTTATTCTTTATATTGCTTGATTTCTGCCAACTCAATCGTCCAACAAGTACCCCTGGATTTTCGCCAGCTTTTTGTCTAGTCTGTTATCACAACCCAGCTCTATTTTGTAACTGCTATGGAATATTTTAATAACATAAGAGGTTTTCTTTTTGAGCTATGTTAAATGTGAATAATGCATAAAGATTATATGATAAATGTGTATGCTTTGAACACTTCAGAAAAAGGAAAGCAGAAAGAAGTAGAAAACATCCTTCAGTTATGTATTTGCCTTGTGGGGCTGTTTCCTACAAAAGTTGGTCAATTTGGATCCAGTAAATGTCTGAAGGAAATGACTGTTTACAAATCACCTGACATCTAAAATTATCAAGACTATTATCAATCTCGTATTGTTTAATTCCTTCCAACAGGGAAAGCTTCAAGACTGCCACCCATGCAATCCCTACTACTAAAGGATGCTTCAAATCAAAGTTGGCTGAATTCAATTTTGTTGTCGTCCTTTAGACCTAGGTAAGCTAAAATGCCAAAACTTCCTGTAGACCTAGGTGAGCTTAAAAGCTAAAACATCCTGTAGACCTAGGTGAGCTAAAAAGCTAAAACTTCCTGTAGACCTAGGTGAGCTAAAAAGCTAAAACTTACTGTAGACCTAGGTAAGCTAAAAAGCCAAAACTTCCTGTAGACCTAGGTGAGCTAAAAAGCCAAAACTTCCCGTGGACCTAGGTGAGCTAAAAAGCTAAAACTTCCTGTAGACCTAGGTGAGCTAAAAAGCTAAAACTTCCTGTAGACCCAAAATGAGCTAAAAAGCCTAAACTTCCTGTAGACCTAGGTGAGCTAAAAAGCTCAAAATTCCTGTAGACCTAGGTGAGCTAAAAAGCTAAAACTTCCTCTGTGTGTGTTCGGGTTTAACGTCTTTTTCAACAATTTTTCAGTCATATAAACGATGGTGTCTATTTGTAGCAGTGAGCACAATGCTCAACTTTATAGTGCTGCCTCAATGGAATATCAAGCCGTAGACACGCAACATGATATCCCACCCAGTCACATTATACCGACACTGGGCTGAACAGTCCTAGCACTATCCTCTCAATGCTGAACGCCAAACGAGGAAGCTACTAGTACCATTTTTTATGTCTTTGGTATGAAACGGCCAGGGATCGAACCCACAACCTCCCACACTCAAAGCAGGTGCTCAACCACTAAGCTACCGGGACGGTACAACTTCCTGTAGACCTAGGTGAGCTAAAAAGCTACAACTTCCTGTAGACCTAGGTGAGCTAAAAAGCTAAAACTTCCTGTAGACCTAGGTGAGCTAAAAAGCTAAAACTTTCCTTTAGACCAAGGTGAGCTAAAAAGCTAAAACTTCCTGCAGACCTAGGTGAGCTAAAAAGCTAAAACTTCCTTTAGACCAAGGTGAGCTAAAAACTTAAAACTTACTGTAGACCCAGGTGAGCTAAAAAGCTAAAACTTCCTTTAGACCAAGGTGAGCTAAAAAGCTAAAACTTACTGTAGACCTAGGTGAGCTAAAAAGCTAAAACTTACTTTAGACCTAGGTGAGCTAAAAAGCTAAAACTTCCTGTATACCTAGGTGAGCTAAAAAGCTAAAACTTACTGTAGACCTAGGTGAGCTAAAAAGCTAAAACTTCCTGCAGACCTAGGTGAGCTAAAATGCTAAAACGTTCTTTAGACCAAAGTGAGCTAAAAAGCTAAAACTTCTTGCAGACCTAGGTGAGCTAAAAAGGTAAAACTTACTGTAGACCAAGTTGAGCTTAAAAGCTAAAACTTCCTGTAAACCTAGGTGAGCTAAAAAGCTAAAACTTTCCTTAGACCAAGGTGAGCTAAAAAGCTAAAACTTTACTTTGTAATTTTCAGTGATCTGATAAAACTTTAACAAACTGCAACTCTGCAGGAAACAAAAGAGGAGAAATACTACAAGAACATCTTATTGTCTTCTTATTCCTACATCATACAAGTATTAATCCGACTCACTTACCCTCTTAAGATGGTCATTAATCTAGAACCTGAGCACTGTCACTTTAAAGGGACTACCTAAATTACTCATGTTTTTGTAAAACTATATAATCAGTTAATTAAAATAACATTTACATTTTGATTTTTGGTAAAATTTGAAAACAGATATAGTCCTTTCTCTCTTAATGTGTCATCTCATTTATTTTTAAAACTATGGGAAGAGGAGGAAGCTAATATACAATCTAATTATCCGACTATATACCTTTATATTTGGTTTGTCTTTTTCTTGCCAATGTAAATCATTCTCAATGGTGTCGTAATTCAGGCTCTGAAAGAAAACGATCATGTTTTAATTGATTTTTACTACTGTTCCATGCCATCTGTCATTTAAATTTCATTTACTCTATCTAAATTTGCATCTTCTTGAAAAGCTTAGGGAATTTAAAAGCATTTATGCAGACAATGAATCTAGTAGTAAAATCGATCTTTATGTATAGTTTCATGTAATATTTTGCAACTTTCCTGGTAACTGTTTTCAATCTAATTCTTACATGTTTCAAGAATCAGTAATTTGGCTGCTTTCATAGCCATGATAAATTCTGTTTCGGGTTCAGTGCCATTTTTCCAACAAATTTCAGGTATGCAATAGCTGTCAGTGAACGTAGCCAGTTTTCATGAATTCTGCACCAGGGCTAATTTGTTCTCCTCAAGTAACTGGCAACTTCCTCACATTTAGATCAGAGGTGATGGGCAAATAATGAATTGTCTTCAGTTGTTATGGAAAATTACCCCTTGATTTTGGGGATCAAACTGGCAACCTCTTAACACATTATTAGTCTTGTGCTCTAAATACTGGCAGACTTTATAACAATATAATATTCTGACTAGTCTCCAGGTATTATAAATTATCCAATGTCAAATATTAACAAGAACTTCCCATAATAGGACATAATACGCCTGTTTAAAAGCAGACTGAGACAAGGCAGTAAAAATTGGCATTAAAATTAGCTAATACCTTTGATCTTTAGCTGCGACCTTGACCTTGAACTGACATGCTGACTCATGAATTCTGCCCAACGGGTTGCCGAGGTGATCATTTGACCCAAGTTTCATGAAAATCCTTCAAGGGGTTTAGGAGATACAGAGCTCAAACCTTTGACCTTGAGTTGACATGGCTGACTCATGAGTTCTTGATGAGGTGATCATTTGACCCAAGTTTGATGAAAATCCTTCAAGGGGTTTAGGAGATACAGAGTGGACACAAAATGGAAGGCTCAAACCTTTGACCCTAAGTTGTGACCTTGACCTTGTGCCGGCAGGGTTGACATAAGTTCTGCATATCGTTTTGATGAGGTGATCATTTGACCAAAGTTTTATAAAATTCCTTCAAGGGGTTTAGGAGATATAGAGCGGACACGAAATGGAAGGCTCAAACCTTTGATCTTCAATTGTGACCTTGACCTTGAGCCGGCATGGCTGACTCATAAGTTCTGCACATCGCCTTGATGAGGTGATCATTTGACCCAAGTTTGATGAAAATCCTTCACGGGGTTTAGGAGATACAGAGCGAAAATGAAATGGAAGGCTCAAACCTTTCACCTTAAGTTGTGACCTTGACCTTGAGCCAGCATGGCTGACTCATGGGTTCTCACATTGTCTTGATGAGGTGATCATTTGACCCAAGTTTCATGAAAATCCTTCAAGGGGTTTAGGAGATATGGAGCGGACACGAAAGTGTAACAGACGGACGGACGGACGGACGGAGACCATTCCTATAACCCCCCCCACCACTTGTGGCGGGGGATTAAAAATATTTCTAAAATGTCTAGGTCTGCAGCTCTCAAATATGGAAATATCTTACATCCAAGGCATATATACTGACACTTTCAGACAACATCAAAAAGGACCTTTTGAACGATTTGACAAAGTTCCAAAAATCTCCATATACCCTCTGCTCCGTTATGGACCCCTGTGGGATTTGTGTTTATTCCAAGTTCAAATATTTTTTCATAGATAAAAAGCTGACATGTTGTAATAAAGCCCAGGTATTTTCAAATCGTTAGAACTTTAGTGCTAAAAATTGCCTCCCCATTAGCAAAAGCCCAAACAAGAGGGCCATGATGGCCCTATATCGCTCACCTGAGTACCACTGCTCCTAATGATAAGATCAAGTTTTGACTTAGATCACATAGGCATACACATTAAATATCATCAGGATTAATATTTTCTTGTAACAGTCCCTTTTGACTTATGGGTCATGTACTAGTCAGGGTCAATCTCGAGGGTCCTAGGCTCAAATGCTGCATTTTTGTACTAGCATGACTATTCCTTACCCTGGAAGACTTAAATAACATTTAAAACCAATCTCATTAGATGCTGCTGACCTATATTCATTTACATAAAATAAAGGGAGGTAACTTGTCATATTCAGTCAAAAGTTATCTACTTTGATTGTCCGAGTCCATCTGATGGCATAAATTAATGAGATTTCAAATCAGTATCTTCATTGGTTACTGAGATACACCCATTTTAATTTGAAACAAAGGGAGGTAAATTGACATAAAATCAGTCCACAGTTATCTACCCTGGTTATCTCAGTCCAACTAATGACAATAATGAAATTTCAAATGAGTCCTATAAGTACTTACTGATATAAATCCATTTTGATTAAAATCAGGGGAGGTAATCAGATATAAAATTCGGAACCTATGATTGGATCTGACAGATTTGTCATGGAATCCAAGATTTATTGTTGTTCAAGATATTTTGCAAGTTTGTATCAAATCAAACCATAAATGAAGTCTATGGCTGCAAAGGCCAAAATAGCAAATTTTGGACCTTTAAGGAGCCATAACTCTGGAACCCATGATGGGATCTGGCCCGTTTTCAAAAAGAAAACAGATATTATGCCAATACAAGTTGTGTGCAAGTTTGATTGAAGTTGGTTGCAAAATGTTGTCTCTATCATGTTCACAAGCCAAAAATAGCAAATTTTGGCCCTTAAAGGGGCCATAACTCTGGAACCAATGATGGGATCTGGCCAGTTTTCAAAAGGAACCGAGATATTATGCCAATACAAGTCGTGTGCAAGTCTGATTAAAGCTGATTGCAAAATGTGGTCTCTATCGTGTTCACGAGCCAAAAATGGTAAATTTTGGCCCTTTAAGGGGCCATAACTCTTGAACCAATGATGGGATCTGGCCAGTTTTCGAAAGGAATCAAGATATTATCCCAATACAAGTTGTGTGAAATTTTGATTAAAATTGATTGCAAACTGTGGTCTCTATTGTGTTCACAAGAAATTGTGGACGGACAGCAGACGGACGGACGATGGACGATCAAAATAGCTCACCTTGTCACTATGTGACAGGTGAGCTAAAAAACAAGGAATCGGTAAAACTGAATGATGCTCCCCAATGCATGTGCTTGTCCCAATATGGGGAATAACGTATTTTCCCGTCAATGGCCTCTATCATTTTGTGGAATTTCAATGAAACTCCATTAATACTATTCAAGTAATGCTCCGAACAAGCTTTATTTTGTATAATAAAGGGAGATAATTCAAAAACTTTGTAAGGTAGAGTTATGGTTCTTTAACACTGCACTACCTGTCAATGGCCTCTATCATTTTGAGAATTTTCAATGAAATGCCATTAACACTTTTCAAGTAATGCTCTGGACAAGCCTTATTTTGTATAATAAAGGGAGATAATTCAAAAACTAAGTAAAAGTAGAATTATGCTTCTTTGACACCGCACTTCCTGTCAATGGCCTCTAGCATTTTGTGAAGTTTCAATGAAATGCCATTAATACTTTTCAAGTAATGCTCCAGACAATCCTTATTTTGTATAATAAAGGGAGATAATTCAAAAACTAGGTAAAGTAGAGTTATGGTTCTTTGATAATGCACTTTGTCTCAATAGCCTTTATGATTATGTGAAGTTTCATACTTTTCAAGTAATGCTCCGGACAAGCCTTATTTTGTATAATAAAGTATGGTTCTTTGATAATGCACTTTGTCTCAATGGCCTTTATGATTATGTGAAGTTTCATACTTTTCAAGTAATGCTCCGGACAAGCCTTATTTTGTATAATAAAGAGATATAATTAAACAAGAGCTGTCACTAATGGCGACAAATGCCCCCGCAGCACCTTGACCTATGACCTGGTGACCCCAAAGTCAGTAGGGGTCGTGTACTCAATAAGTACTATCAGCATGTGAAGTTTGAAGGTCCTAGGTGCAGTGGTTCGTGAGTAAAGTGCCTTCATGCAAAAAGTTATTGTTGTGACAAACGAACGAACAAACTAACGAACGGACGGACAGTTGAAAACTAATATGCCTCCCTTCAGGGGGAATAAAAATAGGTAAGGTAGAGTTATGATTCTTTGACACTGCACTTTGTCTCAATGGCCTCTATGATTATGTAAGTTTCAATCAGAAGTTATACTCCAGACAAAAGTGTGACAGATGGACGGACAAACAAAGCGGCAACTATCGCCCTTTGGGGAGCATAAAAAAAAAGTCCACGCGCATACATTTAGACAGGTGACCCCTGCTCGTGACCCCTGACTATCAACCAATGCAAATGTGACTTTCATTATTTATAAATGTTTTCAAGTTTAGCCTGAAGGTCGAGTGATGTCATTTTCTGTGTTGTCAAAAACATGCCTATGCCTAGCAGGATTGCATGAAAATGTGCCCGGTGTCCTAAGGATATAAAAAATTATTTATCTGATTAATCAGTAAGGTGTATTCTCTTGTTACACAATTCAGACTGCCTTACCTCCCATTTGGAAACAATTCTCTTTCTGAATCTTGTCTTTTCCCCATAGTCTTTTATTTTTCTTGACAAATCCTGAAAAAAGAAAAATTCAATGATACAGAGTACAGACACATTAGAACAATGAGTTTCTTTTTCAAGAAGATTTAGTTTAAGTCAATTTCAGTACAGAAACTGTTTATCAATGTCTGGGTTCAAATATATCATATGCCTGTGACTTAATCTAAAATGATAACTAAATTTATCAAATAGAATTTTAAATTTGACTTGAAAACTTTATCAATATTCCAGATCAATGCTAAATGCATCTACTATTCTTATTTGAGAGATAGACAGAACACTGACAGACATGCAGTGCTCCCCATGAAGAAACAAGTGCATCTGGATAAGAAGCTAACCAGTATGTTTGTCTTTACTTGATTTAAACCACCTCTTTAACTCGATAGTTTTAGATATCTACAACCATCAGTCATAGCCCCAAGCTTTTGACAGTACAAGATTCCTTCACTGGTTGTAGGTGCAGATGGGAATATCCAGCTTAAGGTTAACTGTTTTTGGCGGTAACGAGGATCGCCGAGTTACCGCTTAAACAGTTATCCGACAGCCGGATATTTCCATCTGTACCTACCATCAGTGGTTGAATCATTTTCTTGCATGCCATATTCATCAAATAACAGTAAATATAAATTCAAACAAATGATTTTCTTATAGCACTTTTTTCTTAAAGTAGCGTATAAACAAAGCGCAGGAACTTTACGTCCCTAAACAGGAAGTACGTCATGCTGAAGACGAAAGCAATGTAATAGTTCCAGTTTTGTTTTATCATCAGCAGCGAAATGGTATGTTTTTTCCGTTAAATGACGTTTTTTGAATCGAGAGATATGTAATAAGGAATGAAGAGAAACTATCAAGGTATTTGATTTTTATCCTGTTTTACGCAAAACTTAATTATTACTACACAAATATACTACGCGCATGTAGTTCGTCATATGTCATTTACAGCATGAGAGTCATCTTACACCCCGGGGTGAAAGATGGAGTTTTCCAGCACTGGTGAAATCACCAGAAATCCCAGTCTGGTATGCAAGAATAATTGATGAGCAATCATTTTCCAGTATCAAGGTTACTGTGACCTTAACCTTTGAGTTACTGACACCAAAGCAATAGGGGTCATCTCCTGACCGCAGGCTATCATGTGAAAATGCAGCTTTAGATTTGATCATAAACTTATTTCAGTCTCAAGGTCACTGTGACTTTGACTTCCGACCTACTGGCCCCCAAAACACTTCAAAGGGTGCATAACTAAAATAATACCTATAAAATTCTTTTTTGGATCACGTCAAAAAGTGTGGTACAGAGACAAAAAACAGTAATCCTGACAAGAACATTACCTGTTAGAATCCTGTCAGGGCTATAGATTAAACTACTAACTGAATATTGCAGACAATGGCTTAAAGGCATCATGTTTTTAAGTATATATGTATTTAGCCAATTGTTAACAAGAGCACTGCAATGCAGAGCAATATACGCTGGAAGGTATGACCTCTGACCCCTAAGTGTGACCTAGACCTTGAAGTGAGCCATCCAAAACACACGTCGTCTCGATGTGATGAACATATGTGCCAAGTTTTTATAAAATCCTTCATGCAGTTCAAGAGTTACAGAACGGACACGAAACAAAATATTTTGACCTTTGACCCCTAAGTGTGACCTTGACCTTGAAAGTGAGCCATCCAGAACATGCGCTCTGCACGTCGTCTTGATTTGGAGAACATTTGTGCCAAGTTTGTTTGAAATCCTTCAAGGGGTTCAAGAGTTACAAAGCGGACACGAAATTGCTAACAAAGGACAGACAGATGGACAGACACCGGCATCATAACATAATACATCCCTTTGGGCATATAACAATTTTTCAGTCGTATAACGCTCCACTGTGTTCCGTTTGTAGCAGTGAGCATAATGTCCAAATTTACGCTTTCTTCACTAGAATATCACCCCATCCAGTCTTACTTTACTGACATCGGGCCAACCTGTCCTAGAACTATCCTCTTAATGCTTAGCACCAAATGAGACAGCCCAGTCTAGTACTACATTCATACTCTACCACACCATCACTGTAATTACCAGTAAGTCTTTTAATTTTGACAAACCCATGGATTGAACTCAAATCTCCAGAGCGGGAGGTGGACACTCAATCACTGAGCCACCACTGTGGTTGCCATAAAGTCTTTGATATGTCAGGGCCAAGGATTAGACCTGGCCCCAATTTCACGAAAAAACTTAAGTAATTACTTAGTTAAGTCTGTTATTTTAAAATCTTGCTATTGCTTAAGTTATACTATGGTTAGTAGTATTTGTCTGCAGTACTTATTTCAGTCACGAAAATATGATTATTAATTTTCCTTCAGCACCTGCTTTTTTACTTATATCTACAAACATAGATGCTACTGTAACTTTTCATTATGCATTGGGTGGTTGATATGCAAACAGATCTTTACCAAGATTGAAAAAAAACTTAATCACATCAATTTCACCAGATAATGCTAGAGGAAGTAGATGTTTATCATGTGATCATTTTATTTACACCTAGTTTATGCTAACATGCCTTTTTGATAGATCCCAATGCAAGGAAGTTTATGCTTCAGGCAAACTCTCCTGGATAATAGTATCTAAAGGGTTACTGTTCAAATCAATACTCTTTGAAATTATTTAGAACATTTCTGTATCTTAAGCACACATTTTACATACAGAATAAAACAGAAATTGATTTTTTTTCTTATTAAAACCTTTACAATCTCAAAAATTCAAGCTCTGACAATGTAATTCACATTATAAGCTGTTGTTATTGATATAAAGAAAATTAGAGCTTATTTTTTTTTTTTACAAAAAAAGTATGTCTTGATTACCACGCAGACATAACGACATACACAACTAGGCTTGGCACTTTCTTTTGTAAAGGGTGGTGGACTTCCCAGGAAGTAGCACAGACATCATAGAATTGTCAAATCAAAGATCAACTCTGCTAAAAATTATTGTACTGGAACATGCCGATAACATGCATAATTAGGCTTGGCACTGATCACTCCTGTTAGATTTAGTGGAAATCCACCCATAATATAAAAGAAGTGGTCAAAACATCATAAAAATTGACCAATTAAGGGCCAAAACTCTGCTGAAAATCATCAAACTGTAAAATGCTAATGATATTATGCACAATTAACAACTAGGCTTGGCAACCATCACTTTTTTTTTTTGTGGGCTTAGAGCGGAACTGGTCTATCTGCTTTTATTTCTATATACAGATTTCTATATACAGATAGACTAGTTTTGCTCTAAGCCCTTGTTTTGTGAGCCATCTAGTGGTGTCAGCTAGAGGAGTTACAAGGACAAACTTTGTTACAGACAGACCTACAGACAGACAGTATGAGTATGAACATGACTTAATTAAAAAAAAAGTCTTTACTGTCCAGAAAGTTTGCAAACTTCCTAGTTGAAATAATTTTATATTATAGTAGCAAACTGCTGAAGATTACAATGAAAAATACCCGTCAAAATTGTTTTTGATGATACACTTAAAATCAACTCAAGATATTTTAGAAATTAAAAAAGTTCCTATTACTGCTAAGAGAGACTGTTAGAATGATGTGTAAAATTACTCATTAATTATTAATCATCTTGCCTTATCTTTAAAGAAAATTGAGAAAAGACTTTTTTATGGAAAAGGTGGGTCATTTAAGTATGTATGTCCATCACAGTGCATCTGATTATGTTTGCAGTTTGTTTGAGCTGTTTGTTTGGTACTTGAACTTTATTTCATCCAGTCAAGGGTATAATGTTCACCCTTTTACCTTACTCTCATCTGCACAACAAAATAACTTAAAGACACATGTAGTAGAAAATTTGAAATTTTCAATCTAAAAATAAACATAAACAACATTAAAATTAATAACTTTCAAAAATCGATTAGTAACATCCAAAAATCATCAAAGAAAGTACAGTGCTTTAGGGTATAGCGGATAGCTAACTAATTTTTCCTGCATTCCAATTCAAAGAAATGAAAATAGTAGTTTTTTTCAGTATATATCAGACAGAAAATATCTGTTCTTATTAAAACATTCAGCTTTTAATAGAAATTCACGTGTTTTTTCTCTCCAAGTCATTGTTTACATGTGCGCTGATTTAGGGTGTACAGGATAGCTTTGGTCATTTTTTCCATTATTAGTTTAAAATCCACATCTTAACAAATTTTCCAAGATTTCTTTACTATTAATCAGAATAATAATGTATTCTCTTTTCAAAAACATTCAGCTTTTTAAATTTCTATCAAATACTTTTCATTCACTGACGTTTTTTACATATACACTGATTTAGTCTATAGGGGATAGCTTTATTTTACATTTGATGACATACGAAAAATAACACAACAAGCAAATATTCAAAATGTATGTCAGAATGTCTGTTTGCATGCCAGTAAAAGAATGAAATGAAAAAATATACAATAATTAAAGTCTAAAGATAAAATTTATCAATCTATCCTCTATACCCTAAAATCCGCTATACCCTAAAGCACTGTATGTGGAAAATATTTGTTGAAAATAGTAAGCATAGCAATTGAGCAGTTTGTAATTGTCTAAATAAAATGTCTAATGACCTTTTTTGCATACTCAAAATTATAGTTCCATCTGCTGTCAATTCACAAGAAAAAAACTAGCTTAAAATATTTTTTGAATATTTTTCATGCATTTGTAATAATGCCCATTTTGGGTTTCTAGCTCAAGGTTACATAACAGCAGCTAGTGTAACATGAGAATGGCATGCATGCATTTTCCCTGTCAAACATACATTATCAAAGTGTGCGTGTCCTACTTTTAAATCCATTTACCTAAAAGATAAACTTGTACATAAAAAAAGGAGACTAAAATCTTTAAAATTCGCAATGTCATCTAGTTTCTTTATGACACAGTTTTTTTGTAACTCGCTAAATGCTAAGCTACGGCGTAATTTCTCCTAACAAGCAATTTTCGAAACAATTTGTCTTTTACTTCTAGATTCTTTCATAGGGCCAGATGGGAAAATCCAACTTGAGGGTAACTATTTATGTGGTTGTGAGGATATGTTCAGCAAATAAAAGTAAAAATAAAATTTTCTAAATCATAAAAATATATTCATACAAATGCCTGTAAACTGGAGAGACATCACAATGATGCCTCGAACAAGAAAGCCCTAAAACATCTCTTCTGATCTAGTTATTGCTCCAGATGACCTTAAGTATCTTAAAGGTCCAATACTAAGGAAAGTGAACATTTTAATTTCTTTTAAAAAGCACAGAAACTTTTTCATTTTATTGGAAAATGAAAGTTGGTATGTAGAAATTCGAAATAAATCGCAGTATATGTACAATTATTTTTCTATGAAGTATGAAGGTAGTTAAAAAGACCTGGGGGGTCATTCTGTCGATTCATTGAAATTTCAACATAATACACATACATTTCTTTGAGTTCCAAAGACCTTCTGTAAATTTTGACCTGCCAATCTTCATTATTTAGTGTCTTGCATGCACTGGCTATGAAAAAAATTGCCAACTCACTTTCCCTTAGTAATGGACCTTTAATTGATCTTGACTTCATTAAAACAACTCTTCTGACCAAGATTTAATTCTGACTATGGTTTATATAAATCAGGTAGATCATTAACCAAGACTTAGTGTTTTAACAATCTGACTAAGTGACCTTAAGTTTTTGACTTAAGTGACCCTTAATCATTATAACTACACTCATGAAGATCAGGCAGAAAAAATTTGACCTTGGTTTTTCTGTCATTGCAACTACTGACCTAGATCTTCTACCTTAAATGATACAGTGTTAAACTTGATCAAGAAGTACCATGTCGGGTACAAAATGTGGCCACTGAGCTTTTTCTATAATTTGACTTAGTGCCTAGTTTAAAACCTCAGGTAACCAAGTTTTAAACTTTGTCTAGATTACGTAGAGACAAAAATTCTGATGAAGATTTATGAATATTATACTGAAAATGTGGCTTCTAGAGTGTTAACAATATTTTCTATGACTTGACCGTGACCTTATTTTTGAAACAAGTGACCCAGTGTTGAAAATGACCTAGATTTCACACAGGCAAATATTCTGACAAAGTTTAATGAAGAAGTAAAAAGTATGCCTCTAAAGAATGAACAATATGATCCGACCCAGTGGCCTAGTTTATCCCAGATAATCCATTTTTAAACTTGTCAGACATTTTACTGGAGGAAACATTCTGACCAAGTTCCATTCAGACTGGGCAAAAATTGTGACCTTATTGTGCTTTAACAGTAAAACAGATGATGACAATAATGATGGACATAGGGGGTATCACAATAGCTCACTGAAGAGATG
Organism: Mercenaria mercenaria; assembly: GCF_021730395.1. Taxonomy (NCBI): domain Eukaryota; kingdom Metazoa; phylum Mollusca; class Bivalvia; order Venerida; family Veneridae; genus Mercenaria; species Mercenaria mercenaria. Next base: position 18,072,092 of record NC_069366.1, on the reverse strand, counting down.
TTTGTAACACTCATATGCCCTATAAAATGATAGCCTGTCAGAGGCAATTGGGTATGTATTTTTGTATGTGATCTTGACCTTTTATGGCCAAATGACCTCACAACAGGGGTCATTTAATGGTTAAAGCTAATCAGCCTTTGGAGTTTGAAGGCTACATGCAAAGCATTCTCCAGTAATTAATTATTAACTGCCTTTATCTGAAGGTCACTGTTACCTTGAACCTTGAGGTACAGACCCCCAAATCAGGTAACCATCTGATTTCAGGCAATCATTCTATGAAATTTGACAGTCATAGCTAAAAAGTGCTTCCGATATTGATTGGAAATTAGTTTCATTACCAACAGTTCACTCTATACCAACAGCTCACTCTATACAAACAGCTCACCCTATACCAACAGTTCACTATATACTAACAGCTTACTCTATACTTAAAACTCAACCTATACCAACAGCTCACCTTATACAACAGTTCATTCTATATAAACAGCTCAATCTGTATCAACAGCTCAACCTATACCAACAGCTCACTCTATAACAGCTCATTCTATAACAACAACTCACTCTATTTAAAAGCTCACTATCAACAACTCACTCTATATAAAAGCTCACTATCAACAGCTCACTCTATACCAACTGCTCACTCTATATCAACTGCTCCCTCTATATCAACAGCTCACCCTATACCAACAGCTCACTCTATAACAGCTCATTCTATAACAACAACTCACTCTATATAAAAGCTCACTATCAACAGCTCACTCTATATCAACTGCTCACTCTATATCAACTGCTCACTCTATATCAACAGCTCACCCTGTACCAACAGCTCACTCTATAACAGCTCATTCTATAACAACAACTCACTCTATATAAAAGCTCACTATCAACAGCTCACTCTATACCAACTGCTCACTCTATATCAACTGCTCACTCTGTAACAGCTCATTCTATAACAACAACTCACTCTATATAAAAGCTCACTATCAACAGCTCACTCTATATAAAAGCTCACTATCAACAGCTCACTCTATACCAACTGCTCACTCTATATCAACAGCTCACCCTGTACCAACAGCTCACTCTAAAACAGCTCATTCTATAACAACAACTCACTCTATATAAAAGCTCACTATCAACAGCTCACTCTATATCAACAGCTCAATCTGTATCAACAGCTCAACCTATACCAACAGCTCACTCTATAACAGCTCATTCTATAACAACAACTCACTCTATATAAAAGCTCACTATCAACAGCTCACTCTATATAAAAGCTCACTATCAACAGCTCACTCTATACCAACTGCTCACTCTATATCAACTGCTCACTCTATATCAACAGCTCACCATGTACCAACAGCTCACTCTATAACAGCTCATTCTATAACAACAACTCACTCTATATAAAAGCTCACTATCAACAGCTCACTCTATATAAAAGCTCACTATCAACAGCTCACTCTATACCAACTGCTCACTCTATATCAACAGCTCACCCTGTACCAACAGCTCACTCTATAACAGCTCATTCTATAACAACAACTCACTCTATATAAAAGCTCACTATCAACAGCTCACTCTATACCAACTGCTCACTCTCACTCTATCAACTGCTCCCTCTATATCAACTGCTCACTCTATATCAACTGCTCACTCTATATCAACAGCTCACCCTATATCAACTGCTCCCTCTTTACCAACAGCTCACTCTATACCAACAGCTCATTCTATTTAAACAGCTCACTCTATATCAACAGCTTAACCTATACCAACAGCTCACCCTGTACCAACAGCTCGCTCTATAACAGCTCGTTCTATACCAACAGCTCACTCTATTACAACTCATTCTATATCAACAGCTCACTCTATATCAACAGCAGCTCATTCTATATCAACAGCAGCTCCCTCTATACCAACACTACTCCATACCAACAGCTCACTCTATATCAACAGTTCACTCTATACCAATAGATCACCCTATACCAACAGCTCACTCTATAACAGATCATTCTATATCAACAGCTCACACTTTATAAAAGCTCACTCTGTATCCACAGCTCACTCTATACCAACATCTCACTCTATACCAACAGCTCACACTATATCTACAGCAGCTCACTTTATACTAACAGCTCACTCTATATCAACAGCTTACTCCAAACAAACAGCTCACCCTGTACTAACAGCTCACTCTATATCAATAATTCTTGCTATATCAATAGCTCACTCTTTACCAACAGCTCACTCTACAACAGCTCACTCTATACCAACAACTCATCCTATATCAATAGCTCATTCTATATCAACAGCAGCTCACTCTATGCCAACAACTCAACTCTGTATCAACAGCTCACTTCCTATACAAACAGCTCACTCTATATCAAGAGCTAACTCTTGATACCAACAGCTCACTCTATATCTACAGCAGTTCACACTATATCGACAGCAGCTCACTCTATATCACCAGCTCACTCTATATCAACAGCTTACTCTATACAAACAGCTCACCCTGTACCAACAGCTTACTCTATACCAACAGCTCATTCTATATCAACAGCTCACTCTACATCAACAGCTCAACCTATACCAAAGCTCACTCTATAACAGCTCAATCTATACCAACAGCTCACTCTGTAACAACTCATTCTATATCAACAGCTCACTCTTTATCAACTGCTCACCCTATATCAACAGCAGCTCATTCTATATCAAGTGTAACTTCCTCTATACAAACAGATCACCCCATATCAACAGCTCGTTCTATATCAACAGCTCACTCTATATCAACAGCTTAACCCATACCAAAGTTCACCCTATAACAGCTCACTAAATAACAACTCATTCTATATCAACAGCTCACTCTTTATCAACAGCTCATCCTACATCAACAGCAGCTCATTCTATATCAACAGTAACTCCCTCTATACAAACAGCTCACTCCATACCAACAGCTCACTCTATATCAACAGTTCACTCTATACCAACAGCTCATGCTATACCAACAGCTCACCTTATACCAATAGATCACCCTATACCAACAGCTCACTCTATAACAGCTCATTATATATCAACATCTCACTCTATATAAAAGCTCACTCTCTATCAATAGCTCAATCTATATTAACAGCTCACCCTATATCAACAGCTCACTCTATACCAACAGCTCACTCATTACCAACAGTTCACAGTATATCTACAGCAGCTCTCTCAATACCAACAGCTCACTCTCTATAAACAGCTTACTCTATACAAACATCTCACCCTGTACCAACAGCTCACTCTATATCAATAATTCACGCTATACCAATAGCTCACTCTTTACCAACAGCTCACTCTACAACAGCTCACTCTATATAAACAGCTCACTCTATACCAGCTGTTCACTATACCAACAGCTCACCCTATGTCACCAGCTCACTTCCTATACAAACAGCTCACTCTATATAAACAGCAGCTCACTCTATACCAATAACTTACTATTTACCAACAGTTCACTCTATATCAACAGCTTATTCTTTACCAATAGCTCGCTCTGTACCAACAGCTCACTCTTTACCAACAGCTCTCTCTATACCAACAGCTCACCTTGTACTAATACCCCCTTCACATCTACGATTTTTTCTTACGATTCCTTATGATTTGCCAACTCGTAGGCAGTCGCACGAATCGTAAATAGCTCGTCGGTAGTCGTAAATAGCTCGGCACTACTCGCAGACGATCGCAAGCAATCGTGAACGTTGAGGTAATATTTTTGACATGTCAAAAATTTCTTACGATCGTCCGCGATTTGAACTATCGGTGAATAGCTCATAAAGGGCTCGCAAAGAGATCGTAAGTATCGTAAACAACATGGAAACCACTCGTAAGCGCTCGTAAATGTATCGTAAAGACTTTGTTTTACGATTAAATACGATGTGTTTACGATTTCTTTCACGATGCGGTACGAGGGGTTTACGATTTGTAACAGGCACTTTACGAGTACTTTACGAGCACATACGTGTGCTTTACGAATTATGAGAGGTATAAAAGCTGCCAAATCGAACAGTTCCTTTCAGTTGCTGTCAATACGTCAAAGGAGTGAGACCTCAATCATATCTGCAACAATGCCACCCAAAAGAAGGTAGTCAACAAGAAGAGGAGAGCACGCTCGCCTTCGTGCAAATTTAAATTGCAAAAACATGATATTCGTAAATACTCGTATCTAACACGCAACTACTTGTAACAACTCGTAAACAAATCGTTATGTACTCGTAAAGCCTTTGGTGAATCAGGATATTCCATAATTCACTCGCAACATCTTGTAAATAACTCGTAAATAGCTTGTAAAACGATCGTATTGACCCGTAATTACTCGGAACAAATCGGTAATTTTAGTCGTAAATGCGTCGTAATAACTCGGAATAAATCGCAATTTGATCGTTAACAGCTATTAAATAGCTCGTAAATGTGGGAAATCGGTGAACTTTTACGATTTTGTGCAATCCGTTGCAAATCGTAAGAAAAATCGTAGATGTGAAGGGGGTATAACAGCACACTCTTTACCAACAGCTCTCTCTTTACCATTAGCTTACTATACACCAACAGCAGCTCACCTTGTACCAACAGCTCACTCTTTGCCCACAGCTCTCTCTTTACCAACAGCTCACACTACAACAACAGCAGCTCACTCTATATCAACGGCTTACTCTATACCAACAGCTCACCCTATACCAACAGCTCACTCTATATCAATGGCTTACTCTATACCAACAGCTCACACTTTACCAACAGCTCACCCTGTACCAACAGCTCACTCTCTTCAAAATATCTGGTTAAGATGAGCTAAAATGAGTGGTAGCTGCATTTTCTTGAAAACCCATTCAACTTCATGATGACAAAATAACAGAAAATTCCAATAATGAGAAAGTCAATGTAACAAATGTAACATTTCAAAGTGTTCACAATCAAACTGCACAAACTTTGCCTACACTTATTGTAAGCAGCATTACATTAGTTTTTCCGTCTTAGTAGGATTGTAATATATATCAATATATTATGTTACTTTAATATTAGAATAATTACTAAAATGTTTCTTAAATACTGTAAGAAGCAGGATATTTACCCTCCATTTATTGGATAACAAGGCGGTGATACTGCTGCTGGTGAGAGTATCTGTCGGTGTGATGGGTGTCCCATTGGAGCGGAGGGTGTCTGAATTCTCATCAATAGTATCAAATATTGACACTCGACTTGTGACAGGAGCATTTCTTTTGTGTTCTGAATCTGTTACCTTGGTAACGGTAAACTGTAAAATATCAAAGACAGAATATGGTTGTTAAAAAACTTATTAAAACAATAATTTTTCTGAAAAAAAGACTCAGTTTTGTTATAAATTCTGTATCTCCTCATTTATGGTAATCATTACCCTGTTTCTATGTATAATCTTATAGTATTACCTAGCAACATAATTGGTAGTATATATATGGAAGACTGCTTAGGCCAGCATTTTTTAATTTTCTGGTTTACGGGAGCGCCGACCCTATTTTTTGACAAAATAAAAAATAAAAATAAAAGTCATTTTCAGTACTTTTTTTTTCATTTTACCCGCCGACCGTCCGTTAATTGCTGCTGCCAAAAATAAATGTTTAACTGTATGGTAGAGGTTTTTAATCTAGATCAGTAGACGCATGAAAAATGGCAGCCTGCGTGAATGAAAATTGTGTGAAATTAACTTGGAAAAATATACAAGTTTACAGACAATAATCTTTGGAATGAGTTGGCAGAGATAACAAGTATTGTAAACAAATTGGATCTGAGTAGAAATTACAACACCTAAAGCTCAATATTAGGAGTAATCACCTATGAAAAATGACCTTCACTATCAACGCTGTCCGGATGAAAAAATATCTGGCGTATCACATGTACGAGATTTGTTGTCTGTATATTATAATTGGACATTAACGATCGAATTCATGTGGGACTGTCAGAAAAATACCACAATTGATAAAAAAAGGAAAGAAACCAAAGAAATGGCAAAATGGAAGAGCAAAGTGAGTATCACTTGCTAAACATTTTTTTTTTTAGAGAAGAAAATAATACCACAATTCAGTATTTGTTCAAAACAAAGTGCAATTCAATGTAAATGCATTCCTACAAATGCTGACAATGATAAATGTTGAAAAGATCCAACTATCAAAAAATTGACATCAGATTAGTGGCTGTTTAAATATTTTGACGCAACTGATCGAAGAGATATGCCATTTAAGTTTATCTCAATATTCTAGATCAATAACTAGTTTGACTAAGTTAGCAGGTACTGTAACTCAAGATAATTATAAACATAAACTCCAAGCAATTGTTCATGTTCACAATAAGACCGACAAAATCTGTAAATGACCCTTTGAAAGCTCGATAATGTTGTTTAACTCAGTGATAAAGTTATTTGTACAATTTGAGCTGAACCAGAATTCAGATGTTCGGCTTGTTGTACAATATAGTGGCCTGACAGTCGCAATATTAACAATTCAAGCACGAAACTTAACCAAAGCAATTTAATTAAACAGTGTGCATAATATTTACAATCGTATTTTCAATTTATGTTGACAATGCTGTCTTTAGCATCATCTCAGCCAATTATTGCATATAGCAGAGCAGACCTAAAGTAGTCATTTGCATATCCATTGTAAGTAGTTTTGTTCTAGCATGTCTTATATGATGTAAATGTCAACTGTGTATTGTATAATGTTTCCAAAGTCTATTTAAATTTCTTCAAAATAGATACTGCAAAACACAATATGGGATACTTGTGACTTTGAATGGCATACTCATACAAGTACACTAGAAAACATTCGAGAATAATATACCAGTTCAAAAGTTCATTTGTGATGTATGCATTTTAAGCTTGCAAGCTTTTGTTTATGTGTTACAAAAATAAAAAAATTTATCCTTGGACTTTATTTTTATTATTTGGTGCTGCTCAAAATGGGACTTATTTTTATTGCCCCCCCCCGACCCAGTTTCGAAAATCTCCCGTAACAGAAATAAAAATTTGGCTAAGTACATTCTTCAAAATCTGCACAGAAAACCAGATGAAACTGAAAATGACAATGATATGACAAACATCTTTTAAAATTCAATATATTATACTAGTAGCATCTTGTCAAATTCAATAATTTTATCCAAAAGTACAACATGAAATATTCTAAAAACATAGCAAACAAATGTGGTAATATGTTCGCCAGACAACAAAACTCAATATTAGGGCTCCTGTATGCTTTCAGTTTCCCAAAGATGTGTAATAAATCAGTAAATTGCTATGAGCAGTCAGGGTAACTCAATAAAATTATTGAAAATATTCAAATATATAGTGCTAAGGGGAGAACTTTCAACATTCTCCAAGCCAGACATGAAAATCTGACATAGAAGTCTCATATAGCTACATAGATTAGAGGCAGTATAAATGATTTAGGTCATCAAAGTTAATCACTTGAGAGAATCAAACACTCAAGGAATGAAACAATGCCGCCGTACAATACAGTGGAACTTAATTGGCTCCAACACAACGGGACCAGCAAAACTTGTTCGAGTTACCGGTTGGTCCAGCCAGCAAACATAATATATTATACAGGGATATTGCCTGGACTTGATGACAAGTTCGAGCAAAGGGTGGTGTACGAATTATCCGAGTCTGAGCGAACGAAGTTTGACTGTATGATATCTAAATATTGCAGAAAAAAAGCATGGTTACCCATTATTTTTATGATTTCTTTCAGATGTATATAACATAAGCTACTTATAAAGTAAAAAAGAAAAAACTATCCATTGAAAAAATACATGATAACAAGAGCTGTCTCCATAGGATGACACATGCCTCCGATGGCACTTTGAATTGAATATTTATGGCCGATGTTAAAGTTTAGGACCTTTGACCTACAGAGCTGGGTCTTGCGTCTTACTGTGTCACACATTCATGCGTAATTATTTTGAAATCCATGCATGAATGACAAAGATATGGACCGGACACGCCCATCAATGCACTATCATGAAAAATGACTTTTAATGTCTAAATGTGACCTTGACCTTTGAGCTACAGACCTGGGTCTTGCGTGCGACATGTCGTCTTACTGTGGTACACATTCATGCCAAGTTATTTGAAAATCCATCCATCGATGACAAAGATATGGACCGGACACGCCCATCAATGCACTATCCTTTAACGTCTAAGTGTAACCTTGACCTTTGAGCTACGGACCTGGGTCTTGCGCGCGACACGTCGACTTACTGTGGTACACATTCATGCCAAGTTATTTGAAAATCCATCCATCGATGACAAAGATATGGACCGGACACGCCCATCAATGCACTATCCTTTAACGTCTAAGTGTGACCTTGACCTTTGAGCTACGGACCTGGGTCTTGCGCACGACACGTCGTCTTACTGTGGTACACATTCATGCCAAGTTATTTGAAAATCCATCCATCGATGACAAAGATATGGACCGGACACGCCCATCAATGCACTATCCTTTAACGTCTAAGTGTGACCTTGACCTTGAGCTACGACATGGGTCTTGCGCGTGACATGTCGGCTTACTGTGGTACACATTCATGCCATGTTAATTGAAAATCCATCCATCGATGACAAAGATATGGACCGGACATGCCCATCAATGCACTATCCTTTAACGTTTAAGTGTGACCTTGACCTTTGAGCTACGGACCTGGGTCTTGCGCGCGACACGTCGACTTACTGTGGTACACATTCATGCCAAGTTATTTGAAAATCCATCCATCAATGACAAAGATATGGACCGGACACGAAAATTGCGGACAGACCGACAGACGGTTCAAAAACTATATGCCTCCCTTCGGGGGCATAAAAAAGGGCTAATTCTAATATGCTTGTTTCTGTTAAAACATGCTTACGCTAAAATGATGTCACGTTAATGTGCCATGACATCAATGAGTTTTTGTTGTGACCAAGAAAGAGGGCTACTATGTTTTATGTACTGTTTTAAATTAAGGGAATATTAGAATCAAAATAATGTAGAGCAAAATCGTGTTTTACCTAAATTAATACACTCAAAATCAGTTATCATTGCCAGAATAATTCACTCGGGCTACACCCTCGTGAAATTATTCCTTGGACGTATAACCTCTTTCCATGTATTAAAAACACAGTTTTTTTATACATTATTTCTTAAATTGAATTTTTTTTAATATAATTAAGTCATGTAACAATTAATGTGAGCAGATTGGATGAAACAATCAACATGAATTACACCAAATCAACATCAAATATGAACCAAACTTAGAACACACAGAAGTGTATCGATTGCATGATGTGTCAGTTTTGTAAAAGTTGAACACGCTAAGAGTTTGAGATACTAAAATTAAAGAATATTGATTAGGGAACTTGCTGTAATAAATATCAAAATGCTGTTGTAGTACATCGAAGTCTTTGTATATAACGTATATTTGGGAAAGATATAAATACCAACATATAGTTTAGAAAAAAAAAGATCAAAATTTTTTACTTCATGGCTTTTCCTTCTGCAGTCTTTCTGTTGCTTTCTTTCTGAAAAGTCTTGAATTTCTTCTGTGTTATTATTTTCTAGTATTCTTCCTTCATGGACAGTTTCAAACGTTTTTAGTGGCCAAGATTCTTTTGCTAATTTGGATTTATTTGTATCACTTTGAAATGGAAGAAAAGACTTTTTCTTTCCAGATGAATCTGTGTCTTTTAACTCAAAAGGTTCCTCTTCAGTTACTCTAGATTCATCATAAATGTCATAAACAATGTTAGCAAGTTCATTACTTTTAACAGTATTAACAAGTTCACCTTGCACTTCTTTTGAGTAATCAACACTTTTGTCTGAATATGGAAGACCAGCAATGCCAGCTGTACTAGTTTTCTTATTAACATCCTTAACTAACTCCTTCCTTTCAATCCAAACTGGACTGTCGTCTTTTTTTCCTTCAGTGCTGTCATTAATCATTTCAACAATTTATTCTTCAATTAAGAGACAGAGAAAATGTTCAAGAAAAGCATTAATCTCTTTTCTTCAATCTCGGCAAGAAACGTTTCAAAAATACTGTAAAATGTGATCTTTTCATGACAATAAAAGTTTGCTTTTCTTGAAATGAGCCATGCTATGAGAAAACCAACATAGTGGCTTTGCGACCAGCATGGATCCAGACCAGCTTCATATCCGCGCAGTCTAGTCAGGATCCATGCTGTTCGCTTTCAAAGCCTATTGGAATTAGAGAAACTGTTAGCGAACAGCATGGATCCTGACCAGACTGCGCGGATGCGCAGGCTGGTCTGGATCCATGCTGGTCGCAAAGCCACTATGTCAGCTTTCTCATGGCACGGCTCAAATTATTGTTGTATCGAAGTAGCTAGTATTAATATTGTGATATATGGCCAACTTGCGAAAAATGTGTAGGACCATTTATAACATTACACCAGCACTTTTGTATGTACTTATTTTTTGCAAATATAGTCAGTTATCCAATAGAAAAAAACAAATCCCTCATTAAGTTCAGGTTAGCAACAACATCAATCAAGATAATGCCCCAAAGAATATGTCCTCCATGAAACACACATAAAAAACCAAAAACCTCTGACTTCATAATTCTGCACATAATCCTTTTCAAAACACTATTATTTTTTGTCAGTAATTCCTTCACAAAACGAGGAAAATGGTCTTCCAGGGCTAGTTTCATGGAAATTCTGCTATAAACAAAGCCTGTATTGACTGTTTTCTATTTATCCATATAATGATGATATTTACTTGCCATCTTCAATTTGCATTATTATGTTTTATGTATTCACTACAGCTTTGTGTAGCAGAGTTCTGCCTACAATTTATTTAAAAACTGTTGTCACTAGAAGTTACCCTAGTTTCTTTCATACCGGTAACTACTATAATTTACAAAGTAACTGCCATTTAAAGCAGTTGCTTAAAAGTTTTCTGTGAGCTGAATGAACCTAATTTGGAGTCCTTATCACAAAACGTCCTTCATAGTTATAACTCGGATTTATCGTTCTACCTAGTTTTAACTCCGATTTATCGTCAAGTTTATATTTCAATCGGCACAAATTGCAAGTATTGATCCACTTAATGCACGAAAATTGCAAAAATCAATCAACACACCCAAACTTTAAGATCCGTCTTCAAAATTGCTGCCATGCAAAACCATTATTTAACATCACAATTTCTTTTAAGCTAATTTCATCTTTATAAATTTTATGCCAAGATGCCTCTCTAGACAAACAGTTTTATCTGCAGAACACCTTGTTAGGTCAATACTTCTGTGAAAGATAGAAAACTGTGGATCAGAAAGGAAGTTAAAGTGATGTAATATTCCCCTGGGAATCATTTCCTACAAACTTGCTGAGACAAGGTGAATATAAAAGCAAATTAATAGGCATGCTGTTGCCCTAAAGGTGCCTGCTTTACAATTTACTACTGGACAAAACAGTAATCTACAGAAAAAAGCTTACTTTCCACCAAGCCCTTCCCCCTTGTTGTTTACATTTCTGTTGGACTGGTGTCTGGTAAGAGCTCTAAGCTTCCCAATAAAGCAACTTAATATTTTGATCACATGACTTCAATATTTAAATCATTGCATGATTAAAACTCAGCCGGATTATATACTGGCTAAAATGCAGTATCTGATTGCATACAATCACAATTCACATTGTTGTAATAACATGACTTGCAACATTTTTCAAAGCTTTCACTGAGAAAAAAAAACACTGTTACTGAAAGAATAGTACACATTTCAATAATAGAGTTTCATAAGCAGTTAAAAGGCCAAAAAAGAACTATCATTTAAAGTTAAATGCATTGATAACACTGGAAGAAATTTAGCAAGAGGGACATCATGTATGCCTTACATGGCTGACCCCACTTTGACAGTTGGACCTTGCTTTTGACCAAGTTTGGAGAATGCCCATCAAGCTTTCATTAGGTGTTTCAAAGATTTCTATTTTTAGCTCTGGTCACTGTCCGTAGGTGCAGTCAAGTGGAACCAAGACAGGCTAATGCAAGGAAGCTTGTGACCAAGCTTGATGAAGATCTATCATACATTTCATGGCAGTTAAGTCTTTTTTCTTTCTATTTTAGGCTCTGCATGGCAGCCCTTACATGCAGTCAAGCAGAACCATCTGTACAAAGCTAAGAAATGTCCACCAAAGGATATACTTCTGACCAAGTGTCATACATATCCATCCACTGGTTCATGAAAAGTCATTTCAAAGGTGTTATTTTTAATTATTTTAATAGCTCTTAAGTTGCTCCCTCAATACTGTGAAGAGGAACCATTTGAACAAATTTCAGAAGGTTCATCTAAAGATGCTAAAGACCAAGTTTTGAGAAATCGCTAAACAGCTTATGAAAAAAGTCATTCTAAGCTTTTAATTTCCTATTAGCTCTGGCAGCCCCTAAATATATATAGTCAATCAGAACTTTTAATTAAAACAGACCTAAGAGAACTTTCCAAGCCTACATGCTACAGGCAAAGTTTCGTGCAATTCCAAAGTTAATATAAAGTCACAAAGGAGAAGATCCTGGATACCAGACTATCTGCCAATACTAGTCATTACGTCATCTGTATTTAGTACAATGGCCGGCATTGCACTGTTAGCACTCAACTATACTAATTCTTATTTAATTTACCCAGTGAGACATTAAATCTCCTCATTTAACTTTCTCTTTTTTTATTCTTCCAATTTAACATTGAATAATAACATTAATCATTCATTAAGAAAACAAGAGGTGTATCAAGATAAAATAGCTTCTGAAAGGAATAATGTCAAAATAATTGATGAGAGAGTATCTGCTTCTCCTTTCCGAAATTAATAGAGGATATTTTACAAGAGTGTGTTTTCATACTGAATTTATTGAATAATTAAATGTAAGGTCCTTTCATGGACTTTATCAATTTTATCCAACTGGTTTAAGGATTCGATGAATATTTGAAGTCTTGAAATTGGAACATCATAAAATCATAGAAAGAAGACGATGTTTTTCACGAAAATTGCACAGCTTATTAAATAAGTACATATATCTGAAATTCCAATGTCAATTTAATGATGGAAGCTTGAATTCCCAAAAAGGGACCACGATAAGAGACCTCACTTCTGGACAGTTCAGTGCCTTTAAAATCCAATCATTTTCAAAGAAATGTTGCACATCTTCATTTTGATGCATTTGCATCTATGTGCGAGTACTGAAATTTCAAATACAGAGAAACACCGCTCCCTCGAGCATCGATGACTCGAGCACCTGGGCTCACTCGAGCAATTCGTGTGGTCCCGGCCGATTTCCTTCTATTTTCTATGTGAAATTACCATGGCTGGGTCGAGCATTGATAACTCGATCGCTCGAGCATGACACCTGGTCCCTGTGTATTAATTTACTCTTTGTTGCTTATGGCAAACTCGAGCAGAGGTGTCAAAATTTTTCACACCTTCAGCGGTCAGAATGTATCGGTTAATTTAAAATTTTCGCACGTCGTGAGAATTGCATGGTCTATTCCCCGACTCTCTTAAATGTTTGTTTGTTGGTATATTTGATCTGATAATGAGATTAATTATTGATGAAAAGGTGGAAGAAAAATTTTATTGATCAAACTTGTTATTAATTATTACTTTTTTCTGCGGGATCGAGAAGATAATTATGAGATCTTAATATTTTAATCAACAGTTGTTTGCATGCAAATAAAGGAAATATTAAGATAGCCTTTTCATAAAATTGAGACGATAATTATGAGATCTTAATTTGGAGAAGAAAATTGCAAATTTGATAACAGTATTTCAAAAAAAAATGTCTTAGCTGTTTCTTCACATGTGCCATTTACGATCTCTCATAAATAACGTTTGTAATACGTTTTTTGAAAATGTCACAAGTGTGTTATTATGACGCATCACAGTTGCCTCTGCAAATGGTCTCGATGACAATTGGTAAAACATACTTCAATTTACTTCGTATGTTGGTCAATGTTTGGGTCACTCGAAACCATGGATAACTCGAGCATTTTGCTCATCCCCTTGCGACCTCGAGCGAGCGGTGTTTCACTGTAATAAGATTGATTATCTTTTCTAGAAATATTGAAAATTGATTGATTTTTTTTTCTTTACAAATGGAATTCTATTTTAAAGGGGAATAACTTCTTGTGAATATTTGATGGAGATGTTAAGGACAATGCGTCTAAACATGTTTTAGACCGAGTTTTTTGGTAAAGATGTTGTCCATTTAAATACAACTGTGAGATGTTCAATTTAGGGTTCATAATATCTTTTTTATGGGATAATCATGTCTTTTTCATGAAAGTCATTATATGTTCAAAGTTTGTAAATGTCAAACTATGAAGTATTGTATATTATGCCCAAATAGAAAAATTAGTCCTAAAATTAAAAGATATGTAAGTTTGTCATTAATTTACTCATTCTTTTTCTATTTGTCAACCATACACATTTTTGACAGATTGCCATTTGCAATCAAATCAATGGGAAACAACTATTGTAAGCAAATGTGCATAATTACTTCCATGAAGCGGAAATGATTAATCAATAACAAGAGGGCCATGATGGCCCTATATCGCTCACCTGAGTATCATTGCTCTTAATGATAAGATCAAGTTTTGACATAGATCACAAAGGCATACACATTAAATATCATCAGGATAAAAAATTTCTTGTAACAGTCCCTTTTGACCTATGGGTCATGTATTGGTCAGGGCCAATCTCCATACCAAGTTTTAGGGTCCTAGGCTCAAATGCTGCATTTTTGTACCAGCATGACTATTCCTTACCCTGGAAGACTTAAATAACGTTTAAAACCAATCTCATTAGATGCTGCTGAGGTATATTCATTTACATAAAAAAAAGGGAGGTAATTTGTCATAAATTCAGTCAAACGTTATCTACCCTGATTGTCCGAGTCCATCTGATGGCATAAATGACATTTCAAATCAGTGTCTTCATTGGTTACTGAGAAACACATATTTTAATTTGAAACAAAGGGAGGTAATCTGACATAAAATCAGTCCACAGTTATCTACCATGATTGTCTCAGTCCAACTAAAGACAATAATGAAATTTCAAATGAGTCATATAAATACTTACTGAGATAAATCCATTTTTATTAAAATCAGGGGAGATAATCATGCATTGGTATATGCATGTAGAAGATACAGAGTACAAGCCTTTACAACAATACATTATTAGAAAAGTAAGTAAAAGTAGAAATTTCTTACCATGGAAGACAAAAATAACGTTTCAAACCAATCTCATTAGAAGCTGTTAGGTATATCCATTTACATAAAAAATATAGGGTAGTAATTTGTCATAAATTCAGTTAATATGTATCTTCACTGATTGTCCAAGTCCGTCTGATGGCAAAAATGAAATTTCAGATCAGTATCTTCATTAGTTATGGAGATACACCCATTTTAATTTGATATAAAGGGAGGTAATTTGACATAAAATCTGCACACAGTTATCTACCCTGATTGTCTGAGTTGAACTAATGACAATAATTAAATTTCAAATGAGTCCTATAAGTACTTACTGATATAAATCCATTTTAATTAAAATCAGGAGAGGTAATCAGATACAAAATAACTCCAGAACATATGGTTGGATCTGACAGATTCATCATGGAATTCAAGATTTACTATTTTTGAAGATATTTTGCAAGTTTGTATCAAATCAAATCATAAATGAAGTCTCTGTATACGGCTGCAAAAGCCAGAACAGCAAATTTTGGACCTTTAAAGGGCCATAACTCTGGAACTCATTATGGGATCTGGCCGGTTCAAGAAAGGAACCGAGATCTAATGGTGACACAAGTTTTGTGCAAGTTTGATTAAATTCAAATCATAAATGAAGCTGCTATTCTGCAGACAAGGTCAAAATAGCTAATTTTGGACCTTTAAAGGGCCATAACTCTGGAACTCATTATGGGATCTGGCCGGTTCAAGAAAGGAACCCAGACCTTATGGTGATACAAGTTGTGTGCAAGTTTGGTTAAAACAAGAGCTGTCCGTAAGACAGCCAAGCTCGACTATTCAAAATATTGTCACAGAAGCAGGAAATTATTACCCAAAATGTTAAATATCAAAAGAGTTTTAAGTTCGAAAGGGGACATAATTTGACCAAAATAAATATCAGAGTTATGGGACTTGATGTTATCAACTAGTTTTATAACCCCGAAGAAACATGTTAAGTTTCAATTCAATATCTGCATTAGTTTTGGGGATAGAAACTTGCATGTTAAACTTTAACCAGAATTTTCTAAGTCCAAAAGGGGGCATAATTTGCTCAAAATACATGTTAAGAGTTATGGAACTTGACCCAGTGAGGTTGGTAATTGACCTTGAAAAAGAATAAATAAGTTTCAAAGCTATATGCCTTTTGGTAATAGCCGTATGTACTTGCACGCAAAACTTTAACCAGGATTTTCTAAGTCCAAAAGGGGGCATAATTTGCCCAAAATACATGTCAGAGTTATGGGACTTGTGCTATCAACTAGTTTTATAACCCCGAAGACACATGTGAAGTTTCAATTTAATATCTGTAGTAGTTTTGGAGATAGTTACTTGCATGTAAAACTTTAACCAGAATTTTCTAAGTCCAAAAGGGGGTATAATTTGCCCAAAATACGTGTCAGAGTTATGGAACTTGACCCAGTGAGGTAGGTAATTGACCTAGAAAAAGAAAAAATAAGTTTCAAATCTATATGCCTTTTAGTAATAGCTGTATGTACTTGCACGCAAAACTTTAACCAGAATTTTCTAAGTCCAAAAGGGGGCATAATTTGGCCAAAATACATGTCAGAGTTATGGGGCTTGACCCAGTGAGGTAGGTAATTGATCTAGAAAAAGAAAAAATAAGTTTCAAATCTATATGCCTTTTAGTAATAGCTGTATGTACTTGCACGCAAAACTTTAACCAGAATTTTCTAAGTCCAAAAGGGGCATAATTTGGCCAAAATGAAGGTCAGAGTTATGGGACTTGGCGCTATCAACTAATTTTATAACCCCGAAGACACATGTGAAGTTTCAATTCAATATCTGCATTAGTTTTGGAGATAGTAACTTGCATGTAAAACTTTAACCAGAATTTTCTAAGTCCAAAAGGGGCATAATTTGCTCAAAATACATGTCAGAGTTAAGGGACTTGACCCAGTGAGGTAGGTAATTGATCTAGAAAAAGAAAAAATAAGTTTCAAATCTATATGCCTTTTAGTAATAGCTGTATGTACTTGCACGCAAAACTTTAACCAGAATTTTCTAAGTCCAAAAGGGGGCATAATTTGGCCAAAATACATGTCAGAGTTATGGGGCTTGACCCATTGAGGTAGGTAATTGATCTAGAAAAAGAAAAAATAAGTTTCAAATCTATATGCCTTTTAGTAATAGCTGTATGTACTTGCACGCAAAACTTTAACCAGAATTTTCTAAGTCCAAAAGGGGGCATAATTTGGCCAAAATGAAGGTCAGAGTTATGGGACTTGGTGCTATCAACTAGTTTTATAACCCCGAAGACACATGTGAAGTTTCAATTCAATATCTGCATTAGTTTTGGAGATAGTAACTTGCATGTAAAACTTTAACCAAAATTTTCTAAGTCCAAAAGGGGGCATAATTTGCTCAAAATACATGTCAGAGTTATGGGACTTGACCCAGAGAGGTTGGTAATTGACCTAGAAAAAGAATAAATAAGTTTCAAAGCTATATGCCTTTAAATGATAGCTGTATGTACTTGCATGCAAAAACTTAACCAAGGTGTGACGCCGACACCAGGGTGAGTAGAATAGCTAGACTATTCTTCGAATAGTCGAGCTAACAAAATCATAAATGAAGCTGCTATTGTGCAGACAAGGTCAAAATAGCTAATTCTGGCCCTTACAGGGACCATCAACTCTGGAACCCATAATGGAATCTGGCCAGTTCAAGAAAGGAACCGAGATCTTATAGTGATACAAGTTGTGTGCAAGTTTGGTTAAAACAAAATCATAAATGAAACCACTATCATGCAGACAAGAAATTGTTGACGGACGCACGCACGGACTGACATTCTAGTCATTCAATACATGTTTTCCCATTGTGTTCCGAACTGTCTCGTATTCATTTCAAGAAAGTTGTCCCCCTTTGAAAAACAATTCCATTTGTAAAGAAGTGAAAATAAACAATTTTCAAAATTTTTGAAAACGTTGTTTAAGGTTGTAATTCGAAATTTCAGCACTCGCACCATGCTGCAAATGCATCAAAACGAAGATGTGCAACATTTCTTTGACAATGGTGAGATTTTAAAGGCGCTACACTATCCAGAAGTGTGACCCCTTAATTTGGATCCTATTAGGGAATTCAAGCATCTATCAATCAATTGACAATTGGTTTTTAGAATAATATACCTATTTTATACCCTGTTCAATTTTCGTGACATACAACATTTTCTTTCTATGATTTGATGATGTTCAAGTTTCAAGACATCAAATATCCATCAAACCCTTAAATAATTCAGTACGGAAAGACACTAATTCAGTATGGAAAGACACAAAATTTATGTAATCTTTTTAACAGATATAAGCTTTTCCTGATGAAACATCAAAATTTCTTCTTTCAGTACATAACATATAGACCAAGTCAATCTGACCAACATCTCTTATACATAAAACGACATCAATTTCAAAACTTACACTATAGTGTCAGGGCCCTAGTGTTTGCTGATTTTTGGGGCCGAAATTTGGCCCCATTCCCCCCTCGAAACAGTACGTCCCCCCCCCCCCCCCCCCCCCCCCCCCCCCCCCCAAGTATAGAAAAATTCCCCCTTGAAAGAAAAAAAATTCAAGAAAAAAATCGATACCCGATAGTCTTAGGAGCGTCTCGTAACTTAATGGGCCTGATAAAGTTTTACTGATCCGTATAATACGCGCGTTTTTCAGTTCCCCGGATGCGTGTATGCAAAGTTACTTCCCTTTGAAAAAAAATGTCGCATAATGCAAAATCATACCATAAAAAGATCACGGATGCAAGAGGGGCGAAATGCGCAAAGATAGATTTGCTTTTTAAGCAGCATGCCCTCAAAAAACAAACTACTGTCATGGACACCGCTGTTTCACCAGGGCCTGACATGCACGATCAGGTAGATACGATGAAGGGAAGCCCTGCTCCGGCTGCTGCTGAGACAATGTTTGATATCTGTAATACTCAACTGACCTTAATTTAAGGGGTTATGATCAGATGTCATATCTCCAGAATGAATTCCCCCCTCCCTTGAAAACGACGCGAAATTCCCCCCTCCAAGGGCCCCAAAATGTAGAGAGGGCCCTGAGTGTATACCAACAGCTTTATTCACTCCCAAGACATCAAACATGTGACAAACCCTTTCTACAGTTACTGTATAGCCTGTGTATTCAAATAATTTTCTTACACTTCTAAACAAGAGTGCCAGACTGTCACAAAATACGCCCGTCTAAATATTCAGTTACTTATCATAAAAAGATTTCGAGTAATTCAAGGGCTGTAATCCAAGAGTGCCTGGGGCGATTTGGGTGGTTATCAAACTTGGCCGAGATATTATACTCACAAACATTGTCACCAAGTCTGGTGAAGATCGGATGAAAACTGTTTGACATAGAGGGCGGACAAGGCTAAATTCGCAGATTTCGAGTAATTCAAGGGCCATAATCCAAGCGTGCCTGGGGCAATTTGGCTAGTTATCGTACTTGGCCAAGATATTATGTCCACAAACATTGTCAGGAAGTTTGGTGAAGATCGGATGAAAACTGTTCGACATGGAGAGCGGACAAGGCTAAATTCGCAGATTTCGAGTAATTCAAGGGCCATAATCCAAGAGTGCCTGGGGCGATTTGGCTGGTTATCAAACTTGGCCATGATATTATGCCCACAATCATTGTCAGCAAGTTTGGTGAAGATCGGATGAAAACTGTTTGACTTAGAGAGCGGGCATGCTTTTGGACGCCGACCAAGAATGCCCGCCCCGCCATTGGTGTTCACATAATACGCCCCGCTCTTTCAGGGACATGCGTATAAAAATGCATTCAATTTTACATCAAGCATGTTATATTGATGAAACTGCAGAAAAATGATATACATAATATATATTTTCATAATTTTCCTTTCTTTCCAAAAATAGCATGATTGTGTCCCTTTATACATAAACAGTGGTACAGCAGCTCAGTATGTCTCCGTGTTTGTTAGATGCTGTATGGGCAAAAAACATGACTTTCTGCCATAATATTGAGGGTTGCATTAATTATTCATTGAAATAAACAATAAAATGGCTGCTGTAGTTAACAATGCAGGGAAAATCACAAAGATTTATGTGAATGTGTTAATGACCTATCACTTTCTACTTCAAACACTGAATGACTGAGTTTTTCAGGCACAATGTCTCTTCTACAGCATTAACCTACAAGCTAGATTTTATTTAAGTCTATTGAAGCATTATAAAACATTAAATAAAAACATGGTATCTGAAGAGCTGGGCACCAGTGAAACATATAACCTTGTAGGATAATCACTGTATATTCAGTCTCCCAAAAATCAGCTGTCTTTACATTTCCATACAATACAGTGCTAGCCACCGACAACCTTCACACATAGACCTGAGACTGAGAATGAAAGGTTTCTCATTTATGTCAACATAATACACTGTCCTGAACACAGTACAATGTCCTGCTCAGAGACTGCATGAACACAATAAACTTTTTCACCCAGGGATTGAACACAGTACACTGCTCTGTCCAGGGATTGCACACAGTATGCTGTCCTGCCTAGAGATTGAACAGTCGACTATTTCACCCAGGGATTGCACACAGAATCAGGGCCTCCGCTGTCGATCGCCAATGTCGCCATTTGCGATAATTTTAAGAATTTGGCGCTAAATTTTTCGAACTGGCGAAAATAAGTGGCGCATAGTTTTTTTCCTCGGCATTTGTTTTTTCCGTAGTGATATAAGCGGCCCAAGAATTGGTTCCCGATATACGTGTTTACCTAGACGCTGGTAGTGAATAAAATCGATAACCAGTCTAGGCGGTGTATTTGACAATTCGACTATTGAAGTAGTTTGACACTTTGAGAAGATAATTGCGTAATAATGTGTGAATTGATGATTAATCAGTAATCAAAACATCTGCCAGCTTGTATGTTTGACCTCTGCCGAGAATTCACCAAAATTAACGCCGATTAAGGTGTACTTTATGTGTTGTGATTTTTTACAAAAAAAAAAAAGATTGATATGTTTGTGTGTTTGTGGCATGCAGCTGTATGACTGACAAATATTAAATAAGTACGAAAGATACATTTAATTTGTTACTTTTTGCAAGATAATTTTGTAATTTCTCAGTTTTCATAAAACATTTTAACGATGGATCCGAAAATTAAAACACATCGGCCTCAATTTGTATCCTGGACCTGGTTAATTTCTTTGAAATTTTCAGAAACTGGAAGATATCACTTGCTACCATGGCTTCTTAAAAATCATTAGAAGAGTGTTCAACTCGACCTTTTAGAATAGAAAAATTGAATTTATTATTAAACTAATACACCTTCAAAAGTTGTTATTATTCCTAATAAAATTATTTACAATATTTTATTCCTCTATGCACACTATGACAGCCAACTAGGTTACATTCTACCAATTCAATTCCTTATTTATTTCATATTAATAACAAAACATTCAGACCTCATTTTCAGCACTTTAGAGCATTTCAATGACCTGAAAACCATATATGGTCATTTAGTATAACATGTCTTCTTATCAAAAATAGAAAAATATTGACATGTTATGTTGTATATAAGAAAAATAATCTGTTCTGAGAAACATCACCCTCTAAAAATGCCCCCATGAAAACAGTCGTTTAGCAATTACGCGTAGGTAGACATTTTTCGCAAAGAATAAAACTTATTCCAAGAAATTTACAATGAAAATGGTTTAGATCTATTCTCAATACAATAAGCAATAAACATAAGCCACAACTTTAACTGTCACCTCCTCAAGTCACTCATTATACCAGATTTCATCCATAGCATGGAACTACATTTTGGACTACTTCACATGTAACACTGAGTAGTCACTTCCGGTTTGGTGTAATCCATCCACTAAGAGAAATAAAAGTGGCTCAGATCTTCGGCTCCAAAATGGCTCTAAAGTGGCTCCAACTTTTTCAAATTGGCGAAAAGGTTGGCGACAAGTATGAAAAACCCAGAGGAGGCCCTGCAGAATGCTGTCCTGCCTAGAGATTGAAGACAATCAACTATTTCATCCAGGGATTGCACACAGTATGCTGTCCTGCCTAGAGATTGAACACAGTCAACTATTTCACCCAGGGATTGCACACAGTATGCTGTCCTGCCTAGAGATTGAAGACAGTCAACTATTTCACCCAGGGATTGCACACAGTATGCTGTCTTGCCTAGAAATTGAAGACAATACACTGTCCTTCCCAGGCATAGAAAACAGTATGCCATTCTGCATAAGTAAACTGTCCTCCCCTGCAAGAACTGACCTCAGTACATAGTCCTGCTCAGGGACTGAACATGGCATGTTGTCATGCCCAGGAATTGAATATAGTACACTGTCCTGTCCAGGTATTGAACTCTGTACACTGTCCTGCCCAGGGACTGAACTCTGTACACTGTCCTGCCCATGGATTGAACTCAGTACACTGCCTGCCTAGGGACTGAACTCTGTACACTGTCCTGCCCAGGGATTGACCTCTGCACACTGTCCTGCCCATGGAGTGAACTCTGTACACTTTCCTGCCCATGGATTGAACTCTGTACACTGTCCAGCTCAGGGATTGAACTCTATACACTGTCCAGCCCAGGGATTGAACTCTGTACACTGTCCAGCTCAGGGATTGAACATAGCATGCTGTCCTGCACAGGTATTGAACTCTGTACACTGTCCAGCTCAGGGACTGAACATAGCATTGTTGTCCTGCCCAGGGATTGAACTCTATACACTGTCCAACTCAGGGATTTAACTCTGTACAAGGTCCTGCCCAGGGATTGAACTCTGTACACTGCCTGCCCAGGGATTGAACTCTGTACACTGTCCTGCCCAGGGATTGAACTCTATACACTGTCCAACTCAGGGATTTAACTCTGTACAAAGTCCTGCCCAGGAATTGTACACAGTCCAGCTCAGGGATTAAACACAGCATGCTGTCCTGCCCATGGATTGAACTCTGTACACTGTCCAGATCAGGGATTTAACTCTGTACACTGTCCTGCCCAGTGATTGAACTCTGTACACTGTCCAGCTCAGGGATTAAACATAGCATGCTGTCCTGCCCAGGGATTGAATTCAGTACACTGTCCTGCCAGGAACTGAGCTCACAACCACTTGATTAGTAGTATTATACTCTTACCACAGATCAAATTCTTGGAAGTTCAAATTAAGGTCAAACGTCATAGAAACGGAAAATGTGAAAAAGAGGGCCTGAATTACTCACCTGACCCAATTCTTATCCCTGATGACCCAATGTCCATTTTAAACACAATTTCATTGAGGCAAACATTCTAAACAATGTCATGTTTTTTCAGTACACCTTTTGGAATATCGTTTTACCTAATGCTCTAGTTTTTGATCTCAGATAACCCAGTTTTGAACTTCTGAACTTGACCTACATTTACAGACAAAATTTAATAAAAAGAGGGAAGAAGATGTTAACACTGGAGTGTTAATAATAATTCTCTATATTTAGACCTAGTGATCAAGTTTTTGATATCATATGACTTAGTTTCAATTTGATGTAAAAATAATTCTGACTAAGTTTCTTGAAGACCAAAAATCATGGCCTCTCGAATAAAAACAAGGCTTCTTAGTGATCTGTGTTATTGCAGCTTAAAACTTGATCCAGATTTTACACTGACAACACTTCGACAATGTGTGAACCATCAAATTGTTGATGATGATGATAAGCAACAATGGACACATGGTTCAGCATTTTGTACTCAGGTGAGCTAAAACTGTAAGTAAATGAAGATAATCCAAAATGCCTGTCAAGACAAATGGCTGCAGAGTTCTTGAACCCATTAGTGGGTCCAGAGGTGTAGCTTAAATACAAAAACCAGCCAAACAATGCCAAGTTGAACAAGGATGCCATAGTCACAAAATATGCCTGCATATAAACTTTGGTGACAATAGGTAGAAGCATTCATCAACCCACTAAAAGGCCATACAAGAAAATTTCATTCTTATATCTGACCTTTGACCTCTAAGTGTGACCTTGAACTTAGACCTAAGGACCTGGTTCTTGCCCAAGACAATCCGTCTCATGATGGTGGACAATTGTGCCAAGCTACATCAAAATCCCTCCATGCATGAAGAAGAAATGCTCCGGACAGTCATTCTTTAATTTGACCCTTGACCTCTTAAGTTGCTGAGTGTATAGCTCTACCTATTCTTTGCAAAGTCAACCAAAAGGGCATAATATTATGAAAAATTAATGCAAACAGAATTCTGGTACATGTGCACTGCATGTCAAATCATCACAATGAACAAGTGTTTGAAGTTTCCATTCCAACAAGTGGTTACTGAGATACCAGCTTACATACAGTACTAATATATATTTAAATCAGGATGCGGAAGCTGACCTCGATGCTGACGAAGGGGTGAGTGCAATAGCTCTATCTAGTTTTCAAATAGCTGAAAATAAACCGTAATGATTATATTCTGAGGTAATTTTAATTGTTCATTTTCATTAATGAAAATATTAATAAGAGCACCACCTGTGGGTGCCATCGCTCATCTGCAAGAGCTGGACAATATGTAAGAGAAGAGTTATAATTCAGATTTTCTAAGTACAAAAAGGGTCATAATTCTAATAAAATGCAGGTTAGAGTTATGGTTCTTGGCCTACAAAGTCCCCTAATGATAACAAACAAGTGAGCAAAGTTGCAAAGCTGTAGCTCTTATAGTTTTTGAGAAAAGGTGACCTAAACAAAAATATAACAAAGAAACTCAAAATTTTCTAAGTACAAAAAGGGCCATAATTCAGAAAAAATGCATATCAGAGTTACAGTTCTTGGCCTTTTTAGTCATCTTATGATGTTAAACAAGTGTGCAAAGTTTCAAAACTGTAGCTCTTATAGTTTTTGACAAAAGGCAGACCTATAAACAAAAAATTTAACCAATAAACTCAAATTTTCTAAGTGCAAAAAGGGAAATAATTCTTACAAAATGCATATCAGAGTGATGGTTCTTGGCCTTCATATTTCCCTTATGATGATAAACAAGTGTGCAAAGTTTCAAAATTGTAGCTCTTACAGTTTTTGACAAAAGGCGACCTAAATAAAAAAAAATTAACCAACGCAGACATCAACACTGACAATCAAGTGATGACAATACCTTGTAGATTTTTTTCAAAAATCAGACAAGTTAAAAATAGATCTTTCATATCATTATTATTCATAATCATACATCAACCAAAATTCATTTCCATTCTAACTTTTTTGTCATAGTTTTTTGTACTTACATTCACATTTGGTACGCTCAGAGCACGTGCCCTTTGCAATTTCTGCTTCGGTTTAAGCGGCCTTGCCGAGTAGTTAACAAGGTACCCGTGCATTAAGTTTTCATGTTGTGGGCAAACATCATAATGTTTTAAGTTCAAATTTCTCCACAGCTTGTCTTTCATATGGTTATAATTTCAAAGCTTAATAATGCATAAACTCACTTGATACGTAAAAACATTTTCACACAGATATTAAAGTATTTTATGAATAAAAATCTTTTAACTAACACAAACAAACTAAAACAACCATCTCCACTATCCACAATGCCACTGTTCAGAAGTCACAATACTGCATGTGAAATCAAAATTTTAAATTCCAAATAAATAAAATAAATTGAAATTTCTCTTACACCTCTACACAACATAAAGAAACAATAAGAAACAGTTGTTTCTTGCAAACACCTATATTTCTCAAATCTTCTTACATAACAATTCCTCCGATAAAAACAAGTGTTCCAAGAAATTCTCAAAGAATCAAAGTGTCAAATTCTAAGAAAGTATTGCAGCAGTTTGAAATAAAGCTTTTTATTCCACCAGGAAGCAAATAGTTTAAACTGCTGTTTCTCTCCAATAATATTTATCTGTAATTCTCAAAGAAAATTGGAAAAGGAAGCAGATAATCATTGCTATTTCTCATTTCCATCAATTCAAATGTGACAGACTGTTAAACACTAAATCTGAATGCTCTCTAGTTAGAGTCCATAAACACCTAACAATTTCTGCTGGTTTTGTTAAAAGCCTTGGCTACTTTTCTCTCTGTGAATTAAGTCTAAGAATATTTTAAACCCCTCTCATGTTTAAATCCATATTTAAGGATAGCTTTTAAAAGATTTTAAAAGATCGTTCTTCAAAAAATATAAAATCTTAAACATCTGACCCATGCTGTAAGTACTCCCAACGTGGAAGGGCTGCAGGGTCACTGTTCAGTACAGTCAAACCTATGTTAAAGACCACCTCTGAACAGAGACCACCAGGCTCTAAAGACCACGTGTTTTGTTTCCCATTTTAACATTTACAGTGTATTTTAACCTGTGAGACCACCTCCCAATAAAGACCACATTTTGGCTCTCCCAAGGGTGGTCTTTATAGACAGGTTTGACTGTATTAGTTATTTAAGTAGCCAAGATAAAGGGTACCCCAGATGTTGCACATATGGTGAATTTTAAACTCAATCAAAATTTCATATCTTATCATGTGATTTCAAGGTACATCCTTTGAGCACAAGAATCTATCAGGGTTTTCTTCAATTATGCAAAATAAAAAAGTTACGGATGCTTAAGGAACCACACCTCTTGGGGCCTAAGGACTCTACATGCCAAAGCATAACATACATAGATAACACAGAAAAATTTATTCGTGGTGTTGAAAATAAGTTAAATAGTTGCATTAAGATGTTTTCAATATTGCTTTATGGAATATAGAGTTGATTTTATGCATTTCGTAATATATCCAGAGCTGGATATCAAAGTACCATCAAATGAGACAATATGCACTGCCTTCCAATTTACATTCTGAACAGAAAACTAAGAAGAGTATGACAAGCTTCCTTGAAACCTATTAAGAAATATGTATATAAATAGTACTAAAGGTTTCAGATAATAACTTTAAACACTTTTCTGATACAGAACCCAATACAAACTGATATCAAGGCCTACGGACTCTACATCAATGTATGGTTACTAATAAAATAGTTGCTGCAGTATAATATTTCATAGTCAGTTTCCAGAATTAGTGATATTTTCTGACAGTCTTATAATTCTTAGATCATTTAAGAGCATTATATAACTAACATTTTTTTTTTTTTTGCATTTTGATTAATATTTAAACTTTGTAAAGACACAAGTGAACAAACTGTTTCATCATGAACATGAACAAATAATTGAAATGTGTCAGTGTACTTCACTTTTGGTTTTAACAGGAAGATTAATCACATTCTAATATGACTAACAATGCTTTATCATCACAACGATATTATGTTGACATCTCGTCAATGTGATATTTAGCCCATGTACCCATCAAGAAATAGCACTTTCAAATGTCATGAAATATTTAATTTAATAACATGTTTTAAACAAAATGTCACATTGCACAAATGTGTTGATCAATTTACAAACATACTTAGTTATTCGCTTTGCTGAATAATTCACAATGATTTTCATCCAAATTGAACTCTACCGCAAGACGTATTACCATTTCCGGTCCTGGCATGTATAAACAAAGACCTACTATTGGCGCCATGCTTGCGCGAAGAAACAGTTCCATTATGGTTATATTTGATATAAATTTTACAATAAAGAAATTATTAGAATCGAAATAATTTATAGCAAAACAGTGCTTTATCAATATCACTATTTATACACTCGGGTGGTTATACGTCGTCGGAAATAATTTCACTTGGCCTGTGCCCTCATGAAATTAATATGTCTGACGTATAACCGCCCATTGTGTATAACTAGTGATAAAGCACTGTTTTGCTATAAATTATTTCTTAAATAAAACATGTTTAAACCTAGAAAGAAGTTCCTGAATTCAAATATAGAATGGTTGCATATTTAAAATACAGACTAATACAGGGCTACGGACTCTACACAATATGTTTCATCCCTGCTTCAGTCAACAGTACACAAAATTATGCAAAAAAAATGCTTTCTTCAGCTATTTGGTTCCTTGTTACAGGTCTCATGTTTGATATGTTTGTTTCTTTACATTATCTGGAAATAGGTTGGTAAATGTAACAGAAACGGGACTCGTTATGGAAGTGTAGAGTCCGTAGGCCCCTTGTATAACATTTTAACTTGTATTTATTATCAATATATAAATACTTTGTTAATACAATTTTTATTATAAGTCTGATACAGTGTATCCTTAACCATGCTTTATGAAACTAAACAAACATCAATATGCATTAGATCTGTAAGATTAGTGTTGGAAATTGGAAAAAATATAATTAATTTATTACAATTATATCTTTTTTTCCCATTATACTGTTTACTATCAACATCTTAGATGTTTGAAAGAATGAAGCTCTTTTGTTATATCATAAATGAGAAAAATTATTAGTATTAGATATGATTATTGCATAAAAATTCTGATTTAGTTGCATGAATATGGTGGGACTACGGACTCTACAGGGCTACGGACAACCATTTTTTGTTCAAAACTTTTATCTGCTTCTTCTCTGAAGAAATGTCTTTTCTGTAGTTAGTATGTGGGATAACCCGAAAATAATCAAAGGTTCATTTTTATATTGCTCTTGTTTTTGAGCAAGGGGTACACTGTTGAAAATGGGGCTACGGACTCTACATAAAAATGTCAAGATTCAGCTATCATTTTTCAGAAAATAATGTAGTGCAAATCAATATCTTGCTTTTAGATGCTGGCAAATCTGTTTCTTTTTCATGATTATAATGATTATATCTGCCAGTTTAAAGAATAACTTTGGTATTCCCTTTGTAGAAACAGAGCAGGTAAAAACCATCAATGCATAACGAAGTGATGGATTTAGTTATTTATAAATATCTTGAATATTTTCGGACCAATTTCAAATCTGTAAAGAATGTGTCTTACCTGAATGTCATTTGAAGTCAGAAAACTTGAAATAAAAACTGTAACAAACTAAAATAGTAATTAAATAAATGGTCAAAAAGTAACGAATTTTCCGTGCAACAGCATAACGATTAAAAATGAGCCATTTTTCGACTCTCCAACCCTTGTAAATAAAAAAATACTGAACAAAAGTATGATAAACCATACATCACCAGAAAGCCCTTATAAATATCTTTTTAAAAATGAATAAGATGATATTGTATTCCTTAAATATTGTCAGAAATCAACATATAACACAGAGGAATATGAAAGTGCCCATTTATCTTGGCTTTGCCGATAAAACTGCTACATTTTCTTTTAGATTAATTTTATCATAACACTACAGTTGTTTTCCACAAGATGAAGTTTTATAAGTTGTTTCAAAACCTCTATAAAAGTACATAATAATGTAAGGATGAAAGAATCTCAGTGGTGCCTTGTTGCTGATTATAAGCTTTGGTTAAAATCTGCAATAAATGAGCCGTGCCATGAGAAAATCAACATAGTGGCTTTGCGACCAGCATGGATCCTGACCAGACTGCGCGGATGCTATGTATGTATGTTTGTAATTGGCTCTTTCAAGACAGAAATCTTGCTTTTTATATTCACAGCAAATGAAAGAGCTTTTAAATATGTACACAACAAAATGTTAAAAGTTGTCAGTAAAAGGGCCAGTTTGTGAAATCAATAATGTAATTTTGCCAATTCAAAAAGAACATAATGTTACTTATTATGTCTATGTATCTGCCTTTCATAGACCTCTCGCTCATTTTTCCTCTTTT
Organism: Mercenaria mercenaria; assembly: GCF_021730395.1. NCBI lineage: Eukaryota > Metazoa > Mollusca > Bivalvia > Venerida > Veneridae > Mercenaria > Mercenaria mercenaria. Next base: position 18,042,184 of record NC_069366.1, on the reverse strand, counting down.
TGTTGGGTCGCACCGACACAATTACAGGTCATATGGCGACTTTCCATCTTTGATGGTGGAGGAACACCCCAGGTGCCCCTTCGTGCATTATTTTATCATAGGCTGCTGAGGCACATGGGTAGAAACACAACTTTCTGTATTTAGCCTGCTGGATGGCTTCTTCAAATGAATATTTCAACACCCCAAATGAGGCTCAAACCGACATTGGTGAGGGGCAAGTGATCTGAAGACAGCAACCCTTAAACCACTCAGCCTTTGGCTCAAGTGTTGCATTACAAAAGATGTTAATATAACTTGAAATTACACTTCATTTAAGAAAGTTGTTGAATCCAGAAACAGGAAAGCTAGCAATGGAACGTGTTTTGTTGAGATAAATAATAGCGACATACAGACTCCACTTCCTGTAACTATTCTATTCAGAACACTCTTGCCATATTTCAATCTTGAAATCTATGAAATAAATCCCCACTTATAATTGAAAAAGAAACAGCAACATTATTTACCAATTAACAGAAGACAGAAATAACTGCTCTAATATCACTTTGAAACCATTTTTTACGGAATTTTGCGGAACTCTTGAAATATTTATCATGTCAAATATAATCCCCTCTGAAGGTTTTGAAATCTACTTCAAAATTTCCTGTTGAAAGTATCTATCTATCTATCTGCCGTTGACGTCAAACCCCTTGCAGGAACGTAGACGTTTTGCGAGTCAAAATCAAAAAGAGAAAGAATATAGTGATAAATATTTAGTGTGGAAGAAACTAAAAATAACTTTGGTGATATAAAAAGGTTAAAACTCGAGTCTGCAGGATAACTAGGGCGAGGCATGTTCAAGGCTGCAAACTGCAGCACTGAACTGCTCTAGGGTAGGGAGGTGGGCGACACTGGGGGAAAGTTGGTTCCAATGGTAACACTGTTCTCGGAAAATAAGAGAACTTGTAATACATAGAAGTAGTACATAATATTAAGTCCTTTCATGGCCTTGTTTTATATTAGCAGGAAAGTTGTCTTTGCAAAGGTATTAGACCAATTTTAATCAAATATATATATATAGAAACATTCATTTACAGATCGAGGTTTTATATTTTACCTTAGAGCCAGTTTAAGCAATGGGAAGGAACAATGAGAAAATCTTAAGAAATCTGATGAAAATATACTATAGAGCGAGTCAGATAAAAGTCTGAAGAGCAAATTGTTTTCCATAGTAGTACTTATATTAAATGTGCTCCAAACTAAGGAGAAATGTAAGTGAATCCATCAAACAGCTTACTGTATAACATTAAAATATATAAACCTCAAGCAAAGACAGTAACACTTGTAAGTCTAGCTGTCTTCCTCATCTGAAAGTTTATTTATTTTGGTTTTACGGCGCACCAACACAGTATAGGTATTATGGTGCCAAACCGGACTACAAATTTTGGTTTCACATCTCATTTACATCAAAATAAAAATATGAGGTATGGAATCAAAATCATCTGAAAGAGCAAATCACACACAATAGCAGTCAATCAGCATTATCTGGTCAATAACTGACTTCTATGCTATAATTCGATAATCAGCTTTGATATAAAATAATAAACAAACATGTCCCACTAAGAAGCTTTTTTCATTACTCTGTACCTTGAATGCTTTCAAATTCAGTTAAATTCCAAGAATAACACTGATAGTGATTTTTTATGTAATTATCATGGAGACCTGGCCACCAACCAAAATAACACCTCACTATCTAGGTTAACTGAAGCAGTGACTTAACTGATATAGAAAATCAGGCTTCTCCCTAGATAGCTCAAGTACAAGATCTTCTGACAACTATACCTGGAGGTTATGAGCTGACAGGAGAAATTACATCATAAGTCATTTCCCATTAGAAGAGATATTGTCTATTACTACATGGAATAAAGATGTACTGATGACGGTGATCGTTTTTAACATCTGCTGCTAAAATATAAGAGGTGCTGAAACCAAAACTGAATTTCTGCTGAAACCCGAACTAAAATACTTCTGGAAAAAAAAAACAAGAGTGACATGATGGCCCTAGATCGTTCACTTTAGCGAACAATTTTGGTAGAGGGTCACACACAGAAAATGTTCATGAAATTATTTTGAAATCAGGCCAGTGTTTTCTGACAAGATTTAAAGTATCAACTAATTATCAAGGCTCTCGTGAGTGGGCAACTTAAGCGAAATAGGCGCTTTGGAACTTCAACCTTCGCTCAAATCTAACCTCAAAGCGAAATGCAAGTCGCCCGATTTTCTTTGATTTCAGACAAACATTCTGACAAAGACCAAGAAGAAAACTAGAACATGCTTTTGTAAAAAAGTGCATGTCTCCCCCAAAGCATAGTAGTAATAGGCAAGAAGTCAATAGGGGACAGGAGCGAAAAGCAAAGACACACTGATGGTTGGCTTACCCCTTTGAAATGATGTTCTTATGTTTAAGAAGTGTTCAAGAACTGTGCAAAATTGTAACAAAACTACAACTGAAACCGTTTAAGAGCAGCTGTACTTGCATGAACAGTTCAAGAACTTTGTTTAAGAACAGTTCTTGACCTCCTGACCTTTTTGAAAATCCTTGGTGTTCTTATACTGTCCTTAAAAAAGTCTGGCACATTTTAAGAACAGTTCACAAACTAAATTTACACTTAAAATAGTCTTAAAATGTTTTTATAAACTATTTTGAACATATCAAGTACAGTTTATGAACATTTTGTGTTCTTCATATTTCCTGAAGTGGCTTGATAAAGTTTTTTTTCACATTTTAAGAACACAGTTTGTGTGAGCATTTGGTGTTGTTCATTTGTCCTTAAGTGTAATATTATAAACATTTCTTGCATATTTTAAGAACATGTTATGTTCTTTATATGGTGCTGAAGTGTTCTTATAAACAATTTTTGCACATCATGAGAACAATTTATGAATATCGTTTGTTCTTCATATGGTCTTGAGATGTGTCAAATGAGAAAATACTGTACTGTCACTGACTGCATGTTTATCTAAAATATAAAGTAGCAATTGGATTTTGAAACTTCAAATATTAAAAAGTCTTGTCCATCTTGCGAAAATCAGGACTGGGAAAATCCACATAAGATATCGAAACTTAATTCATGAACAATTTATAAACTTTTGTGAACACTGAAATATTCATTTATTATACATAAAACTTAGGTTTATTACCATTATTAAATAAGTTGATGAACTGTTCATGAACTTTTATGGACATTAAATTCATAATGTCACATGATTAGCTTCCATCTTTTTGTTGCATGCTGGGAAATTTTTTGCACATGTGACTCAGCAATTATTTTTGAGAAGTTTGTGTAGCAAATATCATACTACAGCAAGGCATGGTTTAGAACATTAGGACACTGAATATTGAATAAGTAATTATGGTGTTGACTGTCTTTATCATTCATTTAAAAAAAAACAGAATCCTTTTAAAATGTCACAAATTTTCACAAACCTGAAGAAAGGTTAGTATCTGAATTTTAATCTTGAGATTAAAGTAAATGATATATTCTAACATGATCCGATTCATTTTCCTATTAAACAAAGAAGGCAGAAAACAGTGAATTATTATACAACAAATCACTGTTGTGACATCACAATTATTACGTCATGGCGTCAAACGGCATTATGAGCGTCGCACTGGAAAAGAAACCGATTGAAAACAGGCAAATATTTAATGAATGTCGTCAAGGATGTACTTAAAAATCCTTGGTAACGTGTTAGAATCGAAATAATATATCTCATTTAGTGATTTGCTCTTGAATAAATCATTGTCGTTCAGATGCGTATTATTATATCACTCGGGCATCGCCCTCGTGATATAATTCCTTCGCATCTGAACTCCAAACAATGATTTATTCAACAACAAATCACTGGATGAGATGTATTATTTCTTCATTAACTTTATTTTTTGTATTTTATGAAGCAATTGTTTACTTCTTATTATGTCCCATCCGCCACCCCACCCCACCCCACCCGGAGTTTACTGTTCTACTTGTGTCATTTTTAAAAGGGTAAAATATCATTGTCACAGTGTCTGAGATTCAAGAAACAGTCTCTTGCCACTACTGTACAGCTGTCAGATTTCATAGGATGTGTCATACAGGCTCTATGGTCAGTCTGCTAGACCAAAAACAAAATACTGTAGTTTCCAAAAACAAAATGTTGTTTGCGGCCCCTGCCAAGATCTGATTCTCCCTGTGGAAAATTTCATGAGCTGCTCATGAAAAATTCATGAACTGATCGAAAATGGGACTATATCCAGTTCTTGATCTAATTCATGAATTCGTCATGAACACATTTCAAGAACAGTTCAAGAACTATATTTTAGGAACAATTCTAGGACAATTGTTCCTAAAAACAAAGTTCTTGAACTGTTCTTGAACTGAAACTGTAACATTTTTAAGAACAGTTTGTTCTTGAAAATTTGTCCAATTTAACATTTCTAAAAATGTACTTGAATTGTTCTTGTACACTTTTAAGACTAGTTCTAATACAGTTCTTGAACACTATTCAAGAACAATGCTAGAACATTTTCTAAAAGTGATCTTATCCTTTTCGCATACCGTATAACCCCATTTAAACGCCCCCAGGGGCGATGCATTTTACGAAAAATTTGATCCAAACAATGTCAGTAACTCGTATAAACGCCTCCCTATTCATCCCAATTCATGCACTGACATAACCCGATAAGTAATTGTACTGGGAATCTTTGAAATTCATTTGTATTGTTATGGAATTGTTACCTGCGGCCTGGAGGCCGCAGGTATATTGGAATGCAACAAGTAGTAAAGCACATGGAGACTGGGTGATTTCACGTGATATTTTACCGATATGCGATTGGCTTATCGGATTTATGGAACGCCTTTATTGCAATAAAGCTGGCACTCTGTATTATATATATAGAGAAAGTCTTGTGACCTGAATTCCTCATTCATTATTTCATATAATTTATTCAAACTTTCAGCAGTGATCAATATTGATACCTAGTTGTGCATAAGGGATTTTTTTTTAGATTCCTCTTTGTTTAATTTCTTGGATTATGGTCTTGAGTTGTTTTGTTTTGCTCTATATGTCAATTAAGTCCAGGTGAAGGCATGAATCACATTTGTGATAGCTCTAGTAAAGTATTTCAATAGTCAAGGAATGTGGCCAGTTGAGCTAAAAGTTATGTCATACATGAGGAAAGGGAAATATAGTTACTTTTGCTCAAAACAATAACTTTCAGAATTAAGAAATATATATTTCACAGATCTACTTGTACAGCATGTAGAATGGAGTTATTTTTCCTATGTAAAGCGTAATGGTATGATAAAAAAAAACAAGCACTCATAAGTTTCCTTTTAGCCTGGTATAACTTCTGGCCGCAGGAAATCTTTCGACTTGTTATTATCTGGATATTATCGTGTTTGAAGGTAAGATTTTAATACGGAGTTATACAGTAGGTATAGTGACTGAAATGCAACAGGTATCATCTACTCAGCATGTCCAATCAATATCCCATGAAGTTTCAATGGATTGGAAACATTTTTTCCATGTCCTGGTCCCTGTGATCTTGACCTTTGATAGAGTTAGGGTGACCCCAAAATCAATAGGGGTCATCTACTCTGTAAGTCCTATCAATTTATGAAGTCTGAAGGTTCTAAGTCAAATGGTTGTCAAGTTATTGATCAGAAATGGTTTTCCATGTTATGGCCCCTGTGACCTTGACCTTTTATTGAGTGACCCCAAAATCAATAGAAGTCGTTTATTCTGCATGTCCAGTCATCCTATGAAGTTTCAACATTCTAGGTCAAGTGGTTCTAAAGAAACTGATCGGAAACAGCTTTCCATGTTCAGGCCCCTGAGACCTTGACCTTTGATAGAGTGATCCCAAAATCAATAGGGGTCATCTACTTGGTATATCCAATCATCCCATGAAGTTTCTGGGTCCATTGGTTCTCATGTTATGGATTGAGAATGTTTTTCCATGTTCTGGCCCCTGTGACCTTGACCTTTGATGGAATGACACCAAAAACAACAGGGATCATCTTCTTTATAACCCTATCACACTATGAAGTTTGAATGACTGTTCTAGGTCAAATGGTTCTCCGGTTATTGATTGGAAATGAAGTGTGACCGATTATGGCCCTGTGACCTTAACCTTTTGTGGAGTCACCCCAAATCTACTCTGCATGTCCAATCATCCTATCAAGTTTCAACATTCTGGGCCAAGTGGTTCTCAAGTTATTGATTGGAAACAGTTTTCCATGTTCAGGCCCCTATGGACTTGACCTTTGATGGCATGACCCTAAAAACAATAGGGGTTATCTACTCCGTAAGCCCTATCACCCTATCAAGTTTGAAGGTCTAGGTCAAATGGTCCTCCAGTTATTGATCAGAAATGAAGTGTGATGGACAGGGCAAAAACAATATGTCTGAGGCCGCTAGAGTGTAATAAAAGATTTTCTATGATCTGAGCTAGTGATATAAATCAAGACCTCAGATGTACCCTAGTTTCATAGAGACATTTCATAGAAACAAACATTCTGACAAAGATTTAGGATGATAAGGAGATTTTTCTATAATTTGACCTAATAACCTAGCTCAACACCTCTGGTAATCCAGTTTTAAACTTGTACTAGATTTTATAGACATTAAATGGAAAATGTAGCCTCTAGAATGTTAAAAAGGGTTTTTTCAATGATTTGACCTAGTGACCTAATTTTTGACTTCATGTTAACCAGTTTCGAACTTGATCTACTAGACTGCACAGAGGCAAACATTCTGATAAAATTTTATTAAGAAGATCACAAAATTGTATGATGAGCAAACAAAAAATGTGGCCTCTAAGGTGTTAACAAGGTTTTTCTATGACTTGACATGATGACCTAGTTTTTTTCTTCATGCTACCAACTTTGAACTACATGACCTACATTATAACGAGTCAAATTAAACATTTGAAAAATATTTATGATAATCAAACAGAAAATGCGGCCTCTACAGTGTTAACAATGTTTTTCACTGATTTGACTTAGTGACCTAGTTTAAAAGCATGGGTATCCCTGGGTTTCAATCAAGACCTAGTTTTCATTATAACAGACAAACATTCTGACTTCAGTTTTATGAAGATTAGGTAGAAAATGTTGCCTTTAGACTGCTAACAAGGTTTTCCTATTAACTGACCTAGTGACCTAGTTTTTTATCCAGATTTTATCAAAGGCAACATTATGACCAAGTTTCATTTAGACTGAGCCAAAATTGTGACCTCTAGAGTGTTAATACTCAAATATTGACAACACAGGACGATGGACGATGACGGTTTGGTGCAAGAGTTATGACCCTTGTGTCATATGATATGTGGGTGATGACGTGGAACAATTATTTTAAGTTTGAATCAAATCCCTTCTGTAACAACAGAGACATAGTCAAAATACAATGAAAGTGCATGAATCTTTAACATGAAATTCAAAGTAAAAAGAGGGATAATTCATGAAATATTGGTATGTCAGTTATGGCCCTTGCATCAGATGTCAGTGATGATGACGAATAATATAATAAGTCTGAAGCAAATGCATCAAGTAATAACAAAGGAGAAGTGAAAGTGCATCAAAAGTTTACCCAAGCAGTTAAATTGGGCTGGGAAAAGTAACATAGCCCTCCATATAGTGAAGCTAATTTGGCAATAACAGAATTCCAGTAATTTTGGTACTTTTGAATATTATGCCCAGGACATGTCAATATTTCACAATTAAGTGTCTCTAATATGAAAACATTTTACACACTGATCAGTAGGTCAGAACTGGCAATTTTCTCTAGGTTTAGCTTATTTTGGAAGAATAATTGTTCTAAAAGAATATCAAAATTTATTGATCAACAATAATAGATTTTGTCCACGATCATGTCAAGGACCTTTTAATCCTGATTTGTCCACTCCACTTAATCATCATATCACCATCTAACACTTCTGAGACTTCTTCTACCCAAACAGATGAGCTGAATATCTGCAATAAGCTGCTACTATTGAACACACAGTGTGAGTAAAATCTGTTCTCATTAAAAGAAATCAATGATATTACACCCAAACAAATTCCAAGGTGTCTTCTCTCCAGAAAGGTGTCTGCCTTGTTTTATCCTGCTACCTGTCAGTACTATCAGTCTGTTTTCATAATTTGGTTCAGCAAAGCTGTCAGTAACTTCAATTAATATTCTCTGTAACACAGTTAAACTGAAAGGTCTTGTCTAAAAAGAAGTTTCCAAGTATTAAGTCTTCACTTTTCTTTCAACCATAGAGTATCGAAACAGTTAAAGACTAATGTAGGAGACTTTATTATACAGCATGTTTTTTTGCACCCTTAAGGTAAAAGACAAAAAGAATTTGGTACAAGACTGATCATGACAAATGAAGTAAAGTAAAAACTAAAGTTCGAACAAGCTACTCCAAAATGTAAAACAGAAATTTAAAAGCCCAAAGATAAGCAACAGTGTTAACCTTTAGACTGCTGGTGGCAATTGGTTGGACTGCATGGATGTGCAGGCTGATCATGGTCTGCACTGTTCGCTATTCAGGCAGTAAATTTTCAGAGAACACCCCTCCGAATGATACGTGGTACTGTCCAAACAGAATGATGGAACAGTCCATTTTAGAAATTTAGCAGGGTAAAGGTTAAAGTAACCACCCATTGTTGATGGTTAAGTAGGAAATTTACCAGAACTGTATTAAAGCAAGAAATGCTTAGGACATTAATATATTGACTGTCAAATAAAAACAATTCATAATGACATGTCTGCTGTTTGCAGGACTCCATAGACATGTAATCTATTTAACCCTTATCGTGCTGGACACCACTGATTCTGCCTTGGCAACCAGTGCAGATCATGATCATCCTGCACATCCATGCAGTCTGATCAAGATCTGCACTGTTCGCTATTCAATCAGTATCTTTTTGGTAAGCACCCTTTTAAACGGTTAATCATCAGGTACTGTCCAAATTTAAAGATGGTCAAGTTTATTACAGAAATTTAGCAGGGTATTAGGGTTAAATGAAAACAGAAAAAAGGTTCTTGTTACATATTATCATTAAAATACAATATCCTAGGTGTCAGAATAATTTGTATATTTGATTTATTGATAACATAGCACATTAAGAACAGATAGCGCTTATGGCAAGCCAATTGTCCAATAATTACGTGAACCCTAGTTCACAGTCGAAAAACTAGGATTAAAGATCGATAAACTAGGTTTTTCGAAAGTAAAACTAGGTTTTTCGAATACTAACCTATATTTTCGAGTGAAAACATAGGATAATGCCGTGAACCATAGTTCACGCTCGTAAATGTAGGTTCACGATTGTAAACCCCAGTTCACTGTCGTAAACATAGGTTCACGTTCGTAAACTACGGTTTACGAGCGTGAACCGGTGTTTATGAGCGTAAACATAGGATAACGATCGTAAACATAGGATAACGACCGAAACTCATACTTCAATTGAGAAACCTAGTTTATCAAACGTAAACCATGGTTTACGGTCGATATATTAGGATTATAGAATCAACAATGAATTTCGGGCTTGAACATGGGTTTACGGCCATGAACCTATGTTTACGACCGTGAACCATAGTTTACGGACCTGAACCTATATTTTGGAGCGTGAAACTATGTTTACGAACGTGAATATGGGTTTACGAGCGTGAACTTAGGTTTACATTCGATAAACCAGGTTTTTCAAACGTAAAACCAGGTTTTTCAAATAATAACCTATTTTTTCGAGCGAAAACATAGGATAACGTTGTAAACCATAGTTCACGCTCGAAAACGTAGGTTCACATTCGTAAACCCAAGTTTACGGTCGTAAACCTAGGATAACGACCGAAATTCATAGTTCAATCGTGAAACCTAGGTTTACTAGGTAAACCATGGTTTACGATTGATATACTAGGATTATGAAATCAACTATCAATTTCGGCCGTAAACCTATGTTTACGGTCATGAACCTATATTTACGAGCGTGAACCAAGGTTTAAAGCCGTGAACTATAGTTTACCTTCGTAAAACCGTGTTTATCGATTTGTAACTATATGGCAAGCCAATTGTCCAATAATTACATGAACCCTAGTTCACGGTCGAAAAACTAGGATTAACGATCGATAAACTAGGTTTTTCGAACGTAAAACTAGGTTTTTCGAATACTAACCTATATTTTCGAGCGAAAACATAGGATAACGCCGTGAATTATAGTTCACGCTCGTTAATATAGGTTCACTATTGTAAACCCCAGTTCACGGTCGTAAACATAGGTTCACGTTCGTAAACTATGGTTTACGAGCGTGAACCGGGGTTTACGAGCGTAAATATAGGATAACAATCGTAAATATAGGATAACGACCGAAACTCACAGTTCAATCGAGAAACCTAGTTTATCAAACGTAAACCATGGTTTACGGTCAATATACAAGGATTATAGAATCAACAATGAATTTCAGGCGTGAACATGGGTTTACGGCCATGAACCTATGTTTACGGATGTGAACCTATGTTTACGACCGTGAACCATAGTTTACGGACCTGAACCTATATTTTCGAGCGTGAACCTATGTTTACGAACGTGAACTTAGGTTTACATTTGATAAACCAGGTTTTTCAAACGTAAAACCAGGTTTTTCAAATACTAACCAATTTTTTCGAGCGAAAACATAGGATAACGTCGTAAACCAAAGTTCACGCTCGTAAATCCAAGTTCACGTTCGTAAACCCAAGTTTACTGTCGTAAACATAGGATAAGGACTGAAATTCATAGTTCAATCGAGAAACCTAGTTTATCGAACGTAAACCTGGGTTCACGAGCGTAAACTATGGTTTACGCCCGGTATCTGATGTTTTCACTCGAAAATATTGGTTAGTATTTGAAAAACTTAGTTTTACGTTCGAAAAACCTAGTTTATCGATCGTTAATCCTAGTTTTTCGACCGTAAACCAGGGTTCACGTAATTATTGGACAATTGGCTTGCCATAAGCGCTTGACTCCCTTTCCATGCTATCATTGCTATAATTATTGTTGAATTGCTGTTAATAACAGAATTTGGGTCATTTGTGGCTGATTTGGGTTCATTATATGGATGGCTGGGTCCCAGCTTCGCGCATTATGTCATATACAAAAGTTAAAGGGAACCAGATATTTGATAGAGCAAGTACTCATTGTAAAACGTTATGTTTAAATTTAGACCAATCAGAAACCAGTTCTAACAAGAGGACCATGATGGTCCTGAATCGCTCACCTATCTCCACATGACCCAGTGTTCAACTGAGTATGACATCGTTATTTCTATTATTTGACATACTGACCTAGCTTTTGAGCACATGTGACCTAGATATCATCAAGATAAAAAATTCTGACCAATTTTCATGAAGATCCATTGAAAAATATGGCCTCTAGAGAGGTCACAAGGTTCTTCTATTATTTGACCTAATGACCTAGTTTTTGAAGGCACGTGACCCACTTTTAAACTTGACCTAGATATCATCAAGGTGAACATTCTCACCAATTTTCATGAAGATCTCGTGAAAAATATGGCTTCTAGAGAGGTCACAAGGTTTTTTATTTTTCGACCTACTGACCTAGTTTTTGACCGCACATGACCCAGTTATGAACCTGACCTAGATATCATCAAGCTGAACATTCTCACCAATTTTCATGAAGATCCATTGAGAAATATGGCCTCTAGAGAGGTCACAAGGTTTTTTCTATTTTTAGACCTACTGACCTAGTTTTTGACCCCACGTGACCCAGTTTCGAATCTGACCTAGATATCATCAAGATGAACATTCTGACCAATATTCATGAAGATCTCATGAAAAATATGGCCTCTAGAGAGGTCACAAGGTTTTTCTATTTTTAGATCTACTGACCTAGTTTTTAACCCCACGTGACCCAGTTTCGAACTTGACCTAGATATATTCAAGGTAAACATTCTGACCAATTTTCATGAAGATCCATTGAAAAATATCGCCTCTAGAGAGGTCACAAGGTTTTCCTATTTTTAGACCTACTGACCTAGTTTTTGACCGCACATGACCCAGTTTCGAACTTGCCCTAGATATCATCAAGATGAACATTCTGATCAATTTTCATGAAGATCCATTGAGAAATATGGCCACTAGAGAGGTCACAAGGTTTTTCTATTTTTAGATCTACTGACCTAGTTTTTGATCCCACATGACCCAGTTTCGAACTTGACTAGATATCATCAAGGTGAACATTCTGACCAATATTCATGAAGATCTCATGAAAAATATGGCCTCTAGAGAGGTCACAAGGTTTTTCTATTTTTAGATCTACTGACCTAGTTTTTAACCCCACGTGACCCAGTTTCGAACTTGACCTAGATATCATCAAGCTGAACATTCTCACCAATTTTCATGAAGATGCATTGAGAAATATGGCCTCTAGAGAGGTCACAAGGTTTTTCTATTTTTAGACCTAATGACCTAGTTTTTGACCCTACGTGCCCCAGTTTCGAACTTGACCTAGATATCATCAAGATAAACATTCTGACCAATATTCATGAAGATCTCATGAAAAATATGGCCTCTAGAGAGGTCACAAGGTTTTTCTATTTTTAGACCTACTGACCTAGTTTTTAATCCCACGTGACCCAGTTTCGAACTTGACCTAGATATCATCAAGATGAACATTCTGACCAATTTTCATGAAGATGCATTGAGAAATATGGCCTCTAGAGAGGTCACAAGGTTTTTCTATTTTTAGACCTAATGACCTAGTTTTTGACCCTACGTGACCCAGTTTCGAACTTGACCTAGATATCATCAAGATAAACATTCTGACCAATACTCATGAAGATCTCATGAAAAATATGGCCTCTAGAGAGGTCACAAGGTTTTTCTATTTTTAGACCTACTGACCTAGTTTTTGACCCCACGTGACCCAGTTTCGAACTTGACCTAGATATCATCAAGGTGAACATTCTGAGCAATTTTCATGAAGATCTTGTGAAATATATGGCCTCTAGAGAGGTCACAAGGTTTTTCTATTTTTAGACCTACTGACCTAGTTTTTGATGGCACGTGACCCAGTTTCGAACTTGACCTAGATATCATCAAGATGAACATTCTGACCAATTTTCATAAAGATCCCATGAAAAATGTGACCTCTAGAGTGGTCACAAGCAAAAGTTTACGGACGCACGGACGCACGGACGCACGGACGGACGACGGACGACGGACACCGCGCGATCACAAAAGCTCACCTTGTCACTTTGTGACAGGTGAGCTAAAAATAGCACGTCTGCTGGTGTATAAATAGGTAGATGGATGACAGAGAAGGCATTCAGTATCCAGCGGTTGAAGAAGACACATCGAGGATTCAACTAATAATTTATCCCAGTACCTTGATAAGGAGACTATTGCAGTTACTCTGTCAGGGCGGATAAATTATTAAAAAGAAGACTTTGGAAGTTGTAGACTAAAGAAGAGTTGCAGAATTTCAACAAGGTTTCGAGCTATAGGGCAAGCGCATAGAAGTTTTACCTTAAGGGTAGCTGAATGCTATATAGGATAGCATATAATACATAGGCTGAGCATTGGGAAGCTGAGACAGAGACTCGGAGTTTGGTAATCTACTGAGATAGTAAGAGAGTTCCAGCTTATAGACGGTTCAGCATTACTGGCCAAGTACAGCCAAGGCATCGGGGATATACCTGTATATGGTAGTTGAATGCTACATATGATAGCATATAGGCGCTGAGCATCCAGGAGTCAGGGCAATCATATAGAGTTTGAGAGGACAGAGGCCTAGCATCTATGCGACAGGACTCGTATGTTGTTGATTCAAAGACATTGTCTGACGGGAACTTCAACAAAAAGACCAGTCAAGTATAGAGTCTCCAGTCTATAGGAGTTTGAGCTCATCATTTTTAATTGAAGATTGTTAGTTTCAAACATTTAGTGATTTGCCTGATCCCTGAAATTGTCTAGCTCATAATAAGAAATCAATTACAAATCATTGGTACATGAATCATTTAGGCAAGGTAGCCAGAGGAAAATTCTATATATGAGATAGTTGGTCTCACCAGCTCTACGTTTTAACAAAGGACATTCTACATCGTTTGTCAGCTAGTCTAAGACATAGTCACCTTAGCGATTGGACCCAAACCATTGTTCAAGATACTAAAGGCGTAGGCACTTCCCTGGGTCATATAACCAGTATTCTGACACTAGGTAGTTTTTTACTTACTGAACTCCAACAATAATTATTCTCATTTAAGTTTTGCTTATATTTATATGCTTTTAGCAAATTTGTCCAACCGATGTTCTTGTTCATCAAGAAAGATGACAAAAGTGCTGAAAGACAACAGTGTATCATGCACAGACATCTTATAACAAATATCATAAAGAAAGAAAAACTTTTGTGCTCACAAATACACAAATAAAATGTGGATTTCTCCATCAGAACAAAATTTCCAAAAAAATTAACTTGCCAAGTAAGGACATTGTGAGCAATACAAAAAACATTACACTGCAGCTGAAATAGAGTGAAATTATGACAGAAAACAATTTGAAAAACACTATGATCCCAGCTAGATGCATGTTTCGTCAGACATTGAATTTTTGAGTAGCGAATATTCCTACTGTGGGATGTGGAGACTTAAATTATTGTCACTTGACACCTGCCTAGAGTTTTTTATCCCCACATACTTTTAGGTCATTAAATCATAAAACTAGATATTCGCCAATTTCATACTGACAGCACCAAAGCACGGGAAAAGTCTAATCAACCAGGGCCCAGTTGTTGGAAACTTTAACAGGCGATTAAGCTACCGGTTGGTTAACTTTTATGGTTACATTTCGACATTTTAGGAGACTTAGAAAAACAAATGTATGAAATAAAAATCTTTACAATAAAATCAAAATATCATACTAGTTTCTCCGTCAAGACCAGTGTTTTGAATCATAAATTAACCAGCGGTTAGTTTAACAGCCAGTTAAAGTTTCGAACAACTGGGCCCAGAATACAATCAGCTACTTGTAAAACAAATATGCCCCCTATGATAGCCTGTTTAGATTATCACAGGAGTTTGGCCCAATCAATATAAATATATACAGGTTAGATCTTTGAGCTCTGGAAATTCAAAAATGGCGGAATCTGCACAACTATACAGAAATGGTTGAGAAATGCAAAACTGTCAGAAAATCTTGTTGGCACCAATCTATTATGTTGCTGCCAGAAATGAATCTCTATCTGATTATATATTAAAGATTTGCTGATTAAGCAAAACTGCCACCTTAAAGTCAAAATTGATTCTTATTGATTAATCCTTTCATGATCTACACCAGTTATAAATTTTAAATGAAATATATCATTCAAGATAGGTAGCTGAAGAAATGGTCGAATTGATTGTTTCTCAAATCAAGAAAACTGCCATGGAAAAACAAATCAATTACACAGTCATTTATACATTTCTGATATACATTAATACTAAGAAATTTGACAGGGTTAATCAGTCACAAAACATCAATAATTATATATATATATATAATTAAGTTAACTTATATGTCTCAAAAACAAAAGACAATACATAATAATATTTAGGGTACAGAATGATGTGTTTCCTTACATGAAGCTATTTTAGAGCTGATATATGATACCTTGCAATTTACTTAAATCTTGCAGCATTCTGGATGTCACAATGCAAGATTGGTTATTATTGGTTGGACATGCAGGGTTCCCACAATTTTCTGCAAGTAAAATTCCAGACTTTTTCCCCGACTTTTTTTTTTTTTGAAAATTCCAGACTTTTTTTCCAAACCTTTTTCAAGGTTTTTGCAACGAAACATACAAGGTTCTACAGTGAAATATTGTTAACTTTTTAACATCATAGATATTTCATTAGATGTTTATATTATAAGCTTGTAACCAAGATCATGTTAAAACATAATAAAAAGGTCTGTTTCAGGTCACATTGTAAACTAATATTTATCAAAATTCATGTTATAATTGATTAGGACTTTCTTCAATATTTCATTAATAGAAAAGTTCTATAAACGTCTGTAAAAAATATGTCCAAAATGTACTATCCGGATACTGGTACATTTTCGGAATGTTGTCTAAAATTGGTTTTTACTAATTTTACTTAATCCATTAGGGTAAACCAGAGATATATATAATTCCTCAAACTTTGATGTTACTTATCATAAAAAATTACGCCGATTGTCAGCTTTTCCGAAGGAGTTATGGAAAAATTGCATATGACATCGGGTGAAATTAGAATCCTGAACGGACATTCTAAACTTATTTTTGCTTTCAAAATTCATTAAAATTTGTGCATTTTCCATTTGAAATAATGGTAGGATCAGACTGCATTGATATATACTTATTATTTTACTAAACAATGGTCTATAATTTAAGGCTTGCATGAAGAAACCTTACAGGGCACATTCCGCGTGCTAGGTAATTAGCTGGCCGCTTACGGACAATTTATTAATTGGCGCCATTTTGACAGTACACAGGATCAGTACTCTTTATCAATTAATTTTAACACTTCATTGATTCTCGTTACCTATGTGCACTCGCCGTGACGTAATTTGCTGATAAGAAAAATTGACAAGGCATGTCTACAGGATAAAGGGTGGGATTAAGCAGAAGATCAAAGGCAGGAGGGCGCATTTTAAGGGCAGCATGGCGGCAGTTAAAAAGGGCAGGGCGGGGCGCTGCAGCGCTCAAGAAATAACACTACGCTATGATAACTTCTACTAGTTTCGTACCCAAATTGGTTCGAACTTTCATACTTTTCCCGACTTTTTCCCGATTTTAACCAGATATCGTAAAATTTTCAATCCCCATGCAGCTTTGAAATTTACTATACCGTATTTTGACATGGGTTATCTCCAGTCTGCCAAACGCTGGTGCGAAAAGTTGCACACCCTTGTATTCGCTCAATTAACTATCGTCTGCCACTGTATGTGTGAAAACAACACGTGCAGTTATTCACTCAATGATCCTGCTTACGACCTGAAGCCAATTACGCTCACGTGTCATTAATTGTTTGTTTGCGAAGCTTCGTTTGTCTTTTTTACATGAATAAGATGAGTTTGATACAACATGGTGTAGCAGTCTAGGGAGTTGAATATTTAGTTTGTTTAAACCTAAAAGTGTACCCTTGATAAACAAGAGCTGTCCTTTAGACAGCACGCTTGACTTTGATAGTAAATATCCATTTTAAGTTTCAAGTCAATAGCTTTGAAAGTAACAGAGGTAATGGACGTTATAATTATAAAACTTGAACAAAAAAATTCTAAGTTAAAAAGGGGCATAACTCTGTCAAAATTCAAACAGAGTTATGGGGATTGTTTCTCCTGGTGTATAGACTTTGAAAGTAAATAACTATTTTAAGTTTCACCAAAAAATTCTAAGTTAAAAAGGAGCATAACTCTGTCAAAATTCAAACAGAGTTATGGGGATTGTTTCTCCTGGTGTATAGACATTGACAGTAAACAACTATTTTACGTTTCAAGCCAAAATCTTTGATAGTAACAGAGATATTTGACTTTATCCAAAACTTTAACCAAAAAATTCTAAATTAAAACGGGGCATACCTCTGTAAAAATTCAAATCAGAGCTATGGGGATTGTTTCTCCTGGTGTAGACTTTGATAGTAAATAACTATTTAAGTTTCAAGTCAATAGCTTTGATAGTAACAGAGATATTTGACTTCATCAAAAACTTTAACCAACGGCAATACTAACGCCAGGCTGAATGCAATAGCTCTACATATAATGTTTTTTCTCTAACATCTTTTTTCATAATACTTCTAATTATCAATCAATCTTTAAATATATTTGTATTATAAATTACTCAAATACAGTAGTTTTGAGTTAGAATATTTAATGTCCGACATAATGTATAGTTTTTTGAAGTTTTTTAATTTCATAAATTTGATTTAAAATGTTGTTTGTAAGGCTGACTGTTCACAAGTTGGTATACTTTTGAGTTTTGCTGTAATCGCTTATATTGAACTCATTTTGACTCTGAAATGTAACAGCTAGTCTTCCTAATCTATATTAACTTAGAATTGAATGATTCTGTGTTTTTGACTTCAGTATGAGTTATATTTAAGGATGAATGTTTAATAAAAAATAACAAAAAAAGTTAAAGTAGCATGCCTGACCTGATCGTTTGACAACAAAAAAATTTTTTTTTAGATATCTTGAAATAAATGCTATATTTCCTTAGAAGGCTTTAAAACTTAATTACTGACACTTTATGTTACGGAAACACATGAGAATTTGCTGTTTTTACTACTTTTTACGATGAAAATCGAAAAGCGTTTGTCATGCTTTTACTCCAGGTAAACTGTCTCGATTATAAATATATATATTTTGAAGTCATTATTCACTTCTTCAGCTATAGCGCTTTTGGTTACGACGACGGAAAATGTCTTTATTGCCGCGGCGGTCCGGGGTTCGATTCACGACGGTCATCTTTTTTTCTTGATTTGGAATTTTAAAAATATTTTAGAAACAAAAATTCATATTCTAATGTTCATAATATGACCAAACTTCAATTTGAAAGAAAGATTATTTTTTAGCCAAATATGGAGATCAGTGCCTTTAAATTCTTAAATCCAATGTTCTCAATAGAATTGAATTCTTACACTAAAACAAACCCTATCCTATAAAATTCTGTGCACTTACCGTGTCAAGATTGATCCATGTTTCTTCCATAGATTTAAGACGAAACTGAACAAGACAAATCATTTGTAACTGAATTGCAAGGCGGCCAACATCTTCTCATAGAACTGTCTTCTTAAAAGTATCTTTAATCCCCGTACTTATAATCAACTTTCCTTCTTCTCAAAGTTAATATAGACACTGATTTAATAAAGCTAACACTTAAAAGTTAAGACTTGTCTCAGAAATATTGGCTGCCTGAAGATTAACCACTTTGTAAGGCTGATCACTGCACAGTTCTATGAGGCTTTTATCTCTCCTTAAAAGCGCAGAATTTGTCTCATGTCACTAGAAATGAACACTGAAATATAAGGTCTTGAAAACTCTCTGCCCGAGTTTCACAGAAATGATTTTGATACATCAAACTTATGTCATAGAAATAGTGAACTGTTTTATCAAATGAAAAAACTGTTGTTGTCTAACATAACAAAGAGAAAAAATTGGCTTTTAAATAATGTTAAATTCAAAATAGATATTAATTTATCATTCAAGTTCTTACAAGACAGTCAGCTTCTGTAGAACAAACAGCCATTTATAATTGCAACAGCTAAGGCACTGTATTCTTTCAAACCTGCCATATGAAAAACAGATTAAAATTCTAAAATATTTTTTAGAGAAAAATTTTTATTGGTAATAAGTACCATACAACCTTTTTTTTTTACTTTATCACTTAATGAAAATTGCTCTTTTCCAATAAAATCAAAACAAAATTGCATAAAATATACAATTGATAACTTTTACTGTTTTTCATCATGTGGTACAAACTGTTTTAATTGTGCACATAAAACTGTAGTACAGAAATGAAATTACAGTTTTCTTCAATTTATTCCAAAAGATTTGATTTTACATTGCAAAAGTTCAGGATCAGTTAATTGTCTTACTGTTCTTAATCAAATCCCATTTTTTTTAAAATCCAAACTGTTCTTCGTTTTGTACATACTATTACTTAACAGAAACACTGTCCGCTACCTTAAGATATTAAGTTGATTATACAGATAGCCAGAAATTTACACAGAAACTTTATGTAACAAAAACTTACATGCTGTTCTTTTAACCTTTCGATTCAGACTGGGCTAAATTAGCATTGCATGACAAAGATTTAAAACAGAAAAGCCACTTTTGCTAATTAAAGGTTCTAGACAATAGCAATTTCTGTCCAAAAACAAGAGATAAACTCGTAAAGCTTTTTATGTTGTCTGACAATATCCATATTTTTAAATAAACGTTAAACCTTTGATTCCTTAACACCCAGACTTCGGCTATATCCTCAAAATTGCTTTTATAATCAAACTGACTTTTGAATTTTACATTCTAATTTCAATAAAGTGGTCCATTTCATACGATAAATTCTACTGGGTGTTATTTGAAGAAACCTAAGGAAAAGACAAACAATGTGCCAAGGCTACAGATCAATTGTTACATGTTAGGATAGGCAAAAATCGGAATAACGATCAATAATTAAACACTGGGCGAGTTCTGTAAATCATTATTAAGTGAAAATGTTACCAACACTGCTGGGCATGTTTATTTCATTTGTCAGTACTAGTGAGGCCTTTAGTCATGTATATCAATTCAACTTTACCAAAATTGTTCCGACAGGTAAGATATTAATTTATTTATGTGTCCTGACAATTTTTAGGTTTATTTATTTCATTTGAAGTAAGATTAAAGAATTTCAATAAAACTGCAGCAGAATTCAATGTTTGAAAACAACTTCTTAACATTTTCTGGATAAAATTATGTCAGTTAAATTGTTAAAAAACTGTGTTTTGTAAAAGAGCTAGGACTTAATAATTCTCTGCAAACTTGCAAATAGCTTTTTTCTGTACTTAAAATACATTATATCAATGTACTGATATAAGTAAAGTCACCTCAGACATATTTTAATAATGTTTTTTGCTCAATGATCATTAATGGTAATTAAGTTATACAGTCTGGACACAAATATGACTGACAGATCTGACCTTGTTGTGACCTTGACCTTTGAACAATTGATCCGGATCATGTGCTTGCTTGCACATGGTCTCTTCACTATCTGCCTATATGCCATTTAAGTCTGAAGCAGGGTTTCTGAAATCTGCAAATTTATTGGAAGTTCATTGGGCTGCCAATAATTTTGTCTGGAAGCAAGAACCAGTGCTTGTAATTACTACAGTTTGACTGACTGCGTTAATTGATATATAATGATATTGTAATGATAACAACTTGCATGCAAACCTTCACCCAAATTTTTCTAAGTTAAAAAAGGGCCAAAATTTCAGTAAGTTCAAGCAAGAACGATGATGGAAAGCATTGTGTGATGTTTCAATCCAATAAATACAGTAACTGTTGATACAGCTTAATAATTGCATGCAAAACTTAGAAAAACAAATTTTCCAAGTTAAAAAAGGCCATAATTTCAATAACATGCAAGCAAGAGTCATCTTACTTGGTTATTTCAGTAGGTGGAAGCCTTGTGTAAAGTTTCAATCCAATACATGCAATGAATAATGAAAACTGAAAAATGAACATGCACACAAAACTTTAATGAAGGTGTGATGCTGACACAGGGGTGCGTAGAATAGTACTAACTGTTCTTCAGACAGTCAAGTTGGATGCTAAGTCAGTATCATATTTTTGGCCTGACTGCCTAGTGCCTAAACTTGAATATTATTGACCTGAATACCACAAATTATTCAACAGCAAGGACAAAGTAATGTATTACACAGAACAGCTTAAGATTTTGGTTTGAGAAGTCGGAAATATGAAATGTCTTAACAGGACATGTCTGAATCATATGTGTGGCAAATGCACTACAAACATCAACAAAAGAAATAACTTTAACAGCTAAAGCACAATAAGCTGCACAGTTAGGGTACCTGGCAAAGCTTCACAGAAAAGGTACCTAATGAAGCTTCACAATAAAGCTGCACAGTTAATGTATCTAGTAAAGCTTCACAATAAAGCTGCACAGTTAATGTATCTAGTAAAGCTTCACAATAAAGCTGCACAGTAAAAGAACCTGGTAAAGCTTCACAGTAAAGGTACCTGCAAAGCTTCACAGTAAAGGTACCTAGTGAAGCTTCACAATAAAGCTACACAGATAATGTATCTAATAAAGCTTCACAATAACCTGCACAGTAAAAGAACCTGGTAAAGCTTCACAGTAAAGGAAAATGCAAAGCTTCACAGCAAAGGTACCTAGAGAAGCTTCACAATAAAGCTGCACAGTTAAGTTAGGTAGTAAAGCTTCACAATAAAGCTGCACAGTTAAGGAACCTGGTAAAGCTTCACAGAAAAGGTACCTAGTAAAGCTTCACAATAAAACAGCACTGTGAGTTAAGGTATCTAGTAAAGCTTCATAATAAAGCTGCACAGTTAAGGAACCTGGTAAAGCTTCACAGTAAATGTATCTAGTTAAGCTTCACACTAAAGCTTCACAATTAAGGTATCTAGTAAAGCTTCACAATAAAGCTGCACAGTTAAGGTACCTAGTAAAGCTTCACAATAAAGCTGCACAATTAAGGTATCTAGTAAAGCTTCACAATAAAGCTGCACAGTAAGGTACCTAGTAAAGCTTCACAATAAAGCTGCACAGTTAAGGTAACTAGAAAAACTTCACAATAAAGCTGCACATTTAAGGTACCCAGTAAAGCTTCACAATAAAGCTGCACAGTTAAAGTACCTAGTAAAGCTGCACAGTAAAGCTGCACAGTAAAGCTGCACATTAAAGTTACATTTAACCACTTTCAGTATGCAAGCTCAACAAACTTTTTATGTTAATAAAATTGGTGTTGTTGTTTTAGTTGTAATATGTGCCCTGTGTCATGTACCCCTTTACTTTTAAACATGTTATTTAATAAAGTATTTTATCTTCAAAAGGAAATCTTACAAAAAGTCACTGAAGTGTATCAGATTTGTTTCCCCCCACACTGTTTTGGACATAATAGAAAATGATAAACATCCGACCAATTACTGAATCACAAGTTATACTACAACATTCCTGTTTCATATAGCTAATCCTATATATTAGTCATTTTAAACTACAAAACATTTTGAATAACATATTTCTATAACTTTTTCTACTACATTACTATGGTGATTTTCTGTGCTTTGAAGAGTTCATTTGTAACAGTAAACTTGTCGCAACAATTACTGTTATTTGATAAAAAGAAATACATCCTAATTTACAATTTATTTTATCTAATTACATGCTCACTATGAAAAGATGAAGACTGTATATTTTTCCTTTATATGACTATAATAGCAGTTCTCCCTGTAATGAAAAAACCACAGGGACTCCGGGAAAGTGCTCCAGAGCTTTCTGCTGGCTAGAAATTATTATTATTATTATCATTATATTAGAGTAGCCAGTTTTGGGACTTTCAACCCCATTATTGTTTCAAGGTCTCTGCTACCTCTAAATGAGGTTGTATGTTCCTTATGTATACGATATATGCAGCTTCTTCTGATTCTAATATTCTGATCAATTTATATATTCTTTGATGTATCAATGTGGAAGCAATTTAATACATCCACAGACAAAAACAATAAGACCACTCCCTACATTCTATTACACAGATGCAATAAATTACTGATCAACATCTGTCTGTAATGACATACACAAAAAAACCCACATATTCCAAATTATGATCAAAGACTATTACTAAGTATAAATATCAGTGGGAAATTACTTTATTTAAACTGATCATTTAGAAGAACTGCAACTGAGAATCTATCATATTAAGTAATGAATATTTGTGAAGTTTTATAAGAAAAAAGTAACTATTTAATTATAAAGCTCAGTAGGTCTCTGTTTTCATTTAAATCTTTTTACAGTCTTCTGTCTACTTAAAAGACAGTCTACTAAATAAAAGGGAAAGAAAGGCTAGTGTATCTTTAAAGCTTCTGGGTGAAAAAGAGATTTTTTCCTTAAGTACAGACTACAGGTAGTACGTTATTCACACACAGAAACACAGCTGGCAGGGTGTTACTACTACTGGTATTGTAAATGTAACTGATCATAAGATATTGTGTTATTAATCAAAACAGTAAATGGTTACTATTAAACAAGCCAGCATTAATTGATATTTTCTAAGTAACATTCAGATGCCCATTTCTCAATATTTTCTATGACAATTAAATAGAAAACATTATTTAAATCAAAATTTGCACCACTTGGTATATATTATGTACAAGTTTCAGAATTTAATCTGGGCTAACAGAAAACTTCAAAATTCATTTAAACATGACTGTATTTTTATAATTATGGAACTTGTAAGTGACCCACTCATCTAAGAAAGTAATCAGTAAAAAATTCCCATTTAGTCAATTCTACTTAATAACAGCACATTGTATTCTGTAGACTGTTGTTACTTATCTTGTTTTTCAGTCTGGGATGCTGCCATAATTAACCTGTGTGCTAATAGCTTAGTGCACTCAAAATACAAACTGGTGAGAAAGAATCAACAGTGTTATATTGCTGATGACAAATTAAAGCAGTACCAGGACAGGTTCAGTCTAGTTTTAAAGTCATGTTAGTATCACAGGTACTTAATGGAGCTCTGTAGAATAAAAGTTTCACACCACTCTGCTGGAAAGGACATACAGCATCCAAGTACAAAATAGTTACTTTTAAGATACACAAGAAAGTGAGCTGTCACAAAGCTGCAGAATGGACATCCAGCAGGATGTGAATAAATAGAAAGGAAAACTAAAATAACAGCTTGAAGTGACCCACTGATAACCACCGACGACCCATCATCAGCTAGATGGCTTCATCACATGATAGAATTTTACACCCAAAGCAAGGTTTCAAACCAACAGCGCTGAGATTCTAAGTCTGCGACCTTAACTAATCCGCTGCTGTGGCCCTTACAAATGTAATCTAGATACTATATCATTGATGCTTATGTAAGTATTTGCAATTATAATTCTTTTCCATACCACAGGCAGCATTTAATTACATACTAAGACAGGAAATAAATTTTTGAAACTAGACAGCCCATATTCAGCAAAGTTTTAAGACTGAAGTTAGACTGTGTAAATGTTGAGTTCTGCTCAACCCGGGGCTAGAGGGCGTGGACAGTAGCATGCATAAAAATTTCCACTACCGTCCATGAAGAGGCTCAATTAAACCGAGCCTGCAACATTTTCGTTTTTGTTGTGTTGAGCGACCTGTGGAGTTTCCACTTTTTCTATTTAAAATCCTAAATTTTCTTTTTGCTGTTGCTGTTTTAAATAAGCAGAGATTATAATGAAACTTTGCATATATATATATATATATATATATGCACTTTTGTTTTCAATGATGAATACTGACTGATTTTCACAGGCATTTTACCTAGAGTTAATTATTACTTTAATCAGACATTTTTTCCTTTGATTACATTGATCTAAAGCAAAGATATCTGAGGAAATTAGCTTTTAATAATCTTCGCAGATAAAGCATATAGGATAAAGTAATGAGCTTCAAGAACTTGCAATTAGTATTTTAGGAAGATCAATATCTATACTATATATCCCTTTTTCTTGTATTCTCAGGGTTTCTCATATTCTTATATTTTGCCTTAAAGTTGTCAAATGATAAAATGTTTGTTATTTTATAGACAGGTATGGGACAAAACTGACACACTGGAAATTTCAAATGATTTGAATGCAAATGGATGAAAATACTGGCATTTTACTGAATTTTCAAAAAAATCCTTACTTTTTTCTAGTGGGGTAGGCAAAATTGCCATAAATTATTCATTATGCTATTGTCATATTTCTTCATGCTTTTACTACAGAATATATCTCTTCATTGCACCATGTTAATTTAAATGATTTAAATTCTACAAGTTGCTTGTGCTGAAGAGTCAAATCTAAATCCACGGAAATACAAGAAACTCTTGGTCAATTTCTGAGGAAAGGGTTGGTAAATTTCTGAGGTATGGGGTTGGTATCAAATACTGTATCAAAACAATAAATCCAGATAATTTCTATAACTTCTCATGGCTCCATCTGAAACTGAAAAACAAGTGAATTTTCTACAAATTTACACCAAAATGCTGTTTATGAGATGGTTAACCTGTTACTGTTGGGAATAAAACAACATTTAGACCCCTGACTGAGAATATGAGAAAACAGCATACAGATCACGAGCTCCTGGATTTTATCCCTGGTAGGGCCCTTGATATTTTCTACTCCATCAGGTTTACTGTAATGGTGCAACAAGTGTCTAACTCATGTGGCACTGAGCGAGTGTCATTCTTGAAAGCAGGTTATTATCGTACAGTTACCTGAATCAGTGGGGCACCAGAATCGGTGTATTTTGTTTAAGCATCCTCCTTGTTTGAACAGGGAGTCGTATGACATAATAAGATTTTGCACTGGTTAAGTAAACTTATTAACTACATCACAGCGGTCAAAGTTTTGCAAAATGTGATTTTAAATAAAAAGTAATGATGATTTAAAATACCCATGTGTAAATTTTCATGAATTTCTTATTACTTTTTACCACTGTTACAAAATCTCCTCCACTTCCCACACTTTTTAACCATTTGAAACAATATTTTGTATGATGTAGTTTCAAGATCTGCCAAAATTATAAATATATGTTAAAATAATATGCATTACCCAGAATTAGCATACAGGGTATTCCCAAAATTTCATCTTCTTATATATTTTTGTTTTAAAAAGTACTGTTTTACCTCCATTTGTTTCACATGTGAATGTAAAGAAATCTTGTTTTTCTGCCAGAAATGGAAAGATTGCAGTTAAATAGTTGCATCTCATTTGTATTCTCTCAATTTGGAGAATGTAACCACAAAGGATGTCACCATCATCCACCTCTTATACTGCTGCTTGCAAATGGAGGCTAGACTGCATGGTGGTTTTCACTGCCAGTGCTATGGTTAACCTTACTTGTTACAAATATTGCAAATCCCAGTAAATACATTCATTCTCATGATAAGGAAGTATTGCTTTTATGATAACTTTAATGTTTTGGACATACTTTTCCATTTTAATATCACTTAACCATATGGACTATGAGTACACTGATTCAGGTGACGGCATTTAGACATACCGCTTATAGGGGTCATGTTATTAAAATGGCTCTGATTTTAAATTGAAAGCTGGTTTTAAAAGCTTTGGATCTCTTTAGGATGCACAAGTAAATAATGTATCAAAATAAGTTCATTTTGATATATTTAACCCAAGTTTAGACAAATGCATAGGAGATGAATCCTTATCCCCACCAATACTGGTTACTCCAGGCTATTCAAGCTTCCTCAGACTGGAAGTCTAAAAAATAACAACCCTGACTTCTGTTCAGTTACAATCAATATTTTATTGGCCTTCTACACATATTCAATACAGACACGTTACGGCCATGTTATTTTGATAAAAGAAGTTTTGCGTTCTATACAAAAATATCATACCCCACCCACCAATGTTTACTACTGTATTGCTATCAAACTATAAAAAAAAAAACTTGCACTAACTTCTTTATATCGTATATCTATGACAGAAAGTGGTTTTATGAATACGTAAAACTACCTTCGACTTTTTTGTTGGTTTGCCATTTTGCTTTACGTAGTGATGATCGGTCTCTTCAATAAAAGAAGTGTCTGCAACTTTATTTGGATCGTCAGTGGACGCCATTTGACAGTTTCACATCCTTCGGTGATAAAGACCGTAGGTTATCCGATTGCCGAGTTGTTGAGTTCGACTTGGTTTACCCGGGAAATTTAAACTTTTATCTCAGTCGTATCTTGTGTATAATCTTTACTTTCATTTTTTGCATTTGCCTGTCTTCAGGCCCGTAGCCAGAGGTAAAAAAAGGGGGGGGGGAGGGGGTTCGGGGCTCCCCCGGGAATTTTTATTTCGAGGGTGTCATTCGGTGCGTTTTCCTGCATTTAAAACATGTTTTTGCTACTTTTAAGGTACCTGTTTCGAACAAGATAAATGACAGTAAAAAGATCCGCGTACATTTTAGTTACATATAGATCTGCAGAAAAATAATAATTTCGAAATCGCCGCCGTATTTGTGATTATTGTCACTTAAAACATTAACTTAAAAGCATATGGTCATGCTTGCTTGTTTCAGTAAATGTATATAGAATCTATGTTCATTTATAAACTTTTTACCATGGCTGACGTGAAACGAAAATTCATAAAAGGGAAGATTCCATGCATACGAAAATTTAATGTGTGTCTTATATAAGTTCTTTACTGTTAACTGGCCATATATTTTTTGGAGAAACCTTATAACGAAACCTTATAAGCAAGTTTCGAAATGCTGCGCGTATATAATAGTGATAGACTATGAGCCAGAAGGGGTTTTGCTTTCCCCCCCCCCCCCCCCCCCAGGGGGAATTTTGTGGAACATATTTTTTTGAAACTCCAATGTGTGGTGAACATTTTGGCATAAAGTTTGCAACTGGCGAGTGGGGCTTTTCTCCGTAACAACACCTTAAAATACGTTACCCTCAAAACCAATTATTTTTTCATCAATTTTTACAGACAAATGGTACCATTATGTTAGTAAATCATTTCAAGTTTGCATATTTTATTACAAGGTGTATACTAGATGCTGCAATTTGATTAAATTTCAATATCTAAAACGTGATGTTTAAAGAAGAAAAATATCGGAAAAAGATAAGTTACCCTAAAAAAAAACATTTTTGACATGAAGTTTTTATTGCAAATTTAGATGACCAGGTAATTAGAAATTGAAGTTACTGTTAAAAAGTTCAAAGTTCAGCAAAAACAAGTAATAGTTATAGTATGTGTGAGAGTGTGTTACCAGGATGTATCAGAGCTAGGGTACATCGAGGGTATTTTTCTCTGCACATATCGTCGAGGCCGGTAGGCCGAGACAGATATGTGAAGAGAAAAATAACGAGATGTACCCCTAGCTCTGATATATCCTGGTAACACACGAGCATTACATATTATAACTGTTTTATCGCATAGTTTATCATTAAGATTTATATATTATTTTCATTTAAATTTGTTTATTATTATTTTACTATTTGATTCCCTTTCTGCGCCTCGCTGACTGAAACACTAAAATTTCTGTTTTAGAAAATGGTTCCCCAGATAAAAGTACCCAACAAATTTCTGCATTGGTTTAAATCTTGCATTTCATTGGCCAGACATATTGTAAAACTTGTTGTTTTGTTTGTAAAAAAAATCAAGAAAGAAACATTTGAGAAATCTCAGAATTTCATATATTTCATGTATTTCTGAATTTGGCAATAACTATCAAGTTTTTGAAATATTCTAGTTTATTTATTCTTTTACTTTATAAATGTAGGTGTTTGTGACAATTCTTTCTCTGTGAACTGTAAATTGGAGCTAAATCATCTTTCTTTGAAAGAAAAAATTATACCCTTGATAGGACCTCATAGAGAAAAGTGTTCCGATATATATCGGAACAGTTTTACTGTGCTGATATATATCGGAACACTTTTTTCTTATGAAACTCCATAGAGATTTCCGTGTTAATATATATCGCAACAGTTTTGTAAGATATCAGCACAGTTTTGTAGTAATAATGTGTGTTACTATGTATAACATGCTGCAAAGATCAAAGGAAAATTGCCGCACTATGCGATAATGATATATAGATTGCTAGTATAAGTTAAGGTAAAGCATACTTTTAGCGATTCTTAAAATGTAACGTCATTCTTCCAAAATATGCTAATTTTCAATCATACCTACTTCAAACATGTTTTTCATTAAAATGTTCTATCAATTTTATATTGACATTCTTTAGTTACATGTAATACAACTATGTACTTATTTATCAACAAACCTCTAACTTGTAAGATGTCTTACATTGAATTCTACATTACATTTTACGTTACCAAACATACAAATTATATTGTATGTCTTCATTTTCTTTTAAACACACTTTTATCAGTTGAAAAAAAACATCAACAACAATACAATTCTGTTCTCAACAGTATAGTTTTGCATTTCAAACTGAAGGTTTAACTTAAAACACGTATAAATCTGTCAAATTAAGTTACAATTTACGTTACCGAACAAACTAACTATATATCTTGTGTTCTGTTACCTTAAATATACTGTACCACTTAGAAAAAGCATATCTACAATTCAATCAAAATATGTTTTAACATAGCTTTGTATTTTAACTTTAAACCCATGTATTTAAAAAAAACAGTCTACGTTACAATTTACGTCGTACGTTACCTAACATATAAGCTATACATTTTCATGTATTCTGTATTGTGAACATATACTTTATCTTTGAAAAATAGCAAACTTACAATGATTTTTTTTTTGGTTTTAAATATTTTGCTTTCAATTCTAAACACATTCTAGAACCTAATTTACATGGTCCATGATTACACCTTCACGAGAACACTACGCACCCATACATTTTTCAAACAATTGATATATATATATTCAGCTATTTAAGCACATTTTAGTGACATACTTAAAATATATACAGACATTGCCCAACACAGTGCTCTATAAAGATGATGAATTTGAAACAGGCATATTTAGAAATCTTGTGCATGTTTATGCACACAAATTTTACATTTTGTTAACTGCTGTATGTTGTAACTGTGATTGTTTTGAATGTACAGTAGATTCTTTCATCAACATAGACTTCATCCAACATGTTGTCAATCTCAACTGTATCCTTAAGTAAATATACCATGTACATGTATCTTCTATGGAGCCGGTAATGGTCATGACTGGAATACTGTGACTTTCTTTAATACGGTATGTATATATTGATGGTAGTTCAATAAGACAATTATAGGAACTGCCTCAAAATAGGATATTCTGCAAGTGAAATTAATGTAACACTAGTAGGTAAAGTAAAGTGCATTTGATTGCCCAGTCTGAAGGCAAGTTCTTACAAAACTATATAACTCTTTTGATGGCAAATATGGGACTTTAAACTTTTATGGGTGAATTCCGTTACCAATTGACAAGTTTATGCCAGACAGAGGATCTATTTGATTTCCAGTCATTTGAACCTCAACTGGTTTCTAGAGAACCTAAGGTCAGAGACAAATAACACTATTGGGGAATATTGTTACTAAAAGTCAAGCCACTTGTGTGAAGTTCGGAGGCCACTTCCTTCCAAAGGTTTCTGGACCTCATACTATCAACCCTATTCAACATCAACATCAAAAGCCCGCTAGAGTACTGGCTTTCAATCAAACTGAGCAGTTGCCTTTTAATTATGTTGGGTACCAACAGTCAGTCTATCATTGTTTTGTCTAGGTCATGAGGGCATTTGTCTAGGTCATGAGGGCATACAGGTCTGGTCGTTGCCCCCACTAGAAACCTTATTGTATTCGGTACCACCTTCTCTAACAGGGTTCCACCTTCCTGCATTTAACCTAAGTGCATGTACATCAAGTCCATCTCCATGACAGCAACTATGGAACAAATATATGTTGAGCAATATTTGTACTGCGTCGCAAACTGCATTGTCGTTGTTTGGGGATCAGTGTCCTTCATGTCTATTTTACTAATTCCTTCATTCCGAGGTTGGTAGTTTACACTACCCTTACTGTGCACTTTGCGGGGGAAATGGTTGGGTTATGACAACAATTACTGTATGGACCTTGCTCCTGAAACTATGGCTTTACACAATTATAGAAACATCGACTTGGAGGGGCTGGGTCTATGGGATGTGTTCAGGTCTCCTGTTCTGATGGATAGACCAGTAGGGGCACGTTGTGCCAGAGTCTCACTTATTGGTCTGGTTTTGGCTTGCTTACCCTTACTCAGTAATTGGACGTGTGGATTTGGTTAAGTGGCGGCAGGATCAACTTATCTCCAGTGTGAGACTGCAGTCTCTAAAATTGATGGTAGATATGGCTGTGCAGCCTTTATGTAACCACAGCATCCTTTGTACTTGGGTTGAAACACGAGTCCCTTCCAGATGGGTATTGGTATTTCGGGACTTGTTGCGGGACCTCTCTGGTTTAAACAATAGAGATTCTGGGGCTGGAGGCCTAGGAAAGGGGCTTCGGGTCTTGGATCATTTACTTTAGATCCTCGTTTAGATATGTGTCAGCACAGGCAAAGCCCAGTCCAGCAATAGACGCAGAAACTGTGTCCATCTGTTTGAAGTCTTCCCAGCTTCCTGGGTATCCCAGGTTTATCCTTGTGAAAGATGCAGAAGCTATGTCCATCCGTCCGCCAAACTTTCAAGAAAACCCAAGTTTCTCAGATGTGTATGTTTTGCTAGGTATCTTGACTGTGTTTTAGAAATTTAGGTCAGAATGAGTATCCCATAGTACACATTAGTATGGGTATTCCAGCATGGTAATAATTTGGTACATTTCACCGTGCAACCTAAGAGTTTATGAACTAATGCAGTATGTGTATCACCTGGCATACATTATTGTCAGTATTATGGTCCTTGCTCTGGGTATCCCAGGGCCTTAATAATTTGGTATTTTTTTCCAGGCATCCCGGAGGTTTATGAACTTGGGTCAGGGTATCCCATGACCTTAAGTTTTGTTATTATAAGATATGTGTGGAATAACTGCTTCAGTATAGTAATTAACCATCCATTGGGGAATCTCGTCTGTTAAAGAAGGAAGTACTTGTGGTCTGCTTTGCATTAGATGTATAATCGTTACTGGCAAAACCTCCATGTTAATCATCCTGCAGGGTATCCCTGTTATGTCTGATTCTGCAAGGAATCCATTTGTGGCCTCCCA
Organism: Mercenaria mercenaria; assembly: GCF_021730395.1. Classification (NCBI taxonomy): domain Eukaryota; kingdom Metazoa; phylum Mollusca; class Bivalvia; order Venerida; family Veneridae; genus Mercenaria; species Mercenaria mercenaria. The sequence continues at coordinate 18,009,766 of NC_069366.1, read as the reverse complement.
AGCCCTTATGACCCTATATATAGAACAGGGCTGGGGGAGTGTAGTGAGAATGCTGTTAATGGTTACCAAGGTCACTGTCAGAGGTCACAGGAGAAACAGCAAATCAGCGAGGAGGATCGACATCACATGGCTAGGAGGATCACTCGTTTACGAGGAGTATCTCCTCTCGACCAGACTCTGTTGAATGCAGTTGTATTTATCATCAACAACCGAAATCTAAGGCCATCTGCCTTTTAGCGTTAGAAACCTCTTCTGTCCCTAATAAGAGTGTCGACCCTGGTATAGTGAATACCATTTTCACTTCAAGCTCAATCACACTTAGTCGTCAGAGCTCATACCTTAGGACTAATATTGCTTTGCATTGCGGAGTCTATGTTATTTAATTATACTAATGACAATTATGATATGGAGTCATACTGGTACATTCAAAGAGCTATATATTCTTAATATACATTTAAATAATATTTATATTGAATTATAAAATCTATATACATTTATTTGATACTGTTGTTCATGTCTGGTGATGTTTATTTATAGTCCAATGTATAATTTTTTTAAAATCCCAACCATATAGGTAATACCAAAATTTTAAATATTTTTTCTTTAACACATATTTCGGAAAGGTAACGTATCATATGTGACGTATTGAATAAGTTAATTCTAGGGACAGTTTTATTATATATAAATTTAATTACTGAACTGTGTATTGGCCATTATCAGTATTTTACAACTTAAAAAGTCATCATTGTTGATATATTTCTATGTTCTAGTAATTTCAAAAAGAGTAACGTAAGTTACGGATAAAACATAACATCTGTTCACCTAAAATGATATGAACATATGATAATTTCAATTTTAAATACATAAACATATCTAAATGTCTTGTTTATTACGATTAATTGTACAACAGGCATGTTTATAATATTAAATTCACATAAATGGTGAATTAAATGAAAATTTGCATGGTAACGTATTTTAAATCGCCGTAACTCGTTAAAGCCCCAACGGAAACTTGCAAACTTTTGTCTGTGAATGCCAACTACCATAAGGTTTAAGAAAATCATAGTGCTGAAAATTCCCCCTGGGGGGGGGGGGGGGGAGCAGGGTCAATTGTCAGCTCAAGGTCTATGACTTTTTAGAAATGATATGTTCAAAGGCGTATAAAGAACAAAACGCATAATTGCAAGACTCCTCAAAATGAATGAATTTAGGAAAAATATCAACAGTTAGTCAGATAAGCGCCACGTTGTATTTAGGTATGCATACTCCCGAGATCATGTCTTAAAATAAGACTTAATCAAACACTAATGTAATTCTCTTATGCCCAGTTGATTCACATAACTTTAGAATGTCCAGGCTGTTAACTTCAACATTTGACCCATGTTCAAACATTAGCGTAATGCTGATATAGTGATATAGTGTTGTATCTAGACTTGAAAAAGGGCTGGGTGCTGAAGAATGAGAGCCTGGGCTAGGGTTTTTACCGGATGCATGCCCCCCCACCCCTCCACCACCCCCTGAAATTTTGGAATCGAGAGCGCGATTTCCTGCATTTTTGGCCATTTTAACACCATCTTTCAACAGCAATTTTATCAGTTATATACTCATAGTATATGAGAAAATACTTTCTTTTGCTCACAATTGCTGAAGTTGTCAAATTGATCTTTAACAAAAACTTCAATCAAAAGTCAAGACATTTGTTCCAGTGGTAGTCTTCACAGTTCACTGCCATCTTAATGATTAAACAAATTTTTCTGGCAATATAGTACCAGTACTAACCAACTACCATAGTTTCCTGGAAATTACCAGTACTTTTCTAGTTTACATACTTTATTGCAATGATCATTAAAGAACAAATCAACAGTTTTACATACTTGGCTCTTTATGATTTCTCTATATCTAATGATATAGATAGATATGATATAGTCTATAGTGCTACACAAAAGAATGTGAAAAAAACAGTGTACATGCATCTCATTTCAAATATTTTAATGTGTGTTGATGACAGGTCAAGAGTCGCTAGGACTTAGGGTCCAAGGACTCACACTCAACTTATCAATATCTATTTGAAGCTATATCACAACTTCCAATTTCAACATTAACAATGTATATTGATTCTACGATTTTTGGTTTTGGTCCATCTTTTAACAGCACTTGCAAAGTTCAAGTATTTGTAATTTTGTGCACGTGCAAAATTTTATTTGTGTTTTCAACTTTTAAGAGTTAACGTAAGTCAGCTACAGTTTTCTTAACGCTTTAGAACATGCTTTTTACCTCAGCTATACTGACTGATGATTAAGACTGTTTGATCTAATGGTAGTTCTTGACCACGTTTTAGGTCTACGGCTTAATGCGCCAAAATTTCGTTCTCAAGAATATGACCCAACTATAATCTGGAATATAAACTAACGGATGCATAGCATATACGGAAACTATTCTATAATATAATTATTCGTGATATTAAAAACAATTGAGAGATAATCAAGAACGAATATAATTGATGATAGAGCAATCTATTTTATCCTATTTTACAATTGAAATTTATCTGTTTGCAAAACCGAATTTTATTGGTTAAAATATTGATGTGCAAATTTATTATCTTTGCACATTGACCAATGAGAATTATTTTAACAAATCTAGTCAAGTTCTTTGAAATTTTCAATTTGCCTAATATCGACACCCCCTCTCCTATTACCGACACCTTTAAAATAAAATTTAATGATAATTTGCATTAGTTTTTTTTTAAATATAATATCAAATGTGTCTTGCAACTATTACTATAATGTATCTGTTCTGGTTGTAGACAGCAATGTAATAAATATAAACCAGACCATGAGCAGTTCTTCCTATATATGTCCTTTAATAAAGCAAATACACTTGTATTTTTGTTCCTAGATACACAAATAAGGCACAATTTGTACACTATATTGACAGAACTTTCATATTGCATTATTTTCGCTATAATTAAAACACCCAAAGCACTATAAAAGCCAGCTACATTTGTAACCACCGAAGTATATTTCATTACCATTATCTAAGCTTGAACAAATCATATTTTCCTCTAACGGTTGCTGAGATGAATGCCATTTAAATTATTATTATTATTATTATTATTATTATACCTAACTTATATAGTACTTTTTTCATACAAAATATGTACGTTCAAAAGTGCTTTACAAAAACATAAAGAACACATACATACACATACATACATGAAAATATATTGGTAAAAGATTAAAATGAATAGTAATTAAAACAAGATCATCCATAAATTATGTTCAACGTTAAATTACATTACGAGACCAATCCCTTTCTAAACACGAAACAAACCTTTCATGGTTTTTGGTTTAACGCCATTTTCAACTGTATTTCAGATTGTGTTATTTATTTATAACATATGTGAATGTGATTTGGTTTAACGCCATTTTCAACAGTATTTCAGATTTTGTTATTTATAACATATGTGAAAGAGATGCGTTTTCAAAGATTTTTTTAAATGCGGAGAGTGAGCTTGAACCTCTGTGCAACTTCTTCAAGGCCGGCGTGATGTGTTCGTATCTTGGAGTCTTTTGAAATTCCATACAGCAGCGAGGTACAGTAGTCTGCTTTCGATGTAACCAGAGAGGTCACAAGAAACTTGGTATCATCAACTGTGATGTACTGCCTGATGTGGCCAATTTGCCGAAGTTGTGCGTAACTAGCTCTACAGAGAGTGTTAACATGCTGTGTCATGTCCATGTTTGAATCCATTCTAGCACCGGGATTCTTCACACAAATTGATGGTTTAATCTGAGAAGGTCCTACTTTCACGCAGATATCTTCGGGTATCTTTGTGTGATTTGTGTGAAACAAAATGACCTCAGTTTTGTCAGAATTGAGCTTCAGCTTTTGGCTTAAACGATAAGTATAACTGTGAGTCATCGGCATAAAACTGATGATTCAGTCCATGGCTTCTGCAGATTGAACCAACAGGTTTTGTGTACATGATGTAGTTTTTCGGTCCTAGGACATATCCTTGTGGTACACTGTATTTCATATGGACTGGAGTAGATAGTTCGCCATTTACTGAGACTGTTTGGTAGCGGTCATTCAGATAAGAAGCCATCCACTGTAGTGGTTTGCCAATGATCCCGAAGTCCTTTTCCAAGCGTTTAAGCAACGTTTCATGATCGATAGTATCAAACGCAGCTGATAAGTCGAGCATTACCAAGATTGTGATTTCGTTTTGATCCAGGGATTGAAGAATGTCATTTTGAACTTTGAGAAGTGCAGTTTCTGTCGAGTGATGCTTTCTGTATGCAGACTGATGCTGTTCATGTAGGTTCTTCGAAGTCAGGTGGTATTCAATGCGTTTATCTACTACTTTTTCCAGTACTTCTGAGAGAAAAGGTAGGTTTGAAACAGGCCTGTAGTTCTTTACTTCATTGGAATCAAGGCCTGTTTTTTTCAAAAGAAGTCTAACGTGAGACTTTTTAAATTCCTTTGGAACATACGCGGTTTCCAGTGATGTGTTGATAATTTTTGTCAAAGCTGGAAGGAGCTAGTCAAGGCATGTCTTGAAAAGCCAAGTTGGTATTGGGTCTAATTCACACGACTTTCATGGAGATGCCTGAATAATATTATTCACTTCTTCTGGTGTTGCTGGAGTAAAACAGTTTAGGCAGTCCTCCATTGATGGTTGTGTTTCAGTGTCATCAGTAATGTCAGATACAAAACAGGATGCTATGTCTGTCCGTATTTTGTCTATTTTGCTTATGAAAAAGTCACTAAAGTCTTGAGCGAGTTGTTTGAAGGATGCAGTTTTTGGTAAAGTGATGTCAATTGTAGCACCTAACAGATGCTTTGTGATTTTGAAAAGACTCTTTGAATCTTTTTGGCAAGATTCTACCATATCCTAGTAGAAATGTATTTTTGCCTTTTTTAGTAACCTATTTACTGTTGCACACTGTTCTCTGTAAAGCTGGTGGTCTATTGTCAGTCTCGATTTGCGCCATTTCTGTTCCAACTTGCGCCTTAAATGTTTAGCATCATGAAGTTCTTGTGTATACCAGGGACAGGTTGGTCTCTGAATAATGGTTTTTGTGCGCAATGGTGCATGCTTGTCAATAATTGATGTAAGTTATTGTGTGTATATGTTCACTAACTCATCAACATCTGTCTTTTGCATGATTGCTTTCAAGGACTCTGAGTTCAGAAGATCCCCTTTGAATGAGTCTACATCAATTGCCCTAAGTTTTCGAAAGGAAACAGTTTTTCTCACCGGTGGAGGTCTGGCAGCCTTTGCTTTAAAAGTCACAGAAAAATGATCGCGAGCGACCTTACCACTGTTGTCAGACAGACCTGGATGAGTGATTTCAATGTTTGACACGATGTCATCGTTATCTCTTGTAATGACAACATCCAGGATATGTCCACCGACGTGAGTGGCTTCATTTACATGCTGTCTCATTCCGTGTGAATCCAAAGTACTTACAAGGTTAACTGTCTGTCTGTCAGTCGGAATGTCAAAATGAAAGTTTAAATCTCCAACAATGATAATTTGTTTGTCAGTTGTTGCAAACCTAGATAGAAAATTGGGCCATTCATTCTATTTTAAGTCCATTTCCCTGGGATGGTGGTGGTCTTTAAACGACAGCTAGACTCAAAATGAAATTTTTTCATGCTCAAATTGCAGTCCATGTATTCGAGAAATCTTTGTCTCGTGTTGATGCCAAAAGGCGGACATCTATAGAGGTTCTATGTATGATTGCTACACCTCCGCCACGGGTGCCGTTACAGCGGGGGGCGTGCTTGATTTTGTAGCCATCTGGAACAAGTTCACTTAAGCATATTTTATCCACAACACTGCCAAGCCAAGTTTCTGTAACAGCAACTACATCAAATGTATTTGAAATGATGTAGTCACAAAAAGAAAGTGCTTTATTTTTAACTGATCTAGGGTTAATACTACATACTTTAATTGAGGTCTGACTTTTAACTAGAGAGGGAGGTTCACGTTGTACATGTACAATATTTCTAATTTTGTTGGTAGAAGGCACAGCTGATACTATACTTGCACCTTGACAAGTCTCTGCAAGTATGGGAATTTTATGAGATAACTCTTGTCCGTTATTGAGATTGATTAAAGTACATATGGTATTTGTTTTGTTAATAAAAACTAAGATTTTATAATTGTACTTTGTTTTAGGGTAGAATTTTAAAATATTTCATGTGACCATTAAAGTGTCGGTATTAGGAAGAATAATTAAAATGACCTTTTTTTTGAGAAAACTGAAATAGCTCTGTAGATTCCAGAAAAATGCAGTTATTTGACATACAATTACAGTACAAAAGAATTGAATGAAAAAAGCAACCCCTGTTTGAAGTGAATTGGCTCAGAAATTAAGTAATAATAGAAAAGCGCAATAGTGTCGGTATTTGGAAGGTGTCAGATTTAGGCAATATTCCTCTAGGCCTACATTAATATAAAAAGTTCAGTAGGCCTAGGGCAAAGTTTAATAACTAACTAACTTTAATATTGTATGGATTTTCCTTTTTTGTGTTATCACTGATATTGATGTACTGACATGGTTCATTACATATATGTTTATTTCATGATATTTATTATATTTTATCTTGCTTTTAAATTTTAATATTAAACAAAGAAGTAATTTATTTTTATAGATCTAGCTCTTTGTATTAAATCATGAATGTTGTAATTGTTACCATGATGTCAATATCGAAATACAGAAACAATAAATGAACTGTGCAAGTTATCACTTGACTTGATAACATTTTTACCATGTCTTGTAAAAGGCATTAATCAATTTCCCATAATTCTTTAGGGGTTTGAACTGGTAACTCGATGGTATAAGAGAAAAAATGGAACTGGTGGTGGTGTATCCCTTTACACAAAAGATGCCCTTCAAAGTTATGAATATCACGAATTAGTTGATGTGGGGTTTGAAGATCAAGTTTGGAGATATGTGCATTTGAATAAACATGACAAGCCTCTTGTAGGAGTTAGAATCTAGATCTTTATTATATTAGATCTCTATATGGGAGTGCAAGATTAAGTTATAAAAATGATGAAAAAGCTCTAAAAATTAATGTCTTTAAAACAGTAAATTCATTGGCAGGAGTAACACATTTGTTGATCTCCGGGGACTTCAGTTTTGACTGGAAGTTTTTATGTGCGGATGGTGATACTTCAAGTTTTCAGTTTTAGATTTTTTTGATACAGCCATTAAATATTTTTGGTTTCAACATGTTGAAGAACCTACCAGATTTGGTGAACCTCACGAACCTTTATTGTTGGACCTGGTAATAGATGAAGTGAATTCTTTCGATCAAACCATTGTTGGACATGCTTTAGTGATAACTAATGATGTAAATTATATCTGTTAGAGTGATTACTTACAGTGATCACATAAGTCATTGGCATAGCGTCCTGCAGGCACTGCAGCCCGGGCCTACACTTTTCAAGAATAAAAAATGTAAAAGTAGAAATGTATTAAAATGCAATAAAATCATAAGGAGTGTGTTGCCGATGTGTGAGTTTGTAGGCTATACCACATGGTAACTGGTTATATCTATAACAATTGAATAATACCGGAAAAAAATAAATTCTCAACGAAACAATGCGCAATTTTGAAAAAAGTATGTTTATGCCACACATGCTTATAAACACTACAATATTGTACGCGTATATGCTTATGATATTGGTAATCGTTGGAACGCTGCATTCGGTCCGTATTAAACTGATTATGTCTTACAAATCAATCCGCAAGTTATAAGTTATGTCTAAGTGCCCTAATAATGATGTTAATTTTATCTGAAAAAACACGCACACATCCTCTATTCCAGGGTTTGTTTAAGCCGAAAAACTCCCCATACTGTTTTGCCACTGACCGTCCCAAGACGGTGCCTACTGTGTTATTTCGTTATGTATGTTTGCGTCTCTTTGTTACTTTAAAGACCCAACACTGCGTAACTGTATTCTATTGTATTTCCATGATGGTAATTAGCCTATACACGATTTGCATGAAGAAAATGGGAAATACAAGAACCTACTGACATTTTGACAGTGACGTATATAAGGCCAAGACAATATGTTTAATCTTCAAACATTTTATTGAATAAATGTAGCATTATATGCACAGTATTTGATATATTAAGCTGAGTTTAGCTCACACTTTATTTCTACAGGGTAAGATAGATATATATCTATCAATGTTTCAAAGCTATATTGAAAAAACAGATTGACTGAATAAATTTGCAGATGAAGCTGTGAAAACACATTAATTCAGGGAGGGCCGAAGTTGTCCAACTGTCATTATGCAATATAGTTGTATTTTACCAGAATTTTCACGAAATTCGTAAGGGATGGAAAAGTAGGTCACTAGGTTGTGGCGGGTCTTTAATATTATCATTGCGTTCGTATGTACTGATAGATACATATGTTCAGCCACTGTGTACGTCTATATAGTTTCGCAGACCCATATTTTCATTTGAAGTGCTTTATTGGCGGATGCGTTCTCTGAATGCGTTTTTTTCGTTGAACTTTTGTCCTTGCTTGTTGTGCTCATAAGGGAGATTTGTGGCGCATAAATCTATCACCGACATGGACTACATTCTAACAATAGAAACAAGCCCATATCAAAGAGAGTTTTGATGAGGAATTCAAAAGAAATCAATTTATTTTGAAAAGACGACGGCTTTTTTATATACAATCTTCTGACTTTTTTAATAATGTGTAACAAAAGTATGTTCTTGCATGTCGGACAGGGTTTTCACCTGTTTTTGCTATTGCTTAAATAAACTCGTCGTAATCCCGGGATATAAGATGACTCACGTGCTGTGGTTTATGAATTAATGCTTAAATTCATACACTACTACATAAAATAGTTCTGAAAAGAAAAGCATTCGTTTCATTGTATTTGTTCTATTATTTGAAGAATACGGTTTGCAAGAAAAGGTATCTATCACTGGTAGAAGATGCGGAGCCGCCTCGTTACCACACCCTATAAACGACTGTATTTCCCCTCTTCCTCTTGCGAGTGATCAAAACAATAAACAGACACACAAAAGGTAAGAATCGTCTTCAAATTCATTATTTGGCTTTACACTGTATGTGTATTTAAGTTAAATGATAAGTCTAACATAGATATGTGTATATAGTGATATAATAGATGAAACTGACAGGTAATGTTTAAAAAATGTTGACTGATCACATTCATTGCATGAAAATTCACTCGACCAAGTCACGAAACTGATGAATATCACGCCAAATTGATTTGTAATCCAATTATCCATGATGTTTTCTCTAATAAGTATGCATACTTCATAAATATATGTAAAGAAAATGTTTCGTTTTTGAATGAAATTAATTTTTATCTAGTCGGTAAAAAAAACATTTACTGTATGCCGACTTGCCAATTCTGATATTTGATCTGAATGCGTATTTGCGAGTGATACTGTATTCCATCTTGCGAGTACAATAGGCGATTTATGTCCTTAAAAGACGTAAATGAAATAAAAAATATGCATACAAAATTGTTTCTTTTGATCAGTCGTCATGTTTATAATGTCGAACCCCCCATGCGATGCTTGTACTAATCCATTGGGGGTGGGGTGGAGTGTCTGTGACTTGCTACCCTACTTAATTAAATAATTAATTGAATGCTTCAGCATCGTTTACATGCAAGTGTTCAGTGTTGGTTTTACACACATATACTATCATAAAACACGAATTAGAAACTGAATGTATACACAGGGTCCCTACTATGTCTTGCAAGAAATTAACTGTCGATTCCCTATGGAAATCACACGAAGAAATGTTATCTTACGATTTCAAAACATCGATGAGATGAGACAGGAGAGGACTATAGGTTGACCCCGTCTGTCTGTCCGTCTGCAGCAAAATGATCCTCTGATTTAATAAAATAAAACTATTTCACCCGCAAGTATCCTGCAAATGGACGTATAAATAGAAAATGATAACGAAAACATTATCGGAAAAGTCGATTAAGTCCTTATTAGTAATTCAGAGTTTACTTCATGGTAAATCAGTCAACAAGATTCAAAAGTAGTACAAAATAGTTGAATGGCCTAATGGTTTAACTACCCTATTCCCCCTTCCTCAATAATAAAATAAACATGTTATCGTTACAAATACAGCCGTCGTGTTTACTACCTGTCAAGATTTACCGCTATTTCTCATGTTAATACGAATAATTTACATTTGATAGTGATAACGCACACACGCCGGGAATCTGTCCTTGCGGATTTGGTCGTTTTTATTGCTAGGCCTTGCTCAATCCACTTCCGTGGTTTTAAAAATGCCGTGAGTTTTACCTCGTCTTTGTTTCAGTATGATCGGCAAATTCCGACATTTATATCGAAAGCTGTATGTTATTTGGTAAGTATAAATGTATTGGAAATGATTATTAAATCACAGCGGGTAGTCGTGGGTAGGCATTAGAAATATTGCCATATTTATGGCCGATAGAGAGTTAACAGGCTTTTCCTTTGATTTTATCTGGTGACCTAGTTTTTGACCCCACTTGACTCAGATTTAAAGTCACCTACAGATTATCAAGATTAATATTAAGTTTCATTACTATATGCTCATAGATGTGGCCTCTAGAGTGTTTACTTGCTTTTCCTTTGATTTGACTTGGTGACCAAGTTTTTGACCCATCTGACCCAGATTTGAACTCGACCTAAATATCACCAAAACACATTTTGAAAAAAAGTTTCATTAATAAATGGTCATAAATGTGGCCTCTAAAGTGTTAACTATGTTTTCCTTTGATTTGACCTGGTGACCTAGTTTCTGAACCCAGATGACCCAATGTCGAACTGGTCCAAGATTTTATTGAGGGTAATATTCAGACCAAGTTACATTAAGATTGGACCAAATTGTGATCTCTAGACTGTTAACAACCTTTTCCTTTGATTGACCTGGTGACCTAGTTTTTAAGCCCAGATGACCCAATATCGAACTCGTCCAAGATGCTATTGAGGGTAACATTATGACCAAGTTTCATTAAGATTGGACCGAAAGTGTGACCTCCCAGTGTAAACAGTCAAATTGTTGACAACAGACGACAACGACGAACACAGGGTGATCACAAAAGCTCAACTTGAGCACTTCTTGCTCAGGTGAGGTAATAAACCCTCATTTTTTTCCTGGCTCTTCTGCTTGTAAAATGGGGACTTATTCAATTCGCAGAATGTATTTTCAGTAAAATAAGACAAGTTTCATGTTAAAGTTCATGTGTTTATGGCAAATACAAAGACAAAACTAAAATAGAGCTGTTTACTATGCGACGCTGTCAAGAAAGCGATCCACAAAGGATTAGTGGATTCAATCTTGCGCCGTTTCACTCCAAATCACCCCATTTACTGTTAATATTTTCACACCTTATTAATTGCAGTTGCGATTATATATTGGTTTCAATGGTTTGAAATTCTAGAAAAGATAATCTTGTATGCGATACATCGTCGCATTACGGTCTCATGATGGTGAACATTTGTGCCAAGTTATTTCAAAATCTCTTACTGCATAAAGAAGTTATGGCACTGACACGAAAAACAGACCATATTTCACCTTTAAGTGTCTCTTTAAAAAGAAAAAGGAAAATGGTAAGATGGACATTAACTACATATGGCCGATGTTTGTATGTAAACTTTGAGAGAGGTAGGTGCAATAGCATTGAAGTAATTGCACGACCAAATATATGAGGACACATATACAAACAGACCGAACAGACAGACCGCATGGTGACTGCTTTATACCACCCTCCATCAAACATTGTTTGCGGGTTCTAAATATGAAGAAATACTACAGGAGCATGGGAAACGCCGATATTTTATAAAGAAGTCACTCACAAACAGGCATACAGTCGTTTTACTAAACTCGCAAGCACTTGTACAGTAATTAAGCAAGCGTGCATACAGTCAAGAAATAACACCGAATCTTCTTTCATTTACGGTTATAAACAAATTGGAGAATTTATCAATGATTTTATTTTATTTTACCAAACTAGTATTGTTTCTTTATCCATGAAACAGTAGAATTTACATGCAGGTCATTCTTCAAGCAAGAAAATAAGTACTTCTGACGCCGACAATGTACAATTTCTGGACAAAACCAGTGATCAATCGAGTTTTTTGCTATAATTCTACCTGTCATCAGACTAACGCATTATATACAGAAACAAATCATGTTTAGCTTCCAATAAAATGTAAATATACATACCTTCAAAGCAAATCAGTCACTTTAAATGCTGTTTTTCAACTTTTAGCTGTCAGATTATTGTTTTGATCACTCGCAAGAGGAAGAGGGGAATACAGTCGTTTATAGGGTGTGGTTACTATCTTAATAGTTGCTCTCGAGCGATCAATTTCAATCCGAACCTTCAGCCAGTGAAAAATTCTTAAATTCTTCTTTTTTTATAGTAAAGAGACGGAAAAAAAATGTTACGGAAAAGATGCATTGAACAGATAACTGTACAAGTCTGTCGATGTTTTCTTCAAACATTTTCTGACAACGGCGAAACCCATATACACGCCCGTATTTGTCATGGTTGTGATATTATTTTCAAAACTCTTCTAAACTGGTATGACTGTTGTGCCCAAAAATCACTTGTAGTCTTGCTTATTTTCTGTGACTCAAACTGCATTGTTTTACTCATAGGATTTCAGATTTTCCCGAACCCCTTCTCCCCTATACAGAACAGCCACATGTGCCATCACGTGCCATGCTTTTTATTCTGATTTGAGGAATGTCTGAGTTAGCTGTTGTTTTCTTCAGACGTCTTTTGGCGGGCTCCACTCTACTGTGCGCGTTAAGATTTACTTGTGACAGATATAGAGGTAATCACAAATAGTCCCACATTTTCAAGAAAGTGTGTACTTTGACACCAAATTTGCACATAGATCGCAAATAGTTTCAACTGTTTTTCTCTAGCAAATGAAGCAAACACGTTTTCAAAAGCCAAGAAATGTAAATCCTCTGCAATTTTTTTAAACTTAACAGGACCGGATCAGGTCAGTCGAGGCATGAAATTACTAATGACACAACTGTCCTCTTTCAGAAAACCCTGTCGTCTGGTGTCACCTCATGTGACTTGACCAATGTCAAAGTAGTTTTACCTGTATATAAGTAAGGACAACACCAGTGAAACAGCCTAGTGTAGGCCTATCTCACTCACCTTTTTAAAACTTTAGAACACATCGTTCTTCCTGAATGACTATAAGAGACTTTTATACGAAACCAGCTGATTCAACGTCAGCAAAATTGCTTCTATCAACCAAATAGAGACCTAATTTTCATGAATTTTGTAAAATATTCCGCAACGTTAACCATCTCATACTACTTCGCCCTCTTGAAGATATGGCGTCTCTCGTCAAATTTAAAACTGGGCATGGTTCTTTCTGACTGGCAGAAGCTGTTGATTGTTCTGCAGAAATACCTGTCACTTCCGAGGTCCCCAAACTTAATGTACTTTTGCTGCCTGTACTTTGTCCTTTATATATTAACCAACTTCGGTCCTCTGTAGATGATACTATGGCCTACATTACTACCAATCACTTACAGATACTCAGTCCTCACAGAATACGCCGACAAGGTGCAGATCTTCGAGAAACAGTGCGACTTCTTAATGTCAAATCATCCTCATCTGTCACTAGAATACATGTATTTACTGTCTTTATGACGACGTCTCCTAAATATCTTGGACTACATTTTTCTTGTGATCTAAACTATAACACGAAAGTATCATACTAATAAAACCGTTAGATTCATATAAAGTGAAACATAACTAACAACCATGAACATATTAGGCGTTAGTCCAACACCAACTGGAATATGCTTTTACAAACTGGAGCTCCAGCACAAGGACCAATACTGACAAGTTTGAAACGGTCCAGGAGTGCGTCTTAGGATGTGTTGAGCGTGATTATATATCCTTCTTTTGGGTGTTATTACAGGGCAGGAAAATCTGGGCTAGTGGTCTCTAGAACAACGGAGATTGAACTTCAGACTCACTTTTACAAAATCTACCACAACACTGTAGCACTCAGTCTTCCGTTTGCATAGAAACACCTACCAGACTAACCAGAAATATGCATCTACAATCACATAGACTGGAATATACGTGCAATTGTGTACATCATATTTCAAATGTGACCTTATGGAATTAAAGCAAAAAACATTTACTTGCTAATGATTGTTTTGTGTGAGGGCACCAGATGATAGAAGCATATTCCAGTTAGGTCCAAATAATTCCTATTTTTACTGCTTTTCATAATATACCTATTGATATTTTATAGCTGTTTTATGTCAAGAAATATTTGCAACTACTGTTTTGATACGGGAACAGTTCCGGCAAATTGCTCGAATGGTGAGATCACCCCAAAACTCCCACATGCTAACAACAATAAAGTAGTAATAGAACTACAATTTGCCTACAAGTCCCTGGCCCAGTACCAGCGGGAATTTTCTTATATCGCTAAGAGCCTTTCCCTAATTATTTGCACGTGATCGATGTGACCGTCTCTTAATTCATCTATAGTCGACTGATGTGACCGCCTCTCAGTCATCTAACCTCGATCTTTCTTCTGTTCCTCTCTCTTAAAAACACAGGTGATCCTCTCTCATACAAAGTCATCCAACAGTCCCAGCAATAAAAAGTGCATAAATTATGTGTTGAAAAGTAAAGAACAATGCATGACAAAATATTCTGTGTAGAAAAAAAGTAAGCTAAATTTAATAAAGACTCTGGTTTCCAGTGTCATTTTTTGCTGGTCCGTTGGGATCATGCAGTACATTAAGGATAACATGGTGTAATAAGCCTCAATTTCACCAAAAGCGCACATACAACTTGATAATGTAAGCTTTAAAAATGTCAAACGACAGAAATAAGGTTAATATTGAGAAGTTATATAGTGACAGAAGTTCTCAAAAATTTCCTTTAAATTACCTCCCCTGATAATTTTGGTTTTTCAAGAGTTATCTCCCCTGAAAACTAGAAATAAAAAAGATTTTCTTCTTCTCCCTACGGGGAATTCAAGATTTCTTTTAGATATTTGTATCAGAATCATATAATGTAACTTTCTACCGCAAAATTTTCTCGAAACTCTAGTTCAGATTCTTATAACCAAAGAAATTATATATTTCCCATAGGCAACAATGGTAACTTCAATACCGATTATAACCCCAAAAAATGATAAAATTTGAAAAATCTCTCGGTGAAAAGTTCTTAATTTTGAATGTCTTTAAAGTGACCAAATTTCATTTAAATATTACCATCCAGTTACAAGATACGAAATATGGCTATTACACCATGTTATTCTTAAGTTTTACTTCATAAATAGAATTCCTCTTAACAGACTCAAGCCGAGTCTGGTAGCTAAAATTTTCTTACAGACTTTAATCACTTACTATAATAATAGATAATTCACACGGCTTAGATAGCGTCCATCTATAACGAACATGGTTAAGATCGTAGGAATTAGAGTTTGTGTTTGTACATATTTACCACAGACCGTTTCGAAGCCTTGGTTCCTTCATTTGTTGGTGTTGTCCTTGTTACTATAATCCATCTATACTTACGCTGCTGTGAGGATTCGTTTTGTGTAAAAGCGGTTATTTCTATCATGTTGTTTTCATTAAAGGGAAAACACAAAAGATCAATTTTACGGTCTGATAAGTAATATGAAAATGAAGTAATATGAAAATACACTAGTGTTGTGAGTTGATTTTTACCAGAAAAGCAAAATCATTACTTGTATCGTAATTATGTATTTGAAATACATGCATATCACAGGAGCTCGAATACAAGTGATTTTCTCTTGACGTATGGATCCGTTTAATGTCAAAAGTAAAAGCAAAGTGTAAAAAAGACGAGTTCATTTAGAAGCGGCGATCCAAATAATTTTAGCTTTCTTTCTGGCCCGCCTTCCTGTTTGGGTGTCATATTCCTGGGAATTAGATAACTACTATGTAATCTTTCTTGACCTGAAAATCGAATAAAGTTAAATTATTTGTCATTTCTCAAAATAAAAGACATAACACGCGCAGTCTTCACTGTATTACGGTGATACGAGTCAGCTCAATAACCCAACATTTAAATCAATCATTGAGTTATGTTTCATTTAAATGAAGCTCTCAAATGAATTAGTACAAGTTGGGCTGATTGGGCCGCTCCGAGTTCGGTCGGTTAGGCGTTAAGGCTCACTACCAAACTACTGGAAAATAATATACAGATGCAATAAGGAGGTTAACCGAAAGGAGACTGGGCCTGTCATATAAAAGGCAAACAATTTCAACTGAGAACAAAACACATTTGAATACGCACATTCAGGCCACTCAGATAATAACTGTACCCAGACACAAAACCTAAAGTCATATCGAGCGCAAAATCATAGACCCCTAGTCCCCAAAAGAACACACCCTTAACATGTACCAACTTTGGAAATCAAAATTGTACAACTATATATTCTGCGTTAGAGAGGGAATGCCATTAACATAAACATGTCTAAGACAGTAAGCATGTTAACTAAGTCTTACCAGTACACAAAGGGCCAGATCTAGAGACCCGAAGCGACATTCGATCCAGCAACAAACTTTGATAACAAAGTGACCAAAACTGCAGTAAGCTAGCATAAGGACCAGAAGCGACATGAGAGTCAACATTGTATAATGACCCGTCAGTCACACAAAATCCGGATTACAAAACTGTTGATCTAGAGCCACGTAACTAAGCTTGTGACCTGAGATAACCCTAAAAAAGGAATTAAACAGTCTTCGGACCCGAAACTGCCAAATCAATTAAGTCATATACGCAAAAGTCTCATCTGGAGCGCAAATAATGCCATCGACGAGAGTTGATACACCCGTAACCGGAAGTTTATTCATAAGGTAAGATTATGAAGTCTATGGTTAAATTGTCTTAACCTAAACCACAGCACCCGGTCATCTTCTGGTCGATAACCATTTTCCCGCCAATTTATCCATTAGGAGCGAATATTAAATTATAATTAAAAAAGACAGCATGAGAAAAAATATACGTTGTAATTAATGTTTCATAAATCACTAAAAGCATTATTAAAAGTTATTGGACCCGTAATAGAGTACCTCCTTTTTGAAGAGTATTCAGTTCCTATCATAAACCTACTTTGACTGCAATTTTCAGGGGGCGTAGATTCAAGCCCCACTGTGACCAATTTGTTCCCCCATATTTTCCTTTTTTTCTAGTAAGTATTTACTTCTTTCAAGACTTATTATGGATGTATTGTAAAAAAAAGTGGAAAATTTTCATTTTATAAGCGATTTCTTGCTGTTCAAAGTGAATTTACCTCTAAATCAGGAAGGGTAGAGTTTGACATCTTTAAAACTACTGAGTTACATGCGGTAAAAATTCTCTATTTTGCCTTCATTCTTTAGATTACATATTGTGGAAGAAATGCTGGTATGTTTTACTTCTGCCTCAAGGTTATTTTTGAATGAAGTGGGCAAAATTCAAAACAGACCCACAGGATTCGACCTTAATTTTTCAATGTTGGAGTTAAAATTCTGTCACATTAAATCTGTTTACTTGAGGCACCCTAGAAAAAATGATATTTACAGTTTTATTTTGTGTTTTATAATTTTTTAACAATAGTTTGATGATTCTTTTATCAAAATTAATGCTGTAATGAATTCTCTGCAAACGTTTTAGATAGTAGCCATCACATTGAAATTTGTCTCTACTTGAGCTTAGGAAAATACCATAAATTATACAAAATTTACAAAAAAAAAACGGCACAGTAAAGTTTTTTAAAATTTGCAACACACTGCGAAACATGGTCAACTTTAAGAATATACCAAGCAAATGCCATTTTCTAAACATTACTATTGTACCTTGTAAATGACACAAAATTTATATGAATACGAGCCACTTGCAGAGTTTGTGTTGCACTAAATGAAACTTTAAAGTAATTACAATTTATCTATTCTCCTGTGCACAAAGATATTTCGAACATAGGAACTTTTGTTAATTCTGACGAATTGCAAATAGGCTTACTGAAACGTTGATACGTATCTTGTCCGTTAGTTCCTGACACAAAGGAAGACGATCATCTGATTCGGTACAGCTGATACACATTTATAGCAGACGTCACAGCCTGAAACTAGAAATGTGTCCATGGTACACAGATGCCCCCACTACATGACAAAAGACACAAAATTTTTCCTAGGTCAGGGGCCATAACTCCTACAATACTGAATGAATCCAGACGCGAAACCTCAGGTGCACAACCGCAAATGCTTACCAACATTCCTTTAAACTTTGGTGACTCTAGGTCAAATATGTTTGGAGCTACGCGCGACACAACATTAAAATGATCAATTTTTAACTAAGTCAGGGGCCATAATTCCTACACGACTGAGTGAATCCGGACACGAAACCCCAGGTGCACAACTGCACATGCTGACCAGCATTCCTGTAAACTTTGGTGACTCTAGGTCAAATACTTTTGGAGCTACGCGCGACACAACATTAAAATGACCAATTTTTTACTAAGTCATGGGCCATAACTACTACACAACTGAATGAATCCGGACGCAAAACCCCAGATGCACAACTACACATGCTGACCAACATTCCTGTAAAGTTTTGTGACTCTACGTCAAATACCTTTGGAGCTACGCGAGACACAACATTCTCGGAAGGACGGACGGACGGACGGAGGACGGACGGACGGACAGAAGGACGGACAAGGGCAAATCTGTATGCCGCCCCCCCACCTCCACCCAAAAGTGGGGGCATAATAAATGTAATCGACAGCAATGTGGAAAAATAAATAAAAACAGAAAAACAATCTAATAGATCGTGTATGAAAGATCAAGGCGAACATGTAAGAATTTGTCGACTTGTTAACTTCTACGGGGAATTGCTCGAGCAATTCATGTGGTCCCGGCCGATTTCCTTCTATTTTCTATGTGAAATTACCATGGCTGGGTCGAGCACCGATAACTCGATCGCTCGAGCATGACACCTGGTCCCTGTGTATTAATCTATTCTTTGTTTCTTCTGGCAAACTCGAGCAGGTGTCAAAATTTTTCACACCTTCGGCGATCAGAATGTATCGGTTAAACATTTTCACACACCGTGAGGACTGCGTTGTCTACTCCCCAATTAACTTAGATGTTTGTTTGTCGGTATATTTCATCTTATAAAGAGATTAATTATTGATAAAAGGCTGAAGAAAAGTTTTATTGATCAAATTTCGATCAATTACTGATCACATAAAACATTTTTTCTTCGGGACCGAGAAGATAGTTATGAGATCAGCAGTTGCTTGCATGCAAACGAAGGAAACAATAAAGCCTTTTCATAAAACTGAGACGATAATTCTGATATGCACTTATTGATAAATAAAAATAAAAAAGTCTTAATTGTTTCTTCACATGTGCCATTTACAAATTACATATTGAAACGGCTATCATAGATAACGTTTGTAATACGTTTTTTTTAAATAACGTCACAAGTAGTTATTATTACGAATCACTGTTTACTCTGCAAATGCTCCCGATGACAATTGGTAAAAAAAAAAGAAAAAAAAAATTTCTTCGTATGTTGGTCAATGTTTGGGTCGCTCGAAACCATGGATAACTCGTGCATTTTGCTCATCCCCTTGCGACCTCGAGCGAGCGGTGTTTTACTGTATTAATTTCTTTTGTCTCGTACCTGTACAATATCAAGAAGGAAGGAATTCGCTTATTCGATTTTAATATTTATATTATAATTACTAGTAAATCAAAGCCAGACTTATTACCGTTCTTTCGGAAATATCTTTCGCTGGTCTTATTCATGTTACTCGAATTACTCATATCCGTTATACGCCCCTGTGTCTATTAAACAGTATTAAAATGGTTATCGCTGAGTATCTGACTGCATGAGGCACCATTTCAAAGCTAATATTGTATAATTTTATGGTTCACACCTAACTGAAAAAAAAAAAATGTTTCGAACACGCGAAAAAATTTGCATCGCCCCGTCTCCTCTATGAAATTCGACAGAAATGAATGGAACTCATAAATAGAGAGTTTGAGATTTCAACCTTCGCCTTCCCCTTCAACGTCTCTTGCGAAGTTAACGTATGAAGTTGAAGTTCGATTAAACTTCCTTGAGATTTCAAACTTTAGAATGAACCTTACTTCTTTTAATCCGCCCATTCAATTTATCAGTAATTATGATCGTTTTTTTCGTGCATTTTGATACCAATTGTCCGAAAGGGCAGTAATTTTACAAGAGGTTTTAAAAATGAAAAAATGAAAATTAAATAATAAAAAAACCCCATTTCAATTAATATAATCATCGCATGGATATTAGAGCGATTATCAAAAAAAAAAAAAAAAAAAAAAAAAAAAAAATAAAATAAAATAAAACGATAAAACAATGTGAACAATGTAAAAACTCGTTAGTATTGCTCCAAACATTTAGGTTTTATATAAAATTATGTCAGTATAGTCAGTATACAATGCACGATTGTAAATCATACATGAGAGGAAATAAAAATGATGATTACATACCTAAAATTATTTTCCATTATGTTTCAATGGACCGCGATCGTGCAATATTTTTCCATATCATGACGTTGAACGCTTTAATATCGAACTAGTCCCAATCCGTGACTCTAGTTACCTCCCCTGACGTTCTGTCCATTGCGGATTTCGTTTCTTTAGATTTTTGTTGCTATTGTATGTTTGTTTAATTTGTAATTTATGCAACATTTTGTTTACTTTTACACTTTGATTAATCTGACCTATTAGATATTGGCAAGCAGTAATTTATCAGACTGAAATGAAATGAAAGTTATAATTACGTCATGAGTTGGACTAATATAGGACGTGGAATGTTTTCTTAACTTTGTAATGGAAAGAATCGCGTGATGTCCATGGCGTCCACACGCACGTTGCGACAACAAGTTGACGTCATTTTAGCGGAAAATATTAATGCGCGTCAGTTTCATTTGTTTATTGCGTTTTCGGAGAATATTTTTCCGTATTTATTCCTGTCTTTTGTGACAGAACGATAATTTAGATATAAATTAATCATTTGATAGTGGGTATGTAATAAAAGGTTATCAACTTTGTTTGTGGATATATGCACTCGTTCTCCTAAAGTCGCGCAATATTACCGCTGCAGAACTCGTGCATATATCCACATACAATGTTAATAACCTATAATGATCATATCAACGTGATAATGACACTCTGTATGACTCTGTTTAATGCCAACTCTCAGACAGCACAATATGATTTTAATATACTATTTTATAAGTAAAGCATCTGCGGATCCAGGAATTTTGGTTAGAGGGACGCCAACATTAAAGAGGGGGTCACCTATTTCAGGGGGGTGGAGGGGAGGGGGGTAGGGGTAGGGTAGGGTCACGCCGAGTTTCAAGACCGAATTAACCCACAATGTCCCTCTGCCAGGCTCTGGTTCCGTGCATTTAAAGAATTGAGTTATCCCATACGGCTAACAGGAAACGTCTCTCATCATGATATCATAGATCTGAAATTGTCTGATACTTCAGAAGAATTTTCCGTCTTACTAGTACCATTTTATGTTTATAATTAAAACGCAATTGTCGTATTAAGTGTCCGAAAATAAAATGTTCTACCAAATGATTATCGCGCGTTATTATTTATTTTTCAAGTAAAATGACTGTCATGCCATGTGTCTCCATCCAGATTTCAGTCTTTGATGCCGAGTATGTGGACAGAGTAGATGTAAAAAGAATGAAGTTTCAACTTTCGTGATATCACATCTTCGGACGTTCAAAACTTCACTTCATACGACAAAAAAACAAGGGGGGTATTCGATCTACTCCTTACCACCGAAACAAAATGGCGGCCAAAACTGAAAATGTGAGTTTTTCTTACTTTTTATCTTTTTCAAAGATTTCTAGACCATGACACATGGCTATCAACCTGCTCCACTGTTTTTTCTATCTGTCGGTACCTTTAACTTTAGAAACAGTGCTGTAATTTGTCTGGAATGCTGGTCATGGGATTTGAATCGATAGAAAATCCTCCTGAAAACACGGGATAAGGAATAGTGCGATTAGCAAAAATGGTCTTTTTTCCTAATATTCAAATAGTTGTGAGCTATTTGTCGGATAAGAAGTAAAATTTCAATATATATTTCTATCATGATTTGTCTGGAGCCGATTAAAAGTCGTAATTTTAAATTACACAGTTTTTTGTCTGATGGTAAGGAACAGTGTACGAAACTAAGAGGATAAGGTGCAGTTCACTTCTTCAAGCGACTTTTTTCTTCGCTCTTTTCAGAGACAATCAGGTAAAATTCTGTTACAATAATATTTTGGTGATCATTTATAACTATCTCTTGCTCAATGTAGGAAGATTTAAAAAGTATCCGCCTGTCTATCAGACACGTGATGTACTGAAAGCCTAAAGTTTAGCAAGTACTTAATATAGTATCCCTCGCCAACATTTAAGTATCTATAAATTTAAATTTGGTATAGCGCCCAAAGTCGTTAATAACAAGCAATTGCCTTACAAAAATGTTGAAATATTTTTGTCTTAAAAAGTTAAACCTACTTAAAATACAATATGTTCTACTAAAGATAGTGAAAAATCAGCAACACCACTTAACTTGTTTAGGCGTTATGCATTGTTGAAATATACCGCTCTTCTTTGTAATTTTGCTTTAAGATACATACGTTAAAATGCGACATTTAGGCGCACTAATTCACGATTTTATGGATACATACAGACAAGAAATTATTCGTGGTTGAAGCTTTAACTATGTATACGCCTTTTCATAATTATGGTTAACTCTTACATTATAAGTTAACGTTGGCTTAGAGTTATTAAGGGAAATATACCTCGCAAGTAGAGTAGTTTTTTTCACGCCAAAACAGTGCATGCATTTTCAGTAAATCTATTTTGAAACAGAGGTCCATCTTAATTTAGATGGCATAAGAAATAATAACATAACATAAACAAGAAAGTGTCACTCAGTTTTAATTGACAGTGTCATCAGTTTGTATCGTCTACGTCATAAGATGCAGATTTCACACATGTAAAGTCGCACATTTGACCTTGAAGACGTGTTTTCTTTTTCTGAAAATGTTCAACGGGCTCCGCTGGTAATGTTCGGTTTATATAGGAAGCTAATTTAATATTCCTTAAAGTAAAAACTATTTGTGATTATATTGAGTACGCCATAAATACAGTACAAGCTATTGATACATACGTTACGTATGGTAACGTATGTATCCTTATATACTTGATATCTTACTGACAAACCATTTTATACAACATGAGGCTTCTTTTATTTTTTTGAAGTCAAGGTTCCAATAAAAACGCTCGGGCGTTTTAATTTGCTGAAAAATTTTGTTTTTATCACTATTTTTGTTCAAAACGTCATGCAAATTCTATTTTTAAAATCTGATAATATATGCTTTAATATTAATTTCTTGTTAAAAAGGTTTTGTTTACAGAACTGGTCGTATGTCATGGCATTTTTATCATAAAGATAGATGTTTGACATTTTTTTTAATACAAAATGAATCAGTGGAAACAGCATACCCGTGGTACCCATAGCACAGTGATCGGAAACGTATGTATCAATACATAGGTTACATAGGTTATTGGTGTATGTGTGCGTGTATTAGTAATAATAACTCACTGTTGACTTCCTACAGTAAAAGGGCATACAATTTTGTTCCAACCGTGATATGGCTTGAAATACTTTTTACAAGATTGTAAATATATTTGAAAAAGTCTTTACAGTAAAGACAGACTTAACAGAACTGTTAATTCTGAATGATTTTATATGTAGAATTGTCGGTTTGTGTTGATGCTTGGTTCATGAATGTGGTTGTACTCAAATAAAATGATCTTTTCTTCATTCTTTGGAAAAGTTCTGACATGGTGACTTTTGATTACATTTAATTTTTAATATTTGAATATGCAGTTATTCTTCTTATATACAGTTTAATGTTGTGTGATTCATGGATTCAATGACAAAAGCACTTGTTATAAGGGCTGACACCTTACAAATATACAATAGAACGAGATTATCAGCGCCGCCTTTGAAATTACGAATAATTAATTTGACAATCGTAAGAAATAATTAATTTGAATAATTAAGCATTTGTGCTTTTGATTTACAATGGTCGGCTTCAGTTTGATGGCAGTCTTGAACACGAATTTTGGTGCCCGAAAATGAATTGATTCGTTATTCTTAATTTGGGATACATACGTTACCATAAGCATATTTCTGATCAGATGGTTACCAAGATTGTACAGTCATATTGTGCATAAGATTATGCTGATTATATGTCAACGGTTTTTACTACAAAGGAATAACCACAATATTTTTTGTTTAAAAGTATTATTGTAAAGTTGCATGCTTTATTTTTCGACAAGTTTAATACATGTTATAACTGATTGACATAAATGTTTACAAGAAAAGCTTGATAATTAAATGAACTTAAATTCGTGGTATAAAATGCATAATGTTGATAAATAACAATCATATTTGCCACATATTAAAGACGCTCGCTACAGTTTCGTATTTTTTTCTCAATAATAGATTTTGATGAAATGTTTTGTATTAAAAGATCATGTTATGATATATTGAAAAATGAAATAAAAATACTAGGTCACCAGCTTTGTTCCAATTTTATTTGGCCCTAGATATGGTGCTATTTTAAACATTTTTCAAAATTTCTGTAATCCTAAAATATGTTTCAGTAAAGTACAAAAATCAGCATAGATTTCATTATCTAAGCATTTTTATAATGGAAAACAATATATCTATTTGAAACATGCTCAGAGAAATCAAAAGAACATGATTTTGTAAAGGAAGGAATACTTGTTAAGCAGACCCAAGGACTATGTTTGCATATTTTTGTCAGTTTTAAGTTGGTACTTCTGCTATTTTATCTAGTTTCACATAATAGAATTTAATCAAACTCTGCACATACCTTTGGTTATGTCTACCTAATCTAAAACAAAAAGAAAATTGATAGGTCACCACATTAGATTTCGCTTAAATCAAATTACAACGAGGTGGGGTGTGGCGGGCATTTATACAACGCAGGCTGTCACGAAATACTCTTTCAGTGTTTGAGCAAATGACTTAGAAATGTATATATAAAATTATCAAACGGCAGGTTTCTTAATAATCAGATTTTAAGGTGTTTCTGAAGCATTTTGATGGCACAGAACGATGACAGTTTCCCCCGTTTTTTTTTTAAACAAAACCTATAGTTTACGAATGTACGGTACGGGTATGGTATGAGATTAGAAACAGCTGTGACTCAATGCAGAGTTGGAGCTTTGGTATAAATAACAGACTCCAGTATATGTCGGATTGAAGCAATTTGAACTAAAAGTACTTTAAATGTATATATTTTGTAACCATGGTGATACTTACCCTAACCTTTAGTCAGTATATTATACATTTTGTACATCAAATGCATGCGAACATACAATAATTTGCACATTTTTGCCGTACGCAACATTAGATAATCACTTCCGGGCATGCGCAGAAGACCGCACCAACACTGTAGTGAGTTACATCGAAACCAAATTGGCACGGTGTTGGGGTAAATATCGACCAGTCCGGAAAAAACTGTAGCGAGTGCCTTTAAGCCTTACTTGAATGCATTTTTTCTCATACCCATGTAATTCAGTGTAATGATACGTTACTTTGGTAGTGCAGCTTAAGATACAGGCAGGACACAAAAAATATTCAAATTGCTCTTCCAAATGTATACGTTAATGGCATCATAAGAGTATATATATGATTTTATGAGCTAATTATGTTTGCGATTTGCCTTTTGTCAATGTTTTTAAATATGTATTGTAACTGTTAAATGTTCGTTCAATAATCTACTAGCGAAACTTCCGAGGTATATTTCCCTTAATAACTCTAAGCCAACGTCATAATGTAAGAGTTAACCATAATTATGAAAAGTCGTATACATAGTTAAAGCTTCAACCACGACTTATTTCTTGTCTGTATGTATCCATGAAATCGTGAATTATTGTGCCTTAATGTCGCATAACGTATGTATCTTAAAGCAAAATTACAAAGAAGAGCGGTATATTTCAACAATGCATAACGCCTAAACAATTTAAGTGGTGTTGCTGATTTTTCACTATCTTTAGTAGAACACATTGTATTTTAAGTAGGTTTAACTTTTTAAGACAGAAATATTTCAACATTTTTATAAGGCAATTGCTTGTTATTAACGACTTTGGGCGCTATACCAAATTTAAATTTATAGATACTTAAATGTTGGCGAGGGATACTATATTAAGTACTTGCTAAACTTTAGGCTTTCAGTACATCACGTGTCTGATAGACAGGCGGATACTTTTTAAATCTTCCTACATTGAGCAAGAGATAGTTATAAATGATCACCAAAATATTATTGTGACAGAATTTTACTTGATTGACTCTGAAAAGAGCGAAGACAAAAGTCGCTTGAAGAAGTGAACTGCACCTTATCCTCTTAGTTTCGTACACTGTTCCTTACCATCAGACAAAAAACTGTGTAATTTAAAATTACGACTTTTAATCGGCTCCAGACTAACCATGATGGAAATATATGAAATTTCACTTCTTATCAGAAAAAAATAGCTCACAACTATTTGAATAATTAGGGAAAAAAGACCATTTTTGCTAATCGCACTATTCCTTATCCCGTGTTTTCAGGAGGATTTTCTATCGATTCAAATCCCATGACCAGCATTCCAGACAAATTACAGCTCTGTTTCCAAAGTTAAAGGTACCGACAGATAGAAAAAACAGTGGAGCAGGTTGATAGCCATGCGTCATGGTCTAGAAATCTTTGAAAAAGATAAAAAGTAAGAAAAACTCACATTTTCAGTTTTGGCCGCCATTTTGTTTCGGTGGTAAGGAGTAGATCGAATACCCCCCTTGAAAAAAGCCCATCTGATATAATCGATACCGCCTGGGGACACAAATATGCCGTAGAAGTTAAAGTTTGAACAAAATCTCAAAGTTTCTCAAAATCAATTGATAACTTCATACTTCCAGGTTCAATTCAATGTATTTAGTTAAAATCATTAGCCATACTAAACTTCATTATTCTTATACCTATTGATAGTGTTTCGCATCAAATTTAGTCTAATTATATATATGAATAATCAAATAACTTAATAAGCAGAAATCTTGAAACTAAGCTTTTTACTTTGCAATGTAATAAAGAGAAGTTTTAGGCTTACGTGATATTACATGGAAAACTTTAGTAGCAACGTGTGATATAAATAAAATACACGCGTATCGGTGACGTTTTACCCAAAATATATATGAGAGACGTTGAAGGGGAAGGCGAAGTTTGAAATCTCAAACTCTCTAATATTTACTTACAAACTTCCTGGAGTACGTTGTTACTGTTGAAATATGGCGTCACTTCAGTTAAAGTTAATATGTCTGCCAAAATGCTATAGAACAATAACCCTGCTATGACCGGTTGAAACCAATGCCGAATCTGCTGAATCCATTTTCGAATCTGCAAATGCCTCTATATAATATAATGTTTTGGATACATACAAAATAGAGTTCCAACAGCCCGTGTCAAGGCCGTACTTGTCTTACTGATGGAATGTTAAGTTGGGTAAATAATAAATAGTTTCATTAAGTTTTTGTAACGTTATAAACTATATACATTTTTCGCTCATTGAAAATTCGTAACTATTAAAAATTGTAAACAATTTATGCATAGCCTTAGACGCATGCTCTGCTATGCATTTTTGTGTTCTATGCCAACTTCCATTTTTAAAGAAGTATACCCCCAAATATTTAAATGACGTTACAATCTCTACATTGTATCAGTAAAAATAGCAATAAAATGAAACAGCCATGGTTTAATGATACTTGTTATAATGCAAAAATTTGTTTTAAAGGAAATGAAAAACATTTTTAAAAGAGAAATCCAGTGAAGAATTAAAAAGAGACTACTTATCAGAAAGAGCGCATTATATGAAACTTAAGCGAAGTAAAAGGCGGAAATTCCTCTCCCAACAAAAACATGATTTAAATAAGTTAAGTAAAATATCAACCTAAAAAATGGAAAAAGGTAGAGGAACGATATACTAAATATCAATCATAAGGGGAAAATCTGAATATAGACGATCATTTTTATCATCTCAAAAATTATATATTACTGACACAGCAGTATTTATGGCGACTTTCCAGCCTTGATGGTGGAGGAAGACCCTCCGTGCCCCTCCGTGCATTTTTTTTTCATCACGAGCGGGCACCTGGGTAGAACCAAAGACTTTTCGTAAGCCAGCTGGATGGCTTCCTCGCATGAAGAATTCAACGCCCCGAGCGGGCCTCGAACCCGCGTCGACACTGCAAACAAAGATTTAAATATTAACTTTGATATGCATGATGAAGACTTAGACAAAGATATACAGATTGATGAAATTAGAATAGCAGTATGGACACAAAATAATAATAATAATAATAATAATAATAATAATAATAAAAAACGTAGCGGTATTGACATAATAACGGCCGATATGTACAAGTGTGCATTTTACGAAATATCACAGTCTTCAATTATTATTCAAGACTATATTTCTCAGGCGGATATCCCAAATCTTTGGGCAAAGGTTTAATAGTACCAATATTGAATAAAAAGGGGGAAAAATTGGAGAAAGAATATAGGGAAATTACATTGATTAATATTATTTCGCAAAAATATATTTCAAATTTAACTAAATCGATTAACTGCATGGCCAAGAAGTATAATAAAATCATTGATAATTAATATGGTTTTCAGAAGGTTTAAGTTAACTGGTGATTGTATATTTTTACTGCATTCTTTCATCGCTTAAAAACTTTCGCAGGGTAAAATACTTTGTTCGACAATCGTTGATTTTGAGAAATGTTTCGACAAAGTAGATAGATCGTACATATTTGTAAAAATATTTCAAGGAAACTCCAGGTTCTTAACAACAATTTGACGCATGTATAGCTCTGTACAAATTCGACTTCAGCCTCTTTTTATTATAATATTGGCGCGAAACATGGAAAACCAAGAGATATCGACAATTTGTTTACAGTTGATGTTACTTTTATTAGCGGACGATGCCGTATTTTTTTCACAATCACCTGAAGCGCTTCAGTCTATGCTCGATGATCTCTTCTAATACTGTTCCGAATGGGGAATGAAAATTAATACTCATCATGAATGATATATCTAGGTCCATACACTAGTATATGTTTACCTCACCTACTTAGAAATGTTGTAGACAACCGTTCCAGTCCCTACTTGTGTCAACAGCTAGAAATGGTTTAGACAACCGTTCCAGTCCCTACTTGTGTCAACAGCTTGTCTATATGAACAATATACAAAAGGTGTTCACTGTTTACAAACATTCGTAAATGTTCGATGATCTTTATTTCCTTGTATCAGATCCACATTTAGACTCTTAGACCAAGACAGCAAAACTGTATTTATAGTTCATTGGTCCAAGGTCTTCCATTTGTTCAGTTCAGTTTTGAGTCATTACATACGGTCTTTATAGTTAGCATCTGCAATCGTCTCTTTAAATTTCTCTGTTAACCATTAGTACAGAGACTCCTCGTGAGTTATGAAATGTTAGGTGTATTCATTAGGACATAGAACTTTGCACATTTTGCACATACAAAAATGTTTGAATTATCTTCTATATATACAATGGAGAATGTAGTATTTGCTTTATTTCATTTCTTGACAATTTGAATTTTGTTATTGCACTTAAAACGAAACTCCAGCCCTAGCATTAAATCCAGCGAGAAAAAAAGAATCACTCAATAGTGATGATTTTGTATTGGATTGGGCTTCCGGTTCAAGTTATCGATGAAAGGGAAAGTCTATCTAGGAGGAAAATGTTTGAGTGTTACAAGGTCAATCTTAGACTTACAAAGTCTGTTGAGATCAAATAATCTTAAATAATATTAGTTTCTTCATACTGACACTGATATTTTCTCAGAAAAAACATTTTCTCTCTAGGCTCAACTCAACACGTTAGAGACAGAGGCAAGAGATATTGTAATTTTTTTTTCAGAAAGTGGTATCAGAGAGGATTTATTTTATGGCCAGTGCTTTACATTTTATGACTCTAACGACTGATGCCAGTCTAGTTCAATCTTGGGAATCTGTTTTTAATCAGGGGATAAAAATAGGATACAAGTGTTGTGATTTTATTTGGCTTAAACTCAACTCAGGAAAATAATCATACTCAATCATTGAAATATTAATCTTAGTATATATTCATTTTCATTTAGATTAAATTCTTTTTATATGGACTGAAACAAATTTTCACTATGTCAACTCTTATATGAGTGGGTGGAAAAAAATTGTAATAATTGTAAAGTACTGCCTTACCTTGCAGTTCGACTCCTATCTTTTCCCTTCTGTCCTACTTCCACTTTGGTAATCGAAGATACCAATTTAACCGTTCAGGCCCTTCAGCTTCATTTGATTTTACTGTTACAGTACATCATTCTTTTTTTTTGTCACTGGGGATTGGGAAATTCAACGTAAGCGTTAAGTACCGTCTTACGTTGCTGTGAAGACGTAATCACTATTACCATGGTTTTTTAGTATAAAAGTTGGACTGGAACTATTATAACTTAAGCATAAACAGACATTGCTTTGTAGGAACCATGCAGTTATACATAATGTCACATAGGCTACATTTTGTACAGTTTCGAAAATTAAATGTAGCCCATTCTATGTTTTACGATGTAGTGTGGAAAGAAATATCTAGTAAAGTAACGAAGTAATAATTCGAAACCCTCAATAGACTTAAGTTAACCTTAATACCGTGAAATCATAAAATTGTAAATCATCATAGAAGCGCAATATACTCAATAAAAATGTGAAAAGATTCTTTGAATCCATAGAACGCAACCAAGCAGCGTAATAGCATACTCAATTTGATTGAGTCTGTTCATGAGAGGTAATGGAATGTGCAACACTATATGCGAAGGGAATTAATGAAAGCAGATTTCACGGAGCTCCTTACATAATTTCTTTCCCTTTAGACATATTGAAACTAATTGCTTTTTCTACCGAGATACAAATAAACGTGTGTACATTTCAAACAATATTTATGTGTTAACAGATATTTTATACATTCAAAATCGACGATTTCCCGTTCGTTAGATAAATTAATTTACATTTGATCAAGGTGTGTATTGATTATCAATCTACGGTAGATAATTGCACATTTCCTACCATAAAGCACTTTTTTGCGACTGAATGTGTTGCGTAATGGCAATTACTTTTCACGCATGTGTGAGCGTTATGCAAGTTATCTATCCACTTTCCTGCAGTATGAAATTTCACTCTTAGTTAAAAATCTATAAAGATGATCATTTCGAAGGGTAGAGAGCAAACAAGTAAATAAATGGTAGACTTAGTTTGAGGTCATCTGTTATTGTTTGTTAAACTCTGTCATACTCTGTGGAGAGATAGATGTTACAGAATAGGGCATATTGTCCCCACCCACTCTCCGTCGCTGACGCGGAATAATATGTATGTATACAAATAATTGAATTGACTGTCAATATAATAGTATGGTATACTGTTGTATTGTTTAAGATTAATACTTATACAGTTGTTGTGTAATTGCAATTATTTTTCATGCCTTTTTGTGTGAGTGTTATCACATCCTTTTGTTGACAAATATTATCAAACATTCTCTCTTAGACTAAAATCCATTCTATTGCTTCGGCTTAATAAGAAATAGATTTATTGAAATATCACGTCGCATCGTTTGGGAAAATTAGTCTTACTCAGTTATCAGTATAACTATAGTGATACGCCTTCTTCAAGTTCTTGTGCATTCTGGGGAAACTATTTTAATTCAATTATCAAAATAAATTAATGCAGTGATTGTACATTTTGAGGAAACTAAACTAATTCAATTATAAAAATAATTGTAATACTATATCTCTTGGTACATTTTGGGGAAACTGATTTATTTCATTTATCAGAGATTATCACAATTATATAATCGCATTTTAGTTGTTCTTTTCAAACGGACCTCTGCAATGGTACAGTGTATAAGCCATAATCGTGACATTTTGACTGAGTGACATTCATTTATTATGCAATGCCGGCAGTTATACATACGGTTTCAGTTGCGTTTGTCACACTTCAGTAAATTTACCATGCACACATAATATTGTACTTTGTTAAGCAAATCTGTTGAAATCCGATCCTAGCAATAAAACAGAATCTGGAACGATGAAAATTGAAAGTCATCACCAAAACTCAAAGTCTTGTCTCAGGAATAAATAAATATGTATTTAGATTTGCCTTTCATTCGAATTGGACTGGTTTGTTAATTGCGTTAAATACTCCAAGAAACTATAAACTTTCATTTGTTATTTTATGCTGCATTGAGGTAATGAGCATTGAGTTTTTCCGTAATATAAATATCACGATAATAATTTCGGAGAACAGCTCCATACTTGGTTGGCATATATCGGTAGTGTCACTTTTAAAATTAAATGTGGGATTGATTTAATACCCGTATGTATTGGCGCTACTTTCGTGAATATCAACAGTAGACCTAGCGCTTCTTGCATCGTAAACTATTTTTATTAGTACTAATTATCTTGTAAAAATGATAAAGCAGTGCCCATTTATCACATTTGTTATATTCTGATATGAATTCTTAGTATCTAAAGACACTAGATTTTCTAATTTGTCACATATTTCTGCGATCACATCAATTTACGACTCAAAGAACGTAAAAGATATTGCAATGTTAGAAACAGTGCAATGCACAACTTTTGAAATTCTTGTGCTACTTCTCAGAGATTTAAAATTCATAGTATTCAATTACAAGGGATACACTTCTCGTACAATTTCGAGTATGATCAGACACTGTTAGAACTGTGTCGTACATATCTTACTCGCAGTCTCTCTGGTAGTAAGAAATATTAAACGTTTGTACGTCATCATGATACCATCGGTCTGGGAAGTCTAAAACTGTTATGTTTCCTAAGTAACACTTTCTTGTGGTCCGTCCATATTCTATAGACACACACGTATACCCCGTGCGTGTATTGCAAAGCTCGAAACACTCTTGTAACGTCTTATCTTCGATTGTTTCCATGTTTTTACCACTGATATAGTGGTCTATTATCTCCCAATATTCGCTTCCATAGCTCGTGCACACTGAAAAATAAATACATAAAAAGTTGAAGCCATAACAGGACTAATAACAAGCCAATGACGTAGATGACATTTCTGGAAAACAGTTACAACAGACGTACACGCTTAAATTATAAATGCTTGCGTGAAACCGGTAGCGGCTCCCATACCCAACTTTTGTGATTTTATTTTCTTCACAAGTGTTCTTTGACTTCCAAGTAAAAGGGTGTTACAGAATAAAAAGTTTTGGCGGGGTGGACTGTCCCTAATGATTCATCTTAGCGATCAGCTGTAACATATCAACACAAATCACTAACTTTGCACTGTCAATATAAAATTAAAAACCCATGTAGTGGTACAAACCTATTGCTGATAAGATACTAAATTGACATTTATGATGAGATTAATAAACAATTCCCAATGATTCATAGTTTAGACCCATCTAACTGAATATTTGCAATATATGATATAAATATAGTGTTCCAGCTGAGTAGCTCTTTAGAGATGTCGCCCGTCTTCAAAGTTTTGGCGCAAATCACAACTCTACCGGGGAAGGGGGTCTGCCGACTTAGATGATTTGAAGCAGTCCAGAACCATATTGTTCTTCCAGTACTCTTCATTCTTCCTCTGCTGTTTGTTGGATTATTTAGTGGTCTGTTTGCTTACCTTTGAGACCAGAGTCATTCGGATTCTACTCTGATCCCTAAACTTCCTTTTTCGAAAAAGTCTGCAGTTCAAAACCTCGACACCACTCTCCATGAAAGTTCGAGCCTCCGCGCTGTCAGTCTTCTTAATAAGGAGATATACTTGGTCAATTTTCTTTCATCGCGCATGCCTGTATTAAGCGACTTGTTGGATATTACTTGACCCTAGATCTTTTACCAATTGATACTATCCAGAATCCAGAGCCCTCATTACTTAAGCTGCATCACTGCTTTGTACAAAATTAATCTGCACTAATGACGTCTTTGGAACATCTCTGGAACTTCTCTGGTCGTTTTGGAGATGCAACTGATTAGGTACAAATATGTCGGCACGTGTAGGAAGTTATAATTTTTATGTTTGTAATCTTTTCCCAAATGTTATGCTTACTGGAACACGATCCCTTCAACGGGATTCGTGTAACGCTGCGCGTGTTACATAAAGTTTCTTTCGGGGAATATTTTAGCTCAAAGCCAGTTTTTTGAATATTTATTATCTATTATTTGTTTGGCTTAAGTCCGCTTAAAATTGAGAAATTAGCAAAATTCAGATTCTGTTTCTTCTTTTATTCAGTTTTCAACAATAATATATGGATGTCCACATAATAACAATAATTTCTATAAACACAATAGAATTAATTAAAACTTTGTAATTATCTAGTCGGATATCTCGACATGAAACACAGAAGTATATGTCCTTATTTCGTAGGTAAAACTCTTCTGTCTACTGTTATCATTGACTTTTAAATTTATGATGTTCAAGACAACAATAAAATCAACCAATAATATTGCAGGAAACCTACATGTCCCCTAGCAACAAACCTCGCATACCGCGATACCTAGTGAGATTTCACGTGATTTCACGTGGCCAGGGACCTTTGTCTGCGTGTCAAAAGATTATTATCTTACTAAACAGATATAAAGATTATGTAATAAAATGCAATTAGTCTATTAACAGACATTTAAAAACAAATTATTTGACCGTTGTTAAACACTAATGTCACTGCATAACATCCGCTTGGAATAAAATACAGAATATGAATAGGACGTCAAAATTATAGACAAAATCCAATTATGTAATCACATCAGTTTTGTTTATTTTAATACCTCAACCCGTTGCAAAATACGAATTATTAATGAAACTACATTTAGTTAAATAAATGGTTTACATTTTATGTTATTTTGACATCCTTTAAACTGGCATCGGAGATATTTATTCCAACATGAACTGCTGCAATTTGTGCCTGTTAATGTGAAATGATTTCAAATCTCATTTCACGGCTCGTTTTGTAGGAGGAATAAAATGAACATATGTGCATGTATGACAAGTTTTCACTGGGGGGTGGGGGGGGGGGGGGGTCATTTCATTTGTTACTTTTTAATGTCAGATAAGATTTGTTCTTTGCCAGAATATGAGTATATGGAGATTTCGCAAAAGTAACCGAAATTTAAGACTCCCAGTCCTTGTTTTTACAACTGTTTTCCAATGTTATATCCAACTGTGGCCTTTTGTTTGTTTTCCTGTTCTTGTTGTGTAATTGCTTTGATTTGTCTATATTTTATATGTAAATCTCAATCATTTGCACGGCTGTATGATTTCGTTTCGGAGAGGTTTCATTCCAGAAACGTAGCTTCTCCTATTGACCATTTGTCATTTTTTAAGAAGATACACAAAGTTGTTGTTACAAATAAAAATTTTCATCATACTATGCAAACTTAGATAAGATAAATCTTTTTGACAAAAGAATGGTTTGCATAGATTCTACATACATATATTTGTATTTCAATATTCTATCACGTTCAGAAATTAACAGATAAACTCAAGAAATTAATGGACACAGCTAAATCAAATAAATCTGAATAGCACAGTTTGGTGCAATACGGGCTATTTACATATATTATATTCAAATAGGAAAAGCAATTAAGTCAATGCCAATGAAGATGAAACTTGAGGTTTTTTATTCTATATTTAATCTTAACATATCGAAATAGTATTATTTTACAAAAGCCAAACATAGAAGGGATAAAATGTACCAGGTACTCAGTTCGGTAACTCCTACTTCGTCTTCGGTATTAATGTGCGTACATGAAACTTAATGTCATTACAACACACATATTATACGCTGCTGGGGATAAGGAAACTAGATTTGGTCAATGATTTTCCTAATGATTAACCATATCAAACATTGTTACAAAATCCGTACTGCGCAAAAAATCTCACAATTAAAGTCATTCAGCTTTTCCTATTGAAAAAAT
Source organism: Mercenaria mercenaria (assembly GCF_021730395.1). Lineage (NCBI taxonomy): Eukaryota > Metazoa > Mollusca > Bivalvia > Venerida > Veneridae > Mercenaria > Mercenaria mercenaria. The sequence continues at coordinate 17,973,602 of NC_069366.1, read as the reverse complement.
AGAGCGCCCTTTCTTCGGTCCAATTTTCAATTTCTAAGCTTTCCCTATTGAAAAATAGAGCGCCCATTCTTCGGTCCAATTTGTTATTTTGTATAAATTATCACACGTATTAACCTTTAGCATGCTGGTTGCATGTAGCTTTGCCTTTGCGACCAGTGTAGTCCAAGATCAACCTGCACACGTGTGCACGCTAATCATGGTCTGAACTGTTCGCTATTCAGTCAGTAAATTTTCAGTGAACATCCCTTTGAATAGCAAGTGATACTACCCGAATTGAATGATGGACCAGTCCATTTTAGAAATTTAGCAGGGTAAACTTTAAAGGGTTTAATACTAGAAATACTCATTTCCCATCCCCCTCCCCCCTCGGAAAAAAATAATAAAAAATAGATAAATAGATCTAATACTGAAAAATCAACGACTTAACATTTCACTAACAGATTCAATGTAATTTATTGGTCTAAATAGAAATACATTGTAGTTACTTTTCTACACCGTAAGTGTTGTCCAAATTTGATGACAAAAACAACCCCTAGTAATTCTTCCATCAACAATTTGGAAATATCTTTTCAGTCATCAGTGTAAGGTACGTTTATGCAATCACAGCGCGGTGATGCGATTTGTATAGAATTGATAAAACATTAAACCCATGTTTACGCAAAAAATAAGCTGTACACCGAAGACCAAAGGACGCCAGTCAAAATACAGCAATTACGAGTTACCAGATTAATATCCGGCGTTACTGCCGCGATTCGAAATAGTTACATAATCAAAGTTATTCTTATTTTCTTTATCTCATTCAGTTCTTTGCATGAGAGAAATTTTGACGGATGCAAAAATTGATTGGTGCTATTCATTAATTGTTTTAGTTAAAAAGTTTAATCATACCCAATTAAGCGTGTTTAAAAGGAAAAACTAAAGGGTACGTGGTGAAACGCTGTGCAAATGGACGAGGGATGCTGCCATGCACAGCATGTGATCAGCAATATTTGATTAAAAATTTCTTGAAAAGCAGCGTGGACTTTCTGTCGTTATAAAGCGTTTAATAATTAAGTATTCATTGAAAATGCCAGTGACGTCTGGATAATGACGCTTTGAATTACTGTAACATCGTACTTTGTTTCGGTCAACTGTAAACTAATCTAAAACATAATTGATGCAATGATATTTTGAAAGCGTTGAACGAAAGCAAAAATTCTGTTTGACTAAGAACGCTCATGAGAGGTTATGGATTATGCAACATCCACCCATGTTACACTACACCCTAAACAATAGCTTCAGTTAAACTCTAAACATATCTCTTTTAACAAAAAGACAAAAAAAGTATATAACAATCAATTTCAGATCACAGTCAACATTAGTTACGTACCTTTGCACTCATGGGTTCTCGGAGAAAAGCTGTAGCCCGGTTTACACTGACAAATCTCTGTCCGACATTCGGAATGTACTGTCAAACAGTCGTCATTTACCCCACAAGAATCACCTATGTATTGTTCACCTGTAAATTTAAAATGTTTATTTTAGAAGCTAATACTTAATTTCAATTCCATCAAGCTCATTACGAGATTAATCTTGGTTTTCTTATATCTATAATATTAATCCTTACGCCATCCCTTCAAAGTAACGGTATTATCCCTGCACGGTAACACAATTTTGAAGTCTATCCATGATCTAAATACTGCAAAATTCTCCCCTTGGTATGCTTTTGAAAAACTGAAAAATTGCAGAACCAAGGAAACTTCTAGTAGCAGCAAGGGTAATGGGAAAAGTTATAGGGCCTTAGGTCAGGAGATTTAGGTGGGTAAGTACATACTTTAGGTAACTATCTAGATCGAATATTTTGACAGCTGTAATACACTCACTTATCATTAATCTCTTTGCAAGACATTTTGTACAACGGGACCATTAAAACTGAAGAAAACGGCACACAAAACCTTCTGGACCGTTCTGTCCTTTGACAATGACCGGCCTTGCCTGACTTTTGCTCAGTCATTGTTTGTTAACAATTGGGGAACCATCTAGCAAACATCTTCTTTAATTTCAAACGGTCCCTTCTTAAATGCCTATTGTGTACATTTATAGTATATGTATAATCTCCTACCATACCCCTAAAGGCAGCAATGTTTTATTTGTCGTTGCAACCTCGGGTATATAGACATGGACGATACTGTCTTGAAGGTTATTTTGACACTCGTAAATTTTTAGCCCAACGAAACAGGTCTACGATAGACATGACACAGTTAAGAAAATATCTCTTTTGGAGACACATTCAAAGTAAACTAAGCTTTCATGAAAGCTCTGAGTTTTATTTTGTATAGCATCGAAATGCAGCCACTGTATATGAATGTACATAGTTAACCAATGGATAATTTTGTCAACTGTAACTGGATTAAAACGATATTTTACATGTATATTGAGAGAACATCCATGATTAATTAGATTCACATGAAACTCCCATGCTGTCACATGGTAATGCAGAGCGGAGAAACCATAACTCTACTTCGTTTCAGTGTATCTTCTTTCTTGTTCGTATCTTTTTGAATACTCTAATACAGTTAAATGAAATATTTTGCAAAGCTTGTCATAATGATAAGTGGCAGTAGGATCGAATCCCTTTTTGAACTCTCTTGATAATCGCTCTGTGAATACTGTAGGATATTAAAGAACCATGACATAATGATAATGACTACAATGACAAGAAAACCGTCACTCTGTTTTGAATGATAGCCGAATGATCGTGTGTACTCTTTCTTTTTCTTTTTTTTGTCCAGACAATAACCCCACGCTTTTAAGAAATGAAATGAAATGTGTTGGAGTTGAGCGTCAGGTTCATTCAACGCAAAGCTCAACGTCGTATTGACAATGCATTGCTGAAAAAAAATGTAAGCATTTGCGACAGTTACATTATGTTAACTGTATGACCACCTCAAATGTTCTTCAGTAGATATGGCAAGGACTGGTGTCAATATAAAAACTGGCAATAGCGCTCTAGCCAATGATGACATTTTATTCTTGGGTAAAAAAATATTAATGTAGGTTAGTCACAGTATTTTGACCAATGTCATAGTTATATATTTTACTTCTATTTTACGGAGTAAATATCATTACTATCGAGGTATAACCATGACATTGGTCAAAATACTGTGACTAACCTACATTAATTTTTTTTTACCCGAGAATGAAATGTCATCATTGGCTAGAGAGCTATTATCAATTTTATATTGACACCAGTGACGCTGTACGTAAACAGATTTTGTATTGTCTTGGCAAGGAAAATGCAAGACATAATATTGTCAGGTAAAGTATACAGGTAGGAAAGAAAGAAACGATAAAAGTTTTGCCGGATACAAAAAAAAGACTTCTTAATACGCTATAAAGCAATGTAATGTATATGAAAATCATTATTGCCCCATGTGATTCTGGGACGATCTGTATATGAAAAGAATTGGAACCACTGCCTTACCCTTGCATGATCGTACGAGGCGACTAATAGGGTCTTAACACTTGGTTTTGCAGTAACTCTGTAATCCCAGCAGGTTTGCAAATTTTGATTCCATACCTCATGTTTTTATTTCGATGTAAATGAGATGTGGAACCAAAAATTTTAGTCCTGTTTGGCGCCATATAACCTAGACTGTGTTGGTGCGCCGTAAAACCCAAACAAATAAATAAATTGAGGTAAACAAGGGAAAGAAAAATAATACTTGCAGAACTATAAAATCAGGGCAGAAAAATAATCTTGACAAGTTGTTTGATCCATCATATCAATGACAGGATTTTTCTCGTGTTGTTACTATATTTTGCAAGATCCAATTCTCATTAAGGACACTTTTAAGACATTTTAAAAATATTTTTACGACCAAATATAGACTTTGTCTGTTCAAAAGTCTTGGCTTTTGAGATATTAAAACAAAATTTCTTTTTTTTTTATTTCACATTTTACTATGGTGTCCCGTTAGAGCCATCGCCGTATACTGTGAGCTCGCAACAACGAAACAACGATACTGCGATGGTGAAAATTAAGTCAAAATAACGAACCTATGAAAGTCGAAACCGCAATGATAAAAACACGAAACTACGATGACGAAAAGTCGGAACAATGAAATTACGTTGGTGAAATGTAGATACTAAATACTTCATCTTTTCGTAATCGTGGTTTCTTTGTTTCGACTTTTCAACATCGTGGTTCTGTTGTTTTAAATTTTCAAGATTTATCATGTCAGTTTTATGAAAAGCATCAGTATATAATTTCAAAACGTAGCTGACATTTGCAGTAGATCCTCGCAGTCAATTTAAAAGTAATGAAGATATTTTTGAAAATTTAAAAATATTCCTGTCATCATTTTACTGCTTTAGACTTCTTTAGAATGAAGTTAGATATAGAATTGTTTAATATCTTATTGAATATTCACAATTTAAACATGTTTACGGAAACGGGAGATCAAATGCCTAATAAAGAAGTGTATTGATATACCATCAACGTAAATAGATATTAACTGATTAAAAGAAGCACTATGTTATTTTAATTTTTGGAAATTTAAAAAGAACATCCAAGTAGTATACGGAGTGTGTTAGACATGCACATTTTGTCAAATACGTCGCTTTTCACGTTATTTTAGGAAGTAGTTTAAAAAAAGAAAATCTGCGTTTTTTTTTGTAAATATAAAGAAGTAAATGTTATCCGTTTAAAAAAACTAAATATGCCACAGCAGAAAAAATATTCCAGTCGTAGAAAAAATATCAGTAATCATTTTTTAATAGTTATTATTTAAGAAAATGTTCCAAAATATGTAGGTCATATACAAATTTAGCGAACCTTGTTATTCGGCATATGTTTAGGCAATTATATTGTGAATGACAAAAAAAAAAAAAAAAAAAAAAATAAAAACCATCATATATATGTCTACACTCTTTACGACCTCATCCAATTTTTAAAAGTCACAAAAATACATGAATGACTTGAATTATTTAACTAAACCTTTATTCAAACACGATGCGATTTATTATCCTGTAAAAAAGAAGACTAAAAGTGAGCGTTAGTATGCAACACAATCACTGTTATTGCATCATATACGTATATGTATGTAAACCTATTCTATCACGGCCCGATTCCTTTTCCTATAAATTCTAACATGTCCCGATTCATTTTCCTAATAAACCTAATAAACAAAGAAGACCGAAAAGTGTGTGTTTTTATACAATTCATTTTTCATACGTCACAATTATTACATCTACATCATGTAGCGTTTAACGACAAAGCGGTTCGCTTGAAAAGAAACCATCGGGAAACAGGCTAATATATAATGGATGTCGTCAAGGATGCACATAGATTGTATTTTGAAATCCTTCGTAACGTGTTTGAATCGAAATGATATATCTCATTTAGTGATTTGGTCTTGAATAAAATAATCGTTTGCCATTGGTTATGCCAAAATCTAATACCATGATGTATGGCAATCGCAGCTTTTCGTGCACTGCTCCAAAGCTTTGGAACTCTCTTCCTGTCAAAATCAGGGAAGCTGACACGCTAGCTGCTTTCAAAAGCCTGCTCAAAACCCACTTTTTTGTACAATATTTTGTTAACTGACCGATACATTTATTTTTTTTTATCTTGTTTTTTTTTAAATTATACTTGTTTTCATTCATGATTTTTGTTAATGTGGAATGCATTATCTTTGTATACGTATTTGTTTGTATTTTTGCAATTTATTCTGTAAAGCACTTTTGAACGTGTACAAGTGCATGAAAAGAGTGCTATATAAATGTGGTATAATAATAATAATAATAATTTAGATGCGTCCTCGTGATATAATTCCTTCGCATCTGAACTCCAAACAATGATTTTTTAACGACAATTCTCAAAATAATATTTAAACAATTATTTTTTCTGACGCCACAATTATTACATCAAAGCGATAAACAGCAAAGCGGCGCTCTGGAAAAAAAGAAAAGAGGCAAATACATGTATTTGATGGATGTCGTCAATACATTTAAAATCCTTGGTGACTTATTCAAAAGAAATGATATATCTCATTTAGTGATTTGCTCTCGAATAAAATCATTGTTTGTCGTTAAGATGCGTATTACATAATGTAATCTATTCATGATATCACGAGGGCGCATCTGAACTCCAAACAATGATTTTATTCAACGACAAATCACAAAATGTGATACGATTTCTTAAACAACAACAACAAAAATTGATGTTGTCAAAGCTGTAGATAGTTATAAAATGTTAGAATCGAAATAAATATTTTATGCTTTTTATTTTCTCTCAATGACTAAAATCGCTGTTTGTCCTTCAGATTTGTATCATTATAATCGTTTTAGCGCAGTCCGTATTCTATGGATTATTTCGTATTAAAACCCTAATCAATGATTTTTTTAGCAAATAACGCCATTGTTTTGTTTTCGTTTTCTCTATTTATTCATAAAAGTCAATTACTTTATGTAATGGGCAATTCTTTCTTTAATAGATATTTCTTTCAAACTATTTCAAAAGTACATAAACATTTTACTGAAATGAGACTAATCTTTTCATTATATTGTGATAGGTTACAGAAGTGGCACAAACATAACATTGTGCTTCAACACAAAGCTATCTTTAGATTTTAAACTTTGATTCCATTATATATTTTGTCCATATATTTATTCAAAACATAGCTCTACCATGCATTTCTTCAATACCATTGTTATTCCATTTGGTTTATGTCCATTCTAATAGTGTACACTCTGTTTCGACCAGTTTAATTTAGATAAAATCAACTTACCATGCGGAAGAACATAGTACCGGTAGTTTTCTACATCTGAGGTCGTTAACGGTTCGCCAAAAGTTATCGAATGACCTTGACAATGTCCAGTAATTTTGTTGTAAAATATGCTTGCGCATTTCTCATCCCGTGCGCATTCCCCAACACATACTGGTGTTCCACTTTTGTGAAGTTGCCATAACATTCTGACATCCTGAGGTTTATTTTCCAGGTTGGTGCGTCTTTTCACTTTTCCAAACGTGATCTCGGAAGATATTTGAAAGATACACACAAAGATTGTTGTCAGCACTACAGTAACTGAAAACATACACGAGGAGCTGTGGCGATCCATGTGGTGTCCGAACCTTTCAAATCATAAATATTTAACTTACTGTATCATGAACATATCTCAGCTCATCAAAATTTGGACCTTAAAAACAAATTTGTATTGGCCAGAATTTGTTTCGCGTGGATAAGTATAAAATGCGCAAATTTGTTTCAAGAATGAATAGAGAACAATAATGTTGTGAATCGTCAATCTAAAATTCCATTTTAAACCATGAAATAAATCACATTCAATGAATTGCAAATACAGCTTGCTTTAAGTGAATAAGTTCGTTCAAAATGTGCCCTTTAAGGTACGTAAAAGAATCGCAAATGAAATTAAACGAGTTTAAATAAAAAATGACAAACTCAGTATTTAATATTGTGATATTCTGTCTAAGAATATAAAACTATTAACCATTTCGTGAATTACATTTTGTAATTTTCACTTTTCAAAAAAAAAAAAGATGATATTATTCCAATTTGATTAAAAAATTTGACATTTCAATACCAGGATAATCCCTAAAAACAGCTAGCAAAAATAATTCACATCCGAAGCATCTACTGGTAAAAAGCCCTATATAAACTACCGGTCTCATATATCCATGTTTTCATGTTATTTTAAGACTCCAATCTATAAATTAAAGTAATTTGGTTAAGAAAAATCCGTTTTAATATCAATTAACTTAATTTTCTTTCCTTTAGATTGTGGCGGCTGACAACTCGTCGATACAAAATTGCTTGACTGACACTTAAACACCATAACTCGGAACAATCAGGATGTATTTCCCATTAAACACCGAGGTATAATTACAGAATCAATTGTTGGTTACAGTGAACATATCCTCTCTAGCAAGTTCTGACAAAATATCACAATCAGGGTGACTTAATCAAAGACTCACTGCGCCATTAATGAGGACAATTATTTCAGCCACTCCGAATGTATTTAATTTATTCGGGTATTTCATCGCAGTCGGTTCGTTTCTACGCATGTTTTATTCTTCCAGAGTGTTACATAATGCAAAAATAAGTGTTGTTTCGACAAAAACAAAAACAATTATGTAATAGGAAGAGCTCAGACTCCCAAAAGAAACCCTCTACTACAATACTGTATATGTATGGATGTGTATATGTTACACAAGAAGAATATAAAAAGAAAGGAAACCAGTGGGGCACCGCGTGGCAAAGCAATATTTAAACTGGTTAATGGTACACCAAACCTCACTGTCAACCTCTTCTATGTTAAAAAGTTACAGGGATAGTGTCAATAAACGTAATCCCCGCCAGGTGGATAGGTAAAACTCAGATATTATTATGTTAACATATATAATCAATTTCAATAAACGTTTATCAAAACAATCATGGGATATCCTAGTATAGACATAAGATATTGATGCTGATGCTGGAAAAAAAATAGGGAATGCCATGTTCCAAAAACGCAGCCTCCTCAAAACGAAACTCACAGCACACATATGTGCACACTACCAACATACACACGCACGCACATACACACACTCACATACAAAGCAAAACGAACAAATAAATCAACACAGTGGGGCACCGCCTTGGAACAGTCAGTGGCAAAAGCACCACTGGGGAGCTTTAACCTTTAACCTCCTGGCGGCAAGTGATTTTGCCTTTGCAATCAGTGCATACCAAGATCAGCCTGCACATAGCTGATCATGGTCTGCACTGTTTGCTATTCAGTCAGTAATTTTTCAGTGAACACCCCTTTGAATAATAAGTGGTACTGCCCAAATTGAATGATGGACCAGTCAATTTTAGAAATTTAGCAGGCTAAAGGTTAATCGGTTAATGGTGCGCACCCAACCGCACTGTTCTAAAGTCACGGGGCAGTGTAAATAAAAGTAATCCCTAACAGGTGAATCTCTAACACACGCAATGGAAACAAAAGGCAAGGCACGTGAAATATATAAAATGCTCCCGTATAATTATAAAAAAGCAAACATTAAGATCCAAAAACGCATGTACTTGATGCCTTTGCAGAAGACAGAGCATCAAGAGAAACATCATTAAGGGCCCGACGAAACAGGCCAGAATACAAAAATCAAAAAAGTTCAGTCCTGGTGGGATTTAAAAACTGCTCATCACAGAGTCTTCCCCCCTCTTCCGTCAGACACAATCAAAAAGGGAAGCGTAGCATCCAACTGTTAACGGGTTGAAACATTCGTTGAGTCGTAACCTCTTTTAATAAAACGCCATGAGAAAACCAACATAGTGCGTTCGCGAGTAGCATGGATCCAGACCAGCCTGCGCATCCGCGCAGTCTGGTCAGTATCCATGCTGTTCGCTTTTAAAGCATATTGCAATGAAAGAAACTATCAGCGAACAGCATGGATCCTGACCAGACTGCGCGGATGCGCAGGCTGGTCTGGATCCATGCTGGTCGCAAACGCACTATGTTGGTTTTCTCATGGCGCGGCTCATATATCTCTGTCATGTTCAGAGCAAGAATCTGTACAAAAAACAAGGACAGTGATCAAATAATGAAAACAACGTTCCGAAAATGCAGTCTGCTCAAAAACCAAATCCCTATAGGTATGTATGGTTGTGTATATTTTAAATATACATACACAAATGTACAACATACAGGCAACAATAAGACAAAACAGTATGGTTGCATATTTCTGCCAACCACATATCTACTTATTTGTGTAGACAGTTTTCTCTAAAAATGTCACATATCCAGTTATTATCTGGCAAGTGGCAAACTTGCGTGCTATCCACATAATTATGTTAACAGGACAAAACTGCCTGTTAGTGTCCACTTCTGCCATCCACATCTTCACATAGAGAAATGTTTTTTTTTTTTTTGAAAGTTTCTTGATATCCAGTTAGTAGTCATACCCAAATTGGCGATTAACGGTTAGACTTTTCATCCCCTATACGGAATGAATGAGTGTATATCCATTCCTATTGGTCTGTAGATATGATTTATAACATTCAGAAGGAATGATAAATTTGCATATTATGTTCCTTTATGTATTTTCATTCATTCCGTAATGATAGGGGACAATTACGGGATATTGCCAATCACAACTGACTAACTGAAAAAAATCAAGATACCTAGTTAACGTAAGTGAATACATGTAAGTGGATAGCAATAGCGGACACTAACAAGCAGTTTTGTCCTGTTAATATACTTATCTTGTGCCCTTCGGATATTATATAATATTTCAAACGAAACGTTTGTTTACTGGTTTACAGTAAGTATCGTGTTTTGTTTTAAGTGAGGGTCGAAGGGGAAAATGGTTTGTTTCCTTGTACAAAAAAGTCGTTATTATTTTAATCTTCTTTCCATTATTATTGTTACTGCTGCTGTTTGTGCTTCAGCTACTGCTGCTGCTGCTGCTGCTACTACTACTATTGCTACCACCACAGAGACACAATGTTTATACAAAGTCTAAATACTTTCAAGAGTAATATTTAACTGCGTAAAACAAGCAACTGGGCAACGATTCCGCTAAGACAGAATTTTTGTCAGCCTATGAGTACCGCTATATTGACTGTCTGTCTATGTAAAGTAGAACTTGCTCTTTGAGCTTATTTCACTAAGTAGCACTAATTTCTGTCTTGGAAAATAATTAATGCACTCATTTTTGTAGGTAACCATGCACAATGGCGACTTCACGAAACGGTGCGATGCATTCAAGTCCATACAGCATTCTTGTGTACAAATAAACAAAGCAAGCTGTGATATCTCAACGAATCTGGAAAAATTCTGGCGAAGCTGATCAACTCATGTTTAATCGACTGTACCTATGGATTGAATTACAAACCAGTCACAATCACTCTGTTTTATCTCTTTCGCTACTTTGAACATCCAGAATGATTGTCTAACTTGGTGTCAACGAGATCATATAGAATAGTGTTTTAATCTCGCGCCACATTATATAATCATGTGCATCCATTGTGGATTAGAACTATACACGATATTCTTTGAATAGCTGCCGGTGTTTTCCATATAAGTGTCCTATCCGTACCTCGTTATATTGCAAAAAGTCTGATCAACTGATGCTTAATCGACTGTATTAAACTACGGATCGAACAACATTCCATTTGCGATCATTCCGTTCATCTATGTGCAAGCCTAAATCATATCAACAATGTGGTTCCGAATTCTATTGTATGTATCTCTTGTAGATTAGAATTATATATATATATATGAAATTCTTTTTCATGCGAGTGTCCTGCCTGCAACACATTCTGTTATAACTCTGAGACTTTCAGTAATTAACATACATTCTGACAAAATTCTTCTATTAGAAAGCATATATAGAATAGAAAAGTGAAAGTCCGCAGGTCGCCAAACATGACAAAAGTGATAATGTTGCAGGCTCGATTCAGGGATGGTAGTGGAAATGCATTCTACCATCCATGCCCTCTAGCCACGGGATGGGCAGAACTCAAAACTTAAACATTTTACCAGAATCAAAAACAATTTACAGGCATCCGCAGATATACTAATACGGCGGTGTACATGGAATCTTCAATGATACCCCAGCGCAATACCATGAAAAGCGGCGTTTGATTCCCAATTAAAAATATGCTAGCCTTAAACGAGAAAATACTGCGCAGGACAAAACAAACTGCAATTTAGAGAAGGGACCTTAGGTTATGGACCCTGCATATCAATGTAACTGCCAAAAGGCAAAATTAAAAAGGAGGCACCATATCCAAGAGGTGATTGAAGCTATAAAGGGTAAGTATTGGATTGTGAACCGGCTGTCCTAAGAAACTTCACTCATTTTATCGTTTTGTAGATTTAAACGGTTTGCTTAGAAAATCTGGGAGCATCAGCATGTACAAATGCTACCAGAGGAAACTTTAAGTCACTGGGACATTTGATTACAAAACTCCAGTAGATATTAATTTGGCTAAAGACCAAATAGTCGTGATTTTTCTTTTCCTCTTGAACATTGTCACGTTATAATATTTCTGTGGTTTGCGCTGATGAACATCTTATTTTACAGAAATGTGCATAGCTACAAGAGATATGTCCTATAAACAAAACTTAGGGTCCATATACAGACTATGTATATAAAGAAAAGTGCATTCAAAATTGTTTGAGACACCACCGCATGCATTAAGAGACTACGTTTTCAGTCCCCATTTGTGTTGTTTAAGAACAAATTATTTTATATTAAGGTACATAAATTTTCGTAATGCTTCCCATGCCCCTTATCGGCTAACTTACAGTGGTGCACAAACTTGAAAATTGTTCCTACGCATTTTATTGGCTACCGTACAATGGTACATTAAGTTGCATGCTCTTTGCATGTGAACGTACCGCGGTACATAAAGCTGCATTCAGTTCTCGTACTTTTTAATGGCTAGCTTGCAGCGGTACATAAATTTGCAAGAAGTTCCACATGGTTATCGAGTAAGTCATTTTATTGGCTTATGTACAGCGCATCCAATAAAGAGTTGCATTCTTTATTGGATAACGTACAGTGGTATACATAATGGTGCAAGATTTCTCACGTTGTTTATTGGCTAATATAGAGCGGTACATAAAGTGACAAGATGCCCCCCACCCCTTGCACTTTATCGGGTAATGTGCCAAATGTTCCCCTATGCTCTTTATTCGCTAACGTACAGCGGTAGATCAAGTTGCCAAATGCTCCCCCTGTGCTCTTTATTCGCAAACTTACAGCGGTATATAAAGTTGCTAAATATCCATCCAAGCTCTTTATTCGCTAACGTACAGCAGCATATAAAATTGCCAAATGTTTCCTCTTTATTGGCTAAACTATAGCGGCTTATAAAACTGCAAAATGTTACCCATATGGTTAACTGGCTAACGTACAGGAGTACACAAAGCTGGAAAATGTTCCCCGTGTTATTTATTTGCAGACGTACAGCGGTACATAAGATTGTAAAATGTTAGCCAATGTACAGTGGTACATGATATTGCAAAATGTTGGGCTTTATCGGCTAACGTGCAATGGCACATAAAATTTAAAGTTTTGCCCATGCACTGTTGTTGTTTTTTTGGCGAAGGTACAGCGGTGCATAAAGTTGCAAAATGTTCCTTAATTTTATGTGATTTAATGATTATGTACAGTGATTTAAATTTTCAAAATGGCCCCAATCATTTTACTGTCTAACGTACAATGGTATACATATAGTTGCAAAATGATCTCCATGCTCTTTACTGACATAAGTACAGTGGCAACAAGTTTCAAAATGTCCCCTATGCTTTCTACTGGCTTTACGTACAGTGTTCACATGAAGTTGTAAATGTTCCCCATGATCTGTATTTGCTAACATGGAGCGATACATAATGATGCGCAATAATACACGTGCCTAATTAGTTCACGTGCTATAATAAATAACATTGCAAGATATGTCCTTTGCGCTTTATTGGTTTACATTTAGCGGTACATAAAAGTGCTAAATGTTCCCAATGGTCTTTTTTTTTACTTTATAGCTAACGTGCATTACATGCACAGTATGTATTGTACTTAAACTTTTGTTAATCAGATCGCCATATTGCAAACACTTTTATGCTACTTAATTATTTCCCTTTTGGAACCCAAATTTTCTTATTGGACGGTTTCACTACAATACCATGACTGCAATGTTAAATAGAAAGAACCTAGCTGTTGGTAAGGAACTGTGGTCACTATATGTTTGGTAACATTACTTATTTAGGCCCAATGCCAAGGATCCTATACAAACTTCGACATGAGTCATCCATAGCAGGTCGGCATTAAATCTCCAGCATTGAGTGTACGCAGGCATTGAATGTACACTATCAAACCTATGTTAAACCTAACCCTAACCTTTAGTTAGTATATAGTACACTCAATACGTGCGTACATCTAATAGGGGCGGCAAAACTTCAAACAGATGATATATCACAGATATACATTATTAACACTTTTAAATTATTCATGATGCCTAAACTTATGACATCCATAGCAAAAATCGCAAATACTTCATTGTTAAGATGATAACTCTATCAAAATGTTTTATTACTATAAAAATGTACTTTCGTTCAGGCTTGAATCTAGGTCTTGCAAGCGTCCGTAAGATTCTGATAGTCAGATCAATTCAGAAACGATGCTTCTTTGTTTTGCTTTTTTACGTTTTCTTATGCATGCTTTCATTTTTATTTTTTTACAGAAAGGATTATGCTTATAAGACCACACCTACACTTAGCAAATCTATTTTTCCTGCTTTCGGTGCACGTTTTATTTATTTATTTATTTGAGTTATATTTCCTTGAATGGTATATTTGTCAGTGCTACATTACCCTGTGATGAACTGTAGAAATACAGAAAAAAAATGTCTTATTCCCCAAATTACCACGCCATATGCAATAACAGGAATTACATATGATTAGGTGTCCGTCCGTCATCAACCTGTAGGTTTCATTAACGCTACTTATCTGCTGGGTCACTCAGTCCGTGACAGGCCGCAGCCTGATTAAAGGAATGTAACGTCAGCGCGCCGAGATGTGAATATCTGTCTAAAACGGTTTCGGACAGCCACAGAAAGGGCGAGATCTGTTCCAGGACGCCGAAATCCGACAAGATTTTATCGTTCGCTGACGATTAACGGTTGTAGGTATTCGATGCCTTCGACCCAACCGCGGATCTCGACTTCTGCAACGTCACAGAGTCGTCAGGACTCGATGGGCAGCTGGGCATTGAATAATTATGTTGGACAATATGCTATGTTTTCCGATGAAAAGAAAATCTTGACTGACTCGAGTGTTTGGCGACGACGCGAGTATCGCATCCACGGGTAAAGATTCAACGACAACTGTGTGGTGGAGGAGGAACGATTACGGCTAACATTGGCGATGATATGGGCAGTATTCACAACCAACAAGACAGATACTATTTTCCTGTATGGATGACGAAGAGCTGGGATGTAGCTTAAGGATCACATCAATAGCTAGTGTTGCAACCTGCCGTGTTGCCATTTGTTCAGTAACATCTGCAGACGATCTTCATCAAATCGCGAGTATACTCAAATCGCCAGTATACTCTTCCAGAGTGAGGCGATTACTGAAGGTGATGATGAGGATAACGTTAGACCACAAGTGGCTCGAGTGTCAGTCAACTTCCTGCATCAGAATGAAGTTCAGCTGCTGAACAATTGGTCAGCAATGTCGCCAGATTTGAATTCTATTCAACACTTTTGAGACCAGGCGTTTGCGACGGATTTGATCTCACAATCTCCATAACATGCATGCTACACTGCAAGCGGAATTTCGTCAGACACCGCCCAACCCCTCACAGGCCTACACCAGGATGAATAGTGAGGTCTATGAGGCAAAGGTGCGTAGAGATAAGGAAAGCTTAGATCAGACATTGTCGTTTCTAAAGATTTTTGTGATTTAGTTCAAACATTATTTATTGATATATCATGTACATAAATTACATACAAACAATCAAATCTACAATCAAAATGATGTAGGGGAAGGATCTGAAAACAAGATTACATTGAAATCTTATAATAGTAGTATAATTAAATTTCCTTTTTGTGATTTGTAATGTGAAAGACAACTAAACAACTCCATGTACCTAAGATTTTTGTTGTTGAAAGATACTGTTTTTCAGATAGATCTATGTCGGATTAACTCTGTGGACTCGATGTAGGTATGAACAATAGATGAACAGTTGATATAATGATGTTGTGATGTTTCATTTGTGAAGTTTGTATTATAGGCCCTATAATGTAAATATGACAAGTTTTTATAATGGAATCTTTCTTGTTACTTTTTCATAAAAAAAGATCATAGAGAAACAGGCGTGTATTTCATCATGGCAGTTTGGTAATATTCCTTCTCTGGAAGTCTTTATCGTGAACAGTTTTTAGTACTAGACTAACTTGAAACTGGAACAACTGTTCTTGCATATCGGACTGGCGTTTCCGGTTATTTTACCCATGCCGGCAAAACCCATCTGGCACCCCTCCCCCCCACGCCAGATGACTCCCGTGCTGTTAATGACAACTACTGGTTCATACACTAATAATATATTGTTTATGTAAAATACGAAAAAAAGCAGGTACCTTGATAGTTTCTCTCCGTTCCTTATAGTATATTTCTCGATTCAAAATACGTTAGTTTACCATAAAAACATAACGTTACGCTACAAACGACAAAACTAAAGTGGAAGTTTGTTATTGTGCGTAACGCAAAACATCATGACGTCACTTCTGTTTACGGACGTTAATTTCCCGCGCTTTGTGTTCATTTTCCAAAGAGTGCTAAAAAGAAACTATTTCTACCTTTTGTAAAATACGGTATGCAAAAAAAAGTCTGCCAGAATAAAATGCTAACATGTATACGATATGAAAGAAAAAATATCAGTCATGTGTTTACGAATCGGATGGAAATATCCGTCCCTCGGCCACCTGCGCATGGGCGGTAATTCGGCAAGCCTCATTACCGCCCAATGCGCAGGTTCCCTCGGGACTGATATTTCTATCCGATTCGTAAACACATGACAGATATTATTAATACGGGGACTGGAATGCGGCATTTATCTTATCTTATGCTGTCGTCCGATCGAAGCGTATGCCGTAGGTTATTCTGCTATTATGCACCTGTCAATATTTTGCCCGCCCGGGGGAGCGGCGGGCATACACGGGACTTTAGACAGAAGGCCATTCCCGACAGGCGGGAATTAGACAAACATTTGATGTACCAACCAGGCTCTAGGGTGGGATTTAGACAAAAAAGGTTGTCTCTAGGGTGGGGATTTAGACAACAAATATTTTGAAATGTCAAATTCCCCTGGGTCAGCCCGGCGCCCCCATGGGCGGGCAAAATATTGACAGGTGCATTACTCAAACACTTACGCTTTACAGTTTAACTCGTCCTTTCAGTGAAAATCTGGAAAAGCATTTGTTGAATTTTTTGTTGAAAACAAAAGTTCTGCCATGAAATTATTGCCTGCATCTGTTTTTAAATGGAAAATATCTACATTAATGTTACTTTTCGCCCTGTGAAATGGCTAAATCTAGGCTTGTCTTACCCAGAAAGAAAGATGTCGTTTTTTACATGATATTTGCCTTGTTGATTCAGAGTATTTAGAACAATAAAATTAGGACATATTTTAATGAAAATAGCAAGTCGAAACTGTAAACTGTTGCCTGAAAATATTTGTTTATGATATTGCTTTGTTCTTCACCATTTAAATGCATGTTAAACCTAGATGATTTTCTGCAGTTTTAAAATTATACTAAAAGTTCGGAATTAATTGAAACATTTATCAAACTAATAAATTATAAATATTTGCTCAACAAGATTTAAGAAAAGTTGTTTAGCTTTCTGTTATTAAAATTAGCTTTCTATTCCATTTTATTTATTCAAATCCAACAAAAATCGGTCCTTTGATAAAGGCTTGAAGTTACGTGGTAGAATATTTCTTCAGGGAAGTGAGCTCGAGTTAATTCATGATAATTAAGTATATCACCAAATGCAGTCGCATGCTGTTTTTCTCTCAGAATCCCTTTAGATCAATCTCTGATCAATAATTATAGCCAATTAACATGTGACTGGTAAACCCTTTGAACAAAAAGTGTTATAGCTCCATGATTAACATGAGGTAATATGCTAATCACACGCTAATCGATAGTGGCGAAAACAAAATATCGATCGCTAACGACGGGTCGATATTTATAGGTATGGACGACAGCATAATATAGACTTCTCCGAGCTCCTTGGTGCGTGCACGTCGCGGAGAGGGCACATATGGCGCTAACTGGGTCAGCGCCCTAACTAGGTCAACGCTTGATCTAGTTAGCGCCACATGACGAAAACCAAGGAGTTTGGCCTTTAAAAGGGAACATTTATCGGTTGAGCTCCATCTAGTCTGCTTGCCATCGTGTTGGACCTCTCTTCTACAACCGGGGTGCCGGGTCTGGTTGATCCCGGCCAACTCGATGCCGGATTACCATCTCTGAGGGATCGCTTTCCCGATACTTCAGCTGGTTCATCGACGAGGCTGATGTCGGCTCGGAGCCCCCGACTCGATGCCGGATTACCATCTCTGGGGATGTTTATACTGTTTACTCCAGCTGGTTCATCGACAAGGTGGGACATTGGAACCAGGCTTCCGGATGCGGCACTTCGGACAAGACAGTTGGTGGAGGCGACGTACAACGCGGTGGCGGGGGGCTGGATGAAGGACAGGCGATCAGACCGTTAAAAATGATGCAATAACAATGATGTCAACAACACTTAAGAAGACACATACATACATAATAGATGTCACAGAAACACGACGACACACACAATAGATGATACACAACTACGATGATCCATAACTACGATGAAATATAATTGATGTATACTAATGGGAGTGAAGTAAAGACGATGTATGAAGAGGAGGAGGAGCATAATTGTAGCAACAGTCGCCCATATGGTCTTAACCGGTGGCGACGTTAAATAACCTCAACACACACACATAATACAGATAAATGTATTGATTTATACGGAGTGTCTACTCCCCGTATTAGACCTTCCTGCTTGAAATAATTTAATAAAAGATTATGTTTATAGTTGTATATAACATTATAATTATATATTTTGCTTTTCTTACAGAAGCACAGAATAAATACTACTAATTAAGAATGAACAAAAAAGTCAACATATAAATAGCATTGTTTAACATGGTAGTACTTTAACTTCAAAACATGTACAGTACTCAGTTTTATTCTACAATAAACGTCTTGCTGAAGTTATGGCTGATAGTTGTTAAACTTTATTTTCTGAAAGTTCGCAGAAAAAAAGTTTTTGTATTTGTTCAATAGCTTCTATCTAATGTTTTATTTGGTTTTCTTGATGGGTATTCCAAAGTTGGGCACATAAACTCCAGATTAGGTCTAACTTGTGTTTTGTAATCTGGTTCTTTGACTTTAGGCGGACAATGAGTTATATAACATTCCCAGTTTATATAGTACCTTAGTCATATTAAACACAGTCGGTGTTTTTTTTTATTTTGAGACTTTGGCTTCTTTTCATTTAATTGGGTTTTTTTCATTTGGATTCATCGGATATTTCGCAAGACAAATTGCAAAATGGCGTACTACGGGCAACAGCAACAAGGATATGGTCAACCTGGCGCTCCTCCGCAAGGACAGGCTGATCAGAACTTCCTTTGGGGTGTTTTTCAAAGGTGAGAAATCATGCTTCAATCCTAACGTGATTGACTGAGATAATTAAACCTTTCGGTCAGTATAAATCTGATAGAAACCAAAAATGTACCCAAAAATAAAAAGGAAGTGTCTAGCCGTACGGATCCGTACCTCTAGAATCTGATTCTAGAGGTACGCATCCGTACCTCTAGACAAGCCTGTAAGGGGTTTTCTAGGGGTACGGACCTCCGATTTTCTAGAGATTAAGGGTCATTTACATTTCAAATTTTGTTGAAAATGAAATAACAAATAAGACTTCATCATAATTCACCTTAAACTTAAACCTAAATGGTTTACAGACAACACTGTTCACCCGATTTGTTACATTTTCTTTCAAAACGTAAATAACCGAGGAACACCAAATAAATCATAAGGATTCGAACTGGCAGAAAAAAATACAAAGATTAAACAAAATAATGTTAAATATGTTGGGGGAAGAAACTATTTTTAATGATAATTAACCCTTAGGGTATTTATGTTTTCCACTCATTTGGTAGCCGTTACGAGATACAAGGGACGTTTTCACAAACAGTTTTCTTTACTTAATGTCGGTTAATTGATTATTAAACAATCAGTTCTGTGCCGATTATCATTATATCTTGTTAAATAACAAAATAAATAGGTGCATATTATTATGCTTAATTTATTTTTTTTCTGCAGAATTTCAAATAGAAATCATTTAAGGGTTACATGCACTCACTTATAAGTTATCAACAGTTTATTTTACAACAAACTGATCGGCACGGAACATTTTATTCATTTGGAGTTCCTCGGTTATTTTGGTTTTGAAATAGAAGGTAAACAATCGGGTGAACGCTGGTATCTGTAAACCAGTTAGATCCAAGTTTTAAGTGAACACTAGTTAAGTCTTACTTTTTTATTTCATTTTCAACAAAATTTAAGATATATATATAACCCTAAATCTCTAGAAAAAGGAGGTCCGTACCCCTAGAAAACCCCTAACAGGATTGTCTAGAGGTACGGATCCGTACCTCTAGAATCAGATTCTAGAGGTACGGATCCGTACCCCTAGACACTTCTAAATAAAAAAGTCAAAATGTACCCACAAGAAGTCAAAATGTACCCGCTTGTGAAAGTCAAATTGTACACATGTTAGTTAAGAAGTCAAAATGTACCCATGTTATTTTTTATTAGAAGTCAAAATGTACCCATGTTTTTTTTTTACCTTGTTCATTTCCACCAGGAAGTGGACCTAAATTCTAGTGCGAGAAAAACCAGAAATCGAATGGGGAATATGCACCATATCAGGGCATCGAAAATTCCCCTGTCAACAAAAGGTAAGGTAACATTTTGGGCCATATATGCTAAATTCTGATAAAATAATAGCTACACTTGCATATCTATTAAACAAAATTAGGAAAGAATAAAAAAGTTTAAAGCGGACTTGTGTTATTGATTTTTGAATAACAAATAAATGATGGTACACAACAATTCTATTTAGTAATTAAAGTACGGCACAACTGACTGAGGATCTTAAAAACTTAAAGAAAGTCATCTTGATAATTAAATTAGGTGTCACTCCATTAACAGTTTGAAACTTTTGCAGCAATAACTTTTTCTTGTCAACTTGTTGTCAGGTGTGAAAGTACTCTGCTCAGTTGCTGAATGTGTGAAAATTAATCAATGATTGTATTAAAACTAAGTAAATTTAAGTTTTATAACTCAGTATCATTGAATTAAAACCTTACATTTAAAATCGTATAAATGATTAAATATTACTCGGAATTTATGGGTACATTTGATATTTAAAATTTTTTTAAAGTGGGTACATTTTGACCAAACAATGTGGGTACATTTTGGTCTTTTGGGTACATTTTGACTTTACCATGTGGGTACATTTTGGTTTGGGTATGTTTTGACCATAATCCGATAGAAACCAACATAATTTTTTTCAATGATTCAAAAATTATTATCGAACAATCGCCGTTTATTCATCGGTGATACCAAACGACAACTTATCTCAGAATACCCAAAGACACTGGATAAATCCAGTGACACAAATAAACTGAATGAATGGAGTAATAGCTATGCAGGAAGACCTGGGCTGGCGTTCCCTTGAATATCGCAGACTAGACTGCAGACTCATCATGTTTTACAAAATATACCATAACCTGGTTGCAGTTAACCTCCCACCAAATATCCAAGTCCCTCATAGGTTAACAAGACACATGCACCCTCTGTCTTAGTCCAACAAATTGTACGCAAGTCGCGATATTATGATAATTTTTCAGCGTTTGACACTAACTTTTTTGCCAGGTATCCCGAAGGAATACCTGCTGGGAAATTTAGGAATCCCTGCTGAAAATTAGGAGTCCCTGATAACAAAATGTGGTAAGAATATGAAAAAACTAAAATCTAACAAACACAACTGTTTACAGTACTACATGACAACATTCTATTTTATTTCCACTTTATTTCCATTTTACATCAATGACAACAATAGCTTGTATGACTTTTGCTGTAAAAGAATAATGTCATTTCTGTCCAAGTCCTCTTCCCCCTCATCTTCACTACCATCGCACTCCTCTGCCATTTGTTGTAGTTCGTCTAAATGTATGCCGCCTAGTTCATTCCCCCTTATAACCCCCTTATTTGTAATCATTTTTTTGACATAAAAAAAAATTCCTAAAAGTCTCCTTTTAATAAAAAAAAAATTCAAAAAAAAAAATGTTCCGACCTACCTACCCTAATTTTTTGAGCATGTTACCAGATACAAAGATTTTTTAGGCCTTATTAATGCAACTCCCACATCTACTTTATCTAAAACTAGTACATTTTCTTAAACATTTCATATTTTAGTTGTTTTATTTTGCACATTGCCTAAAAGTGGGTGGGGTTTAGTGTTTGCATGCTTTTATTATCAGCAAATTCTTCTAAATAAGAGCTGCTTTGGCATAGGGCTGGGTACCGCCTTGAAAAAAATACCACGGTATACCACGGTTTTTTCCTAATTACCGCGGTATATACCACGGTATACCACCATATTTATCGTAAGACTTACAGCTATGGTAGTGGTCATAAAAATATTGAAAAACTCTCAGAAATACTTAATTTATTATGAGCAACAAAGAAGACTAGTTACTTGACTAGAATTAAAGAAAAAAATACACTGGAATATTAACTTGACTAATGACTAGTTAGATTAATGACCCTTAGTATTTTTTACTAGCGTGTATTCGTCGGAAGACGCCATATTGTCTCTAGGGAAGCACTGGGTCACATGTATATAGGCCGCGCTTGTTTGAAGTTCGATTCGTGCACCCGTTTGATAAACGAGTAACGTTTATGAAGGCTTCATCAGATCGTTTTCAAACAAAAAATGAAAAATTTCGACAACATTTTCCATACTATTTATTTCTTTTTTAATACGTGCAAATACATACTGGGATAATTTAAACTATCATCATTTAAACAAGAAGTCGGGACTCGCCGAATTTACCAGACTCAAAGTAAAAACAAGTGCGCTCATGACGTCGTCAATCTATACGGAATAATCTGGAGGTTTTCGAAGGTTTTGATTGGGGATCACGCGGTCGATCATACATGTTCGCATGTTCAACTGCACCATTGGGTGGTTATTTTTGGAAACTAATAATAGTAGCATGGGAATTCCAGAGAAATAAATCGGAAAATCATGCATGGTGTCAATTGCTGTTACGGAAGGCTACATAGACAATGTAAATTAAAAATAAACAAAAGTAGGGATAATGTTGATAAAATACCGGTATTCCCCGATGGTACCGCGGTATCGTACCACGGGAAGATGGTACCACGGTTACCGGTATACCGGTAATACCGCGCACCTCTACTTTGGCAACAGTGATCATATTTTTCGTAAATGCAGACGTTTTATTGGCTTTTTATTTTAGTTTGTACTAGAAAAATCTTGTAAGAAATGATAAAAATGTTCGAAAATGTCGGTCTAGAAAACGAGTGACAAATACGAAAAACAAAAGTAACAGTTAAAGTTCTTGAAAAGATAACTGTTTTAACTTTATTTTCTCATCATACCACGTATAATTTCTGCTTATTTAATTTGTTTTGCCCAAACAAAGCCTCGGCAATGATAATAAATTTGCTATAGACCGTAACGGCCGACCGGCTCATGTAATCGTATCGAGCACACAAAATAATGGTACAAACACGATAATCTAAGGCTGCATTGTTTATCAGTTAACTTGTAAACATTGATCAATAAACACCTTTGATAATGACAAGGCATATTGTACTAAATACAAACCGTGAGATAAGCACATGTCATTTGGCGTGTGGCGTGACTGACATCTGTCGGTAGCCAATTTACATACGACGCCTCGTCTACTGCCATATTTCCGCTTGTGCTGGCGAACAATATTGAAATTCACTGGGATTTTGATTGACAGGGGGCAGAACTATCGAACTTGGAACGCATCTAAGTAAATTTCCGCGAGTCAAGCCGACACACATGCCGTAATTTATGCGGGTAAAATACAAGTTTTTCTCGATTTTCGCGGGTCAAAATCCGGGACCTCGGGTCAACTGAACGCCCTGGCTTAGCAAAAGACTGATGTTTGAGAGAACAAGACTGGGGAATTTCATTGTTTAGAATCATATTTTATCTGAAAATCAAGAGTCCCGACGGAACACCGAAATTGTGAACTTTAGGATCTCTTGCGGATTTTTGGTGTCCTCGGGATCCCGGGACACCGTTAGTGTCAAACGCTGTTTTTGCATAAGTCAGTACATGTATCTCTCCTCCACGTACAACATAGAAAGGACCTTTCTGTGGTGAACCAGGGCCCACTCTGCCATTAGCCATTGTAGCCAATGGCTATAAATAAAATGCCACTTTGGCTACAAATTTTGCAATTTTAAACATATTCAGGGTTCTAGCCAGGATTTTATGAAGGCATGTTGCAGAAGGATATTTTTTGACGACCAAAGGGATGGGTGCGGGAGGGGTGTCCCCTCTTTTTGGGGGGTATGGGGGTCACCCCAGAAAATTTTGTGTTACTACAACTCATTTTGGTGCATTCTGGTGCATTTCAGAGTGAAAAACATAGTGGTATTTTCAGTGATTAATAAGCATCATTTACATGCACAACAAGAACAAATAAAGATATTGGGTCATAAAAAATCGTATGGAATTTATTTGCTGAATGACAATTAAAAGTTTGTCAATTTTAAGTTGCTAAAAATGTTCATTTACTATTTATTGTATATAAAACACAATTTTAGCACTGCACACAGATCTATTTGTTTAAAGTTTATGTCTTCTATTCCTGTGGAGTTTATTTGCTGAAAACTTATCCATTTTAAGTTTTGAAAATGTCCACTGTTTGTTGTACATAAAACAACACAATCTGAGACTGTCATCCAGGGAAACGCTGGTTTCCATTTTGTATTAATGCCCGATTTCCTTTGGCCATTCGGCGTGGCTGGGAGGGATTCTGAAATTGTGACCGTGGCCGAGTGGTTAAGGTCGCTGACTTCAAATCACTTGCC
Organism: Mercenaria mercenaria; assembly: GCF_021730395.1. Lineage (NCBI taxonomy): Eukaryota > Metazoa > Mollusca > Bivalvia > Venerida > Veneridae > Mercenaria > Mercenaria mercenaria. The sequence continues at coordinate 17,948,841 of NC_069366.1, read as the reverse complement.
CCTCGTTGATGTGGGTTTGAGCCTCACTCAGGGCGTTGAATTCTTCATGTGAGGAAGCCATCCAGCTGGCTTACGGAAGGTCGGTGGTTCTACCCAAGTGTCCGTTCGTGATGAAATAATGCACGGAGGGTATTTCAAACTTTTCTCTACAAGTTCTTTTTTGAAAATGACGACAGAAAACATTAATTCTTGCATTGTCTTTTCGAAATTCCGCCTGAGAAAACGCTTTTCATACATGTGAAAAACATTAATATTACGGCGATAATTGTTCAAAAGCATTTTACCGTGTTGCACAATTTTTGACTTAATTCCTTCCATTGTCTTTCCTTGATTGCGAAAAATATTCAGATGATTGTTGAATCATCTGTCATTATATCTAATGACATGTATAATCTTAAAACTTGCGAAAACAGTCACTTTCATGTACATATCACAAGATACCGCCTGTCAAAGGATTTAAAGGCGGAGCTATGATGAATACATCACACGTTCCACATAGGAAGCTGTCATTGGTTTATCGGTTATCTTAACTGGCATCGCTTTACCTAAACTATCGGGTAAGCACGTGGAAGCTTTTCGAATACACTATCGGATTAATCGGGATGTTTATTGGGATGATTTTATGACATGTCGCTATGGCAATTAAGGGATGATGGGGGAAATAAGGGATGTCGTATATACAACTCAAAAGTCTGAAGGCATGTCGCACGCGACAGGCGATAATAGCCTGGCGAGAGCCCTGATATTTTTATATGATTTTAATAGCTTTTTCTTTATTTGGCTACAGCTAATTATTGGCCAGGGCGGGCCCTGTGAACCTTCCATGACGATTCAACGCGGCAATTTTTAAATCGCATTTTAACTATTCATAATTTTAACATGTCCAAAACGTTGTGGAATGATACTAATTTCACTTGGGTATTGATTACATTTTACTCGGACTTTATCATAGACTCCCTGTGTAAAATCTCAAAATTTTAACAAAAATAAAGGTATTAAATCGATATGATATTTTGATGAAACTTCAAAGTTTTGTTGTTTGTAGCATTATCTGGAGCATATGCAGTGAAAAATCTTAATTTGATTTCTACGATAGTGTGATATTAATTGCTTAAGTCACTATATGTTCATTGTAAATATACTTCGTTTATACCCAAGTGGAAACTGGCAGGTACTCGAAAATGCAGCTCTCTGATTGGTCAGTTAGAACCCCTAATGTACTGTGATGTCATGATAAAGTTATGAATTAAAAACCAAAAATATTAGTGGAATTTTAAGATACTTGGAAAGAATATATCCATTATTTCCTTCCATTCAATTGATGTTTATGTGAATAAACAGCAAACACGAGTTTGTCACTGTTTTAAACAACGCACCCTAAAGTTTACACACATTTTACATGGCTCCGATTCGTGTCACGTGATCGATAACGACCAACCGCACTGTCAGCTGTACTGAGTCACAGAGTGTTATGGCGGACATGTAAATACAGCGAGGTAGCCAAATTTATGAAACATTCGTGTTACGATTGCCCAAATTTCAGCGAATTCTGTAGGAAATCTGTCTGTTCGATAGTATAATCATGTACATATTTAATTAATTCAGCGTTTTAGCTTTAAAATAATACCAAAAACATTAAAATCGATCGTAATTTAGACCGTCGCAACTTTATTTTAAAATCACAGGTCGTCTAATTTAAGCAGGCGTCGCACTGTTGTAAGCCGCCGCCATTTTGAAAATTTTCAATCGGCGTGAAAAAAGTAGATAAACTTCACGAATGTAGACTTAAACCTCTTTCAGCATATTATCTTATGCATCAGTCATATGTTATTTCTTGATTTTATTATAAATTTACTTCGAAATTTATTTCAAATACGGCTGATTTCAATAAATAAATTGCCCACGGACGTTCTGAACTCTCGTACAAAATATTGTAAAAAGATCGCCAATATCTACAAGATTGGTACTGTTTTCCAAAAGATTAATAAATAATCAATTAAATGTATAAATCTGAACAAGCTGATGCAAGAATCTGGCATTATTAAAGCTAGAGAATCGAAACATGTATGAAAATTTTCACGGCGTTACGATCGTGCACCTGATAAATTTATGAGTTTCGGATAGGTAAATTTCAGATATGAATTTAAGGTAGACTTTTTCAATTAAGGAAATTTGTACTTTATTTAGAATTCATGATAATAATAATGCAATATTCAATTTCCTTTTGTTATGTCAAATAGTTATAAACATCATGTTCTATGAAATGTAGGGCTGTCATCGATAGAAACGATATCGATGTATCAACGATATTTTTTTGTCGATCGATTATCGATTCCCATTTTCAAAAATCGATATTTTACAGAGAGAAAAAACTATCCAGATAAACACTCAGACCCTCAAAAACAATTAAGCTTACAAAGTTGTAAATTTAGATAAATGCAAAAGAGAAGTGAAGGCAAAACAAAAATGAAATATTTTATTAATTTTTATTTGTTTCTTTTATTTTCATAAATACAAATACAACACAATCAAACAGTAATATGAAAAGTAGGCAATAAAACTAAAAATAGCATTTACAGGAAGGTATATAGTATGCATATGAACAAATAGGATGTTAATCTAACTTAATAATCGATATATCGATGTATCATCGATATTTGTCTTCTGATATATATCGGTATCGTCGATATGCCTAAGTCCCAATCAATGACAGCCCTAATGAAATGCTAAATTTATTAAAAGAAAATAATGGCACTGAACTATTTACAGAATTTAGAAAAAAATGTCATCTCAGCCATTTTTAGCAAACTTTCTAAATTTACTCTAATTCTTATATTTTCTAGACAACATTTTAGAAGTTTTCATCACTTTTGTACAATGGAGAAAAAAATGTTTTTACTTTTTCATTCAAACTTAATTAATGTATGCATTCATACAAAAATAGTGTTTTTTTTTGGCAGATGTGTGAACTTTTATTTTGTTTTTATCTATACCTACTGATGCTGAAGAAATTCACAAAAAGGATTACATAAATGAAAAGAGCAGGAAAAATTACAGTAGCACCAAATTTGAAAAAAAAAAACGACTAAAAAACGTACGTAAAAAATATTGAAATAATTATCAAAATTGGTTCCGTCGTCTCGCGACAGCTTATATAGGATTTATAGGAGGAAAACTTCTTAAAATTGGCTGAAAATTACGACGCTTAAAATGCTGTAACTTTTGATCTAGAAACGATATTTTGATAATTCAAACTGTTCTGAAGACGTTTCTTCATGCATGCTCTTTAATTTGGTGAAATAAGAAGTTTCAAAAATTGGTTTGGGGTTGCTATTTTTACGTACTGACGAAATGCTTTATCAAACGTCCAATCAGAATGATCAAAAGTTTTTGCGGTATGGATTAAAAAACAGGAACACTTCAACAACAATTCAGTTCTGTTCTTTTTAATATGAATATAATTTCACAGATTTGTAAATGCACTATATACATGTACTTTTTGGGGTTGTGAGAAATACAATTTATAATAGTCAGTTCATGCTACAAAAGTGTGGGAGAAAAAACATTGAACATATCTGAAACCACAAGGGTTAACATGTAGCTATTCCTGATGGCCTGATTTATTATACAGGTACTGTAGTTCATGAGATGATTTCTTTACAGAAATATATAATACTAAATTTACAAGTTCCAAACATTTATATTTCTATGTTATATCCAAAGTGATAAATCTCTTCCAGAAAAAACTGCTTTGCAACAGTTCTTGAATAAATGTCTGGGAAGGGAATTGAACCTTTTTATAGGATTTCTGTTTTATTCTGCTAACACCCCTGAAACTACAATGAATCATGCTCTTTTTAATCATCTTTTATACTATAGTAACACTTGAATACAATCAACATATGAAAAAAGTTTAAGAGAGAATATTAACAAGAATCTTCAAGTAATTCTCACATGGTCTGATGCCCAACTAAAAAAAAAAAAGTTTGCCTACCTACCTACCCTATTTTTTTCAGAGCCGTTAGCGGAAACAAGTAATTATTTTTTTTTGGCCTTAAGTATATTGCCTTATCGTGTTTTTACCTAAATCTATTTTCACCACAGAAAAGGTCTTTACTGGTTTTGACGTAAAGAGAGGGATTCTGTCCTATCACGAAAATATCTCAGAATCAGTTCTGACGTCAGATTATTTGGACTACCTCTATCTCTACGACAAATACAGGTTTCCTTTGACTACCACAAGTACTCCTTCTTTCCTCACAGCATTGTACTTTGGAACAAACCCCCAAGTCACATTGCCACCCTGCCCGATCTTGATCAGTTCAAGCGGGCAGTTGTAAAAATGCAGTATTAATCTGGCTTCCGGTGTTTTTACTTTTTATCCTTTCACTTTTTTCTCACTATTAACATTTTAATCATGACTAGAACACTTTTCCAGTCTCACTTTTCCTGACATGTTCTCACTGTCGGGTTTTATCTCTCTCTCACCTATTTACTAATAATCCTACGTGCACTTATTTCCTGCCTTTACCACTCGCGAGAGGGGTTGGCAGTATTCAGAGATAGATTCTGTGAAATCATTAATATTCGTGGGGGACTAATTTTCATGGATTTTGTGGTTGACTCAATCCACGAAATTTAATCCCAACAAACAAGTAAAATTCCCATTCATTTTATGTTCAAAAGTTGAAATCCACGAATTCATATCTCCACGAAATTTCCGTTTTGACCAAAACCACGAAATTTCATGCCCACGAAATTTAATGATTTTACAGTAGTTTATATGGACTGAGACTTAGACGCTTTCCTACAGTGGTGATGGCCCTGAGTTTGATTCCTGGCTAGTACCATTGCGGTGTGTCCTTGGGCAAGACACTTTATCATGATTGCCTCAGTCGACCCAGCTGTTATTGGGTACCGGCAAATTGCTGGGGGTAAGGTATAATTGGTTTTTAACTGTTCTTAAAACAGGGTTGCTCAAAAGCTCTACAGAGCTTATGTTCATTGTTTCATAAAGCAAAAGTAAATGTAATTTATTAAAAAAGTTAATAAATGGCTTCTGAAATTTAACTCTGAAAAACGTTGTACCTTACACTTTTGAAAATGGAAATGTCTAGGGTCCGATAACTGGACCTCTACCTCTAGACCCAGAGTCTAGAGATCGGGTAATCAGTATACTTGTACTGTTACTGTGATACCATTGTGTAACGCTACTGTGTTACCAGTGTATATGATATTTGCTGGGGAAAAACTCTGATTAGTTGTCATAAAGTTATTACATAGTTTTTGTGTAAATATTTTTCTTGTAAAAGCTTTCACTTGGTTGGAGACATATTGAATATGTAATTTTATGGCAATTTTCGATAGTCACTGTTAGTTTCTTTAGCAGTAAAACAAATTCAGAAATTTTTGAACACAATTTAAGTTTAGAATACTAAAGCATACGTTTATTATTCTAATCATTCAGTCCAAAGGTAACATGAAACTGATAAAATATTCCATTACTAAGCACAAATGGCTAATTATGTCTCCCACCACACAGTGGTGTGGGCAGGGTTGGCATGGTACTTTACCGGTGCGGTAATCACCGGTGGTAATTCCCGTACCGGGAAATACTCCTAAAAATTGCAGAAGTGGGAAATACTGGGAAATACTCAAATTTTCAGCAAAAAACAGTTTATTTTGACAAAAAAATGCAAAATATCTGTTAAATAACTAGCATTTGCATGCACACATACACTATGGCAAAAATCATATTATATTCCATTGTCAGACCCCTGGTGACCATGAAAGTTCCTTCATCACCAGTCCAATTCCTCTTTGGACCTTAACATGCGGAAGCAAAACACCAGTTTTGCTGCTTTTTTCACTCCAAGTCTATTTCTAAGTTTTGTTTGAATGACAGCAAAATTAGAAAACACTCTCTCAATGCCACCAGAGCTAGCTGGCATAACCAGAAGTTTTTTTGCTAGTTCACAAAGTTCCAGACACACAGTTTGCTTTGTGTTTTGAAGCATCATCAGATTCTATGATATCATAAAAATTCCACACAGGATCTTTGGGCTTCATATTAATGCTAACTGTCACAGGATGAAAAGCGGAATGAAGTACTTTTGAAAAATAAAAAGCAATTACATGTATTTTGAGAAAGTGAATAAATGCTCAGAGGTTTGACTGATGAATTTCTTTCACTGTTTTGTGAAATCACAATGGTGGGAATTATTTTACAGCAAAATATTGTTACTTTATTTGCAACAAACATGTGCAATAGGATAGTTAAATATGGTGCTTGGGGCTATATTGTATATTCTGTATCATTATAGAATCTGTCAATAATCCACCAATTAGCAGTAACACCTCCCCTGTATTTTGGAGTGTATAATTGGACTATTTGAAAGGAGTGTAATCTTGTCTAAGGTTAGTATGATAAAATTTTTGGGTCAAATTTACAACGAATGTAAGGCCTGAAGAGTATTCCCAAGTATTTCCCGGGAATTACCAGTATTTCCCGGCGTCCCGGGAAATACAAGTATTTCCCGTCTTTTTGCCAACCCTGGGTGTGGGAGACATATTGATTTACTCCAGTCTGTGTGTATGTGTCTGTGTGTGTGTGTCTGTCACAAAACTTGTCCGCACTCTTTAAGTCGAACATTTCTCATCCGATTCTCACCAAACTTAAACAAAATGTGTTTGACCATAAGACCTCGGCCAAGTTCGATAACTAGCCAAATCGGTCCAGGCGTCTTAGAGTTATGGCCCTTGAATTACCAAAAATCGGTCTTTTTACTCTTGTCTGCACTTTAATTCGAATATTTCTCATCCAGTCTTCACCAAACTTAAACAAAATGTGTTTGACCATGACACCTCGGCCAAGTTCGATAACTAGCTAAATCGGTCTAGGCATTTTGGAGTTACGGCCCTTGAATTATCGAAAAATTGGCCTTTTTACTCATGTCCGCACTCTTAGTCAAACATTTCTCATCCGATCTTCACGAAACTTGAACAAAATGTGTTTGACCATGAGACCTCGTGCAAGTTCAATAACTAGCCAAATCGGTTTAGGCATTTTGGAGTTACGGCCCTTGAATTATCGAAAAATCGGCCTTGTACTCTTGTCCGCACTCTAAGTCGAACATTTCTCATCCAATCTTCACCAAACTTAAACAAAATGTGTTTGACCATGAGACCTCGGCCAAGTTCGATAACTAGCCAAATTGGTCCAGGCATTTTAGAGTTATGGCCCTTGAATTACCGAAAAAATCCGTCTGTTTACTCTTGTCCGCTTTCTAAGTCAAAAATTTCTCATCCGATCTTCACCAAACTTGAACAAAATGTGTTTGGCCATAAGACCTTACCCAGGTTCGATAACTAGCCAAATCCGCCCAGGCACTTTTGATTTATGGCCCTTCAGAATAACTGATTGGATCCACTCATCCAGACCATCTAATTGGATCCACTCGTCTAAAACATCTAGAGAAACTAACATTTTTCATAGGGGCAGTTGTGGGAGACATGCGCTTTTCTCAAAAGCATCTCTAGTTATATTAATGTAATACTATCAAATTCGTGATCATGTTTTTCTCGGTATTAAAGGATTATAAATACTTCAGAATCTGTTTCCCATCATTTGCAGTGTATTTTAAACCACGAAAAAATACAAGTCAGAGCAAAATTTTGAAATCATCACCTGTTTTGGTTTCCTCTCTGCCAATACCACTTTATGTATTTCAGTTTAATTTCACTATATCTCTGTTATTACAGATGGGATTTGATTCAAACGTAAAACAATTGTGGACATTATCACACACTTCATATGACACAAGGGTCATAACTCTGTCACCAATATTTCATTAATTATGCCCCCTTTTTACATAAAAATTCAGATTAAAGTTTTGATGCACATTCACTCTATATCTGTTATTACCAAACGGATTTAAAATAATTTTACCACATCATCACCCACATTATATGACACAATGGCCATAACTCTGGCACTAATATTTGATGAATTATGTCCCCTTTCTACTTAGAATTTCAAGTTAATGTTGTTGCAGTTTCACTTTATCTATGTAATTACTTAATGAATTTGATTCAAACTTAAAATAGTTCTTCCACATCATCCTCCTATCATATGACACAAGGCCCGTTACTCTGGCACAACTATTTAGTGATATAGTGACTCGTGTCCCCTTAAAAAGACTTTTTATTTCAAGGAATTTCAGTTTAATTTTGATGCTTTTACGCTATATCTCTTTTGTTACTGAATCAGAATGGATTTTATTCAAACTTAAAACGGTTGTTCCACATGGCCCCCCACATCATATGACTCAATGTTCATGATGCTGGCACCAAAATGCTATGAGTTATGCCCCCTTTTTACTGGAATTTCAGGTTCAAAGTCTGCTCTATCTCATGTGTTTGATTCAAACTTCAAATAGTTGTTTCACATTATTAGCCACATGATATGACATTGGTGCATTACTTTTTCAGAAATTTTCCATGAATTCTGTCCCTTTCATACTTACTTGATAATTTGATACACTTCTCTATCTCTGTTATTACTAAATACTTTTGACACAGACTTAAGCTATTGTCCAATATCTTCATCCACATTGGAGTAATTAAACATTCCAGTGACAGCTCCAGCTTCTCAGATTTGCCCAGTTTCACTAACCAGCATTGAAATAGTCGAGCATGCTGTCTCCCGTGACAGTTCTTGTTATTGCTAGACTTTATGAATTATATATGGAGAGTTATCCTACTTGACCTGGTGTCCGCCTTCACTTTGATGTCCACACCTTGGTTAAAGTTTTGACACACTTTTTCTGTTATTACTGAATGGTTTTGATCCAAACTTAAAATAGGTGTTCTGCAATCATCATCACCCACATCATATGACACAAGGGCCATAATTTTGGCACCAATAATTTCATGAATTGTGTCCACCTTGTATGCCCCCACCCTTGAATCAGGTATATAGTAATTGCAGTGTCTATCTATCTGTCTGTTGGTCTGGTAGTTTGTTCATCCGGATTTTGTGTCCTGGGTCTGCAACATTTAGGGATTTAAATATTACTTGGCACAAATGCTCCCCATAATGAGAGGACAAGTCATATGCAAGCCCAGACCCCTGGCTAAAAGGTCAAGGTCACACTCAGGGGTCTAAGTTCATCAGGGCTTTTTTCCTGTCAGGTCTTTGAAGCATTGTACCATCCATCAAGGGATTTTATTATCACGTGGCACAAATGTTTCCCATAATGAGGTGATGTGACATACGCAACACCAAGAACCTAACTCAAAGGTCAAGGTCGCTTTTGGAGGTCATAGGTCAGTAGTATTTCTTGAAAGGATTCTATAAATACCATTTACACTGAAGTCTTCAAATTACTCTTGGCGATGCATTAAGCATAGGTTATAGATAATTTATTGACCTTCAAAATTCTTTGGGGTTCTGATTGTTTGATTTGTTTAAAAGAATGCTGAAATCGTCAGAACTCTTTACTGATGGAGATAAAGCATGTTACTTTCCAAAAGCATATGAAAAAGTGTTAAGCACTTTCACATTTTCCTAATTTAACTATAAATATCATATGATACATATAGAATATCCATAATTTTAACCAAAACATAACCCTGAAATCTTTTGTAATATTTTTAGGGAAAATTTGTGTATTGTGGATATTAATAATTTAACTGCAGATGTATTGATACAAAATTTTCAGTTTTGCTGAACACCTATGTTACTATTGTAGTGGTAGAGAGCTTAAAAATATTTTTTCTTTTCACAGAGTGGATAAAGATAGAAGTGGACAGATAACTGCAACAGAATTAGGGCAAGCTTTGAGTAATGGTATGTTCCAAAACTGACTACAGGACTGGGTCCTGATTTCAGGCTTTTATTTGCCAGAATTTCCTTAAATAACCCTATTGAAAAAGAACATTTCACTGATTTTCAGGCTTTAGAAAGTAGACTTTTAGTTGGAATTCCAGGGCTGTTACAAGTTGCATTAAGGCTTACTGGTAACAATCTCCTGTGAACTTACAGTGAATATAATAAGACTTAATCACTTTTAACCCTTAGCCTGCTAAATTTCTAAAATGGACTGTTCCGTCATTCAGTTTGGGCAGTACCATTTATTATTTGAAGGGGTGTTCACTGAAAATTTACTAACTGAATAGCGAACAGCGCAGACCATGATCAGCCTGCACGGATGTGCAGGCTGATCTTGGTCTGCACTGGTCGCAAAGGCAAAACCAATCGCCGCCAGCAGGCTAAGGGTTAATAAACAATAAACAAGTAGCTGTGAAAATAGGCTTATTTGTAGACCATTGTATGTTGTAGTAGATATATGTTGTTGACAGTTGAAAGTAAAACTATTGTAATTTATGTGAGCAAAGGATGTAATTAATGGAAACATCAGATATTTGATCGTATTGGATATATTACCTTATGACAAGGTATTAGGATTCTGAATTCTGTACTGTCTAGGGCATTTTTTCCACAGTCTTAGAATAGTTTCAATTGAAACCTATTTCAAGTTTACAATTTTACTTCAGGAACATGGACACCATTCAATCCAGAAACTGTCAGATTGATGATAGGTAAGTAACAGCAGTTGCATCATCCCTGTCTATTAACCTTTAGCCTGCTAAATTTCTAAAATGGACTTGTCCATCATTCAATTTGGGCAGTACCATTTATTATTCGAAGGGGTGTTCACTGAAATTCACTGACTGAATAGCGAACAGTGCAGACCATGATCAGACTGCACGGATGTGCAGGCTGATCTTGGTCTGCACTGGTCGCAAAGGCAGAATCACTTGCCGCCAGCTGGCTTAAGGTTAAATTAGCTTGGAGCCTCTATGGCTGAGTGGTTAAGGTTATTGACTTTAAGTCATTTGCCCCTCACTATAGCGGGGTCGAAATCTTGTTTGGGGTATAGAATTCTTCACGTGAGGAAGCCATTCAGCTGCCATAGTGATACAGAAGGTGAGTGGTTCTGCCCAGGTGCCTGCCATGATGAAATAATGCCTGAAGGGGTACCTATGGTCTTCAGCCAACATCAGAACTAAAAAAGTGGCCATAGGACTGTAACCCCTCCCACCCACCTATCAGTTGCTTCATAGTTTTCTTTAAAAAACATGCTGGTAAATTTTGTTGAAACAGAAAACCAATTCCCATGCAAATGAATCTTAACTTTGAACATGACAAAATGTATACGTGTAACTAAACACAAATGGACATAAATTGTTTTATGTTTCCTTGAAAGTTTGACTACACATAACATGTTTAGATATATATATCTTTTAGGTCAGATAATTTACCATATTTAGAGCCGCACCATGAGAAAACCAACATAGTGCATTTGAGACCAGCATGGATCCAGACCATCATGCGCTTCCGCGCAGTCTGGTCAGGATCCATGCTGTTCACTTTCAAAGCCTATCGCAATTAGAGAAACTGTTAGTGAACAGCATGGATCCTGACCAGGCCCCGTGTTCACAAAACATTTTTCGGTCTCAGCTGAGTTTGAGTTTGAAATTTTAGTATCAATTTTACTAAAACTTCAAGGTTAAATTCCAACTGAGACTGACCATCAATACTGAATAGCCATTTGAAAATAGTTATTAACTTAAAATTTAGCTTTAAACATGCTATTTAGATGTAAATGACAAATAAGGTTTCATTATCAAACTCAGTTGAGACTGAAAATGTTTTGTGAACACGGGGCCAGACTGTGCGGATGTGCAGGCTGGCCTGGATCCATGCTGGTCGCAAATGCACTATGTTGGTTTTCTCATGGTGCGGCTCAATTAAATTGATGTATGTCATGGTTGCAGGTATGTTTGACAGAGATAATTCCGGCACCATAAACTTCCAGGAATTTTCATCACTATGGAAATATGTGACAGATTGGCAGAACTGTTTCCGTAGTTACGATAGAGATAACTCTGGTGCCATTGATAGAAATGAACTGAAAACAGCTTTAACAAGTTTTGGTAGGTTTTTACTAATGTTACTAAATAATACAACATGTATTTATTGTGAAAAACTGCTTACTTTCAATCTTTTTGTTTTTCATTAGAATTGTGTTTGATCTATTTGTTGTGTGCTTTGTTTAAATGTTTGTTGTGATCTCTAAGTGACAATGACAGTGAAAATCGGTAAACCACTATTCTTGGATTACACTAAAAACCAGTTATCTTCAAGTAATTTGACATGTTCTGATGTAACTAAAAGTCACGTATTGAGCTAGCCAGGAGTCACAGATCAGAAATGTGTGACAGCCTGACATAGTTGGTGAAATTTTATCTGGCCTGGTAAAGGACGACATTTTACAATAAACAAAGACAAAATCTATTTTTCAATGTTGTAAAGATTGGCCGTCTTTTGTGAACACTGCAGATGTCTTGACTTTTACCACAAAATTGAATACTCATAATCGTATCTGTTTTTAGTGCCAAACTGTTTTTTTAGCTCACCTGTCAAGTAGTGACAGGGTGAGCTTTTGTGATCGTCCGTCCGTCTGTTCACAATTTCTTGTGAACACGATAGAGGCCACATTTTGTAACAGATTTTAATCAAACTTGCACACAACTTGTATTGGCATAATATCTCGGTTCCTTTCGAAAACTGGCCAGATCTCATTATGGGTTCCAGAGTAGTAGCCCCTTAAAGGGCCAAAATTTGCTATTTTTGGCTTGTGAACACAATAGAGACCACATTTTGCAGTTGATTTTAATAAAACTTGCACACAACTTGTATTGACATAATACCTCGGTTCCTTTCGAAAACTGGCCAGATACCATCATGGGTTCCAGAGTTATAACCCCTTAAAGGGCCAAAAATTGCTATTTTGGCTTTTGCAGCCATATAGAGATTTCATTTATGGTTTGATTTGATACAAACTTGCAAAATATCTTTAACAACAATAGATCTTGGATTCCATGATGACTCCAGCAGATCCAATCATAGGTTCTGGAGTTACGGCCCCTGATTGACCTCTGAAAGAGCCAAAGTTTGTTCATTTTACCTTGTGAACACGATAGAAGTGACATTTTACATTTGACTTTAACCACACTTACACACAACTTAAGTCATAATGTTATTTCGGTTCCTTTCGAAAACCGGCTAAATTGCATCATGGATTCTAGAGTTACTGCCCCTGAAAGGGGTAAAATTTTCTATATTGGCCCTTTCAGCCATCTAGAGGTTTTATTTATGCTTTGATTTGAAACAAACTTGCACAGAATGTTTATCTTGATGATTCCTAGGCCAAGATAGAAACTGGGTCATGTGGGGTCAAAAACTAGGTCACCCTCTCAAATCAAAGGAAGTGCTTGTTAACACTCTAGAGGCCATATTTATGACCCTATCTTCATGAAACTTGGTCAGAGTGTTTATCTTGATGATTCCTATGCCAGGTTCAAAACTGGGTCATATGGGGTCAAAAACTAGGTCACCCGGTCAAATGAAAGGAAAAGCTTGTTAACACTCTTGAGGCCACATTTATGTTCCTATCTTCATGAAACTTTGTCAGAATGTTCATCTTGATGATTTCTAGGCCAAGTTCGAAACTGGGTCATGTTGGGTCAAAAATTAGGTCACCCGCTTAAATCAAAGGAAATGCTTGTTAACACTCTAGAGGCCATATCTTTGACCCTATCTTCATGAAACTTTGTCAGAATGTTTATCTTGATGATTCCTTTGCCAAGTCCGAAACTGGGTCATGTGGGGTCAAAAACTAGGTCCCCACTCAAATCAAAGGAACAACTTGTTAACACTGTAGAGACCACATTTATGACCCTGTCTTCATGAAACTTGGTCAGAATGTTTATCTTGATGATTCCAAGGCCAAGTTTAACAGGTGAGCGATATAGGGTCATCATGACCCTCTTGTTAGAAATAAGTATTGATAAAGTTTCCAATACAAAAATTGGTTATTTCAGGGTACCGTCTGTCAGACAGATTTTATTTTATATTAATTAAGAAGTTTGACCGTACTGCTAGAGGAACTGTGTCATTTGATGACTTTATACAAGTCTGTGTAGTCATGCAGGTAACAGTGTGTGCATGGAGTTACTTCCCCTTAATGTTGTCACACTAATGGTTCGTGATCAGCAAATAATATCCTGGTTGCTATCACAGAAGTGTGATTGAGGTCCAAATTAGGCAGTGTTTCAGCTTGTTTTTGCTTGCCTTCTAATTAATCACAGTCCAAATGTTTGCACTACTAATTCTGTATGTCCCTGTTAATTAAAGGCATCCGTGTTTATGAGTATTGGGTGGTTATAAAATAACATTTTATGGGAAAATAGGTTTGGTCCTGTTTTATCATACAAATGGGTTGAAAACTGGTTTTACTGAATAAAGAACACCTATATATAACCAATCAACCAACTGGCCAACCAAAGAAAATATATAAACGATAGACCTAAGTAATAAGGGAAGTTATATCTACATGACAGGAGTTTGAAGCATGATCTCAGCAATGTCACCGCGTCTACTGCTGTATTTGAAAATAATGTTTAGCATCATGCTGCATTATGGTCTATGGAGATAATTACATTTTAACATTTTCAGCGTGAAAGAGAAACTGTCACAAAAGTGAAAAGTGTGCATGTTGTTTCTTTGAAGATTATAACAGTACTTTTTTTTTTCAAGAAATTTAAGTCAACATTATATTTACATATATTAAATAAAACTGATGTGTGGGACAGACGTTAGTTACTTTCTCTTCTGATACAATGTAATATCTAAGAAAACATACATCAGAGTGAGCTCCCTTGTTCCAGTTTACACATGCTGTTGTTTATCTCAAATTTAAGTTGATATTTTGTTTGACTTGTTGATTTAAGAATAATCTTTATGAAAATTTGACAGATTGAGATTTTAAACAAAGATGCTTTAAGTTACAGTGGATACTGATGACTAGGTGAAGAAGTGACCGAGACTTATTTGCTGATGCACCATTGGCATTAACTAACTAACCCATTAATACAGACTTAAAAGTTATAAAGGCATGATGTTGCATGGTCTATACTTTCCCGTACTTTCAGGGTACCGACTCTCGGACAGGTTTTATGACGTGTTGGTGAAGAAGTTCGATAGGTCGGGTAGAGGTCAAGTAGCATTTGATGACTTTATTCAATGCGCAGTTTGCATGCAGGTAACTTGTACATTTTAACACTTGAATTTTCAGGATACAAGCTTTCAGACAAATTTTACGATATATTGGTAAGGAAATTTGACAGAACAGCAAAAGGGCAGATATCGTTTGACGATTTTATCCAATGTTCTTGTGTTATGCAGGTATGTTGCCATTCTGTCTTTTTATATCAGGAAGATTTGTATTATTTGCAAGAAGGGAATGAAAACCTGATTAGGGAGATCTTTCTATGTGCATGTGTGTCTGAAAGTTTCTGGAATGTATTTGATGTCTTACGAAATACTGTGTCTGACCATTACAAACTCTTAAAATTCTAGTGAGTCACTGCTTTTTTAGTGTCTTAAAAGGAGTAATTAGAGATGTTTATATCCCTATTGTTAAAAAATGGGGGCATACAAGGTTATTCCTGTCCATATCTGTTGTATTTGTGCATGGTTAAAGCATTAAGAACTTCTTTGTGAGTTGTGGGATTTCGAAATAAATTGTGAAAAATTACTACTGTAGCAAAATTTGGTGTCTCATGCAAAAACCATCTTACCAGTTTAAAGATGAAGGTCAGTATTGGCTAGTGAACTGTCAGTTTATTGATGTTGATTAAAAGTGATAACAGTTTTTAATGTCATTTATAAAGGTCTTACCTGAGAAGTCTAAAGTTTTTTTGTCAGTTTCTTTTCCAGTTTTGTATGCTTTGGTCAATTTTCTAATGTAAACTAAAAGTAGTAACAGTTGTTTGTGTTCGACTAAGTGTAACATTGTGGATTTCATAATAACTTTGCACAAATAGTATCATAACAAGTCAATGTTTTGTGTGCTAAACCCAGCGCCCTAGCTAAAAGGTCATGGGCATACTTTGTAGTTTGAGATCAGTATTCATCTGTTTGAATTATAACTTATGCATTTATGACACCAAAGCAAGATTGTCTGTCATTTGAAAGACTTATATCTCTAGCTCACCATGGATCAGAGATTTTACCATGAAATACTGTTGCTCAGCCAGATGCACTTGGAAAGCATTTAACTGTATTGTATATATCAAACCTATATTCAAGGCATTACATTTTACACATTTTCATTGATTTTACTTTGTAAAAAAAGTAGACATATGGTGAGGTATTTTTACGGACAAAGTGATAAATGCAGTAGTTTCGATAATTTGATTTATTTCATTTTCATCACCCGTAAAACTAACTAACAGGTATCATGTTACATGTTAACTAACTTTATGTGCTCTAATGGTGTAACATGAGGTTATTAACTGCCTATGCTGTAATGATCTAACACGAGGTTATTAACTGTCTTTCCTTTGGGGTAACATGATATCAGTTGACTGTCTTTGCTCTAGTGTTAACACTAGGTTACTGTCAGTGCTCTAATGATGTGACATGAGGTTATTAACTGTTTATGTTCTAATGGAGTGACATGATGTTATTATCTATAGGTGTGCTCTAATGTAACCGCCTCGATAGCCTAGTGGTTGAGCGTCCACTTCGAGTGCGGGAGGTCGTGGGTTCGATCCTCAGCCGCATCATACCAAAGATGTGAAAAATGGTACTGGTAGCTCCCTTGCTTGGCGCACAGCATTAAAAGGGAAACTGGCCTCTTCTCTCATACCCTTGTGGTGATTGATTCCATCAGGAATGAGGTGTCGAGAGTGATTAATATTAGTTGTAGAACTTGTTTCACAATCGGCCTGAAATAAATTAGTATAAACTAAATGTTGTGACATGAAGTGTTCCTGGTCTTATTCTCTACAAAGCATGACTCATGCTTGATTTCAAAAGTGATGTATGTTTTTGCATAAAATGTTCTGTATGTGCATGAATTCTCTCACATGCCTTGGCTGACAGAAATTGGAGTTTGATTGCATCAGTGATTTCTTGAAACACAGTGCTGCAGATAAGCTTTTGGTGCAAATGGGTATTTACCCATCACTTTTTGTCTGAATTGGGTATTCGAAATTTGAATTGGGTAAAAATAATATCATTACCCAGCCTTTTTCAGAAGTAATTGGGTATTTGTTAAAACCAATTGGGTATTTTACCAATCTCGCACTAACAATTGAGAATTTTTTTGCTTACATGGTATATATCATTGAACAGGATTAACTATATACTTAAGTAGCTAAGTACCCTAATGGTGCCCTTCAATGTTAAATGCAAAAATGTATTTAAAATTGTAATGAATGTTCCATACTGTTGTTTTCTTATTCGCTTTTAATGAAGTCGGAAATTAGTTCATCCACAATATCCCGAATGATGTGGTCACCACAATATGCATTCTCCCAAAAGATATCATCCAGTATTGGGGACACTACATCGTCACAAACAGATAACTGTCATTCTTGAACAGTAAAATATCCCACTAATTAGTTTGTGCTGCAACAATGTTTATTCTTCAACTCTTTTACATTTTATCGGCGTAAAATTGTTTACAAAGTATCCAAATAACACCAATCAGCCGACTGAATGGTCCTGTGATTTTTCCGATAAATTGCAACCTGTTCTGCGTAAATGTATAACCAGTCAGTCAAATCTAGCGTTAAAGTCTCATACCCGTTCTAGTAATAAGGAAAATGCGATACGCAAGCGATATTTTACGAATTGGGTATTAGGAATTTTACTTGCGTTTCATTACGCATACTATGAATTCAGTTGGGTTTTCTGCAATTTTAATTGTGTAAATACGCAAGTACGCAGCTTATCTGGAGCTCTGAAACACAAATGTCACATTGCCTTTGACTTTGTGTTAGGTTTAACCCTCGATTTATTATGCCTTTGCGACCAGTGTGTACTATTTCACACAATTCACATGAATGTGCAGGCTGATCATGATCTGCACTGTTCGCCATTCAGTCAGTATCTTTTTGGTAAACACCCCTTTTAACAGTTAATGGTACTGTCCAAATTGAAAGATGGACAAGTTCATTATAGAAATTTAGCAGGATAAGGGTTAAAGCTGTTTAAGAATAGTCAACTTTACCTGACTATTTGCAAAAAAGACCAAGTCATGCATATCGAGGGCTTACAGCGAAACTGGTCTATCTGCTTCTATTTCTATATACAGATAGACCAGTTTCGCTCTAAGCCCTCGATATATGATATAACAGGTTATAACCTTCACTGATATTGTAATATTGAACTTTACTTAAGAAATAACATACCCCAAACTGGTATTTGTTGTTGAATAAATTCATTGTTTTGAGTTCAGATGCAGAGGAATTATATTATGAGGGTGAAGCCTGCGTGATATAATAATATGTATCTGAATAACAAACAGTGATTTTATTCAAGAGCAAGTCAGTGTTTGAGATATACTGTTTGATTCTAACATGATAACAAGAATTATTATTTACATCTTTCACCACTTAACAAATATTTTCCTGTTTTGTGTGGTTTTATTTTGAAACGTGTCACAATGATGTTGTGTAGTATGTTGTAATAATTGTGACATACTAACAGTGATTTTGTTTCGTAATACACAGTTTTGGTCTTCTTTGTTAAATAGGAAAATAAATCAAGTCATGTTAGAGTTAACATTAGCAGTTCCAAAGCTTTTGCATAAAACTTTGTGTAACAAATACTCACTGTACAAACAAGTTGTTGATAATTGTTTAATTTAATCTAAGCACTCACTTTGATTTGTCACAAAAGTAAATTGTACACAATGTAAGGTATTGTGTAAAAAAAGTTCATGTGAATTGTGTGAAATAGTACATAATGTCAGACATTTTTTGAAATAGTACATGATGTCAGACATTTGGTGAAATAGTACACAATTCCAGACATTGTTTGAAATAGAGCATGATATCAAATATTTGGTTAAATAGTACACAGTGTCAGACTTTGGGTGAAATAGTACACAATGATTGTCAAATATTGTGTGAAATAGTACACAATGTCAGACATTGTGTGAAATAGGTCATGATGCCAGACATAGTATATAATAATCATATGGCAGCTTGTGTGACATTGATATTGTCAACCCAAGGGCAGAATGTCACCCGAGGGGAAAGCCAAGTGGTGACATTCTGTTTTGAGGGTTGACATTATCATTGTCACACACGCTGCCATATGATATTTGTTTAATTATACCAAACAAAATTAAGTACATAAAAAGTTAAAAAATGTTTTTAATTTAACAGTTTCATCTTTCGTCTGAATCGCCTGTGTACACATTGAATAGTGACATCACTACAATATGTGAACAAGGGAGGCAATCATTTCATGATTTGGCTAAAAAATTGAAGGAGTTATTTGCCCTTCTATGACATTCAAAATATCAGCGCGGTCACATGACCTAGCTGGCAGTCACTTTCGCTTGGTCACGTGTCAACAAGGTTGAGAGTGTTTTTGATAGTAAAAATACCTCTTTCTCGGTAATAGGATTTTATCATTGTAGACAAAGTGAGGTATAATGATGTGAAATAGTTCATGATGCCTGGCATTGTGTGAAGTAGTTCATGATGTCAGACACTGTGTGAATTTGTACATGATGTCAGACATTGTATGAAACAGTGCTTGATGTCAGACTGTGTGAAATGAGCCGTGCCACGAGAAAACCAACATAGTGGGTATGCGACCAGCATGGATCCAGACCAGCCTGCGCATCCTCGCAGTCTGGTCAGGCTCCATGCTGTTCGCTTTTAAAGCCTATTGGAATTGGAGAAACTATTAGCGAACAGCATGGATCCTGACCAGGCTGCGCAGATGCGCAGGCTGGTCTGGATCCATGCTGGTCACATACCCACTATGTTGGTTTTCCCAGGGCACGGCTCAAATAGTATACATTGCCACGTTCTGTTCATAAAACTTTAGAATGTAAGGTTAGTGCAGCTTATTTCAAGGTATGCCAATATTTTTATGCCCCCGAAGGGAGGCATATAGTTTTTGAACCGTCTGTCTGTCGGTCTGTCCGCATTTTTCGTGTCCGGTCCATATCTTTGTCATCGATGGATGGATTTTCAAATAACTTGGCATGAATGTGTACCACAGTAAGACGACGTGTCACGCGCAAGACCCAGGTCCGTAGCTCAAAGGTCAAGGTCACACTTAGACATTAAAGATTATTGCATTGATGGGCGTGTCCGGTCCATATCTTTGTCATTGATGGATGGATTTTCAAATAACTTGGCATGAATGTGTACCACGGTAAGACGAGGTGTCGCGCGCAAGACCCAGGTCCGTACCTCAAAGGTCAAGGTCACACTTAGACATTAAGGGATAGTGCATTGATGGGCGTGTCCGGTCCATATCTTTGTCATCGATGGATGGATTTTCAAATTACTTGGCATGAATGTGTACCACAGTAAGATGACGTGTCATGCGCAAGACCCAGGTCCGTAGCTCAAAGGTCAAGGTCACACTTAGATGTTAAAGGTCTTTTTTCATGATAGTGCATTGATGGGTGTGTCTGGTCCATATCTTTGTCATTCATGCATGGATTTTAAAATAACTACGCATAAATGTTTGACACAGTAAGACGACGTGTCGCGCGCAAGACCCAGCTCCGTAGGTCAAAGGTCCTAAACTCGAACATCGGCCATAACTATTCATTTAAAGTGCCATCGGGGGCATGTGTCATCCTATGGAGACAGCTCTTGTTATGTTTATATAAAAAGTAAGACCAACTTTGAATGAAATTTTTATTCAGAATTGATATTCTTTACCTGTTAGATACAGTATAGTTTAGACTGTCTATTCCTTTTAGTTAGCATAATCTTACATAACTTGTTTCAGAAATCACATTTTTATGCAAATCAGTTTTTGACAGATTGGTTCATTGATCTTAAATTATCATAATTAAAACTACTGTTTGAAAGTATTATAGAGCAAGTTAACTTGAAAAATATGCATTTTAAGTCATTAATATTTATGATAATTTATGCAGATTTTACGGTTACTTCAGTCCATGAACTTTAATCCTAGTGAAAAAAAGAAAACTTTCGTTCATTTATGTTCAAAATTTGAAATTCACAAATTCAAATCCTCAGGATGTAGGATGGACATATGTGATGGAATAAAACCATTATGGTGCATCTAATGTAGAAGATTTATGTCTACTTGTATTTATGTTTACTTCCATTTATGTCCGTTAATATTAAATTTTAGTTGTACATATATTGAAGTCTACTTATTTATGTCTAAATATATTCAGATGGAACTGATTTCACTAGATGTCCAGTGTTGATTTTATTTCATCACCATCATTTGTTCAGAAGTATTGTTATACTGTTGATATTGTATGTTAAATCATTATACATGTACTTTATAGCTGTTACAGGGAAGATAAAGGGAAGTAACTGTTTCTTGTATGTTCTGACTGGAAAGTATTAGTACATCAACTTTTTCTGGTGACTGATATTCTAGGCAAGCAGATAGAATTTATAAAACTACATTTGCTTTCATGTACTTTCATGGCTGAATTGTTGTGGTTGCAGACTTATAATATCAAGCTCTGCTTGGGTTATCATTTGAGGAAGTCATCTTTCTGGCTTGCAGGGTCTGTGGTTGTAGTCAGGTGCCCACCCAGTGGTGAAATAATGTCCTAATGGGCATTAATGCCTTCCCCCGCCAGTAAAGTCGGCATAGAACCATAATTATGTCACCTGAATTAAAAATCAAACAAAACAAAGACAAATTGTAAAGCTGAACATTTCATTTCTTATAGTTTCACTGTGAAGGAAGCTACATGTAGATCAAGTCTTTATTCAAGAACCATTTGAGTCGCGCCATGAGAAAACCAACATAGTGCGTTTGTGACCAGCATAGATCCAGACCATCCTGCCCAGTCTTGTCAGGATCCATGCTGTTCGCTTTTGAAGCCTATTGCAGTTAGAGAAACCGTTAAGTGAACAACATGGATCCTGATCAGACTGCGCGGATGTGCATGCTGGTCTGGATCCATGCTGGTCGCAAATGCACTATGTTGGTTTTCTCATGGCGCGGCTCATTTCTAGCCATTTCAGAACATGAACTTTGAATATTTTTCATAAGATATATCAGACTTTGGATTTTGTTCATACAATGCACCACTGTTATATAGAAGATATTACATGAGGGTCTTTTCATATTGATTTTATTCAACGAGTTTAATAAATTCAGTGTGGAAAGTCGCAAATATAATATTCTTTTTATCACATGTAAGCTTTTCAAGCCGAAACATAAAAGATTCTACTTTCTTTAACTATTATAAACAAGTCAACTTGACTAACGTCTCCGATACTTTAAACAACATTGACGTCAAAGCTTTATTACACTAGTGTATTATCAAATTTATGTAATAGCTTTATTTCACTCCTGCGATGTCAAACATGTGATAAAAATCTTTAATAAGGTAGTTTTGAATTAAAGTAAATGTTTCCTGCTTAATAAACTTGATAGAGTCTGCAACCACAGTCAGCAAAGAAAGGAGATGCCCATATCAACCGACCTAGAGTTTTATTCAGTTAATTGAAGAATATGTTTTCTGTTACAGACTCTGACGAGTGCCTTCAGACAGCACGACACAGATCAAGATGGCTGGGTGACCATTACATACGAACAATTCTTGTCACTTGTGTTCAGTTTAAAGAGTTGAAGCAGTGTTTTGAACATGCTCAGACATTTACTTATCCACTTTCTTATGTTATTCATGTATATTGTCTTAAGAAGAAAAGAATGTATGGTTTTATTTACATGCTATATATTAAAAGATCACATTTCCAGATTTGAAAATGCTTCTTTAAGTTACATAAAGAAATGTAAATGTGATATAAAACATTTGATACATTAATTATATTGCAATATGTATTTATAAAATCACTCCGGGCCCATTGTCTGTGAAATAGATGGAAAAATGCTTTACCTGGTTCCAGTAAAAACTTAATGTTAACTTATTAACTGTGTTCTTCAATGTTAGTCAGGCGCAACAGACACAAAGCAATAGTTCTGTGTTGTATATGCTCTTATTGATTACCAATACAATTACTTCTGTCCTTTACTACTAAGCAGGATTCTGTTTTTCTACTTGTGCAAAGTTTTGGCTTGGCTGAATGAATTGTATTTCAATTGATAATCTATTTTAAAAAAATGTAGGTTTATTTTTTTGTAAATTGTACAAATATTTTTCCCACCAAAGTGAAATATACATTTATTATTCTTTAATGTTTGGAATACATACATATGATGTTTTGTTGATACTATGTACAATACACCTGTAATATAACTATGGTAAAAACCAGACAATATGTAATAGATTTAAAAGCTCATATTTCAGCATTATTATTAAAATGTAACATCATTGTAAAATAATGGAATATGCTTTTGAAGTTTTAATTATATTTTTTTCTGTTTAAAGGTATTTTTTCCCTTTACGTCTTGAACAGATTATGTTAAAATTGAAAGATTTCATTGTATTGAATAATGTTGTTTAGTAATCATCAAAGTTTGTCTTATTCAAAATAAATGTCAGCATTCTCATGTACATGGCTAAGCCACTGTTCTAAGATTTGCATTAATTTCACTTACCTTTAACCTCTGGGTTCAAGCCCGGCCCAGGTTGTCAGTTGAGGTAGCAGAGTAAGGAATAGGGGAGCCGTAATCTGTAAATTTAAGTGTAGACTGCTCAACCTGGAGGTCATATTTTTTAGCCATCGTGGGGTCATGTATTGACCTTTTGTGACATCAGTATTTGTTTTTCAGGAAGTAGTATTGAACATGATTCAAATAAGAACCAAGCTTTTGTCACAGTCTAGCTAGTTTAATTACTGTGAAATCATTTAATTTCGTGGGCATGAAATTTCGTGGTTTTGGTCAAAACGGCAATTTCATGGGGATATGAATTCGTGGATTTCATCTTTTAAACATAAAATGAATGGGAATTTTACTTGTTCGTTGGGATTAAATTTCGTGGATTGACTCATCCACGAAATCCACGAAAATTAGTCCCCCACGAATATTAATGATTTCACAGTAATATAGAAACATTGAGGAAGCCACCTACCTTGCCTGTGCAAGATCAGTAGTCTTAAGTTACACATAGGTGCCTGAAATAATTGCAGGAGGTACTACAGCATTAAATACTCTGACCCACAGTAAACACTATTATCCTGTGTTAATGATATTGAGGTGTTAACAGAGGATTTAGTCTTGTTGTTGTAGCCTAGGGCATGTTGTGAGGAACAAACAGAAATGACAATTGTTTAATTCTAAATATAGAAAAAACTTCATTACACTACCTATGTCAAAGTTAACACATATTGTTGTTGTTTATGTATTAGGTTGTCAGGGTACGGTTCATATGATAATAATTACAATATCTAATAATTTAAGCAACCCTGCTTGGTTGCCTCAATAGGGAGAAAGCAGATCTAAGGATCGTGGGGTCGTGAGTTCGATCTTTGGGCAAGACCTGTTCTCCCTGACAATTTGATAAAAGGTAACGCGCCTGAAATTGTTTGTCCTCCACCTCAGATTCATGTGGGGAAGTTGGCAGTCACTTGCTGAGAACAGGTTAGTACTGGCACAGGGTCCATAAATATATATTATGATCACAGATAATCCACCACTATGTTACAAAACTAAAAATACAGCAACAAAATGTTTCCAAACCTGCAGAAAAGAGAGTGTCTTCTGCAAAATGCAAAAGAAGAGTGCATGGTGTTACGAAACCAAGTATTTATTTCTTGTATATTTATTTCAATAACACTTTTGCTCCACATGCCGATATCTTTCTGAGTGTTGTTGTTTTAATTTATTGTTGAATGAACATACTTATAGGGTTTGTTCTTTATAAGAACCATATATTGCTTACATTTTATTATATGCAGTGCTGTAGTTTTTTATTAGCTTAAATTTTGTTTATAACCAGTACTGTAATAAGTGGGTAAAAAGATGTAATCAGGAAGACAAATTGGGAGATTTACAGAACCTGGCTATAGTCTGAGGTGTGTGTTACAGAAACTTTGTATACTCTTATAGAAACTTGGTATACTCCGAGGCATGTCTTACAGGATCTAGCTATACTATTAGGCATGTCTTATAGAAACTGGGTATGCTTTGAGGTGTGTCTTACAGGAACTGGCTATACACGGAGGCGTGCCTTATAGAAACTGGCTATACTCGAGTGTCTTACAGAAAAATGGCTATACCCTGTGGCACGTCTTACAGGAAATGGCTATTCTATGAGGCATGTCTTACAGAAAAATGTGAGAAAAATAAATGCTTAGCTTCATATCAATATATACTTAGCCATTAAATTATGATATTGGGCCTATGTTGCCGAGTAGTTAAGGTCTCAGACTTCAGATTACTTGCCCCTGACGCCCCATGTGGTTCTGGATCCATCTATGTATGAAAAGAATTGGAACCACTGCCTTACCCTTGCATGATCGTAAGAGGCGACTAGTAGGGTCTTAACACTTGGTTTTGCATTATCTCTGTGATTCCGGCAGGTATGCAAATTTTGATTCCATACCTCATGTTTTTATTCCGATGTAAATTAGATGTGAAACCAAAATTTGTAGTCCTGTTTGGCGCCATATAACCTGTACTGTGTTGGTGCGCCGTAAAGCCCAAATAAATAAATAAATACTAGCCCCTGACTGCTGTGTGTTTGAAACCTCACATGGAGTGTAGACCTCTTTTGTTTGAGGAAGCTATCCAGCTGGCTTACAAGTCTATGGTTCTACCCAGATGCCCTCCTGTACCTGAAATAATGGCTGGAGAGGCACCTAGGATTTTCCTCCACCATCATAAGCTGGAAAGTGACAGTGTTGTCTGTTTGATGACCTTTGGATATTATTGGCAGATAGATAGGATGTACTTTACGCACGTATACAAACTTATGAATTCTTAACCACTCTTTTGTCTAAAAGCTTTGTCATATCAAATTGCATGTACATATAAGTGTGCTGTTAAAATTTATTTTAGATTGTATTTGAAGTATGACTTTGTTTAGATTGGTGTTTAATACAATATTATACACGTACTTGAGCGTCCTGTAACACATTTTGAAACCCACTAAATTTTTGTTTGTTTCGTTGACAGTAATATTCGTGATGACTTGTACTACATCATACAACCTCTCCAGAGCGACCCTCTCTTAAGCAAAAACCTCTCTATAACAACATCATCAAAATTTCCTTAAGCTGAAATATACTACCAAATTTACCACTCCAGAAAAACAACCTCTACACAACAGTCAATATTTCTATCTCCCAAAGAGTGTTGCTATACGGAGGCTGCACTGTATATAACCATTTATTACTTACTGTACTGAAATAACTTGAACTGATATATAAGAAATAATTACTAACTACATGTACCATTATCATAAAGCAGTAAAATAACATTTTCTTTTATGGTCACATTGCATTCCATTTAAGTCTACCTCTTAAACATGTTTCTTTAAGACAATCTCATAATCTCCAGTTTTGTTATTTACGCAGGAATTAATTTAGAAGAAAGACATGTTTTGTTGACGCATCTTTTTTTAACTCTACTGATACACAAGTCTAGAAATATTGTATGCCATTTAAGTAACTGAATAACTGTTTTGTGTCCTGAAATCAGTTTAAATGACAACTCTAATCATTGCCAAATATTTCAGAAATAAGCAAAAAAAAAAAAAAAAAAAACCCAAAATACCCAGACCAGTCAAGAATTTAATCTGTGACTTCAGACAGTGGTGTAGGAAGACTTTACAACTGTTGCATGCAGATTGAGCTTTTGTTAACTCTCATTTGAAGCAAAGTAATGGTGATTTGTTTTGTAAAGAGACATGATAATAGCTTTGGATTGATTTTTTTTTTTAGAAACATTGAACATCAGAAGTGCATGTTGCATTATCTTCATTTTTTATACTAAAGTGCTTTTGTGTTTAGTTTTTACTTTTCATATCATTGTGTGAAACTCACAATGTGATTTATTGTTAATTTACTGTGCTTTTCATGTTACTGTGCTATCTATAATTACAATACGCATGTATATGTAGAAAACAATTACTAATAAAATATGAAAACTGAAAACGGGACTTTCTGCCTCATTTCAGAAGTATTGAGGCACACATAAACACTGTGGTTCAAGTGCGGGAAAAATGTCCTAAAACCAAAAAGGGGAATATTAACACTGACCCAGAGTGGGTAAATATTGTGTGAACCTTGCTGTTTGTTTACAGGGTGATTTATTAGTATAGATGGATGTTCCGTCGTCCATCGTCCACAATTTCTCCAAAACTACTGGTCAGAAATACCCTGTACTTGTTTTTAGTATCCTGGCAAAATCGTCTCTCAGTTGAGGTGATTAATTGGGTGTTAACACTTGGTTTTGCAGTAACTCTGTGATTCCAGCAGGTATGCAAATTTTGATTTCATACCTCATGTTTTTATTACGATGTAAATGAGATGTGGAACCAAAATTTGTAGTCCTGTTTGGCGCCATATAACCTATACTGTGTTGGTGCGCCGTAAAACCCAAATAGATAAATAAATGCTTTGTTCGTGCTGAGTTTACAGATTCTTAGCTCACCAGAGCACGGAAGTGCTCAAGGTGAGCTATTGTGACCGGTCATTGTCCGGCGTGCGTCATCCATCGTCCATCAACATTTGCCTTGTGAACACTTGAGAGGCCACATTTGTGACCAAATCTTTATGAAACTTGGTCAGAATGTTAGTCTTGATGATCTCTAGGTCAAGTTCGAAACTGGGTCATGTGAGGTCAGTAGGCCAGATCAAAGGAAAAGCTTGTGAACACTCTTAGAGGCCATATTTTTGACAGTCTTTATGAAACTTGGTCAGAATGTTAGTCTTGATGATCTCTAGGTCAAGTTTGAAACTGTGTCATGTTTGGTCAAAAACTAGGTCAGTAGGCCAGATCAAAGGAAAAGCTTGTGAACACTCTAGAGGCCACAGTTGTGGCCTAATATTTATGAAACTTGGTCAGAATGTTTGTCTTAATGATTTCTAGGTCAAGTTCGAATCTGGGTCATGTGGGGTCAAAAACTAGGTCACCTGTTCAAATCGAAGGAAAAGTTTGTGAACACTTGAGAGGCCACAGTTGTGACTCAATCTTTATGAAACTGGGTCAGAATGTTTGTCTTATTGATTTCTAGGTCAAGTTTGAAACTGGGTCATGTTTGGTCAAAAACTAGGTCCGAAGCCCAGTTCAAAGAAAAAGCTTGTGAACACTCTAGAGGCCAGTTGTGACTCAATTTTTATGAAATTTGGTCAGAATGTTTGTCTTGATGATCTCTAGGTCATATTCGAATCTGGGTCGTGTGGGGTCAAAAACTAGGCCAGTAGGCCAGATCAAAGGAAAAGCTTGTGAACACTCTAGAGGTCACAGTTGTGACCCAATCTTTATGAAACTTTGTCAGAATGTTTGCCTTGATGATGTTTAAGTCAGTTTTGAAACTTGGTCATGTGGGGTCAAAAACTAGGACAGTAGGTCAGATCAAAGGAAACGCTTGTGAACACTGTAGGCCACAGTTGTGACTCAATCTTTATGAACTTTGGTCAGAATGTTTGTCTTGATGATCTCTTGATTCCATATTGGCCCGGGTACCCGTGGGTAATTGTTCAACGGGTACCCGGGTACAAAAATTGTACTCGTTTCGGCCCTAATTACATGGAGTTGACCTAGAAAACTTTAACAATAAGGCCTTGTTTGTAGACATTAAAAGACTTGTTTTTTTCAAAATTGTCACATGTTCAAATCAAAGGAAAAGTTTGTGAACACTCTAAAGGCAACAGTTATGACTCAGTTTTTATGAAACTTGGTCAGAATGTTTGTCTTGATGATCTCTAGGTTAAAGTCAAAACTGGCTCATGTATGGTAAAAATCTAGGTCAGTAGGCCAGATCAACTCTGGTGAGCGCTATAGGGCCATCATGGCCCTCTTGTTACAATACAGTTACGAGTCCAGGTGATCGCTTATTTCCCGGGATTAAAGAATTATAGACACTTCTGTTTCCTGTGACTTACCACATATTTAAAACAATGAAAAAAATACGAAAACAATTTTCTTAAAATCATATTCTATGACACAAAGAATAATTATATGTACATGTACACAGTTGAGAATATTTGGCAAGTAATGGCTAGTTCACATTTGTACGAAAGACCCGTGATTACATTTCAGCTTCATTATTTCACGCTTTCTGCTTCATGATTTCACGATTTCCACTTCATGAATTCACGATTTCTGCTTCCTGACTTCACGATTTCACGAATTCAAGATTTCACGATTAAACTTCACGATTTCTTGATTTTGCGATTTCACGATTTCCATTTCACGAATTCACGATTTCTTGATTTCACCATTTCCACTTCACGAATTCACGATTTCACTATGAAACTTCACGATTTCACAGTTTTTATCATTACATGTAGGGCTGAAACGAGTACCCGGGTACCCGCGGGTAAGGTAGAAAATCGTCAGTCCCGGATACATATTCATTACCCTTTACCGATGTATACATTTGTTATTATGGTTAAATAAATAAAGTAACTGGATAACAAACATGAAAATATGTTCGTCGTTATAGCTGATTAATTTACATGGACGAGGTCTGCATCCTGCTGCCTCCTGTACAGAATAATTTTATGCCATCTAAGTTGACATTTTTATGGTGTTTATTTACAAGAAATATAAACTACACCCAAACATGGCTGTCTGCTCCAAATATCCTCGTATAAATAAGGATGACAAACAATGATTATAAGGCACATATTCCGTATTTTCCGTATTAGCCCGGGTACCCGTAGGTAATTGTTGCAACGCGTACCCGGGTACAAAATTTGTACTCGTTTCGGCCCTAATAATAATAATAATAATAATAATAATAACTTTATTTTCTGAAGGTGACATACTAAGTGTACAAATACAGATATTTTACAACTTATTTCCAGTATGGCCTTCAACTGATATACATTCACACATACACACAATCATACAGTCAATTTATAATTAAACATTTATACAAAAATACACATATCAGAATTACTTAAATTTTCTCGACAAACACGTCTCAAATTAAAGAAGTCTTAAATAAACGTAATGTAACAATAACTATGTTTTAAAAGAATTACCATGCGTCACAAAGATTATACATGACAATTAAGATACATACAAAAAAGAAAGTCTGTCCCATAAGATAATAAATAGTTTCAGATTTGAATAATAAGATAGTATGAATATTATTATTATTGGAAACGAATACAGTAACATCAATTCAACAAAATTCTTGTAATTACAAGTAATTAATTGCTAAAAACTATTGTAACAAGAGAAAATTCTTTAAATTATGCTTGAAAGCAGTTATATTATTATCGTGAAGTTTAATGTAAGAAGGAAGTGAATTCCATACGTGTGCAGCTTTGTAGCTAAATGTTTGTTTCAGGTAGTTCGTTTTAGGTTTAACAATAGAAAGATCCATGTTTTCGATTGAGCGCAGACTGTAATGATCATTATGAACAAAATGTAGTAAATCTGAAATGTATATAATTACATGGAGTTGACCTAGAAAAGTTTAACAGTAAGGCCTTGTTTGTAGACATTAAAAGACTTGTTTTTTTTTTCAAAATTGTCGAGATGTTAATTTGTGATAAAATCAAAGATTAGATATTGGTGAAGAAGTAAAGTTCTTATTTTGTGCAGCTGAAGTTTATTTTTTTTAGTGCATAACGTTCATTAAGTACAACGGTACCTTGGGCATCCACA
The DNA here is from genome assembly GCF_021730395.1 of Mercenaria mercenaria. Taxonomy (NCBI): domain Eukaryota; kingdom Metazoa; phylum Mollusca; class Bivalvia; order Venerida; family Veneridae; genus Mercenaria; species Mercenaria mercenaria. The sequence continues at coordinate 17,917,976 of NC_069366.1, read as the reverse complement.
TTGACTATAATTCTGCTTCCTTCCCACATCTGAACATGTTATGAACCATGTCTCCCCCATCTTAAAAAGCCTCTCCATTCTCCAATTTGAAACCGTGAATTCGTGAAGTGGAAATCAAGAAATCGTGAATTCGTAAAGTGGAAATCGTGAAATCAGGAAATCATGAAGTTTAATCGTGAATTCGTAAAGTGGAAATCGTGAAATCAGGAAGCAGAAATCGTGAAATAATGAAGTTGAAATGTCACCACGGGTCTTTCGTACATTTGACCTGCGGGGCTTCTGCGGAGACCGTAGACTGTCCGTATCCTCCTTTCCGTGCAGGAGGCGGCAGTGCGATTTTCGTATGGATTCACGGGCTCCGCAGCCTCTACTGTTCTGTTGGTGAAAAGTAAAATCTTAGCCTGTAGACATGTCTAAGGTGGCATTGCACAATCCCCACACGGGCATCCTTAGGAGGCTGCGCGCTGATCGTGCAGCCAACGCACGATTTTCCATGGTCATGGTGCCCAAAAATCGTACCGAGATTGTAGACTCGTGGGACCCTCGCACGACTCTCGCACAGGCGATACAAGGTTGCCACTTGGTGCCCTAGCGGTACACATGGACTCTCACGGATATAAAGCAGTCATCACCTGGTAACCCTACATCGGCCGCTCCATTGCCGTGCGGCGGCCTTGATATGGACAAAACATTTTTCAGATGGTTTTATATATTGGCCATTTCCAACTTTCATTATTCGTCTCTTGAGAGAAATGATAGTACCACTAAGACTCACCCGCCCGCTTAGCTCAGTAGAGATAGCGTTGGTCTACGGATCGCGAGTTCGATTCCCGGGCTGGGCGTATGTTCTCCGTGACGATTTGATAAAAGACATTGTGTCTGAAATCATTCGTCCTCCACCTCATAATTCATGTGGAGAAGTTGGCATTTACTTGCGGTGAACAGGTTTGTACTGGTACAGAATCCAAAAAAAACTGGTGAGGTTAACTGCCCGCCGTTACATGGCTGAAATACTGTTGAAAAACGGCGTTAACCACCCCTCCCCCCCACCCCCCCCCCCCCCAAAAAAATATATATATATATAAAAAACTAAGACTCAGATCGGCATACCTGCGGTTGCAGTTGAGGCAGGTCAGGAGAAAAGAGAGCAGACAGTGATTACAAGCCCGGCCGTCCTTGATGTGCAGCAGTTCTGACAGAGACAGGGGACAATGTGTGTGAAGCTCTGGCTGCTGAAAGGGCAACCCTGGGACACTACGACACCCTGATGCAGGAGTTGATGCGGAAATCGCATGGGAACTTCAAAGCTTACCTCAAGGTCGAGCCATCCCTGTTTCGGGAGATGATGGCCGAACTGACTCCCAGAATTTCTAAGCTATCTTCTCCGCTCAGCCTCTGCATGCACGGAAGCAGTACTGGCGACATGGTTTAGAAAACGCACGACAAAATAAATTTTCTGTTTTTAGCAGCTGTAGCGTGACACTGTATTTTTGTAATTGAAAAAAATATACTGATAGGAAAAAGGAATAAAAGCCTTAAAATTTGATTTCGTATGCAGTCTCATGTAAAAAATACAAAATTACTTATGTTAGATTAGGCATTTACGGACATTTAGTAAATAACAGCCCTTGGTATTGATAGATACATCTAACCGTCTGTAAAATCGCCAGATTCAACATTAAAATGTTAGGTAAAATCTGTATAAAGCTGTTTGGGCTCAATCCATTGATCTTTTGAGATCCCTACACAAAGGTTACGTAAAGATATACATGTTGGCGAGCGGAGCGAGCCGAAAAAAAATGAATGGACGTTCAAGTGTATTTTGATGTAATAAAAAATGCAAGCTTTGCCGAAAAAGGGGGTGCTATTGCACCCGTCGTCCACCCCCCTCACCCCCCCCGCACACCGGTTACGCCCTTGCAATGATTGAAAGTATTTTTCAAAATATTTACGTTCGTAATCTTATAATCAAGCGTAAATGGCTTTTATTTGGCATCATTATTAGTTCAAAATTGTCATAATTTTAGGAATAACGTTCGTATTATCTTCCAATAGATCTATATAACATAATTATTTGCCATCTTTATGTTACTTTAAGACTAACGTTCGAAACAGATCTAGTGGATGCAACTTGACCCCGATGGTTTACCTTTGTATTATAATACATAATGACTATTAATGAGGCACTACCTATTATTGAAAAGGAGTGAACGTAAAACGCTTCATCTCTTTGCATTCATAAATGTTGAAATAGCTCTAATACGAGCTGCACGAGAAAATGGAAATATAAATTTGTGTAAATATTTTAACTAATCAAATGTTAGTAGCTCTATACATACTTCGATAGACTACTGCGTTGTATCAAACTAATTCCAATATATAAATATACACGGCTACCCTAAGCACCCTTATTTCTACAATGAAATAATCGATTTGATTAATCAAAGGTCAACCATCGCGATCAAGTTGCGACTATGTACTATATCTTCCATTTTTTTTAACAATAAACTATATAGAGCGTAAATCATAGCTTTGTTTGCCTTAGTCGTCAAGGGGCGCGTAACTCTTATCGACCCAAATACCCGGTTGTGACAGTGTGAAGTTGAGAATAATGTTTCAGGATTTTATTTTCGATATTTTTTAGACGAAGCAGCCCTAACCATGTCAAACCTAGACCAAGTACTTCAGATTGAACCTTCGGTTCCTTCGGCAGAACTTGTTTTTAGAGGTAATCATTATTTGATGGTATATTTAATGCCACAAGTAGCCATTTTCCCACCATAAATTGGAAGGAATTAGTAGATTCTATGTCCACTTTCTTTTTTTCTTTATTTTTCTTGGTCACAGTTTATAAACTGTTCAGCTTATTGTCGGATGCAGCCGTGTGTTTTCATTAATCCATGTTTAATGTTTAATGTTTTTGTTCGTCTGCTTTAACTTGAAAAAAAATGCGTTACATGTTTTGTATAACTGTAAAGCCTATAGGCCTATAGATTTGTCCTCTTTAATATAGACTTAGTGTACTGATCGTCCTCAAGTTTATTTGCACTAGTATATAGTTCTCTTTAATAGAGATATTGTATACCTTACAAAAGATACAATCTCAGTGTGTACAGTATGTATTCATTTTTAAATAACCCAGGCTTAATGTATAACCTTACTCTTTTATAGTACAAAGTCCTCTTTCAAAATGACAGCTTTATCTTAGCTCATTAGGGAGAGCGGAGATGTACGGATTGCGGGGTCGCGAGTTCGATTCCCGCGTGGGCTTTATATTCTCCGTGACGGTTTGGTAACAGACATTGCAATGGGCTTTGTGTCTGAAATTATTCGTCTTCCACCTCTGATTCATCACGGTGGGGAAATTGGCAGTTATATACGAGGAATCTTTCAAAATATCTTCTACACTTAATTTACCCACCATACAAAACTTTTTTACTATGTCAAATCTATCAAGTAAAATAAGAACTGACTTTTAAGATCAGTCGTAGGAATGTAGCGGTTTGCGTTACCATGAAAACAGTTGATGAAACTGGTCAAGTTCGAAAATTCAGATTAAATTTTTTTTTAAAACTATAACTACTGAATATTTCTGAGTGAAACCTGACATACGGTAGGCCTATTATTACATCAGTACCCATCACATGGATATAACTTAATGGAAATTACTATGTCACTGTCCAAGATATGGAGTGCACGAGCAAAATTACATAGTTGGCACGTGCATAATTGTTTTTTTTAAAGGATTTCTTCTCTTAAAATAATAGATTTATAGCATTATTTTATGTTACTACTAATTTTTATGCTATATTCTCCGTTGAAACTTAAAGAAAAGAATATCACATTAAAATTGTTTCACATTGATCAACAGCGCACTTAAGGCCTATGCTATTTTGAAATTATGAATTAGGTGGGTGGGGTACATGATATTATTTCTGATGAATTTCGAAGTAACTGTAAAACAAACGTTATTCCAATGTGACAATACATCAAAACCATGAAGTGCTGAACTCTTACTTTAATTTAAAAAGTAAAGTGGGAAAAATTATCAGTATGTTCGTGTTACAATTTTCGGGGTAAGTATTCTATGTCATCGTGCATAACTGCGAAAAACTATAACATACATAATAAAGCTAAACTATCCGTGTAAATGTGCTGAGAGCTATTTTTCTATTTCCGTTTATTACTTTTCTAAAAAAAACATTACAATTTACCAGGTGTTGGCAAAATTTGTCATTTTTGTGCACATGCCTTTACACATAAAAGAAGTCCGAACTATAGGTATGGTGTGCGAGAGGGGCCTGAGCGCTTAAGTAGTGCTCATTTACAGGAATTGTCCTGCTCATATATATATGAATTTTATAGGTAGATAAAATTATTTATGTCATTGTTGTACATTTGGAGCAAATCGGTCCTATTCTGAAATATGTTAATTTATATACTACGGTAAAAGCCAATCAATGAATTCCTTTTATACTGTTGAACCAATCGTGAAACGGCATCTTCCTTCTTCGTCAGCATTCAAGAGTGAATAGCACGCTTCTTTCTTTAATTTTATTTTGGCTAATTTCTTGTTTTATCTTACCACCACATCCCAATCCGCCTCCTCTTTCAAGTGACAATTTTCTGATTTTGAAAGATTTCTCTTAATAGGCAAATTCATCTACATTTCTTGATATGCTTTCGGTGGTTATATCCGCCCTAATATGTGAATATATATATTAGGTATGGTATTAGACTGTAATTCCATTCAGATATGAGAACATATCTATTTGTTAAGGACGGTATGTTTCGCCCAGATACGTGAAAATATAAATTTGTTAAGGTATCTTTCGACGTATTATTTAGCATGGATGATTTGAACTGTGAATATATACTTTTTACACTTAACATTTAATTCCACGAGTACATACACATATACATATATATTTACCTTTACCCTTTATACAATAGGAATATGTTTGTTTTACCTGTAAGATTAAAGCATTAACCCCTCGTGAAAAAATAATGCATGTGGCGTTCACTGTTGATTTATAATTGTAATATTATATTTTGACGTTACACTGAAACAAACAAACCCTTTTTGCATATTCATTTATATAAAACAAACAAACAAAAACGGGAACAATGTTTATTTTGTTTGATTGAGAGTAACACCGAAACGACACAATGAACTTTCCCCAGGTTTTGTTGGTGGGGAAAGGCTACAGGGGTCCTTCCAGACATTTTTGAGGCTCAGACTAGTACCTAGATCGAGACACTAACCTCAGTTGGATGGCTTCCTTACGTGAAAAGTTTCACACCTCAAGTGGGTTTTTGTTCCCACGTCGGTGATGGGCGAGGAATTCGAAGTCAGCGACCATGACATCAAGTTTTTCTTTTGCAAGTATAAAACATAAATATTCAATTAAATTTCGTAAACATAACTGATACTCTCAATGACATTTACCATGTCGGAAGTTACAAATGGTTTGCCGAATACACCATACTTTTAAATACAAAAGTTTACACACAATGTGGGTCGGAAAGCACGAAATTTACGTTCTTGAACGTATATGTGAATAGTTACCTTTGAAATGTAAACAAAGGCATAAAAGTAACTGTTTTCATGTTCGTGGTAAGGATCGACTTGTGATTGTCAATGTTCCCGATACGGAATATATATGAATGTATAATCACGAGCCGTTTCATCTTACAGGACTTTTAATAACATAGTAAGCGGTTGTTTATTTATTGTATTTATGTTCTAGTAACCTTTGACACTGATTTCGAGGACAGACCGGGTTTGTGACATATACATGTCTGTTGTTGGGCTGGAAAAAGATAGATCCAAAATTTAAACTAAAAGCTATATTGCATAAATGTTTCGTTATTTCTGTGCACACAATTCGGTTGTTTGAAGGTTAGAATATCAGAAAATTACAGGAAATAAAACATGTCTTTGAAAAAGTACCGATCTTTCATCATTCGTTTGGTTGGCGCATGATTACAAATTTAATGTTAGTAGGCCGTGATGTCCATGAAGCCGTGTAAAGTGATAATTTTGATGACACGTTGGTTTTATTTTGTAATTGTGAGTGATCGTTAAGTGATAAGAAAGATCGGACAGTGGGATGTTATAAAAAAGTGATGTTTTATTTAGATTAGAAAGTCAATCGTACTCTACAATAAGGAACTCTAAGGTAAAATACTCCTTTTATTTCGTTCACTGAAGAAAACATGGCGGACATAGTTTTGTAAAAGAGCGGTGCACGTGTGATTCGTGTAACATAGTTTAACGGCGTTTTCTTAGAAAACTAACGCTCAGCTCATTTACACTGACATATCCTTGATTGAAGAATATATGTATTGTATATATATGAGAGACTTACGGTACCAAATAATTACCCCGATATTTTCCATGCATTTTCTTCTAGTGCACTGTTGGGACATGTTTTTGAGTGTCATTGATACTTTATAATTTATTCGGAGATACATTTTCTTATAATTATTAGTTTCTTTTCGATCCCCGTGCATTTCTCGCGTTGTTACAACAATCTCAGTTTTACATAGGAAGTTTGCATTGTCGAAATAGCATAGTCCTTAAAATAATATTCTAACATGACTCGGTTTGGTTTCCAATTAAACAAAGAAAGAAATCAAGCTCTGTATATTTAACAAATAATCAAGGCATTCGAGTTGTTGTTTACCACGGTTCAGAGTTCAGATGCGTAGGAATTTAACCACGAGGGCGTTAGCCCGAGTGGTTAAATACTGAAGCATCTGAGCGATGAACCGTGGTAAATTAGACAATAAATCACAAGAATGCCTTGATTATTTTCATTCTGACATGCTCATTGATATATTTTAATAAATATTATACTGGGCTTCATTTACTAGAGGAGTAATGTATCGGACGTCATGTGGCACGTCATTTGACGTCATAATGCTGTCTTACCGGTCCGCGCGCCAACCGTTGTTTATCGCAGAATATGCAGAGTTTGATTTCCTTCTTTGTTTAACTGAAAATCAAATCGAGCCATGTTAGAATCTGCGATAAGCAACGGTTGACGATAAGAGAGCATTATGACGTCAAATTGCCACATGACGTTCGATAATTACTCTTCGGGTAAATGAAGTCCAGCATAATATTTATTGAAATATTATTGGCAGTTTTTTCTGTAAAATATGATGTCTAGTCTTAGATAATTTGCTAGTTTTGGGGTGATGGATCGGAAATCAAACTGGGTAACAACCGAGTGTTTGCTTATTTTTCTCGGGTTTATAGCTTACCAATTGTGATTCCGGGTCCACTACCTTAATAAAATTTCTCATCCTCCTTGTACGCAGTTCACAATAATTACATCTTGTTTCATATGCCATGTTGTATGTTACATTGTTTGTAATGTTTATGTCAGATGCCCATAAGGGCCTTGACTTTTGAATAAACTTGAAAACTTGAAACTTGAGCCGATTATTTCAAAGTACATTTTCAATCCCCGTCTCATGAAAAAGAAAAGTTTACAGCCTGCCCGCTTAGCTCGAGGATCGCGGGGTCGTGAGTTCGATCCTCGGGCGGGGCGTATGTTCTCCGTGACTATTTGATAAACGACATTGTGTCTGAAATCATTAGTCCTCCACCTCTGATTCATGTGGGGAAGTTGGCAGTTACTTGCGGAGAACAGGTTTGTACTGGTACAGAATCTAGGAACACTGGTTAGGTTAACTGCCCGCCGTTACATGACTGAAATACTGTTGAAAAACGGCGTTAAACCCAAAACAAACAAACTATCAAATGTTTGACGAACTTTTTTTCACGAGACGGGGATTCATTGTCCCTGCGCAGTTAGTGGAAGTCAACTGCCAAATGCTAAATAAGAAATAGTTAATGCTAAATACCAATAGCATAATGTTAAATGTCACATGCTTAATGCTAAACGCTACATAGAAAATAGTATAATTATGCTATATACTAAATGGTTTATGTCAAATGCTAAATGTCATATAAACAAATCCTTATTGCCAAATGATAAATGGTTATTCTCAAATAATCAAACTCGATGATCTTTATCTTTTCATCTGATGAATGCTATTTTTACTTATTTGAAAGAAAAGAAAAATTTTCTGCCAGTCTAATTTGGAGCAATAACATTGCAGCTGTTACGGGGACATGGAACCGAAACGTTTTGCTGCAAAATGTTTAGACCAAAATATTTAACTGAGACAAGTAATATCAATAAAGTAAAGGCCAACGGTTATATAATGGATGCATTCATCTAGCCTGGGTACCAGTCTGTCGATTTTTGATGTGCGTCTGTTCTGTAAATCGACACCATCAGAAGCTAAACGGCCCATGCAATAACAGCAACTTGCCTCATACATATGAAATAGCGCGTATGTTATGGCAAAGCAAAAAATATCAATGCCTGAATCCCAGGCTAGCATTCATCCAATGATATATTATTAGGTTCTTTATTTCAATGAAAACTTAGCAGTGAGCATTTTGGCATTTATTATTTTAACAATTAGCATTTAGCATTGACAATTACCGCTTGAATGCCAATATTTCACATTAAGCAGTTCGTAAACAGCATTTTGTATTAACAATTTTGCAGTAAGCGTGGCGCATTAGCCTTCAACACGATTATAGCATTTGGTATCAAGTATTTGGCATTTGACATTAAGTAATTGATACTTAGCATTTAGTACTTGGCGTTTAGCATTAAGTTATTGGCATTTAGCATTAAATATTTGTCATTTAGCATTTGGCAATAAGCGTGGCGCACTGGCCTTTCATACGTATCAAAATGCCATATAACATATCCTTTATGCTAAATGCGAAATGCTAAATATCAAATAGCCTTTGCTTATTGCCAAGTGATAAGTGCTAGTCGTCAAATGCTCTAATTCTATGAGTTATTTATCTGTATCCCTTTTTACCTAATGAGTGTTACTTTTAATCACGTGATTGAAGCAATGAAATGTTCTACAGGTTATGAGATTATGTGATCGAAACGTTTTACTGTAAAGTGTTACGAAATTGTTTTTGATAGAGACAAAGTTATGTATAAAGACCAATGACTATCTTAAGGATGCATTCGTAAGTTGATACGTTCAACTCTTTATCTGACTATTGGCATTTATTGTTTAGTATTTCGCGATTAACCATTATCCTTTACGTTTGACAACTACCCCTTAAGAGGCAATATGTGACATTATGCATAAAATAAATAGCATTTTGCAATAACTATTTGTCATTTAGCATTTGTCAATAAGCATGTTGCACCGGCCTTCCGTAGCCTTCCGTAGTAATACATGTTATTTTGTTTTGGCATTTAGCATTGATATCTGATATTTAGCAATTGGAAATTGACATGGCGAACCGGGTTTAAATAGAAACATGGACATTTACATCACTTTGGTAGTCAAAGCCGCTTGAAATAAAGCAGAGTCACTTTTATAATTGATTAGATTGTGGTCTAATCACTACCAATAAACGTTATACATACAAAGATATACATATAGACATCAGAGTTAGTGGATACAGTAGCCCATAAAAGTCAATAGCTGAGTTCAGCCACAGCATAGGCGGCCGTTTCCAACAGTAATATTTTTCACCTGTAAATGTTTAACGGCTACTATTTTTTCTCAGAAAGAACGTAGAACCACCCAGAAATTGTACACAGATGCTCGGAAAAGACATATCTGTTAGATCAAATGATTAAAGTATTCACAGATTGTTCATTAAGGGGACGCATACTTTGAAATTAGAAAAAAGTGGGTGGGGTATGATAAAATTTACCTGCAAAAAAGTACAAGGTTTTGGTATATGAAATGGATACTGTTTCAACTGTTATAAGTACACAAAGGATTGCTCACTAAAATAAAAATGAGAAAACTGAAACAAGAAAGTTATTGTTGAATTACATAAGACTTATTGTGTACATTCAAAGTCAACAATTAAGACTTTTTGGTGCGAAAATAATAGTGCTTCACCTTGTCCAAACATTTATCAATGTCCTACAGATTCTAATTTAAAGAAAGAATGTGAAATATGGTCACTGTCATGCTTTTCATTTTGCATATGTAAGCTAAAACACATTATTTAGTTTGTTTACAAAGTAGTGCATAAGAAAAGATACGGTGGTCAAGGAATGCCACATTCCAAAACTAAAAGAGTATATTCCCCTTAAAACATTAAACATTTATCGTTACAGAAGTCTAGTGGCTTACAATAAGGGCCTAGAAATGTTGCCATTATTGATTTTTAACTTGGTATTCATGAACTACAATGCACTTAAATATCAAAACACATTCAACAAACTTTTGAAAATGTACTGTCTTAAAAATCCCTAAAATAAGGTATGAAATTTGGTTGAGAGGTCCAATCAATGTGTATATGTGCAAAAGTAACATTCTAATCTTGTTCACAAAAGTTACTAATACACAGCAGGCATGTCAATGATCAAAACTGGACGAATATACAGTTATCCTCACTTTAATGTCATTTATAATTTGTCCTTGAATTCTCCACCATACTTTTCATAACTCTGTTTGCACGAGTTGCACGAGAATGCTGTCATTCACGTAAAAAAATGGGGTCAAATAAATTGTAAATGCAATATCATCTAAACGTAATTAATGGATTATGCAGTTCAAGATAAACTTTATCTCATAACGTAACGAACATGTATAATGTTGTAACAACAACTTTACTTACACTTATTTAAGTAGCAGTCGGTTTATAAGTGACTTTATTGATTCATTTTGTGTTTTGTTATTGTTGTCAAAATGTATAACGGAAGTGCCTCACAACTGAAGCGGAAACCAGTTTGATGCGCAAAGTAGTCCAAGGTAAGTAATATTTTTTGACAAATGTCCACAGAAATTAATAATTTTCTAATATTAAAGACGAATATCTGAATAGGATTCATTATTTGATAAGAAATTATAATCATCGACATGTTTTTTTAAAAATCGTACACGTGCTGACACCTAAGTTGTCTCCCGTTGTTTATTAGAGTTACCTTTCGTCCGGCGCAGTAATACATTTGCAGTGAATCGCCGAGAAGTCGTGGGAAAATTAAAAACCATGTAAATAAACTAAAATTAACCACCTTTTCAAGATGAATTTCAAGTGATCGCCATTATGCATTTAAACCGCCTGACCTGTGTAGCATCTTAGATATCTGTTCTAAGGTATTCATTGTGTAGAATGTCATGTTATGCCCTTGCAATGCTAATCCCACTCTGATTTTTTTTGTTTACATTTTTATCAATGAGAAATATGGCGTCCATCCCGAGCTGAAATGACGTGGCGTTAAATTTTTACATGTTTAAGCAAACCTGGTGTGTTAGAAAGAAAATCTCATCCCTTCAACATTATTTGGAACACTGTTATTGTAAAAAACCTGTTTTTTCCTTATACAAAAGCTTAATATTTTGTGTTGAATGTACTTTCACAAAGACCTCTGTTTTCCTATTACATTCATAGTACCACATCCTTATCCACAAAATACTGAATATTACAGGTGTCCATCAGTATTATATCAGTTTAGGAATATGTTTTTTATTTTCCCACCATCGATTTCTTGAATATGCACCCCTTCCGCATTTCTGTATGAACTGTGAATGTAGCAATATGCGTCCCCTTAACAAAGACATTTGCATAAAAGTTTGGAATTTTGTCAGATTTTTTAAATGAAAAATTGTTAGGGGATTTCTATAAATATATCGATAGTTTTCCGACCAGAAATTGGAAATGCGAGCCACGTCCATTTCTTAACAAAACTGCCAAGTTGAATTGCAAGGACTGGCTTTATAGCAAGCAATAGAAATAAATGAATAACTCTACCTACCCATTTACAGCGGCGTTATTTTTCCAGAGGGCGTCAGGATAGCCGGTTATCCAGTGTGATGTTAACTTCCGAGCTGCATATAAACATAGTAAAATAACTTCATCCTGCTCTTAAGTAGGTTTGAAATTTTGATATTCTTGGGTAAATGTGTCATTTTCAGTCAGCTAATGAAGGAAACATCTAGGATGTTTTAAAATATTTTTGTACTAGAGGAGGATTTTATTCCATCTATATACTCATTATTTTAAAGCTTACCCTGATATAAAACAAAACAAGAGGACCATGATGGTCCTGAATCGCTCACCTGTCCCCACATGACCCAGTTTTGAGCTGAGTATGACGTCGTTCTTTTCTATTATTTGACATAGTGACCTAGTATTTGAGCTCATGTGACCCAGTTTTGAACTTGACCTAGATATCGAGATAAAAATTCTGACCAAGGTTCATGAAGATCCATTGAAAAATATGGTCTCTAGAGAGGTCACAAGGTTTTTCTATTATCTGACCTAATGACCTAGTTTTTGAAGGCACTTGACCCAATTTCGAACTTGACCTAGATACCATCAAGGTGAACATTCTCACCAATTTTCATGAAGATCTCATGAAAAGTACGGCCTTTAGAGAGGTCACAAGGTTTTTCTATTAATTGACCTAAGGACCTAGTATTTAAGGGCACGTAACCCAGTTTCGAACTCGACATAGACATCATCAAGATGAACATTCTGACCAGTTTTCAGGAAGATCTCTTGAAAAGTATGGCCTCTAGAGAGGTCACAAGGTTTTCCTATTTTTAGACATAATGACCTAGTTTTTGGCCACACGTCATCCACTTTCGAACTTGACCAAGATAACATCAAGTTGAACATTCTGACTAATTTTCATGAAGATCCATTGAAAAATAAGGCCTCTAGAGAGGTCACAAGGTTTTTATATTTTTAGACCTAATGACCTAGGTTTTGACCGCATGTGACCCACTTTCAAACTTGACCTAGATATCATCAAATTGAACAATCAGACCAACTTTCATGAAGATCCATGGAAATATATGGCCTCTAGAGAGGTTACAAGGTTTTTCTATTTTTAGACCTAATGACCTAGTTTTGGACCGCACGTGACCCAGTTTCGAACTTGACCTAGATATCATCAAGGTGAACATTCTGACTAATTTTCATGAATATCCATTTAAAAATATGGCCTCTAGGGAGGTCACAAGGTTTTTCTATTTTTATACCTACTGACCTAGTTTTTGAACCGCACGTGACCCACTTTCAAACATGGCCTAGATCTCATCAAGATGAACATTCTGACCAATTTTCATGAAGATCCATTGAAAAATATGGCCTCTAGGGAGGTCAAAGGTTTTTCTATTTTTAGACCTACTGACGTAGTTTTTGACCGCACATGATCCACTTTCGAACATGGCCTAGGTATCATCAAGATGAACATTCTGACCAATTTTCATGAAGATCCATTGAAAAATATGGCCTCTAGAGAGGTCACAAGGTTTTTTCTATTTTTAGACCTGCTGACCTAGTTTTGGACAGCACGTGACCCAGTTTCGAACTTGACCTAGATATCATCAAGGTGAACATTCAGACCAACTTTATACAGATCCCATGAAAAATATGGCCTCTAGAGAGGTCACAATGTTTTTACTATTATTTGACCTACTGACCTAGTTTTTGATGGCACGTGACCCTATTTCTAACTTGACCTAGATATCATCAAGTTGAACATTCTGACTAACTTTCATGAAGATCCATTGAACAATATGGCCTCTAGAGAGGTCACAAGGTTTTTCTATTTTTAGACCTACTGACCTAGTTTTTGACGTAGTTGACCCAGTTTCGAACTTGGCCTAGATATCATCAAGATGAACATTCTGACCAACTTTCATAAAGATCCCATGAAAAATGTGACCTCTAGAGTGGTCATAAGCAAAGGTTTACGCACGGACGGACGGACGGACGCACGCACGGACGACGGACGCTGCGCGATCACACAAGCTCACACTGTCACTTTGTGACATGTGAGCTAAAAAGAGCACTTTTTGAGGTACATGTACCGCCCCCAGATTTAGTTCACTGACTTTATTTTCTTTGGTTGATCTCTTGTTATGAGCTTCTAAATATAAAGCAGGGAAAATCTTGTATCAGTCTGTGATAATCTCCTGTTGTGCGACAAGGAACATGTACACTGCAAAAGATTAAATGACCAAAATAATTTATCACTTAACTAAGAATTCCTTAGCCAGATAACTTACTAGTATAACGAATTTTGGTGGAAAGAATTGTAATATTATTATTAATGCAACTACTGTTAGTACTGTTCATTTTGGTGTTATTTTAGGAAAGAAAGTCACGATGTTCCATCAATGTTTTGAAGATTAGTTCAAAATGAATCTTTCTGCAAGGTGAATTTATATGACAAGTTGCATTACAATAAATGTTTTAATTCCATTTGTTTTGGTACCTATCTTATAAAGCTAATTGTAGTTATTGGCCATAAAATATACATATCCATTAAAATATTCTATGTTCACTCACAAGAAATACCTCCCAAAAATTCTATGTCCACAGTTTCCATTAATTTCCATCACATAAGTGTTCTAAGTTATTTTCCATGCTATTTTCCATCCCAAAATTTACTTAGTCCAACTTTCCATGGCAAAAGCTTCTGTTTCCGTATTTCAGCTGTAATCCGTGGAAATCCATGGCAAACTTACCGTTCCGTTCAATGTCCATGGAGAATTTCAATATTCTGCGGGTTTCTATGTTCCATACTAATTGCCACGGAACTCCGTAGAATTCCATGGCAAAGGCCTTAGCCTTATTACCATGACGAATCTACAGACGAGAACCATGCAGTGTCGTTCTTATACATTTGTTTGTTGCTTTTTATCGAGCCCGCTTGCGATGAGCTCGACATATTGTCACAATGACTTGTCCGTTCGAGTTTGTCAGGGATGTAACTTATCCATGGATCAGTGGATTCCTAAATAACTTAGCACATATTTTGGCCTCAGTGACACGGTGTGTCGCATGCAAGAACCAGATTGGTAGCTTAAAGGTCAAGGTTAAATTTTAGGTCAAAGTTCGAAACTCTGTGCTGTTTTGCTTGTTCCGGCTGTAACTCAGCCATAGATTGAGGGTTACTTAAATAACTTGGCACAATTGTTTTTCGCGCAAGGAGACGACAGTCTGTCAAGCTAAGTAGTTGAAAGGTCAAGGTCACACACAGGGTTAAAGATCAAAAGTTGATGCAGTTTCTCTTGTCAGGGCTATAACTTAGCCATAGATGGAGATGTTCTTAAATAACCTGGCAGAAATGTTTGCTGCAATCAGTTCTGTCGCCGTAGCCCTTTTGACAGCTGGCGGGCTCGACATGTTGCCAGTGGGCCTCTAGTTTGCATTTGTTCTTAATAATTGTTTCAGTTTATGTAATAACCCATATACCTTTTCATTATTATTGCATATGATATTTTAAATTATTTTATGTTAAACAATATTCTGTAAAGGCATAATTATGCATTGTATTTTCTATTCATTCGAATTCTGTAAATGAAAACAATCGACTGTTTTCCATATGTAAATATTCGAGACACTGTAAATAGATCTCATATTTTATGTAAAATAATCTGTGGTATTTGCAATACTGATTTACAAAGTTTCTAAATTCTTGGATTTTGTACAGGTCCGTTTAATAAAGTTTCGACAGCATATCTGAAGTTGACCAATCCGTCAGATAAGCAAGTATGTTTCAGAGTAAGAACAACAGCACCAAAACGATACAGTGTCAGACCAAACAATGGTGTAATAGAGTCAAAAGGAACAGTAACTGTGGCTGGTAATACAATTGTACACAGCTTGTAACTTTCTGCAACACTGTTTGTTTTCTGAACTTCGGAAGTTTTATTTATTGTCAAGATAGTAATTCTAAGTGTATTGGAGGTTGAGGTTTTGAAATTGCACGAGCAGCCGCTTTTCAATGCATTCAGATTCTTTTTTAAAAAAAAAAATATAATATAGCAATCAAAAGCCAACATTTAAATAGCAAATGTAGTATGTTGTGTCTTGATTTGAAATGAAATTCAGACAGAGCTCATATATGGATAATGTCTTTAGTGAGGCTTTACTATATTTCGCATCATATTTTGATAATAATGGTGGCATAATAGGACAAAAATGAAAGTAATGCTTATTTCTGTACTCACAGTGATGCTGCAACCATTCGATTATGACCCAAATGTAAAGTTCCTGCATAAGTTTATGGTACAGACAATGTTTGCTCCTGATGGAAAAATAGAAAACCAAGAACAGTTGGTAAGTTCTGTTTTGGTATACATACAAGTCTTAGTACGATCAAGGATTATGAGGCAGAGTTATGAACCCAGTCTCAGAGCTGAAGCTTTTGACTGGTACTAGGCACAGTCTTGGTTTAGAAAAAAATACTCTTTGATATGCATGGATAACCTCAAAATGATTTCCTTCCATAATAATAATAATGTATTAGCAGGGCCTCCCCTAGGCCTAAGAAAGTTGTAGCCACTTTTTTTTTTAGATAAATTGCCAAAATGAAGCTGAATTGCTGGAATCTGGCCGCATTTTGATAAAATTCTTGTAACCATTTTAAACAATCTGCAGCCAGCTGTTTGTACTTGTAGCTTCATTGGCGAATGGTAGAGGAGACCCTGACTGGTGAGCAATAAGAAATTTGATTAATTCAACTATTTCAGCTCACCTTAGCTTTTCACATGGATGAGTTGTTGTGATTATTTTCTGCACATCATATGTCTATTGGATAATTCTGTGTTTCCTTCAAACAAGATCTTAATAGAAATTGATGAAACTTGTCAATGATGTTCTAAGGATGGTTCTGCTCCATAGTAGTTCAAACAGTAGTGATCAGCTGCATAACCTGTTCGAATTATTTCATATACATTTCTTATCTGAAACAGTAGACTTTCAGATTAATTATGTCTCCCACCACACAGGGGCTTGGGAGACATACTGATTTACTCTTCTGTGTGTGTGTGTATGCGTGCGTGCGTGTGTGCGTGTGTGTGTCCTATAAGTCCTTGGCCATGTTTGATAACTAGCCAAATCGCCTAAGGCACCTGAGAATTATGACCTTTGAATTACCGAAATGGGTTTTTTATCCCCCGTCGATGAAATCGGGAAGGTGGGGGGTATTGAAATGGCGTTGTCTGTCTGTGTGTGCGCAGCCATTTCTCAGTAACTAGCAGGTAGAATTTCATGAAACTTTAAATAAACATGAACCAACATACTGCGATGATGCCTGTCAAGTTTTTTTTTGATTGGTCAATTTTCCTTAGAGTTATTGCCCTTTATTTACTGAAAAATGCCCAAAAATGTCCGTTCGCAGCCATTTCTCAGTAACTAGCAGGTAGAATTTCATGAAATTTGTAATCAAGATGAACCAACACACTGCGATGATGCCCGTTAAATTTGTTTTTGGATTGGTCAATTTCCCGTAGAGTTATTGCCCTTAATTTAATGAAAAATGCCCAGAAATGTCCGTCTGAAGCAATTTCTCAGTAACTATCAAATAGAATTTCATAAAACTTGAAATAAACATGAACCAGCATACCACTATGATGCTCGTCATTTTTTTTGCGGGGGTGGGGATTCAGTTTCCCTTAGAGTTATTACCCTTTAATTGTTAAAAAAATCCACAGACTTGTACATAACAAACTAACCAATTGGTAGAATTTCATTAAACTTCTTTCATTCTTTTCCATGAACATTTATTATAAACATGTGAAGTTGTTGCCTTGGTCACCCCCTCCCCCCCTCCCCAAATCATTCCTTTTGATTATTATTTTTTTTTCAAATCTTCCATGAATATTTTATCAACATGCAAAGTTGTACCGTTCCCTCACCTCACTCTCCACTCAGTCATGCCCACCACTCTGATCATGCATCCGCCCGCCTCCTCCACCCCCCCTCAAATTTATTTATTTTTATTTTTTTGTTCATTTTTAATTTTCCATCAATATTTATAATCAACATGTGAAGTTTTGTACCCTCACCCGGTCACCCCCGCTGCCCCTCCCCGCCCCCCAAAAAACATTCATTTTCTGTTAAAATGATTTTGACTAATGAACTACTAATGAAATTATTATTATTATTATTTGTTTCTTTCATTTTTAATTTTCCATCAATATTTATAATCAACATTTGAAATTTTATACCCTCACCCGGTCACCCCCCACCCCCACCAAAAAAAAAGCATTCATTTTCTGTTAAAATGATTTCAATGAAATTATTTGCTTCTTAGTAACATCCTTACATTTTTGCCAGATATACATTTTTTGCCATTCCTCACCCCAAGCCCTTTCGGCGGGGGATCGAATTTGCTTGTTTACTCTTGTCCGCACTCTAAATAGAAAAGACATTACCATAGGTTATTTGGAAGTACAACTCCAGCAATCTGCACCGTCCACAATACCCAAATACAGGAGAAAAATAAGAAATGGAATGACTAGATAGATGATAATTGCACTAAAGTCTTGTGGACTATCAACAAACACTAGAGTCGCACTTAAATATTAAAATCACGTGTCAGCCTTTTCACTTCAAAGGTAGTGGGTAAACAGTATATTAAAACTGACTTACTATTTAGATGATTAGGCAGTTGTTGGAGACATGCGATTTTCTCAAAAGCAGATCTAGTTTTAAACTATTGTTCTCTGGGTGACTTTCTACCAAATTCAGTCAGTAAATATACAGTGAACACCCCTTAGAATGATAAATAGTACCGCCAAAATTGAATGATGGACCAGTCTATTATAGAAATGTAGCAGGATAAGGGTTACATATAGTAACTAAACAAATGTATTTTTTTATAAAAAAAAACTTATTAACTTTTCATGTACTTTCCAAGTGTAGGAACTTTGATATTTTTATACGCCCGTCTCTCTGAAAGAGCGGGGCGTATTATGTGAGCACCGGTGGCGGGCGAGTAGGCCGTCGGGCGGTCGGTGTCCAAAGCATATCGGCTGTCTAAGTCGAACAGTTTTCATCCGACCTACACCAAACTTGCTGACATTGTTTGTGGTCATAATATCTTGGCCACGCCCCAGGCACTCCTGGATTATGGCCCTTGAATTAGGCCAAGTTCGATGACGGGTGCACTCTGTGACAGTCTGGCACTCTTGTTTTCATTTTGTCACATGAATGCTGACTTATGGTACTCAGTTTGTATCGTGATATGTACCGTATAGTTGCTTCTGTATCCCGATATATATTGTATCGTGTAGGGCTGTAACGATACTTTCGAATATTCGATTTAGTCAAATACAGTTTTATCCGTATTGTATGCGTTATTCGCCATTTTCGGAACCGAATATTTATGAATATAAATAAAAACTGCATGATCCACACTAAAATCACTTGAAATGTACCTTAAACACAAGAAATCTATCGAAAACGCTCTCACTTCATAGCGCTTTTCACAATATTTCTTCGTAATACCCAACCCACAACAGTTGATGGATATTTTAATAACATTGTTTTGACATGTCATAGGGCCGATATTTGGTGTTGGTTTACCATTCATAAAATGCTTTACATAATTTTCTGGAGTTGAAATGCGATTGAATTCATAATCAAATATAATTTATATTTGATTTCAACATGTTGGAATTCCCATTTTAAGACATCCGAAAACTGTCTACTTAAACAACATGTCGATCGAGGAGCAAACCGTTGAAACAGGGGATCTTCCCGCCAAATACACGTTGACAGTTTTTGGTAGCGTCTAGTCATATTTTTTTGCCAAACAGTTGACAGTTTTAGTCATTTGAATCCAGTGCTCTTTAAGCTTACATGTTGACTCAGTGTTTTCTTTTACTTTTGAACAGTATTAGTTCTCAGTGTTTGAGTACCTATAGTAAGTACTATAATTTAGTCATCAGACTGTAATATATTGTTAGCATAAGCCACACAATGTTCAGTGACCTTTTAGTATAAAATTCATATTCATGAATAAATATTCGTATTTGTCACCCTGTATTCGTAACACGCATCATATTTGCCCCTTAGTGCATTCGTTACAGCCCTAGTATCGTGAGACTAGAATATCGTTACACGCCTAGAAACATAGTCACCATGAATGTAAAAACACTTACAGAATTTGATTATTATGTTTAAAATTCATTGACATTGAAATAGTTTTGAGCCATTATCTGGAAGGAAATGATAGGTATTTACTTTACACGGAGTGTAAGGAAAAACTCTTTCTGTATTAAACTTGGGTTACCGTGACAGTATGCAATTCTCAAAATAATTTTGAGACAGATTACATATTAATTATAACTAATTACAAGATATCTATGTCGGTATTCCTTTACCCAGTACCCATCTCAGATAATACTGCTTGAATATATTATGTGTATACATATTTATACACCCGTCGCTGAAAGACTGGGGCAGATACTACTACTACTACTACTACTACTACTATTAATAATAATAATACGTGAACACCCGTGGCCGGCTGGCGGCGTCCAAAGCATGTTCTCTCTCTAAGTCGAACAGTTTTCAACCGATCTTTACCAAACTTGCTGTCAATATTTTTTGGCATAATATCTCAGCCAAATTCGAAAACTACCCAAATCGCCCCAGGCAGTTTTTGATTATGGCCCTTGAATTACTCGAAAAACTGCGAATTTAGCATTGTCCGCTCTGTAAGTCGAACAGTTTCTCTTAAGTCGAACAGTTTTCATCCGATCTTCTTCAAACGTCCTGAATATGTTTGTGCGTATAATATCTCGGAAAAATTTAATAACCACTTAAATTACCCCAGGAACTCTTGGTTTATGGCCCTTGAAATACTTGAAATCTGTGAAATTAGCCTTGTCCATTCGAACAGTTTTGATTCGATCGTCAATTTCATCCCACATGGAACCTCACAAATACCTTGATTCCTTCTTACTCTTTTTTTGGGGTTAACAAGGCATACAACATCAACATTATAACCTTTATGATACGTAACTGAATATTTAGACTGGCGTATTCTGTGACAGTCTGAAACTCTTGTGTATATTAGAAAAGAAAATACTGCTTAGTTACATTTATAAACAAAGACAGTATTGTTTTCAGTGGAAGGATGTTCCACCAGAACAGTTGATGGATTCAAAGTTGAAATGTGTATTTGATCCCACTGGGAATTCAGCAGTAAGTAGAGTTTTAGTATGCAGATAAGCTTATATCTTAGGGAAACATTTATATATAAATGCTGCTTTTAAATTAATATCTGTTTCTACAACTGTTTCTCCAAACTTTTTGAAATGTCTCTTCTAAATATGACTTGGACAGAAACAACAATGTCTATTTGAAAAATGTATAGATATCATATGTGCATGAACCAGTGGGATTGGTTGGAGGGTTTCAGCTTGTTCAGAGTGTTTCTGCAGATGCTTTGACGAGAAACAGATGTGTTAATACTATTCTAGCATGAAAAGAGTTTCAATTTCTCTCAGATTTGTTCCTGTGATTTGTAAAATGACAGAATACATTTGCAATTTTTAATTGATAGCATACATGTAGAAGGGTGTGTTCACAGCTTGTGATCTTGTTATCACAATTTTGCTGTTCTGGTAAAACATCCTTTAAAGATATGTATGCTAAAATATACATGTGTATATGTAAGTAATGAAGATACTTGATTTAAGTTGTTTGATTTAATATTCGAGTGTAAACATTCCTACATAGTTGTCAACACTTTCACATGGTACATGAAGAAAAGGGAAAAGCAGTTAAACAACAACAAAAAAAGTTCATACTCGGCTCAACATCCCTACCCGCCGGGCCGAGGTCAAAAAGTAGTGTTTTTATCAGTTCTGCTGAGCTGATGCATTAACACGATTTAGATCAACACCCAGAGCTTAGATACATTGTTACCATATACTGTATTTATTGAAATAAATGTTCTGATCTTATAAAATGATCCTTGTTCGTTAAAACAATTAATATCATCTTTTTCTCGCATTAAATATATAAAACAAGGCGTTTTAGTCCTTTGCTCTTAGGTGTGCTTTTGAGTAAGGCCTTAGTCCCTTGACATTATGGTAGGCATATCGCTAGAGTTATTTGATCCAATGTAACAAAACTTTATGGGAATGTTATTCAACATGATCTTTATTTTGCTAGTAATATCATCTATCCTCTAGAAACATGTTAACATGATAAAGTGAAAGTTTATGTAGTCTTGCATTGTGTACAAGTCACCATAAAGTGACATTTGACAATGTAGAGCTTTTTTATATCATAAATTAGTATAAAAAAAGAGTCGTTGCTGTACACATTATCTGTGTTTTTAGCCACTAACTAAAATGCAGAATAAGTAAGCAACATACTGGAGCAGGAAGTGTCAGTTAAATTTCAACTGACTCCATTATAAACTATAAACATATTTATAAAGTAAAATCTGGAAGTTGACATAGGGATTGTCTTTTTAAGCAGGAAAACAGAGTATTTATTTGAATTTGAAAAAAGCAGTATGCACCTACCTGTATTCACCCTTATAGCTTTCTATACACTTTATAAATTGGCATTTGGAAAAAAAGGAATATACTAATGGTTAAAGAATTTTAATATTTGGAAATTGTTTCAATAAATTTACACCTACTAATAAAATAATAATTGATTAAAAGTCAATGGGTATGAATTGTAAGACCGTATATATTTTAACAGGTAAGTCCTCTTGTATAACGAAAAGATATATGGCGCATATGTTTTTCAATTTTTAGAATTTATATCTTTATATACTGTAAAATTCTGTTTTACCTCCATTTGTTTTATATGTTGAAGTAAATGGATCTTGTTTTTGGCAAGAAATGGACAGATTGCTGTTGAATAGTTGCATCTCATTTGTATTCACTCAGTTGGGACAATGTAACTACAAAGGATGTCACCATCATCCACACCTTATACTGCTGCACGCAAATGGCGGATAGACTGTATGGTGGTTTCCACTGCCACTGCTGTGGTTAACCTTACTTAATACAAATATCACAAATAACAGTAGATATATTCATATTCAAACGTATTGATTTTATGATAAAATTAATGTTTTGGACATACTTCTCCAGTTTTATATTACTTAACCAGACGGACTGTGAGTACACTGATTCAGGTGACGGCATTTAGACATACTCTTTATGGGAGTCATGTTATTAAAAAGGCTATGATTTGAAATTGAAAGCTGGCTTAAAATCATTTGGAGCACTTGAGGATGCAGAAGTAAATAATGTATCAAAATAAGTTCATTTTAATATATCTAACCCAAATTTAGATACATGCATAAGAGATGAATCCTTATCTCCACCAATACTGGTAACTCCAGGCTAACATTATGACAGCATCAGTAAGAAAAGCATATTATCTACACTGCCATAGAAATTAAACTAAAGCAGATTCTCTTGTTAACAAATTTTAAATGAACTGCATCATTTACTGCTTTGTTTATATCTGTACACATGTTTTGTTCTTGACATTTCAATTATCAAATAATATTAATTTTGACCCAGTTTAAAGATATTGGCATAACCTTGACCTATATATGATCCAGTGAATGTATAAGAAATTAAGCTTTCATTGAGTTTCTCAACTATTTACTAGTATTTGATGATTTATTTTCGATGGGTGTTTATTAGATCACTCAGATAAAGGAATTTACCATTTATAATTCATTGCTTACAAGATACTTTTGTTCAGTATGTAACCTACTGTAAGATCATTCGATGGACATACAAATTGTGGTAATGGCTACTATTTCATGGTGGCATTAGTTCATGGAAAGTCTTCAAGTTATTAACGTTTAGCCTGCTGGCGGCAAGTGAGTTTGCCTTTGCGACCAGTGCAGACCAAGATCAGCCTGCACATTCGTGCAGGTTGATCATGGTCTGCACTATTCGCGCTGTTCGCTGTTAAGTTAGTGAATTTTCATTGAAAATCCCTTCGACTAATAAATGGTATTACCCAAATGGAATGAAGGACAAGTCCATTCTTGAAATTTAGCAGGCTAAAGATTAATGCTATCACTGTAAATTCTGTGTAGAAATGGATTTAACCCTAACATGCTGGATACGATTGGTTCTGCCTTTGCGACCAGTGTAGATCATGATCTGCACTGTTTGCTATTCAGTCAATATCGTTTTAGTAAGCACCCCTTTTAACAGTTAATGGCACTGTCCAAATTTGAAGATGTATAAGTTAATCATAGAAATTTAGCATGGTTAATGTAGGTTACACCTTATTTGTTTTTTGTTAGCAAGTCAGCTGCTACTGTCTAACTGAGTCTGATGATACTCTGATATAAAATTTTACACTGCCGCAATTGCTTCTTACTAGTTTAAATTCTGCTTGATTTTAAATTAGTGAAGCATACCTAATCTATGTAAGAATAAGTAGAGTAATTGTACTCATGTGTCGGTGTGCATCTTGATTTGTAAGCTGGTATCCCAGTAAATGCTTTTTTTTGCATTTTGTGTGACCTGTTTTCTATCCCTCATCATGGGAGGAGACAGTTTTATAATTCAAAATTGTTACCCTATTTTGCACCAGTTTATGTCTATTTATTCTGTCATTATTTTAGATAGATAGATAGATAGAAAGATTTCTGTGTACAATGTACATATTTGTGGCAATAAGAATAACAACATACAGATAACAAGGAACAAGTATGCATGTTAAATAAAGCCATGTCATATGCATTGTAACACAAAGGCTGACACAAAAAAGAGATGGAAATCATCTTATTTCCAGTGTGGTCCTTGTGTAGTATAATGTGGTAAGACTTATCACAGAAAAAAAGCCCGAATGAATTAGGTTATCAAAATTCATAGATAGAAATTATAAACAACTAACATTATCACATTAGATGTATTAAAAAATAAGTACTATTATAGTATTATCTAATATATTATTTTGTAAAAATGAGATTGCAAAATTATCTGGTAAAATAAGGTGACAAGTACGCTGCCTGGGTAGTCCAAGCGCGCAGTACTGCACCTTTTTTGTAATACTTAAGTTAAATCAATAATGTAAGATATGAAACTTACTATTGTAAAATCATGCCATAAAACATCTGACAAAAATGTGTAGCAATAAATAAATAAATCGGAATAAAATCGTTCTTGAACCTTAAAGATGATTAAAACAATTTTAAACAAATTCAAATAATACTAATCAGGTGTTCTTTGACCTTTGACTTAAACGTCGAAATTTCTGTTGCATCTCTAAGCTGTTTCACATGGTACAACCATTATATGCGAAAGAGTTTTTACCGAAACCGTTCACTTTTGGAATAGCAAAACGTTTACCATCTGAATAAGAATAATCTGTATTGTCCAAAGCAGAATTAACTTTTAAACTAAATCTTGTAGGGTACTTATGTACTGCACTAACAGGAATAAAATGCTCTCTCATGTATGCAGGAGCAATGTTAGAGTGCATCTTAAAGACATGACATAGAGTTATTTGATTGACCCTACTTGTCACTGGTACAAACAAAATGTAACCAGTTAAGACGTGCAAAATGTTCTTAATCAGTATGTGACCTGGGGTTTAAATTAGAAATAAATCTGATTAATTTGTTTTAAGTATTGAGTTAAACTATAGAACTGCAGAAGACGCATAATTCAAATGACATTGTATGTTATTTTGTGACAGTGGTTTTGAATAGTTGAGCGTTCCTGTCGGCAACTTGTTTTCTTTAATGCTAAAGCTTTGTTATAATTTCGTTTAAAAAATCTGCTTATTTTTATGTTATTTCTATAGATAAGATAGTGCAATATATTTGGAGACTTAAAAAATTTAGTGTCAAATAATAATAAATTGATCATGTAATGAATGTTGTTAATATAAACTTTACTGTCCTTTCTTTTGGTATAGGAGTTGTTTTATTTTTGCAGTAGAATTATTTCAAACTACAGTAGAGGGGTTTGTTTTATATTTCGGAAGAAAATATCTATGAGGATTGTATTTTTTGTCTCTCCAATTTTTCTAGCCAACTGTTGGTAATGGGGATTCACAGAAACCGCAAGACGAGGAAATAAGGCGACTCAAAGAACAGATAAATGCTTTGAAAGAAGATAATTCAAATATCAAGGTTTGTTTTACCCCAGTTCTAGCAAGCTTCACTGAAATCGTATTGTTTTCTTAAGTTGTTTTTAGTTCAGATTATTATACTGACCTAGATGTTTTTGTTGCTACAGTCAGGCCTAAGATAAAATAACATTTGTTTTCCCTCCATCTGCCTTCCCACAAAAATTGCCAATATTGCAAATATGAAAGAAAATCGAATATTATTCTTAGAAGAATGGTTCTGATGCCAGAAGATACACGTCCTCGGTTTACTTACTTTCAATTACGGTGGACTGATGATAAAGATTACAAACTTGTCCTGTCTGTTTGTAACTTAAAATATTGCTAAATATGCAGGATGCACAGTTTAATTTTATATCACAAATTACTTTATGCGTGAAAATACATGAACATAATTTAGTAAATTGTAAAAGGAAATATTTTCCTGACAAAGCTTTATAGCCTTCAGTATTATGCATGTGGTTGGGGTGGACAGCGACATTTAGCCTCTTCAAACCTACTAAAATAATCAACTTTGATAACTCTTGGTTGTATTGTATACAAATTACGGCCCATTTTTAGCTCGGCTATATACGAAGTATTGAGAGCTGTCGCACTCGACCCAGCGTCGGCGTCCTTCCGCGTCCACACTTTTGGTGTAAGTTTTGATGCACTTTCACTTTTTCTCTGTAATTGCTGGATGGATTGGTTTCAAACTTAAAATAGTTATTTCTCATCATCACCCACATCATATGACACAAGGGCCATAACTGTTGCACAAATATTTCATGAATTATACTTTGAATTTTAGGTTAAAGTTTTTATGCACATTCACTCTATCTCAGTTATTACTAAACGGATTTTATTCAAACTTAATACAGTTGTTTCACCTTATCAACCACATCATATGACTAAAGGTTCATAAATCTGATACCAATATTTCATCAGTTATGCCTCCCTTTTACTCCGAATTACAGGTAAAAATGTTAAAGCACTTTCACTCTACCTCAGTTATTACTAAATGCGTTTGATTCAAACTTAGTGGTTATTCAACATCATCACTCACATCATATGACACAAGGAACATAACTCTTGTAACAATATTACATCAATTATCCCCCTTTTTACTTAGAATTTCAGGTTTAAGTTTTGATGCCCTTTCTTTTTTTTTTTTTCTCTTTGGAACCATAAGATATGGCCCGTTTATTTTGTAAAACACACACATACATATATACATACAAAAAAACCAAAGCATAAAGTTTGTACTACATGATCTCACTTATTAACTGAAAAAAAAATCCAACTAAAATATATAGTTCTATTTTCAATTTTCAGTTCTAACTCGTTTTTATATATAATGTACAGTACTTGGATTAACGAGACATTTCATTCTGAATAAGAAAATTTGATGTCTTGTAGAGTGTTATAACATTTCCAGACATAACAGAATGTAGAAAATTAAAGTCTTTAAAACTAATAATCAATTAATATTCATCTTCGAAGGTACAGTTAATCTTACAATTTTCAAATGTGTGTACGATATTAATATTTTGTTTTAAATGAAATATAGTGATTAGAATATACAGGAACTTCAAGTACAAAATAATCAGACGTTAGACTAAAACATTATTATAGATTCTATTAGAATTTAAAATACAAGTGGAGGTACTGAAAAAAAAACATTAATGCGACTGTTACAGAAAGTCTTTACTTTAAAGACATTCACGACGCAAAGTTATGTTCCTTCTTACAGACAGTAAGGACATCAGATTAAGTTATCTATTGTCGAAATCGAAATCGAAACAAGATGTGCACAATTACTGTGTGTCAGTACTTAAAATATACTTTATTTCTAATCAGTATGTGCTTCTTTCAAATACTGGAAAAATTTATTCAGAATAGGATGATTGTACTTCTTATTCTGATAATAATTTTCCAATACTAAAAATTCATTATACAGTAACTTTCATCATATTAATAATTCTTGCCCTGCTATCACTTATCATATAAGATTTATAAATACTAAAGCCAATATGACTTAGAATAATATTAACATCTTGATAAGCTGTGAGGTCTGTTTTATATCCCACGACAAAGTATTCTAGATCATCAAAACGTTTACATATTTTAAGTTTTTGGAAAATGGAATGAATTACATCCCAAAGTGGGGTGACATATGGACATCTAAAAAGAAAATGTTCAATTGTTTCAACGTTCTGACAGTGATTACAACAAGGGGAGTCAGATATTTTCCAAGTAAAAAGATTTTCTTTTGTTGCAATTATTCTATGTAAAAGTTTTAATTTAAATTGTTTCACCCTATTGTCTATGATAATCCTATTCAACATATAATATACGGAATTCCAGTGTATAGACCTTTTAAATGCCTGTTCCCAATATCTATGAATATATGGTTTTTCACTCTTTTTTGATAAAAACATGCTTTTACTTGTTTATTAGTTAAATTGTGTAAATCAATATGTGTCTTTAAACAAGTTTTAACTTTAGTTTGCTTCGACGCTGACTGTTTCAAAGTATTTTTCCAAATTGAAGGAATAGCTTTAACAATCCTAGAATATTCTGAAATCCAGTTAGATTTGTTTTTTAGTTGATTTAAGATAACTTCTTCTTTAATTTCACCATCTTTAATTATTTGATCAATAAAGAGTATATTGGATTCTATCCAATTATTATATATTAAACATTTTCCTTTATATTTTATAAACTGATTGCCCCATATTACCTGCGTTCTTATATCATAAAATGATTTTGGATTACAACTTTTATTTACATTGCATAATTCTATGTAATCCATAACTACCTCTCGATAAAACCGTGGTATAGTTCTTTTTGCAGGGAGGGATTTAAAGGAATCAATATTCATCTTAAAAATTAAAAGATCTCTGCCATACTGGTTTAAAAACAAAGTCGGGATAATTTTCCAATTTGCACCATCTTCTATACATAGAGATCTAACCCATTTCATTTTTAACGTTTTTATATATGAGATTAAGTCAGGTACTTCTATTCCACCATCACTTTTATTTCCAATCAAAATTGATCTTTTAATTTTTTCTTTTTTATTACTCCACAAAAATTTAAATATCATAGAATTAATTTTATCTATAACAAACTTGGGTGTTGGTATTGATTGAATTAAGTAGGCAAGTTTTGGTAGGATTAAAGACTTTATAACCGTCAGTTTTCCAAAGAAAGTTAGATATCGATTACTCCATCTATTAAACAAACTTTGACAAGTTTCAAGTTTATTGTTCCAGTTTAACTGTTCACATTCAATAGTATTTGTTCCAAAGTACGTTCCAAGAGCTTTAACATTTTTTATTGAACTTAATGCTGTGCAATGGCAATTGGTGAGCGTTTTTTGATTTCCCAATTAAAAGGCATTCTGTTTTAAATTTATTTAATTTTAGTCCTGAATGACATCCAAATTCTTCAATTATTTTTAACGCTCCTAATATTTCATCTGTATTTTTCAAGAACAGAGTAGTGTCGTCAGCTAACTGTGTTATTTTGATATTTTTTTACGTTTTCTGGTCTACTTTTATAGATATTCCATTAATATTGTCAGATTGTCTTATTTTGGTAGATAAAATTTCAGCAACAGTGATAAATAAAAGAGCAGAAAGCGGACATCCCTGTCTAATGCCACGATGTACTGGGAAAAAACGTGATTTCCAACCATTATTTATGACCGAAGAACATATATTATTGTAAAGCACTTTTACCCAATTTATAAAGTCTTGTTTAAATCCAAATTTTACCAAAGTATCTATCATGAAGTTCCATTCGATTGTATCAAAAGCTTTTTTAAAATCAAGAAATAATATTACCCCATCTATATCGAACAGTTCTGCGTAATCGATGATGTCTTGTATTTGTCTTATGTTGTAACCAATGAATCTATTTTTAATAAAACCTTGTTGGTCTAGACTTATAATTTTTGGTAGTATCTTTTGTAACCTCTGCGCTAATACTCTGGCAATAATTTTATAATCTATATTAAGAAGAGAAATCGGTTCTCCAATTTTCTAAGTTTTCAGGGTCAACCCTTTTTATACAATAAAGAGAATATACATTGTTTCTGACTTCTTGAAAGCTCTTTTTCCTTGAAAGAAGTTTCATAAGATTTTAGTATCAGAGGTGACAATTTAGTCCAAAACTTTTGATAAAATTCCACTGTTAGGCCATCAAGTCCTGGGCTTTTATTTGTTTCATACTGTTAATAGCCTGGGTGCATCCTCCAGGGATATTGCGCCTTCACAAATATCAGCTTCAGCAAGGGTTAGTTTATTTTCTAGATTTAATTGATTGAGATATACGTCATGGTCACTAGCACGTATAGACGACTTATATAAGTTTTCGTAAAAATTAACTTCTTCGGACAGAATGTCTTTAATACTTGAAACACGTTTATTATTTGTTATCAATGAAGTAATAGTTTTTCTATTTTGTCTAGATTTTTCAAGGTTTAGGAAATATTTTGTATTTTTTTCTCCTTCATTTAAAATTTGTACTCTAGATCTAATTTGGGCTCCAAATAATTTATAATCATAGACTTTTTTTATTTCGCTTTCAACCTCAGCAATTCGCTTATTATCTCCTTGTTCTGTATACAATAAATTTAATTCCTTTTCTAAATGATACAGTCTATTGTGCCTTTCTCTTGATTTCTTTTTTGAATATTTAATGGAGCATTCCTTTATTTCATACTTACAAATATCCCATTTAACTTTGTTATCTAGTGTTAAGTTATTACATCTGTCAATAATGTCATGAACAAGTTTACAATATTCTTCATCTTCAAGATAAGTATTGTTAAGTTTCCAATAGCCTGGGCCTCGTTTTAATGGAGTTTTTAATTTGATGGATATTGCTAAATGGTCAGTACTTTGAATTATTGCAGGTCTAATGTCTGTAGAGTAAACCAAAGGGATTATATTTTTATCAATTAGCCAAAAATCAATACGACTCTTTTCAGTACTGTTTTTTCTCCGCCAAGTGTATTGCTTTTTATCTTTATTAAACTCCCTCCAAATATCAGAAAGGTTATTACTCTTAATTAGTTTGTTAGGTTACTACTAGAAACTATGCTCTGATTATTTGTATTCGCAGACTTTGTAATTCTATCTTGAAGCTCAAGAACTTCATTAAAGTCTCCGCCAATTACCTTTATACCAAAAGAATGATCTTTTAAAACTGTTAAGATAGTCTCAAAAATATGGTTTCTTGTCTTTTTATCGTTTGGTGCGTAAATGTTTAATAAAGAATAAAGATTATTATTTGCTTCTATATCAATAAGAACATATCTTCCATTTTCATCACTTGAAGTATCAATACATTAAAATTTATCTGTTTACTTATTAAGACAGTGCACCCTTTACTATTAGTTTCTCCAAAAGAATGAAGCATTTCCCAGTCACTCAATTCTTTATTTAAATTTGGCATTAAGTCTTTCGTAAAAGTGCGTTTCTTGCAATAATACAATATTAGCTCTTTGTTGCATTAACCATTGGTGAAGTCTAGCACGTTTTAACCTGTCTCTTAGGCCTTGCACATTAAGTGAAATTATATGCAAGATTTCATTAGAAGAAGTCATAAAAAGGTTATTTACATTGTTAATTTAAACTGAAAGATGTATATTCTAACTACATGACATCCTTAATAGAACATAACACAAAGGTTACATGACACTTCCGTATATAAATAACTGTTAAAAACATGTACATAATTGCATATTCATACTTTGAAGCGAATAACAAGTAATGGCATTGCAAAGTTAATCATTTTGGACCTTGTTTTCATTAAAATTGTGTAAATTAAAATATAAAAGGTCTGAACAATGCGCTGTGAATAAATGAAAGAAATGTACATTTATCTATATCAAGCGCGTGATATTTTTAGGCTACTATATACACAACCGTGCCTATTAATTTCACGGTCAATACACATGTGCTTTAAATGACATTTAAATATACAATACAATAAACTGTGCTTTAAGTGACTATATATTAAGATTTTATCATACATGGTCTGGTCTATACAGTAAATAAAGCTATCGAGTTCACGGTCAATACACTACTGAATTTACAGTCAGTACACATGTGCTTTAAGTGACTATATGTTAAGATTTTATCCATACATGATCTGATCAATAGACAGTACATAAAATTTATCCAGTTCACGGCCAATACACATATGTGCTTTAAATGACCTTTATATATACAGATGTAGAGTAAGGTTTTATATATACATTCTAAGTTTTTTAACAGAATATTTAACAACGTGATTTTATTTATGTGCAATATGTAGAGTAAGGTTTTTTTTATATATGCAATACATATGCAATATATCTATCATATTACAAAACTAAGTGCAATATAACTTTTTTAAATAGTTTTAATACATGTCCTTTTACCTATTATTACACTTGTCGTATCTATCAAATAGATCACGACGAAATTCTAACTGTATAACCAAATCGTTTGAGCAGTATTCGCAGTCGATAATACATATCATGAAAATCAAGTAACAAATTATGCTTTTAACAGTTACAGCCGACTGATAGAATCATCTGATCGCGATTTTTTTGCATCATCGTTCATTTTCTCCGCCGGTGTAGGAGGTGACCTTTCTGTGACAATGTCTTTTTTTCCTTTATTTGGAGTCTCATTGTTATTGCTCGTGCTTTTCATGAAGCATTCAATATTTTGCTGGCCACCGATTGCGGTTTTCCTTCCTTTCGCCTGCCTTTGCCCGATTTTTTCTTCTTTTTCACTGTGTCATCCTCGTGACTCTCGTGATCGCTAGCTAACGGATCGTCTGTCGGATTAGGATCACATAGTTGTGTCTCATCTATGTATCGCACGCGCTCATTTTCGGAGGGCGGGGGCTCTGAAGGAGATTTGTCAACGATGCATTGGCCTCTTTTATGACCAAATTCATTACAGTCAAGACACTTCCAATTGTTTGTACATTCCGATGCTTTATGCCCATCTTCAAGGCACTTTTTGCAAGTGATAGTTTTGCCAGTATTATTTGTTTCTTGTCCTTGATGGAATACACGACCCGTAAAGTGACCGAAATGCATAAATTTGGAAGAGGGTCCTTGAGGGTACTTGCTTTTACAACACATAATCTATCACCTGTGTCACAATTTGTCAACTTTCCTTTAAAAACGTAATTTCTCTCGACTTGTCGAGATAACTTCGAGATCTTTGAGCACTAATGAACGAGTTATTATACCGTCATCTACAGACAATGGAATATCTTTAATTCGCACCCGTACGGTGTTTTCTCCGTCAAGTCTGTTCGGTTTGTGTTCAATAGCTTTACCTCCTTACCCCTTAAGCGTACCCCTTCAGTTAATAAGGCAATTTTATCGTGAATGTTGTCTATATATATTCTCCACATACCTCTTACTCTCTGGATCCCGTAATATGAGAACAATCAATATTTTCAGACAAAGCTTCATAAAGTTCCGCGTGTTTGATCCAATCTTGTTTAGCAGGAGGCGTATGTCCAAAGATACTACTCTCTTGCATAAAAACAACAGGCGGTCCGCCATATTGATTTTCCTTACCACTATCACCAACGTGAAAAGGATAGTCACTGGTCGTATTTTCAGTCATTTCGACAGTTTCAAACCTCCGAGTATCAAGCAAAAATACTCCAGAATTCAAAGCAATGAAAATCACGATGAATGTTTTGATTATATCCAAAGATATATGATATATTGTGAGACCATAAACAATCACTACCTTAGTCAGTGGTCGCTTATATCATTTTTTGATGCCCTTTCACTCTATCTCAGTTATTACTAAATGGATTTGATTCAATCTTTCACCTTATCACCCACATCATATGACACAAGGTCCATAAATCTGGTACTAATATTTCATGAAGTATGCCCCTCCCCTTTTACTTAGACGTTCAGGTTAACTTTGATGTATTTTCACTATATCTCAGTTATTTCTAAATGGATTTGATTCAAACTTGAAGTTGTTATTCCACATTATCACCCACATATCATATGACACAGAGTGCAAAAATCACTCTCGCACAAATATCCTTTCCGCTTAGAATTATACTTATTAATTTCTCCTTTTACTTAATACCAGGCCTCCGGAAGGTTTGAAATCTAATCCATCCGAAACGAATTACGTCAATAACGGTTACCCCACCCACCATATATACATATAGTCTTTCAACTTTGTTACGCGATAATTCAAAGAAATAATGGTGTCATGCATTATGGAAGATATACCGTTCTCAGTAAGAAATTAAACAACAATAAAAGTCAATTTGTGTTGTATCTGATTGTTAATTTGTTTTCTCAAAAATACCGAAAAGGACAATTTTAGCACCATTTTACGTCAGAAACGAATCTAATAAAAATATCGTTGTGGGATATCACAGCATCGAGTGGTCTTATGCGTTTGCGTTGTGCTGAAGCTAGCAACTACAGTTTGCAAATATTTAGACGTTGAGCATTTGTGATCGCCCTTCGTCCGTCTTCCGTCCGTCCCTCCGTCGTCCGTCCGTCCAATAGCAAAATTTGCTTTTTGGTTTGGAAACACTTTAGGGACCACATTTTACAATGAACTTTAGTCAACTTGCACACAACTTGTACTGGCATAATATCTTGGTTTCTTTCTTAAACTGGCCAGATCCCATTTTGGGTACCAGTGTTATGGCCCCTTGAAAGGCCAAGATTTTCTATTTTTGGCTTGTGAACGCGACAGAGACCACATTTTGCAATCAACTTTAATCAGATTTGCACACAACTTATATTGGCATAATATCTCGCTTCGTTTCTTTCGGAACCTGGCCAGATCCCATTATGGGTTCTAGAGTTATGGCCCCTTTAAGGGCCAAAATTTGCTTTTTTGGCTTGTGAACACGATAGAGACCAGATATTGCAATCAACTTTAAACAAACTCTCACACGACTTGTTGGCATAATCGAAAACTTGCCAGATCCCCTCATGTGTTCTAGAATAATGGCACCATAAAAGGCCAAAATTTGTGATATTTGGCCTGTGAACACGATAGAGACCACATTTGGCTATAAACTTTTATCAAACTTACACACAACTTGTACTATCAATAAATACTAGTAATGACAATGTCATGACGTCATTGTCTATGTCACTTTCCAGAGATTTTAGGAGTGACGGTAGTGTTCTGCGAATATTTGTTACACAGCTTGCAAAACTAAGCCATCTCACTTGATGAACTGGCAACACTTTAACATTTGGCTCATCCAAAATATCAAGCCAAGCACGCAAGTGCTCAAGCCTTTTACCAGATCGACTGAAATAAGTATTCAGTGTATGTAACATATTTCAAAGTCACCGACTACTCGAGAGTGCTAATCTGTGCGCTATACAGTGCATTTCTAACGTATATGGATTATCAGATTTCAATTTAAATGGTGTTTTATCTGTTTTGCTGAGCTGTAGCAATAACAATATTTAGAATAACACCCAGAGCTTAGGCACATTGCTACCATATACTGTATTTATTGAAATAAATGCTCTGATCGTATGAAATAATCCTTGTTCGTTAAAACAATGTCATCCTTTACTTGCATTAAATATATAAAAATGGAATTGTAGTCTTATGCTCTTAAAGAAGTTCATTCAATTTATCTAATCATGGTAATTGGTCTTGCCGACCATATGAAATTTACCATATATAATTCCAGTATGTAAAAAGCAAAATATAAAGAATTTCAGTTGCAAATGGTGTTAGAAAAGTTGCTGCCCTCCTTAACTCGGTTAAAGCTATAGGGACAAAATATAAAGAATTTCAGTTGCAAATGGTGTTAGAAAAGTTGCTACCCTCCTTAACTCGGTTAAAGCTATAGGGACAAAATATAAAGAATTTCAGTTGCAAATGGTGTTAGAAAAGTTGCTACCCTCCTTAACTCGGTTAAAGCTATAGGGACAGAAAAAGTTTGTGTCATGTGTTTTTCAAAAAATATGATTAAGCATGTAAAGTTGCACACCTTGGGAGTGCTTTGGGGTTTCACTGAGTAAGAATAACATTATGGCAGGCATATCGCTGACATTATTTTATCCAGAGTAACAAAACTTTATGGGAATGTTATTCAGCATATGAAGTTGACCTAGATACCTGACAAGTATTCTGTTTTTTTCCCTGGTAATATCATCCATCCTCTAGAAATAACCTTGCCAGTTCTGATGTTAAATTGAAAGTTTATGTAGCCTTGTATAGTGTATAAGTCACTACGAAGTGACATTAAGTGGAGTCGTATAGGTAGAGCTTTTTTTATATCATAAATTAGTTTAAAAATGTCCTTGCTTTACACATCATCTGTTTTTTTAGCCACTGCCTAAAATGCAGAATAATTAAACGACATAATAATCTGGAGCAGGAAGTGTCAGTTAAACTTCAACTGACTCCATTATAAAGTATAAACATATTTGTAAAGTCAAATCTGGAAGCTGACATAGCGATATACTTTGTTAGCAGGACAACAGAGCATTTATTTGAAATTGAAGAAAGGCAGTATTACCTCCCTGCATTCACCCTTATAGCTTTCTATACACTTTATAAATTGGCATTTGGAAATGAAAGGAATATACTAATGGTGAACGAAATTTAATATCTGGGAATTGTTTCAATAAATTTACATTTACTAATAAAATAATAATTAATTAATCAGTTAATGTGTATGAATTCTAAGATCGCATATATTGGAACAGGTTAGTCCTCTTGTAAAGAGAAAAACATATATGGCACTGGTGTTTTTCAACTTTAAGAAATTATACTTTTATATACTGTGAAATTATAGGCAGAACATTTCATGATTTGGGCCGACATCTGTTTCATAGGGAGATGAATATGTGGATTTTAAATTTTTGATTTACTTTTTTGGTTTGACTCAACCATAAAATCAATGAAAATTAGTCCCCATGAATATTAATGATTTTTTACAGTACTTGCATTGCTGTATCAGTTTATAGTGGTTAAATCAATTTTTTTTCAAAACAATATCTTAAGCTGAATGAGTATCGTGCAGTTACCTGAATCAGCGGGACACCAGAATTGGTGTAGTTTGTTTGAGCATGCGTTTTGTTCGAACAGGGAGCCGTATGACAAAATAAGTTTTTGCTCTGGTTGTGTAAACTTTACAAAATGTGTCTTAAATAACAAGTGATGATGATTTAAAAAACCCATGTGTAAATTTTCATGAATTTCTTATTACTTTGTTCAACAGTTACAAATCTCCTCCATTTTCTTACCAATTGGAATAATGATTTATAGGATGTAGTTTCAGTATCCGCCGGAATTATAAATATATAGTAAAACAGTATGCATTACCCAGAATTAGCATACAGGGTATTCCCAAAATTTCATCTTATATAAGTACTGTTTTACCTCCATTTGTTTTATTATATGTGGATGTAAATGAATCTTGTTTTTTGACAAGAAATGGAAAGATTGCAGTTGAATAGTTGCATCTCATGTGTATTCACTCAACTGGGACAATGTAACTACAAATGATGTCACCCTCATCCACACCTTATAATGCTGCTTGCAAATGGCGGATAGACGACTGCATGGTGGTTTCCACTGCCAGTGCTGTGGTTAACCTTACTTGATACAAATATTACAAATACCAGTAGATATATTCATTTTCATTATAAGAACGTATTGCTTTTATGATAAATTTAATGTTTTTGACAAGCTTCTCTTTTTTCAAATTACTTAACCATACGGACTGTGAGTACATTGATTCAGGAGACGGCATTTAGACATACTGTTTACAGGGGTCATGTTATCAAAAAGTCTTGAAATTGAAAGCTAGTTTTAAATAATTTGGATCTCTTGAGGATGCATAAGTAAATAATGTATCAAAATAAGTTCATTTTAATATATTTAACCAAAGTTTAAATAAATGCATAAGAGATGAATCCTTATTATTTTTTTGGGATTTAACGTCGCACCGACACATGGTAGGTTATATGGCGACTTTCCAGCTTTAATGGTGGAGGAAGACCCCAGGTGCCCCTCCGTGCATTATTTCATCATGAGCGGGCACCTGGGTATAACCACCGACCTTCCGTAAGCCAGCTGGATGGCTTCCTCACATAAAGAATTCAACGCCCCGAGTGAGGCTCGAACCCACATCGATGAGGGGCAAGTGATTTGAAGTCAGCGACCTTAACCACTCGGCCACGGAGACCTTATCCCACCATAACTGGTAACTGTAACTCCAGGCTAACATTATGACAACATCAGTAAGAAAAGCATATTATCTACACTGTCATGGAAACTAAACTGCAGCAGATGTTCTTTTTAACAAATATTAAATGATTTGCATCATTCAGTGCTTAGTTTATCTGTACACGTATGTTTTGTACTTGACCTTTCAGTTACAAAACAATGTTTATTTTGACCCAGTTTAACGACATTGGCATAACCTTGACCTACATATAACTTTTCTATTCATACTGACTTATTTTCCAGTGAATGTATAACAAATTAAGTTATCATTGAGTTTCTCAGCTATCTATTTCCTGATTTATTTTTCATGGGTGTTTATTAGATCACTCAGATAAAGAAATTTACCATTTGTAATTTATTGCTTACAAGATACTTTTGTTCAGTATGTAACTAACTGTAGGATCATTCCATGGGCATAGTAAAATGGTGATGGTGGCAAAAACTGCTATTTCACGGTGGCATTAGTTCATGGACAGTTTTTCAAGATATTAACGTTTAACCTGCTGGCGGCAAGTGAGTTTGCCTATGCGACAAGCGCAGACCAAGATCATGGCCTGCACTGTTCGCTGTTAAGTCAGTGAATTTTCATTGAAAATCCCTTCGACTAATAAATGGTATTGCCCAAATGGAATGATGGACAAGCCCTTTCTTGAAATTTAGCAGGCTAAAGATTAATGATATCACCGTAAATTCTGTGTAAAATGGATTTAACCCTTACCATGCTGGACACGATTGGTTCTGCCTTTGCGACCAGTGTAGATCATGATCTGCACTGTTTGCTATTCAGTCAATATCATTTTGGTAAGCACCCATTTTAACAGTTAATGGTACTGTCCAAATTAGAAGATGGATAAATTATATTTTAAAAATTTAGCATGGTGAGGTACAGTGTTGTTAATATAAACTTTACTGCCCTTTCTTTGGTAAAGGAACGGTTTATTTTTTTCAGTAGAATTATTTCAAACTGCCTCAGAAGGTTTTGTTTTATATTTCGGAAGAAAATATCTATAAGGATTGTATTTTTGTATCCTTGATGTTTCTAACTAACCGTTGGTAATGTGGCTTCACAGAAACGTCAAGACGAGGAAATAAGACGACTGAAAGAACAGATAGATGATTTGAAAGAAGAGAACTCAAATATCAAGGTTTGTTTTACCCTCATGTAGCAAGCTTCACTGAAATCATATTGTTTTCTCAAGTTGTCACAGTTGTTTTTAGTTCATATTATTTCAAGAATACTGAGAACTGTTCTACTGACCTACATGTTTATGCTGCTACACACCTTGGACAAGATCGTATCTCAGTAACAATTGCATTTTATTGAAAATTTACACAAAGCTTCCAAGTCAGGCCTAAGATAAAGTATCATTTGTTTTCCCTCCACCTGCCTACCCAGAAAAATTGCAAATATGAAAGAAAATTGAATATTATTTTTGGGAGAATGGTTCTGATGCCAGAAGATACACGACTTCAGTTTTCTTACTTTTAGTTACAGTATACTGATGATATAGATAAAAAAAAATATCCTGTCTGTTTGTAACTTAAGATATTGCTAAATATGCAGGAGGCACAGGAGGCACACACAGTATAATTTTATATCACAATTTACTTTATGTATGGAAATACATGAACATGATTTAGTAAATTGTAAAAAATATTTTCCTTACATACCTATATAGCCTTCAGTATTATGCGTGTGGTTGGGTGGACAACGACATTTGGCCTCTTCAAACCTACTAAAATAATCAACTTATAAATTATCCTGTCTGTTTATAACTTAAAATATTGCTAAATATGCAGGAGGCTCAGTATAATGTTATATCACAAATTACTTTATGCGTGAAAATACATGAACATTAGTAAATTGTAACACAAATATTTCCCTTACATAACCTACTATATAATTATGTAAGGGAAATATTTGTGTTACAATTTACTAATGTTCATGCGTGTATGTTGGGTGTGTGTGTGTGTGTGTGTTTTGGGGTGGGGGGGGGGGGGGGGGGGGGGGTTGGACAACGACATATCAGACCTCATCAGACCTACTTGTTATTCCATATCATCACCCACATCATATGAAACAAGGTGCAAAACTTACTCTTGCGCCAATATTTTATGAATTATCCCCCTTTTTGCTTAGAATTATACTTATATTTATTTAATGCTTTTTATCTCTCTTATCCAGGGCTCCGGAAATTTTGAAAACCCAATCGGTCCGAAACCAATTACGTCGCGTCAATAACGGTTACCCCTCCCACCGTATATACATGTAGTCTTTCATTTTTAAAGCGATAATTCAAAGAAATAATGGTGTCATGCATTATAAATTTTTTACCGTTCTCAGTAAGTAATCATACAACGGTAAATGTCAATCTGTGTTGTATCTGTTTGTTACTTTGTTGGAATTTTCTAATTTTCTCGAAAATACCGAAAAGGACAATTTTGCCGAGGCATTTTAGCACCGTTTTACATCAGAAACGAATCTTATAAAAATATCGTTGTGGGATATCACTCACAGTCTCGAGCGGTCTTATGCGGTTGTGTTGTGCTGCAGCTAGCCACTACATTTTGCCAATTTTAATAAAATAGTGCCGCCCCTGTGCCACGTCATCATTTTCTTGCTTTTTTCAGTCTGCTCAGATGAAGTTCCACTACTAAGTTTTCTTTTCTTTCCATTTACATTTTCAACATCTGAGCTATTTTCAGTACAGAAAATGCATTGTCTGCCCTTTCAATTGAGCTATAATGAACAGAGCCGCCACTTCGGTTTTCATTTACATCAGTGTTGCCAGACAGGATGCCATTACAAGTCTGATTTTCAGACCGATTTACTGATATTGAAATCGGGTCACAACTCCTGTTGTCTTTTGCATGCAGGTTGCCAGCCTGAATGTCACAAACGGTCATTTTTGCAGACCGATTTATTGAAACCGGCTCGCTACTGGGTTTGCTACTCCGGTTTTCTTTATCATTCGGGTTGCCAGCCCAATATTTTTGTACAGTAGGGTTGCCAGTCCGATTTTCTGTACTAGTTTGAGCCGTGTTGCCAAGTCGACTGTTACTTGTTTGAACGTCGCAAGAATATTGCCTCGAGCCATTTCAACATTTGAAAAGGTCACCTGAATGTAGAAAATCATCCATATTATACCCTATCTGGCACGAAGTATTAATTTTGCCGGTGTAATGAAGTATTTCGACCCCCATAGAATAACGACCCCCCGGTCATTATTCTATAGAAAATGTGACTCCTTTCCTGTAAAATATTGACTCCCCTTATAAAAAACTGACTCCCTTTGAAAACTCTATAAAATAACGACCCCCCGGTCATTATTCTATAGAAAAACTGACCCCTCCAAGTAAAATACTGACTCCCTAAAGATGACTCCCTTCGAATCTCATAGAATAACGACCCCGGTTATTACTAGTATTCTATAGGAAAAGTGACTCCTTCCATGTAAAATACTCACTGCCGAAATTACTACATTCGAACTCTCATACAATATCGATTCCCGGACATTATTCTATTTAAAAAAGTTACTCTTTCCGTGTAAAACACCGGCTCCTAAAAAGACTTTCTACGATAATATCTATTAAAAAGTGTTCCGATCCCCACCAAACCTAACGGACAATTTTACTAGATCTACAACTCTAATACCCTCCATTGCCAATAGTTAACATTTTGATTGTACTACTACTACTGGTGCTGCTACTTCTATTGCTATTACTACATGTACTTCTTCTTCTTCTACTACTACTACTACTTCTACTACTATTGCTACTACTACACCTGATACTACTATACCTGCTTCCACTAATACGTCTTGTACATCTACCTCCTCTTCTCCTGCTGCTGTTGTTGCTGTCACTTATTCCTCTGCTGCTGCTGCTGCTGCTGCTGCTACTACTGCAACTGCCACTACTACTGCCACTACCACTACTACTTCTACTTCTACTACTACTACTACTTTCTATTGTTGCCGCTACCGTACTTTACTGCCACTGCTAAGTATTGCAACTTCTATTATTACTAAGTTCTATGCTAGCAGTTCCTTGTGCAGTTTTCTTCTGAAGAATAACTTCATACCGAAGTTTGCAGGGATTATTGACAGTGGTGTGTTTTGTGAACGTATTGTGAATTGTTATTTTCCTGAAAAAATGTATACACCAAGATACAGCGTCTAGAAATAGAATCCCTTTTCCCGTTGCGGAATGCTCTGATTTCTGTGTCAAGTGATGGTATCTGGGGCTAATGGTCAAACGGACGGACGGACAAGGGCAAATCTATATGCCCCCCTCCCCCGAGTGGGGGCATAAAATGCAGCAATTAGGCCTTAAATACACTAAATTTGACCAAATGACCGGGGGTCGTTTTTTTATGGGAGTCAATATTCTTCGTGAGGTTCAGTTTACTTCACGTGGGGGAGTCATAGTACTATGATCTGGAGGTCATAATACTATGACCGGGGGGTCACTTTTTCTATAGAATAATGACCGGGGGGTCATTATTCTATGGGGGTCGAAATACTTCATTACACCGGCACCAATTGGGATGTTAACAAAACCATTATAATTAATGGCAAACTTTAATTTTGTTAATCATGTATGCAATTTATAAATCTATTTTGTATTTTCTTTACAAATCATGTAATTATAGAAATTATTTATGTCGGCTGCCTGTGTGATTTCTTATTAAACGTGTTTAATACAATATTTTCTT
This sequence comes from Mercenaria mercenaria, assembly GCF_021730395.1. Taxonomy (NCBI): domain Eukaryota; kingdom Metazoa; phylum Mollusca; class Bivalvia; order Venerida; family Veneridae; genus Mercenaria; species Mercenaria mercenaria. The sequence continues at coordinate 17,875,036 of NC_069366.1, read as the reverse complement.
GATTTTTACGCGTGTTCAAACAATGTCTTTGAATTATAACAACCCATTTATTAAGGTCTAATTAATATCTCTTATTCTCGTCAAACAAAACTGCTATCGCGTAAAACTGTCGGTCCAGGTCAAAAGTAACGAAAGCATAAATTACTGAAAAGTTGGCAAACAGTCGTTTTTAAGAAATCGGTCCAAGTCAAAAGCAATCTGTTACAATCAAAGGAGATTGAATACTAAAGTCGGCTAGCTGCATACGTTAAAGGACGAACCGCGCGAACGGTGTATCGACACGTGCTAATTACGGACCGATTACACAGGTGACAATCGGATGTTTGACACGTTTATTGATGATCAGAGGGCGTGAGCAACAATTTCATGCTTGGCAGGTGGTCGTGTATTGAGATTTCAGACCGAATTTTATACTTTTTCTCCATTTTTATCGGACCATTCTTTTCCCGGTTTTTCATTTTATAAATCTGTCTAAAAAGTGAAAACTCAGTCCATAAACGACAAACCGGCAATTCACTATACAGACAACTTGTTGTTTTTTTGTTCAATTTCAAAATTAATGTAAGCACTAACTTTGATTTGTCACAAAATTAAAGAGTACACAATGTCAGACATGAAAAGTACATGTTGTCAGACATTGTGTGAAAAAGTGCAAAATGTCAGAAATTTTGTGAAAATGTACTTGATGTCAGACATCGTGTGAAATTGTACATGTTGGCAGACATTGTGTGAAAAAGTGCAAAATGTCAGAAATTTTGTGAAAATGTACATGATGTCAGACATCGTGTGAAATTGTACATGTTGGCAGACATTGTGTGAAAAAGTGCAAAATGTCAGAAATTTGTGAAAATGTACAGGATGTCAGGCATCGTGTGAAAGTGTACATGATGTTAAATTGTACAGATTCAGATTCATGTCTACTTATATTGATATTGGATGCTAAATTGATTTCAGAAGACATGATAAAATAGACTTGTAAAAATCTAGATAAAGGGAAGTAACTGTTTCTTGCCTGTTTAGTTTTAAAGTTGTTCATGGAACTCCATGCCTTGGTGGTTAAGGTTGCAGACTTACAATCACAAGCACTGGTCGAGTTGTTATTTAAGAAAGTCTTGCAGAGTATGTGGTTGATGCCAGGTGCCTGACCATTGGTGAAATAATATCCTAAGGGTTATTGGGGTCTTCCTTCACCAGTCAAGTTGTAACTTGTGCTATATATACTTTCACTACTTAGGAAATGACATGTATATCAAATCTTCGTCTAAGAACCAATCCTAGCCATTTCAGAACTTTGACAGGGTAATGTTCAAATGTTCATATGATATACCACTGTTATATCCTTTAAGTAAAGTAGCTTTGAATAAAAGTAATGTCTTCATTATAAAGTTAAAAGAGTTTTCAACCATTGTCAACAAAGTAAGGAAATGTTAATAACAGCAGGCTTAGAGTTATTCAGTTAATTTAAGAATACTTTTTTCTGTTACAGACCCTGACGAGTGCCTTCAGACAGCTCGACACAGATCAAGATGGCTTGGTGACCATTACATTCGAGCATTTCTTGTCGCTAGTGTTCAGTTTAAAGTTAAAGAGTTGAAGCGGAGTTTTAAACATGTTCAAACATTTACATATCATTATTTATATTTCATCATAGTTTGTCTTATTCAAAATTAATATCAGCATTCTCATGTACACGGATCAAAATGGCTAGGCCACTGTTCTAATATTTGCATAATTTAACTAACATTTAACATCTTTAGGTTAAAGCCTTGCCAAGTTTGTAAGTTGAGGAAACAGGAAAGAATAGGGGAGTCGTGATCTGTTATTTTAAGTGTTGGCTGCTCAACCAGAAGGTCATGTTTTAAGCAATCGTAGGGTAATGTATTAATTGGCCTCTTGTGACACCAACATTTGTTATTCAGGAGGTAGTCTTGAGCATGATTCAAATAAGCATCACGCTTTCATCAGTATCCAGCTAATTTAATTAAAATAAACATTGAGGAAGCCCCTACCTTGCTTGTTCAACGTTGGTAGTTACATATAGGTGCCTGAAATAATTGCATGAGGTACTACACCATTCCATTAAATACTCCGACCCACAGTATATAATATTTATCTGTGCTAATGATATTAAAATGTTAACAGAGGATTTAGTCTTTAGGCATGTTGTGACAAACAAACAGATATGACTCTTGTTTAATTCTAGATATAGAAAAACTTCATTACATTTGACTACCTTTAACACAGTTAACACAGTTAACACATATTTTTGTTGTTTATGTATTAGGTTTTCAGGGCACTGTTCATACGATAATAATTACAATATCTAATAATTTAAGCAACCCTGCTTGGTTACCTCAATAGGGAGAAAGCAGATCTAAGGATCGTGGGGTCGTGAGTTCGATCTTTGGGTAAGACCTGTTCTCCTTGACAATTTGATAAATGATAATGTGCCTGAAACTGTTTGTCCTCCACGTCAGATTCATGTGGGGAAGTTGGCAGTCACTTGCTGCGAACAGGTTAATACAGACACAGAGTTTAGAAAGACTGATTATGATCATAGATAATCTACCACTATGTTACAAAACTAAAGATACAGGCAACAAAAATGTTTCTAAACCTGCAGAAAAGAGTGTCTTCTGCAAAATGCAAAAAAAGGGTGCATGGTGTTACAAAAAGTAAGTATTTATTTCTTGTATATTTATTTCAATAACACTTTTGCTCCACATGCCGATATCTTTCTATGAGTTTTTATGTTTTAATTTATTGTTGAATAAACATATTTATAGGGTTTGTTCTTTATAAGAACAGTATATTGCTTACATTTTATTATATCCAGTGCTGTAGTTTTTTCTTAATTTAATCCGGTGCTTTTAATTCTTAATTTGAATGTTTGTTTGTAACCAGTACTGTAATAAGTGTGTTAAAAGTTGTAATCAGAAAGACAAATTAGGAGATTTACATACTATGAGGCGTGTCTTATAGGATCTGGCTGTACTCTTAGGCATGCCTTATAGAAACTTGGTATGCTATGACGAGTGTCTTACAGGAACTGGCTATAATCTGAGGCGTTCCTAATAGAAACTGGACATACTCTGATGAGTGTCCTACAGAAAAATGGCTACTGTGAAATCAAAATTATTCATGGGGGATTAATTTTGGTGGATTTCGTGGTTTAGCTCAACCACAAAATTAAGTACCAACGAACAAATTGTGTCCATGATAATGTAAATTGTAAGCAATGTCGCCAAAAAGACATCATAGCCGTCCAGTCTGATCCGTAATTGTGTGCATGCGGCATTACTGACCTGCAGCTGTCGTGTAGTTTATGGGAGGCTCCGTCAATGATAAACATAGGTATGCGTCGGAACAAAACCGACTTTCATTCAGACATTTACCCGTGGTTTGAAAGCGCGTCAAAGTAAAAGTAGATACTAAAAACAGAAGTTTGACGTAGTACCACGTGCCAACTGCACTATGCTGCGGCTGTTCTTTGATTTTTTTTGGCCCCACTCTGAAATGTTTATACAATAGCCTTTATTTTTACTGACACGTAGTAAACTACTATTACTATTAAATATTATAAATTAATCGCTAGATTTGCGTCCGGTGCATTATTACCCAATTCACATTACATGTTCCTCGGCAGGAAATAACACATGCAAAAAATCAACAGCTTGTAATTTTAGATGCAGACGCGCATTCATTTTGCAGAAAACATTCTAATGAAAGTCTAGCTTTGACACTTTTTAATTGGCGCCGAATTTTCTTACTGAATAATTCACAGTTTCATTAAGTTTCGCAAATCAGGGGTCGTATAATTATAGATAACGCGATCGTTAATTAGCACATGATCACTTGCTAATCTCCCGCGGCGTAGATTGCAAATCCGGTAACAGCGCTGTTTGACACGTGTAGATTTCACATGTAAGAACAAAAATATATACTAAATCTATTCCTGTGAAAATTATGATTTTGTTTTTTTCAAAAATTGAAATTCCACGAATTTACGTCCCCAAGAAACAGCCGTTTTGGCCAAAACCACGAAATTCCATGCCGACGAAATTAAATGATTTCACAGTATACCCTGTAGCATGTCTTACAAGGAATGGCTATTCTATGAGGCATGTCTTACAGAAAAATGGGAGAAAAAAATGATCAGCTTCGTATCAGTATATACTTAGGCATTAAATTATGATATGGGGCCTATGTTGCCTATTCGAATAAAAGTCTAGCTATTCTACCACCCTGGCGTCGGCGTTGGCGTCACACCATCTAAGTCCCATAACTCTGCATTTTGATCAAATTATGTCCCCTTTTGAACATAAAACTTCTGGTTAAAGTCTTGCATGCAAGTTACTATCTTCAAAACTAATGCAGATACTGGACTGAAACTCTATAGATACTTTAACATTTAGGGTAACATTTTTGAGCATTGGTTGTCTCAGGACAGCTCTTGTTGGTATCCTGGCAAGATCGTCTCTCAGTTTGTGCCCCTTGACCTATTCTAGGGGCACCTAAAGCTAAATTCAGAAGAAGAAAAAACATTTAAATGTCTTCATCTCATGAGCCACTTGATGAATCTTTCTTCTATAGCATCATTATATGATCCACTCCCAAAATTGTTCAGTTGGGGGTTCATAGTTGCCAGAACTAAAGTAGTAGAAATATTTTTTTTACATACAAGAGGTCACGTTTTGTTTCGGATTTTCGTAAAACCCGCCAGAATGTTTGTCATATATAAAGAAACTCTGACTGTCATAAAGGTCAAGAACTAGGTCACTACGTCAAAGCATAGAAAACTTTGGTCAACATGTTCTGCCTTATTTATATAAAGCGTAGTCCGAATAATTTTAGGTCATATTGGATACTAGGTGATCTAGTATAAGAACAAGAGAACAAGGTCGTGTGAACAATACAGGGCTGTTTTATCACTTAAGCATCTTCTCCTAAGAAACATATGTTCAGAATTACAACAAACTTGGTCAGTAAGATTCTGATATTGAACGAGCTCAAGTTTCTTCAAATGGTTAACCCTAGATGCATCGAAAATTAGAAACCCATTTAGTTGACTTGTTTTCATGAAACACTTGACAGATTTTCACAAAACTTGGTCTGTAGAATCATTTCATGGACATCACCCAGGTTTGTTCAAATGGTCTGGCCCCCTGTTAGGACCGCGAAAAAGAGCTCAATTGGATACTGGGACAAGTTCTAAGAAAATGGGTCCACTGAATACCCTTGCACGATCGTAATAGGCGACTTGCAGGTTCTTAACACATGTTGTACCTCTGATTACAGTAGGTGTAAGTTTTGATTCCATACCTAAAACTTTTGTTTCGATGTAAATGAGATTTGGAACCAAAATTGTAGTCCTGTCTTACGCCATATAACCTGTACTGCTAAACCAAAAATTAAGAAAAAGATCCTTTAATTGACTACTTTATGGATCTTTACCAAATTTGATCTGTAGCATTTGTTTATGGACCTCTCAAGTTTGTTCAAGTTGTTCCACTGTATTTATTTTACCGGACGTCAAAGCTTAAAATAGAAAAAAAAAGATTTAATTGATCTTCACAAAACTTGAATTGTAGCATACGGCCGCGAGAGCTTAAAAGACTTTTTAAAGGACTTCTCATGAATCACTTGGAGGATTTTCGCGAAACTTGGTCTGTAGAATCCTTGTTTTGAATCTTCTTCAGTTTGTTCACATGACCTAGCTTGGTCTCCTTTAGAAACACTAGTGCTTAAATGCATAAACGAACTTTTGAACAAATTCTCGTGTGTCACTTTGTGGATCTTCACCGAACTGAACTGTAACATTTTATGGTTTGTAGCATCCATGTTCAAATTGTCACGCTTGATCACTTTTAGGGGCTCTCAGAGCTGAAAATAAACCTTTAAATGACTTCTTCTGACTAAGCAGTTAATGGATCTTCATAGCATCATATGGTGCAAAGCATCCTTGTATTGTTCTCTTTCAAGTTTGTTCAAATGGTTTTGTTTCACCACATTTATCGGTTGCCAAAGTCCAAAATAGAAAAATTCTAAAATACATAAATGCACATCTTACAGTTTCCTTCTCTTACACAGAAAGTTCTGATTTTTTCTCTCATTTGTCGACTTCGACGATGTAATAAAGGTAACCAATATATTTATAGCTCACATAGTTTGTTTCAATTGAACTTCCTACTTCAGCAGATTTGTCAAGAGTTATAGAAGGTAAGACTGAAAATGATTTAGTTCTATTTTTTAGTGAAAAATGCACAATTCTACGCCTAGAAATTAACTTTCTCAAGAAATACAAATTGACATATATTTGTACGAAATACCTTCTTCTAGAACTTTTAAATCTTTTAAAATGTGTAAAAGTAATGACGGGGAACGTTGCTCATTTTGAAGGAAACTGTAACCTTTTGATTAGAAATCTAGCTAAAATGGCGTAAAAATTAGGACTTTTTGGACCTTTAGAATTTGGCAAAAACTATTTGGCCGGAAAAAGTCAGATGTGCCTTTAAATAACTTATTGTCATGAATCACTTTATGGTGTTTAGCATACATGGATGAACCTTGCCTAAGATTTTCAAGTGGCTCTTCTTGTCTGCACTAAGGGGCCATTAGAGCTTCAAGAGGAAAAATATTTTTATGTAAACAACTTTTTATGAACCACTTGGCGGATAGTCGATAAACTGCGTAGAAAACATCCTCTCGAGTTTGTACAAAGGATTCTTGACTTCCTCCTTCTTGCCAGGTTCCTGACTATTGGATGAATATGTTGTTGCATTTAGCCATATACATGTTTTTAAGGTCAAAGGACAAATTTCAGTCGAATTTGAATTATAGACCCACTATTGTGAGAAAAAGGTCCGGCAATGATATTCTGAGCTAAAATGTACGATTACTGGGAACGGGACTGAATTCGGAATGGAATAGGAGCGGAAATGAGTTCGTCGATATGCGACAAGGCACAAGACATGTCGGACAGGTGTCGTTGTAAATGATACAGTTGGTAAAATACCAAACTATCGGATGACTGTCAATACAAGATTTATCTAGTTTAGGTTCTTTCAGGTTTTAATGATAGATGGCAATAGTATTTTGACCTAAAATTTGGTCAAGCTGTAAGAATCAACAAAGAGTATTTTCGATGTTATGTAATGAGATAACTGCATTTTATCGAATGATACAATACAAGGTATGCGCTTGCATTTGGTGTCTACGCGCTTGAGAAACTCCACAAACCAACATGCATACATGACTTACGTAAGATATTTGTAAAAGTTACACGTTCTGGACAAGATTTTTGTTTTATATGAAATGTTCAAAGAATAAAACGGACAAACTTGTTTATAAATACACGTACATGTATTCCTGCAGAAACGTTGGTCATGAACACTCCATATATTGATCAACAACAAAGGTTTTGCAGTTTTCAACCACTTTTGATGATGACATTTTTATTAATGTTAATTCAGGAGACAATTCAACCAACCATCAAAGTGGATTTTGTTACCGGATCTTATATATCCCCTTTTCTTTGTGCGCTCGAAACCGCACACGAGATGTAGAGTTTTAAATCTGAAGGAGATACAACCTACACTGCGAAAAATCTGTATCTGCGTATGCCTACTGAAATTCCGACGAGGGCTGCCGGGGCCCTCCACAATTAAAAGCTAGAAAGAACTTTTGAGGCACAAAAGAGGACTTGTGCATTGCACTGTTAGTTTAAATTGGTCATCGTCTATTTTCTCTCCTAGACTTTAGAAAACTTGCTCAAATATTTCTACTTCAGTATGTGACTTACATAAACAGGAATATTTTCAACTGTTTTTCAGTTTCTGTCAGACATGGTTTCTTTGCAAAATTTCTCTAAAGGAAACGTCCACTTGGCGGAAGAACTAAGACCATTATGTGACTTTTTTTATGTCATCGTATCATGACATTAAAATGATTTCTACTTTTTAAATTCGAAAATATACGACTTTCAGTATTACATTAATTGATCATTTTTTAATGTATTATTAAATACGTATATGACAACTGACCTAGTTGCACCGATATGTTTGAACGAATTTTATATAGAACATTTTTTTTGTGGCAAAGGCTTTTTTTGCATACATCTTAACACAATATATATTGCTGTAAAACAACATCCATTAACGACATTTGCTTATAAAGGAAGAAATATAACGTAATGTGGGACACACAGTATGGTAGTTATACAGTCATTAGACATATATGCGGCACAGTTCATACTGTATAGATTAGGTAAATTATGTTAAAAAGCTGTGTTCTGCTAACATAGGAACATTGTCCCGTTAATGTTTTTCTGATGTGCTGTGTCATTAGATCTCTCTATATATTTGGCTGTGACGTCTTAGCTACTTGTTTATAATAAGCATAGTGTCAATGATACATCTCGTTAACTTCCTATGACTGGTTGAAAAAATGAAAGCTTCAATGTGCATGTTTATGCATATATAAAGTTAGCATTTTGATTAACTTACATCTTCAACGAAGTCCAGTCATTTTTTTAAGAATCCAAACAGTTCCTCGTTTAAAATGTTATCATTTATGCTCTGCTTGAAACGCACGCACGCACATACACACGCACGCACTCAGTTCTTCGTTTTCAATGTAACCGTTATCCTATCCTATTACAGACTTTGTTTACGTTAAATTAGAATTTGGAAATCGCATATTGTCTTTTAGTCCGTGTCTCAAGTTCATATGTAGATCTATGTATTTCTCATGGATGACAGAGATAATTTCTTTCCCTAAATTAACACATCAAGTAATCAATTACGTACCATTTGTGAAAGTTCTAAAAGAATCCAAGATTGAGATTTTAATCATACAGAAGTTGAAATTGCAAGAAAGGTATTGACAATTAGACAAAAGCTTCATTTCGTCTTATCTTCTGCTGAGGTGTAAAGCAATTCAAGTTTATAGCACAATATCCCCAATTTGTTGTGTCGTTCTTTCACCATTGATAATTATACATTTGAGACCAATTCTTTACACATTCATCTAATTTTATACAGGTTAAAATCTTAATATAAAACATAATAATCAAGCAAATCGACTGTTACTTATTAATTTGCAAAAAAGTAATAATGGTAATAATAACAATAATAATAATAATAAGAAGAAGTCGATTCAAAAATGATTGTTGATGACATAATATTTATTTAAGTGCTGTACAGCGCAGCACAGCACAGCACAGCACAGCACAGCACAGCACAGCACAGCACAGCACAGCACAGCACAGCACAGCACAGCACAGCACAGCACAGCACAGCACAGCTCAGTACAGCACAGCACAGCACAGCACAGTTCTGTTTAATGTGAGGACTGTTTAAAGGAGTGAGTGGGTGTGAGTGTTCTCCATTCTGATAGTTTAAGCGAAATTACACTTATAACACTTACTATTATGTCTAAATCTCTTAAATGCTCGACCAACAACATCTTCCTGATCTGTTTGTCAAGTGCAATCTTTACTGAAGTGAATACAGTCTGATTTATGAGGCACTTCAACATTTACACCATCCCTGAAATTAAGGACGTTTTAACATTATTTGTAAATCCATTCGGTTTCAGTAAACGGTACAATGTCATTTACATAGACACATCTACTCTTTCTTCTCCTTCTAGGCCGAATCCAAGGTCAAGGTAATTGATTTCGCTAAGAAAAGTGTTCCCCTGACTGGAGTCAGAGATGTTGTATTCAATGTCATTTAGGAACATTGAAATTTGATATTTTGTACATATCGAGGCTTGCAAGTTGAAATATGTTTGCTCTTGCTCTTGTGTTTTAGAAAGCTACCAGTAAAGACAGCACATTTTCCGTAGTACAAAACTGACGATCTAATTACCGCTGTATATATAATGTAATTTCCATAAGAAACCTGGCTGAAATATTTACACAATAGTAATTGCATCGCAAAAAATTATGAGAGTTATTTTATCATTTAAAATATAAACAACCTTTATATAATGTAAATGTTTGACAATTTCAGTAGTTTGTGAGACATTATCAAAACTTGGTTTTTGTTATTTGGTAGTTATGGGAAAACCAAAACATTATTTAGCTTGCTTGAGTATACTTAAGTAGCTTCAGTACATTATATTCACCATTTACACTGAATTTATCAACATTTTCACTTGGAGCTTAGCAAAATGATTATTTTGAGAATTTTGAGAATTTTAGGACTTGTAACTATATTAGCGTATTTTTCTCTAAGTAAAGGAGAGGAGCAGCAATGTTCCCGTTACCATTTTGAGGAACAAACACTGTCTAAAGTCTTGAGGCTTGAACACAAACTGGAACTTTTAGAGGATATAGTCAAAAACACGAAAGGTATTTTTTGTTGTCAGTGTTGACTTTGTAAGGCGTTTGAGAAAACCCGGTAATAGAGTCTAACATATGTGGTCCATTTATACCGAATTGGAAGTATATGGCTTAAAAGCTTGAATGCTGACATACCTCATTCCGTATTGCTTAACACTAATTCTTTTTCTAGAAATAATATACAAGATCATTTTATTTTGTAGTATCTGAGTGTAATACACGGCGGCCAGGTTGTCCAGATGGATGGATATCTTTCCAGGGTTCTTGTTACCTATTTCAACACACTCCGAAGGACTTAGTCAGTGCAGAGGTAACATTTTTATAAGCGCTAACAGTTGTTATGCTAGCTACAATGTTCGATTTATTTAAATGTGTCGGAATTTACACAGGTTCAACATTTTACTGGTCAATTTCTAAGATACGAAAAGAACATTTTGAAGCATAGATTACATAGACAACATAAAAGCAGACTCGGTTTAATTGAGTCTCTTCATGAGAGGTAATGAAATGTGTAACACCGCTCACCTCCTGCTTAAGTTTTTTAAGGTTAAACTGGCTGCTCTCCATGATCCTAAAGAACAAAACTTGTTGTTGGTCAATTTTCTATAGTAGTCAGTCAGGCCTTTAACATGTTGATGATTTAATTGGAAGCTTCAAGCCAGATGCATTGTACTCAACTGCATTAAGGTATTAGATCACTAATAGAGAACCTCCTTTCTGATGAGTATTCAATTCCTACCATAACCTACTTTTACTGCATGTTTAGAGGGGCGTAGGTTCAAGCCCTACTGGCACCAATTTGTTTTTCTTTTTTTCCTTTTTTTCTAGTAAGTTTTTACTTCTTTCAAGACTTATTATTGATTTCTTGTACAAAATCGAAAAAAGATGAATTTGATAAGCGATTTCTTGGTGTTCAAAGTGAATTTACTACTTAAACAGAAGGGATAGAGTTACACATCTTTAAAAATATTGAGTTACATGCGATGAAAGTTCTCTATTTTGTTTTCATTTTTAAATTATATATTGTGAAAGAAATTTAGTTAGGTTTTACGTCTGCCCTGAGGTTATTTTAAAATGAAGAAAGCAAAATTCAAAACGGAAACACGCGATTCTAACTTATTTTTTTCAATGTTGAAGTATGAGTTCTGTCTCATTAAATCCGTTTACTTGAGGCACCATAGAAAAATGATATTGACATTTTTATTTTGTGTTTATAATTGTTTACCAATAGTTTGATGTTTCTTTATAATAATTAAAATTAATGGTAAAATGAGTTCTCCGCAAACGTTTTTGATAGTGGCTCTCACTTTGAAATTTGACTCTAATTAAGCTTGATGAGATACCATAATTGATACAAAATTTATAAAAAAAAAACGGCACGGTAAAAGTTGTTTAAAAATTGCAAAATAGTTCGAAACACGGTTACATTTCAGAGTATACCAAGCAAAGACCATTTTGCAAACATTACTATTAGTGATCTAATACCTTAATCGAACACCTTATATATGTTAGATATTGACGGGTATCTAAAATGTACATTTCTAACATAATTGCCAAACCAAATTGTTTTAAAAATGAGTATAAATTTTGCAGAAAAATAATGCAAAAGGAATATAAGATGTTTAACAGTTGCAAATGGTTTGTTTTAGTCAAGAAGAAGAGCTGGAATTTCCCTTTCATATCCATTGCAAAATGACGTATGCAGTTGTTGAAATATTCAAATTACTAACATATGATTATGTTAACAGGTATTTTATTGGATTCTGAATAAGAAATATTTGTAAAATTTTCACATTGGACAGAAGTAGATTCGACATTTTCACAAGACATTAAAACGTATATTTCTGGTAGGGTATTGTACATTTAGGTTCCTTAGATATCTATAATAGGGTATATTATGAAGACTCGAGCATGTCATAAAGTGTTGATTAAATGTGATCGACTAGCTTTGAACTAAACATACACAATTAAACTCATGCTTTTGTTTCCAGGATTTTTGCGTGGAATACAGTGCTCATATGGTCCGCATCGATAGCGAAATTGAGAATTCTTTCCTGAAGAATCGCCTGAAAGAGTTAAAAGGTCAGATAAGCTGTAAATGAAAGTTTTTTTTGAAAACATATTTGTTAGTTAAATTAAATATGAATAAATAGTTTGCATTTTCATCTCTTTATTTGCGCTGCAAGATCAGCCCAAGAAGCTCAGTACCAAAACCATGCAGTGATCAAGCCGGCAATACCAGGTCAGCCCCACAAGCTCCATGCCACAATCACGCAGTGATCTAAATTGCGCTACAAGTTTACCCCCTAAAGCTCAGTACCACAGTCATACAGTGATTCAGTTGGCGCTACTAGTTAGGTCCCATATGCTCGATGCCAATCATTCAGTGATCCTATTTGCACTGCAAGTTAAGCCACTCAGTGTCAGTGCCACAATCATACAGTAATCCTGTTGGCGCTACCAGTTCAATCCAAAAGCACAGTACCACAGTCATATAGTGATTTAGTTGGCGCTAACAATTCAACCCCAAAAACTCAGCCCCTAACATCCAGCAGACCAGAATCTTAAAGTGATTAAATTTACGCTACCAGTTTAGCCCCTCAATTTCAGTACTACTATGATCCAATCTCCACTTCTAGTTCAGCCCTCAAGATCAGTGCCAAAATCAGCCAGTGACCAAAATTAAACTGCATTACCAGTTCAATCCCACAAGATCAATGCCACAATCATTAGAGATGGTACGTTTTTGAAATTGTGATATGATAGCTTCACGCACTAATTACTCATTATGTATATATTTTCTTCATGTTTCTGTTTGAAAAAAAAAACAAAAACAACAGAACTATTTGATTCCAAAAGCCTCCACAGGGTAATACTTTCAATAATAGTATCAATTCAAAGAAAGAGGCTTTATTGAAATTTCTTTTGTTTTTTTTATGTACTCAAAATCCAATAGTTTAAAACTCATATAACATTCTAATTGAACGAGAATGGTATGCTCATTATTATGAATTCACACCAAAACTACGCCAACATTAATGTAAACGAAGTTATTAAAGATTTTATATTGCAAACAAACCCACTAATCATTTTACCATCAATGCTTTTTTCCACTGATGAATGACTCAAAGTGGGTGATAATTATTAAGTGGTTGGTTGGATATAATTCTAAATGTAAGGCTCACACAGAAAATTGTTTTAAACTTATATGACGAACTTAATGCGGGTTGTAAATGCTATGGATTACTAAAGTTACTTGTATTATATGCAATATTCTAACACGACCAGCGAATAACCTACATACATGTAGAGCAAAATCTATCTCGGGTTATTCTGCAATAAACCACTCACGTTACTATTTTTTCTAACACTGTTGATACTAGTATGTCGTGTTAGAATGGAAATAACAAGTACCCAATTGTGATTTATCGTAGAATAACCCTAGTTTTTCGTTCTTATCCTTTCCGCAGCCTTAACGTACTAAAACGTATTAGCGTCTGATGGCCCTTTCACGCTTCCGTAGAAACAACATTTATTACACGAAACTTATTTTGAAAAAAATTCTGAAACGTCTAGGTCTGCAGCTCTCAAATACGGTTATATCTTACATCTGAGGCATATACTGACACTCTCAGACAACATCAAAAATGACATTTTGAGCGATTTGATGAAGTTCCAAAATTATCAATGTACCCTTGGTCCGTCCACGCGCATACATTTAGACGGGGTGACTCCTGCGCGTGACCCCTGACTACCTACGAATCAAAATGCGGCTTTCGTTTTCAAGTTTAGCATTTCTACTTTCATTTTATTTACTTCCGGAAATAGCTGAAGGTCGAGTGACGTCATTTTCTGTGTTGTCAAAAACATAAATATACCTGACGAGGTTGTATAAATATGTACTGGCCGTCCTTAGATTATGCGAAATGATATATTCTTACGCATAAGAACTCAAAACGCGGGTTATTCTACGATAAACCACTCTTGGAAACTTATTATTTCTTAAGCAACGTTATCGTATGATTTATTTTATATTAATAAAATTACATTTGATGAAAGTGGCACTTTCTGTTGTCTTATTTGCAGCGAAGTACCCCCGAAGAGAATAGAGATGAAAAATATATGAGTACAGGCTCTGAAATATGTTTAAAACAATGAACTGAAGTGAAGTATATAACATTATTCTGCATAGGCTGTTATGAATATGTGATCTCAGTTTTATCTTTTTTTGCTACTGTTCATTGTCTTGTGGGATATGCAGTATGTTTACCCAAACGTTTGCTCACCGACAGGGAGCGTCCTTCAGCACAAAAGTCAAAAACATTTTTTAAATCGTAAAATGGATGTTTTTTTTTTTTTTAATTTTGATGCAACTAAACCTTCTTGCAGGGCATCATGTCTGCTTGTAATATAACTTTAACGTGAAAGTCATGAGAAAAATGTGCATCTTCTATTTCGATGACAAAGAGTTTTAATATAAGGTATTAGATCACTAATAGAGAACCTCCTTTTTGAAGACTATTCAATTCCTATCTTAAACCTACTTTTACTGCAATTCTTAGCGGGGCGTAGGTTCAAGCCCTATTGGGACCAATTTTTTCCCCTTATTTATTATTGATTTCTTGTACAAAAATGCAAAAAGATGAATCTTATAAGCGATTTCTTGGTGTTCAAAGTGAATTTACTACTTAAACAGAAGGGGTAGAGTTACACATCTAAAAAAATATTGAGTTACATGCAGTGAAAGTTCTCTATTTTGCTTTGACTCTTAGATTATATATTGTGGAAGAAATTTGGGTAGGTTTTACGTCTGTCCTAAGGTTATTTTTAAATGGAGTAAGCAAAATTTAAAACAGAAACATAGCATTCGACCTTATTTTTTCAATGTTGAAGTATGAATTCTGTCCCATTAAATCCGTTTACTTGAGGCACCCTAGAAAAAATGATAGTGACATTTTAATTTTGTGTTTTATAATTGGATAGTGGCTCTCACTTTTAAAATTTGTCTCTACTTGATCTTGAGGAGATAAAGTAATACAAAATTTATAAAAACCGGCACGGTAAAAGTTGTTTAAAAATTGCAAAAAAGTGCAAAACACGGTAACCTTTCAGAATATACCAAGCAAAGGCATTTTGTAAACATTACTATTAGTGTTCTAATACCTTAAACAAATATGTGTCTTACCTTATCCGCCTGATCAATTAATGGAAATGGTTTATTTCGTTTTTCTATTACTGTTGATCACTGCTTTAATGTTGGCTTCAGTTTATTAATAATTTTAGAGTTGTTTCCTTGGGTATGTACCATCTCTACATATAGTGATCCAGATCTGCGCTAACGGTTCAGTCCCGCAAGCTCAGTGCCACAGCCATAGAGTGATCCAATGTGCTACTAACTCAGTCCAACATGTTCATTTATTCCTTTTTGACACTAATAAATTGGTGAATACAAAATAAGAAAATAGTAACAACCTCATTCCTTCATAAAATTAAAATATTTAAAGTACTTGTCATGTTAACAATGCAATGCTCTTCAGCAAGTGATTTATTGTTCCAAATAATTCTGGGAAGTAGGAAAACACATGACGTAATATGTAAAGTAAAGTGAAAGTAAAATGTAACAAGCAAAACTTTAAGAAATATTAAGGTTGCGATATGCATAAAATCAAGGTAATGACTGTCAACGTTTGCATTCAAGATGGTTTGTGTATAGTCTATAACATTTTGCCATTTAACTCAACAGTGTGAGGACTGTGCCATTTTATAAAATATATATAAATTTTGTTCTCTACAGATGCTTATTACTCGATTGGTTTGACTGATGTTGAGACAGAGGGAAAATTTAAATGGTATGGTACTGACGACGCGGCTTCGTTCACAGACTGGAATGCAGGCCAACCCGATAATTCTGGAGGAATTCAGGATTGTGCTTTGTTTCATCCTGGTATGGATTTTAAATGGGATGACGGAAGCTGTTCGGCTAAACGTAAATTTATATGCGAAAAGAAAGCGGACTAACATATGTTTGAAAAATATTTTCTAACATTCAATATTAAGTATTGGACTATATGTTCTCCGTAACATGTACAGATATGCTGCTTTGTATGTTTTATATGTATTTTCGTTTTTTAATTATTTCCACAATTGAACACGTTTTCTTTTATCACACGAGATTAGTGCACCATGAATTTTGGTCATATGTTTAATTCCTCACGCTTCCGTGATTTTGGTACTGAAGTAAGAAACACTTTTTCTGCGACTTCCCTAGACTTATGAATCTTGGGAGGTGATGAGGGTGTGTGTGTGGTGGTGGGGGTGGGGTGGGGAGGGGGTGGGGGGCGGAGGGGGACTTTTTTTACAAAAGCTCATAACCTTCCTGTTTAGTTTTCGCCTAGGTATAAACTTTTGAAACGCGTTTGTTTCACAGAATGACCTTTATCTTTCAAAAAAAATGTATAAAATAAAAATAAAATAAAACGGTTCATTAATTCAATTTTATGACAGATTTGATTTATATTTCTTTGGTTGATTTTCTAAAAATAGCCGAATAGTTAACATGTATCTATTTAAAATTATGTTTGTGAAACATGCACCTATTTTCTGGTCCTTCGGGATCATTGATTTCAACTCATTTAGATTTGAAGATTGAATACTGCTTAAGCCGGCGCTAGGGAGCGTGGGCAGTGTTGCATATTCCATTATTGCTCATGAACAGACTCAATCAAACCGATTCTGCAATTTTCACTGTTTGCCTTGTTCTCGGTGCTTCCGAGGGATCTACTTTCCAGATTTTATTTACTTCACAACAGCTGGTGTTAAGTGCTGTGTGGCGGCCGTAAAAAGTCGCCCCGACTTCACCTCAGTGTTGTTATATTTTCTGGTCCTTCGGGATCATTGATTTCAACTCATTTAGATTTGAAGATTGAATACTGCTTAAGCCGGTGCTATGGGACGTGGGCAGTGTTGCATATTCCATTACTGCTCATGAACAGACTCAATCAAACCGAGTCTGCAATTTTCACTGTTTGCCTTGTTCTCGGTGCTTCCGAGATATCTACTTTCCAGATTTTATTTACTCCTAAGTTTAAACTTTGTTCTAAACAGATTTCGTGAAGCTGGCCCCAAATTTTATAAAAGTGTATTTAAAATAAGATTACTATTTCTTTCATTCATTTAATGTTCAAAAGTGTACACCTAGAACATTTACCAAGTGTTTATATTTTTAAATCTATATTGACAAATTATAGTACAACTTGCCAACAATCAATTACAAACACTCTTAGTAAAATATTTTGTATGCAGAAGAAATTTCCACCCACTTGATCATATTTCAGTGTCATATGTACATTGAACTTAATTGAAAATGGCAAATATACAGAAATAAGCTCGACAGCTATTTTCTTGGATAAAAACAAACAGTTTCTTGTGTTGCTTTTGGAACCTGTGTGTATATAATCCTGAGTTTTTTATGGTGACAACGACAATAAACATTTGCTCTAAACATGGTAGTGTTTTCAAAATACAGAATCTGAAAATCTTCACAGCACGTGCTTACCAGGAGGATTTCACTTTTGACTGTTTCAGTGTCTTAAATTTCCTATGTTTTCTAAATATAAAACGCTGTGACAAACCAACAATTATTATTTATCAAAACGTTAGTTACTAAAACTTTCTAAATGTTTGCTGAATATTTATTTTAAGATGGATTGTTATCTTATACATTATAAAGTAATGCCTCAAAAGACCTGTTTTAACTATATTCTTGCCTGTATATTAAAGTTTATCAAGCCAAACCTGTTTCATGCTGAAACATATTTCAAAGCCAACTTTGATTTTAAGGGTAACTGGAGAAATTATTGTTTTCGAAATTTCGAAAAGTTGAAATATTTTTAAAGGACTTTACATGAATCACTTAGAGAACTGAATGGAACCGTTTTCAGTTTGTTCACGTAATTTTGCTTGGTCTCACCAGTGCTTAAATGCAAAAACAAACCTTTTAACAAATTCTCTGTGTCACTTTGTGGATCTTTACCAAACTTGATTGGTTTGTAGCATCCATGTTCAATTTATCACGCTTGATCACCTTTAGGGGCTCTCAGAGCTGAAAATAAACCTTTAAACGACTTCTTATGAATAAGCAGATAATGGATCTTCATAGCATCTTATGGTGCAAAGCATCACTGTACTGTCGTCTTTCAAGTTTGTTCAAATGGTTTTGCTTAACTACATTTATCGTCTGCCAAAGTCCAAAATAGACAGATTCTAAAATTCTTAAATGCAAATATGACAGTTTCCTTCTCGTAGACAGAAATTTCTGATTGTTTCTCTCATTTATCGACTCCGACGATATAATATTTA
Source organism: Mercenaria mercenaria (assembly GCF_021730395.1). NCBI lineage: Eukaryota > Metazoa > Mollusca > Bivalvia > Venerida > Veneridae > Mercenaria > Mercenaria mercenaria. Next base: position 17,856,330 of record NC_069366.1, on the reverse strand, counting down.
CGTAACCAATATAATTAGTTCGTTTAAATTGAACTCCCTACTCCAGCAGATTTGTCAAAATTGGAAGGTAATATTGAAAATCATTAAAGTGCACAATTTTGCATCTAGAAACTGACTTTCTTAAGAAACACAAATTGTCATATACATGTATATTTGTTCGAAATACCTTTTTTAGAACTTTTAAATCTTTTAAAATGTGTAAATGTAAAGTAATGGCAGATAATGCTGCTTTTTTGGAGGAAACAGTAGTTTTGGGTTAGAAATCTAGCTAAACTGGCGTAAAACAATAAAATAATAATTAAGGAATTTTTCGACCTTTAAAATTCGACAAAATCTATTTGGCCGAAAAAAGTCAGATGTGATATTAAGTCACTTATTGTCTTGAATCATTTAATGGTGTTTACCATACATGAATGAACTTTGCCCAACATTTTCAAGTGGCTCTTCTTGACTGCCCTAAGGGGCCATTTGAGCTTCAAGAGGAAAATATTTTTATGTAAACAACTCTTTATGAACCACTTGACGGATAGTCGATAAACTGCGTCGAAAGCATCCTCTCAAGTTTGTACAAATAACTCCGTTTTATTTCCTCTTTCTTTCCAGGTTCCTGTCTATTGGGTGACTATTTTTTTTTGCATTTAGCCATATACGTGTATTAAAGGTCAAAGGTCAAGATCAGTCGAATTTGAATTATAGACCCACTATTGTGAGAAAAGATCCGGCAATAATAATCTGAGCTAAAATGTACGATTACTGTAAACAGGACTGAATTCGGAATGGAATAGGTGCGGAAATTAGTTCGTCGAACAAAATATGTCGGACAGTTGTCGTTGTTGTTAATAATAAAATTGGCGAAATACCAAACTGCTGGAAGACTGACAATACAAGAGTTATCTAGTTTAGGTTCTGTAAGTTTTTAATTGATGTATGTAAATAAAAAATGGACCTAATATTTGGTCTAGCTCGAAGATCTGTAATGAAAAAATCAATAAATAGTATTTTCGATGTTACAAGGTGTACGCTTGCATTTGGTGTCTGCGCGCTTGAAAAACGCCACATACCAACATGCATACATGACATATTGGTAATAGTTACAAGTCCTGGATTCTGTACTAGTACACACCTGTTCTCCGCAAGTAACTGCCAACTTCCCCACATCACATGAACCAGAGGTGGAGGACTAATGATTTCAGACACAATGTCGTTTATCAAATAGTCACGGAGAACATACGCCGCGCCCGAGGATCGAACTCACGACCCCGTGATCCGTAGACCAACGCTCTACCTACTGAGCTAAGCGGGCGGACGTGTCAAAATGTATAATGAAATACTTTAAATGCAGTTAAAATATTCCATTTTGAAAAAAATCACTCCTTGGGTTATTTTACATGACTGACCAATCAGAACGCACAGACGCTACCTTGTTCCCAAGTATACACTTACCTCATTCCCAGTAGGTTCCCTGTACTTTTTTTGAATGGGTGGTCTCTGACCTATTTTCTGTAGAGTAAATTATCGAAAATATACTACTACAAGTCAGTCTGTCGGAACATGATAAAAAATTCTACTCTTTTTACTATATAAACAAGACAATTTGATCAATGTCTCCTATACTATAAACGACATCGACGTCAAAGATTTATTACACTAGTGTATTAGGCGTAAAAATTGTTTGTTTCCGGTATCCCAACATAACCTAAATTTTTGGCCCGACCCTAAATGTTTTTATGGCCTTGGAGAATGCTTTTTTCAACTTTTTAATAAAAAGTTGCAGAACTTTACGTTTTATGCTTTAAACATAGTCAGTGATGTTAGAAATCAACTTACTGATGCTCTAAAGGCATAATCTACTTATTTGTATTCACTTTTTGACATAAAAGTAATTTCCGAAAAGTCTCACTTAATGAAAAAAATCCAATTTTTTTTTAATTTTCCGACCTACCTACCCTAATAATTTTGAGCATGTTACCGGAAACAAAGAATTTTTTTAGGCCTTATCATTTTTATTTAATGGTTTTATTACACTCCCGAGACGTTAAACATTTGATTGTATATTATTAACTACACACAAACTTTAGTATCATACACTTGATATTGTACATGCATGTATAAAGTAAAACATATCATGTAATATTTTCATTCATTGACTTGATTTTGTATTTCAAACTATTCATTTTTCTTTTGTAATGTTTTGAAAGTAGCCCCATTTTATAATTTATGTTTTGATCCTGAACAAAATCCGATGATTAAAGGAAAAGTATAGAAAGTACAAATCAGCCGTAATGGTATGAAAGTCCACACGTTGCCACGTTTTGTCCGAAAACGAAGTAAAACAAAATGCGATATGTGGATTTAATTTTAATACTTGAAAATATATGATATATAATCATTCTTAGGTCTGATAATTCCGTTTGAACATGAATGCGAGCCTTTTAACTGCATTATTTTTTTAATTAGTTATAATTCAAATATATGTCTGCATGTGATATACCGTATCATGTTATCAGTAGCCTTGCATTTGCGATATTCCAAAACTCGAAAGCAATTGTTCTGATTCGTAACCGTTTCAGATGTTCTCAGACAAATACTTACTAAATGGTGTAATCCTTCTAAGTGCTAGACCCAGATATTTTAAGCGAAATTACACTTGTAATACTTACTACTATGTTTCGAAAATCTCTTAAATGTCCGACGAACCTGTTTGTCAAGTGCAATCTTACCTGAAGTGCATACGGTCTGATTTATCAGGCACTTCAACATTTACACCATCCCTGAAATTAAGGACGTTTTAACATTATTTGTAAATCACTTCGGTTTCAGTAAACGGTACAATGTCATTCACATAGACACATCTACTCTTCTTTCTCATTCTAGGCCGAATATGAGGTTAAGATCATTGATTTAATTAAGGAAAATGTTCCTCTGACTAGAACCAGAGTAGCTGCATTCAAGATCCTTTAGGAACATAGAAAACTGTCATTTTGTATATAGGCTTGCATATTGAAATATGTTAGCTTGCTTTAGAGAGCTATCGGTAAAGACAGTATCTTTTCCTTAGTACAAAAATGGTTATCCATTCCTCATGTGTCATTTACTGCTGTATATACAATGTACTTTCCATAATAAAACCTGACTAAATTATTTATTTACTTAATAATATTGCATCGTATAAACGTGAAAGAATTATTTTATCATTTCAAAAATAGTCAGCCTTTATATTATGTAAATGTTTGACAATTTCAGAAGTAGTTTGTGGGACATTACCGTTCTTTTTTGTTATTTGTAAGTAGTGGGAAAACCACAAAATTATTTTGCTTGCGTTGGTATACTGAAGAAGCTTCAGTATATTATATTCACCACTAACACTGAATTAATTTTATCTTGAATCTTAGCAAAATGATCAATTTCAGAATTTTAGGACTTGTTACTATATTAACGTATTTTTCTCTAACTAAAGGAGTGGAGCAGCAATGTTCCCGCTACCACTATGAGTCCTGAGGCTTGAACACAAACTGGAACTTTTAGAGGATATTGTTAAAAACACGAAAGGTAATTTCTGTTATCAGTGTTGACTTTGTTAGGCATTTGAGAAAATTTGAAACTAGGGTTTTATATCAAATGTTCAAGTACAACTGGAAGTATGTGGCAATGTTTCGCATTAACGTTTACACATACACAACTCTTTCTAGCCCGCCCGCTTAGCTCAGTAGGGAGAGCGCAGATCTACGGTTCGCGGGGTTGTGAGTTCGATCTCCGGGCGAGGCATATATTCTCCGTGACGATTTGACAAAAAACATTGTGTCTGAAATCATTCGTCCTCCACCTCTGATTCATGTGGGGAAGTTGGCAGTTACATGCGGAGAACAGGTTTATACTGGCACAGAATCTAGAAACACTGGTTTGGTTAACTGCCCGCCATTACATAATTGGAATACTGTTGAAAAACGGCGTTAAACCCAAAACAAACAAATAAACAAACAACTCTTCCTGCCTAATACAATGATAAAAATGTTAATTGCCAGGATATTTTGGAGCATAATATTACCCTTTACTGAAATGTATCCAGTCATTTTCTGATGTTGAATTATAATTACACATACGGCATTTTATAACAGATAATTTGCAAAACAGTTTATTTATTAGGCGCATTCAATGTTAAGGTACAAATACAAGATAAATATGAATAAAGATCATAAGATTTAATCGAATTATTATTACTATTATTGGTATGCTATTTTTTACGCGTGTGGGACATGGAGCAAGTCACGCGACAGGTTTTCGATCCTGGACAGATTTTTCATTTTATTCGTAGATGTGTGATACACTAATACTTTATTTAAATGATAAAACATTCTATTTATATATATATTTTTTTTGTTTTTTAAAAAATAAGAAAATATCTTGGGTCACGTGACACGTTTCGACCATCTTCGTATATCACCATAAGGTGGCAGGGGAGCGGTTTCGTAGTTTTGGCCCCTGTCGATTTTCTGTATAAACAGGACAGGGTAGATATAAAGGCATATCTATCTTACTGGTTATTTATCATTATTAATTCTTTAATATATCTGGGGAATGTGGAACGGTTAATGATTCTACATGGCGGGTGTTTTAAAATTCCTAGCTCCGTACTTCCGGTTGAGGCTAAAACATAAATATCAGAACAAAATGTCGGTCATCCATCCACTTTTTTTCAAGTGAAAATTAGGGAAATAAAGTGGTGGTTGGCAGACACATTCCACACCACCTGGGTATGCATCGATGTTCGTACTATACATATATGCTACGAAATTGGATTTAAAAATAGAAATGGATGAACGGCAGAGTTTAAAGTGAGGCCCGGTTAGGCTATTTTTGGTCTATAAAACTTGGGTGCTTTGGCCGATTTTCACTACATCTGGCGTGGAAAGCGACAGGTGCATAGGACCGGAGAGGTGTCTTTATGTAGTCTATAGTATCTGCAATGGTCCATAGTAGTTTCAAAGAAAAATAAGCAAAAATGAGATTTCTATGGATATTTCAACACTGGTACCCAGATGTAAATGTGGAATTCGCAAATTTGCACTCCCCTGCCACCTAAGTTACGACCATCTTCATCTTTCGCTTTCGGATGACCGTGACCTAATTCACACGATCCTTTTGTTTACATTTTTATTCCTGCAATTTTTCCTTTCATGTGGTACATTTGACTTAGATACTAGAATTTTATAATAATTTTGATGTGTATGACGTCATCAGTATCTGCGTACATAACATATAAACAAATAATCAGCTGTTCATTTGATAGAGGGTTAGCTCTAAAGGCAGTACTGATATTATTGGTGGCAGTAAACTAACCTTTAGTCAGTATATTGTACACTGAAGTACTGCTTATAGTTAACTTCGATACTGCATTTATCAGTAGCGATGATAGAGATATGTAAAGTTTGTTGAGTAAATGGAAATGTGTTTTCATTATTAATTTACTTCTGTTAGGATTCTGGTTAGGAAAGTGTGGTTAGTTTGCATAAACGATAGATATTAGATTTTTTTTCAGAATATAATTTAATATATTTAGATTGCCATGACCTGTAGATGACCCCAATTCTTTTTGAAATCATTAGCTCACAAAACATTGCACACAATAAAAAGGTTTATGACTGATCTGAATATATATTTCTGGCTGTGGAAAATCTTTGACTTGTATTTTCTTACCGACTGGCGTGAAATAGACATTGCGATGCTAATTATAATGTAAAGATAAATAGACTAATATCTGAAATTCACATAATTTTGACCAGATGAAGCATAACTTTACACTTCTTATATTTCTAAATAGGTTTATTTCCCGTACTACAAGATTCCTGGTTAAAGGTCAGTAATTCAAATCCTTCTTTGTTTCATATAAAAAACGACAACTTCAGGTCGTCTTTACATATCTTTAGAGAACATCACTTTTTCCTACACCTATTTTTCATGAAAGTTCTATCAACAATTAACGAAAAAATGAAAAGAAAATAGGGGGTTATGTAGTTCCTACTGAAATGCCAGTCAGTTGTGGTCTGAAACCCTAAAAATGGCGCATATTTGCTCTCGTCCGCGCAATAAACGCCTACTTCCGGTTTCGATCTGCAAAACTTGCCATGTGGGGTGTATGAACATGAAAACCATCTCATTTCATGCAGAATATATTCTAGTAGTGAAAAATGGTGATTAAAGTACTCGTTCTACACGAATTTGCGCAAAAAACGGTAAAATTAGGATCTATTTATTATGGACTTCTTTCGACTATACCACGGAAGCACATTTTCGACCGAATTACTGACCTTATTCCTCATCTTCAGTGATAAACACTGAAGTTTGCATTCATTTAATCAATGTCTTCCTTTCTCCTGCAAAACAAAAGGAAAATTTTTTTAAATTACTACAAAATACAATATGCACAAGTAATATCACGGGTATGAAACGTTGCCTGCGGCACAAAATGTGCCGCACTGAAACGAAGGCATCGCGCTTCCGACGGCGCAGGCATTGCGCAGGATGTTTACAAAAATAACGAGCACGGTGAGTAAAATTGAATGTTTTTGGTTATTGTCTTGTTACAGTAAACACTTTTTAGAAATCGGGGAATGCAGCGGGATGTAGTTATGTCTTGCCGACAAATCCATGCCCAGTTTGTGAAGATATATGTAATATTGTTATTTTGCGCGTGTTTTTCATCGGATACAGTAACGAGAAAATTACAAAAGCAGTGAATATTCCGAGTCATTTCACATCCTGCAGAAAAAGGAATGATGTATTTCTGTAGTATATTATAAAAAGACATGATATCTGATCGATTGAGATAAAATACATGTCAAGGAAAAGGCATATCCCCTCGTTCTGCCGATTTTTCAGTCCAGTGCCGCAGGCATCTCAATGGTGTCGCAGGCATCGCGAGGGGCGCAGTCATCTTGAATACTATTTGTAGTCAGTAGTATGTGTAATTTCGACCACCTAACATGTATTAAAGTACAAAAAAAATCAATAACAATGTTGTTCCTCCAGTTATTGTGTAAGACAAATCTTCTGAACCCGAACTTTGTAATATTAATAGCTATTTTAAGAAGTTTGCAGTATTTTTTTCTCGCTGTTTTGGGGAATGGGGCCAGGTCGCTTCCAGCTGGGAAAATCACGTCATTTTATATCGAACTGGGATTATTTTCTCCTAAAATAACAATATTCAATTACTAAACATTACCATTAGTAACAATCATTGTTGCTTACTTCAAAGCAAGGTATGAAAACCAGCATTGGAGAACAAAACTGTCATAACTTTTGTCATTTTTCAGCCAGTTTTGATGTTTTTGTTTCAGCATCAAGTATTGTTGTTTTTATTTTCTTTACAGTTTTGGCGTACTATTTTGATTACCGATGAGCTGAGTTCCCCCCCCCCCACCCAAACAAAAAAAAAAGAAAAACGAAAAAAAAAGAAATGGCAAAAAAAATCACTGTTTTGGCTTTCCGAAGAAAAGGAACGAAACAAGACAAAAAAAAAACCGTAAAAACATGAAACTTCCCTTAAAACGATACTGTTCACAAATTTTATGTGGAAAAGAAGCAAATTATGAAGTTATCGAATGTTAAGTATCTTGTTAATTTTATATTTTCAGATGGATGTGCATTCAGTGTGTATTAAAAGGGAAAAGAAAATGATTTAGAACTCCTTATGGTCAGACGTAAACTTTATGTGTACAGTCATTGCACAGACCTAAATCATATTTGAACGACAAAGAGTGAGTAAAGTACGTTAATATTTTTGTAGAATTTCAGAAATAATTAAAACAAATTAAGCCCCTTTTTGGACAAATTTTTCGAAAGATCTCAACTTCATTGGTTCTTTTCCACACAAAACTTGGGAACAGTAGTTTTAAATATTCTTCGTTCGTATTTAAATATCTTGACCTAACAGTAAATTTGGTGCTGATGTACTGTTACAGAAAAACATGGCGCGAGATGAGCCAAAGAAGTTTCATGTCTTTACGATTTTTGTTTGTTTTTGCGTTCCTTTTTTTTTGGAACGCTGGAACGCAGTAATAGCGATTCTCACCAATACCTTATTTCTTTTCTCTTTTTTTTTTTTGGGGGGGGGGGGGGGGGGGGGGGTGAGGGATTCAGCTCACCGCTTATAAAAAAAGTACGCCCGAACTGTAAAGAAAAAACACTCGATGCTGAAACAAAAGCAAAAAAATTGGTTGAAAAATGACAAAAGTTATGACAGTTTTTGTGCTCCAATGTTGGTTTTCATACCTTGCTTTGAACTAACTATCAATAATTGTTACAAATGGAAATGTTTTGTAATTGAATATTGTTATTTTAGGAGAAATAATCCCAGTTCGATATAAAATGACGTGATTTTCTCAACTGAAAGGGATCTGACCCCATCCCACAAAACAGCGAGGAAAAATATTGCAAACTTCTCAATATAGCTATTAATATTACAAAGTTCGGGTTCAGAAAATTTTGTCTTACACAATAACTGGAGGAACAACATTGTTATTGATTTTTTATTGTACTTTAATACATGTTAGTTGGTCGAAATTACACATACTACTGACTACGATGGTATTCAAGATGACTGCGCCTCTCGCGATGACTGCGGCACCATCGAGATGCCTGCGGCACTGGACTGAAAAGTCGGCAGAACGAGGGGTTATGCCTTTTTCTTGACATGTATTTTATCTCAATCGATCAGATATCACGTCTTTTTATAATATACTACAGAAATACATCATTCCTTTTTCTGCAGGATGTGAAATGACTCGGAATATGCACTGCTTTTGTAATTTTCACGTTACTGTATCCGATGAAAAACACGCGCAAAATAACAATATTACATATTTCTTCACAAACTGGGCATGGATTTGTCGGCAAGACATAACTACATCCCGCTGCATTCCCCGATTTCTAAAAAGTGTTTACTGTAACAAGACAATAACCAAAAACATTCAATTTTTCTCACCGTGCTCGTTATTTTTGTAAACATCCTGCGCAATGCCTGCGCCGTCGGAAGCGCGATGCCTTCTTTTCAGTGCGGCACATTTTGTGCCGCAGGCAACGTTTCATACCCGTGAATATGCTGAAATATGGAGCACCCATAAGGTCGCTGAATTCAAATTACTTATTCATAACTTTTGTTTGATCAAGTCCCTTAAAGATTAAAAATCCATCCATTCATTCAAGGGCTCGCAGCTGGACATTTAGGGTAAGCATCTACGCTTAAAAGCTGGAATGCTGTCATACCTTATTTCATAGTGCTTAACACTCATTCTTTTTCAATAAATAATATACAAAATCTTTTTTATTTTTAAACCAATTCTCTCTCCTTTCTAGGAATTGAGTGCAATGCACGTGGGCCACGTTGTCCAGATGGATGGATATCTTTCCAGGGATCTTGTTACCTATTTCAACACATTCCGAAGGACTTTCTCAGTGCAGAGGTAACTCTTTTCTAAGCGCTAACAGTTGTTATGCTAGCTACAAATGTTCGATTTATTTAAATGTGTCGGACTTTACACAGGTTCAACATTTTATTTGTCAATTTTTAAGATATATGAATTTGGAAGCATAGAACACATCTAAGAAACATAAAAGCAGACTCGGTTTAACTGAGTCTGTTCATGAAAGGTAATGAAATGTGCAACACCGCTCACCTCCTGTTGAATTTTATTAAGGTACAATTAACTGCTCTCCATGATCCCAAATGACTAGTAAATATAACAATACTTGTTGTTGGTCAACTTTGTACGGTAGTCAGTCAGGCCTTGAACATGTTGATGATTTTATTGGAAGCTTCAAGCCAGATGCATTATACTCAGTTGCATTAACCGAACACCTTATACATGTTAGATACTGACGGGTATCTAAAATGTACATTTCTTACACAATTGACAAACCAGACTTTTTTAAAAATGAGTATAAATTTTGCAGAAAAATAATGCAAAAGGAATATAAGATGTTTAACAATTGCAAATGGTTTGTTTTAATTAAAAACAAGTGCTGGAATATCCCTTTCATATCCGTTGCAAAATGATATACGCAGTTGTTGAAATATCAAAATTACTAACAAATGATTATGTAAACAGGTATTTTATTGGATTCTGGATAAGAAATCATATTTGTAGAATTTTCACATTGGACGTATGTATTTTCAAAATTTTATATAAGACATTTAAACGTATATTTCTGATAGGGTATTGCACATTTAGGTTCCTTAAAAATGTATAATAGGGTATATTATGGAGCATGTCATAAAATGTTGATTAAATGCGTTCGACCAGCTTTAAACTTAACATACACAATTACATTCATGCTTTTGTTTCCACTTTTTTTGTGTGGAATACAATGCTCACCTGGTCCGCATTGATAGTGAAATAGAGAACACTTTCCTGAAGAATCACCTGAAAGAGTTAAAAGGTCAGATAAGATGTCATTGAAAGTTTTAAAAAAGTATTTGTCCGTTGATATGAATAAATAGCTCGCATTTTCATTTCTTTACTTGCGCTGCAAGTTCATCCACACAAGTTCAGTACCAAAATCATGCAGTGATCCAGTTGGCGATACCAGGTCAGCTCCACAAGCTCCATGCCACAATCACACAGTGATCTAAATGGTCCCTAAAGCTCAGTACCACAGCCATACCACAGTCATACAGTGATCAATTTGGGGCTACTAGTTAAGTCTCACATGTTTGTTGCCACAATCATACAGTGATCCTATTTGCACTACAAGTTTAGCCCCACAAGCTCAGTGCCACAATCATACAGAGATCCAGTTGGCGCTACCAGTTTAATTCAAAAGCACAGTGCCATAGTCATGCAGTGATCGAGTTCGAGCTACCAATTCAACCCCACAAGCTCAGCCCCTAATGTCCAGTACCAGAATTATACAGTGATTCAATTTGCGCTACCAATTTAGCCCCTCAAATTCAGTACTATGATCATACTGTGATCCAATCTTCATTTCTAGTTCTGCCCCTCAAAGTCAGTGCCACAATCAGTCAATGATTGAAATTGCACTACTAGTTCAACCTCACAAAACCAATGCCGCAATCATTATAGTAGAGATGGTACATAATAATGTCAAGGTTTTTAAAATGTGATATGATAGCTTCACGCACATATTTACTAACTATGTATATATGTTCTTCGTGTTTTTATTAAGAAAAGCACAACTATTTGTTATCAAAAGCCTCCACTGGATAATACTTTCAATAATAGTATTCGTCCAACACTTTGAAAGAGGCTTTATTGAAATTTCTTTTGTCTTTTTGTGAATTCAAAATCCAAGAGTTTAAAACTCATACAACATTC